>NC_064931.1:216101390-216726390 GCF_023897955.1 Schistocerca gregaria
TTAGGGAATGAACTTTTCTATGGGGACATAAAGAAAGTGAATGTTAAGTATTTGTGGGACAGTATAGAATTTCAGAGAGTTCGACTTGGTTCTTATTTTTTATACATAGTGATGTGACTTGGGAACTTTGTTAGATTGGATTGTGGTGGTACGTAGTTATGAGCGCCTAATGACTCACATGTACTCCATTAGAAAAGATTACATTAGATTAGTTTTTGTTCCATAGATCCGTGTTGAGGAGATCCTCGCGGATGTGGAACGTGAGAGAGAAGGCATTGCAGCATCTCTCTCTCTCTCTCTCTCTCTCTCTCTCTCAGCACTTAGTCGGCCGAAGTGGTTTCACAGTTAAGGCACTCAGTCCGGAACCGCGCGACTGCTACGGTCACAGGTTCGAATCCTGCCTCGGGAATGGATGTGTGTGATGTCCTTAAGTTAGTTAGGTTTAAGTAGTTTTAAGTTCTAGGGGACTGATGACCATAGATGTTAAGTACCATAGTGCTCAGAGCCATTTGAACCATTTGAACCATCTCTCAGCGCTAAACTACAGGTGGGGCGAGTGATGATCTTGGCTTGCGTAATGGGAGCGTGCTCTTGCCGTGTCATAGACGATGTGGCTTGAGTAACGGTACTCCCTTCATAGTTTAGTTAGAATATTTACAGAAGACTGTGGCCAACATGAGTATAAAGGTCTAGGCTGGGGGGGGGGGGGGGGCTGTGATGTCAGTGATCTCATGCTCACACGCCTCTGACACGGCGTGTGTCCGGTTATAATGGCCAGGAGACAGAGATCAGATGATCTTGTGTCATCATCCTGACAGTATCCTCTGGTTGTGATGATAAGAACTAAGCCAGTTGCGCTCTGGAGCTTGTGGTGGATACACTGGGTGCTGCCATCTTGAATAACTGCACTTGCATCATGATCTGACATCACAGTGGCGTCCTCTGGTGGCAGCGATATGAACTAAGTCAGTTGGCCTCTGGAGCTGGTGGTGGATACACTGGTTGGTGCCGTTTTGAATAACACTACTTGCGTCGTGATGTGACGTCATGGTGGCGTCCTCTGGTAGCAATGATATGAACTAAGCCAATTGGGGTCCATACCCAGTGGAGTATACGTGTGCTTGAAATTGGTTAAATAATAAAGACAAGTACTTTTTTCCCACCATTTTCTTAGGAGTGACACATTATCATATTGGAATTTCAACTTCCCGCATTTTTCCTTGGGAGGAGGTTAGGTAAGTGGAGGTAGCCCACTTAACCTTCTTCCCGCCAAAATCCGCCATCTTGATTGACGTCAGAGCCATCGTCTTGGAAGAAGTCATCGCCGCCATCTTGGGTAATGTTACGTTGGACTGAGAGTGGCCTTGCCCCAATACTCTTAGTAATATTATTAAATTGTTTCTCTTATGATGTAATGGCACATTATCTTTATATATGTATACAATATTATACACAATGCTATAAAATTAAATGTCACACTATTCAAATGGTGGTGTCATCGTTCAAAAATTCCTCAATTGAATAGTAGCATTTTTTCACCAGGAGATCATTTAGTTTTCTCTTCAGGGGACCTATCTCCATGATCAGTAAATCCCTATCCTAGAGTTTACTGTAAATTTTCATTCCAATGTGCTGGGGTGTCTGTTGGTGGAGGTTTGAGCAATGTCGTGGAAGCATGGAATTTTCTTTGTGTCTAGTGTTGTACATATGTTTCAAATGGTTTTCTTCCATTAGCTAAGGGTTACCTTGTAAAAGGATGATAATTTCAAATATTTACAATGCAGGGACAGGTAATATTTTTAGGTTCTTGTATAATGGGTGGCAGGATGTTCTTGGAGGGGCAGCACTCATTTTTCTAACAATTCTATTTTGAAGTAGCAGGATTCGTGACCTGTAGCTTGGATTTCCCCAAAAAATTACAGTGTATGTAATTATGGATTCAAATTAACTGTGGTACTACACTTTCCTGCAGCTTATGTCTGTTATACCAGATAGTATATCCATTGCAAAGACAAGGCCGTTTAATTTTGTAGTTAAATAATCTATATGTGAGTGCCAGGTTAGATTTTTTTCCAAGTTTAGCCCAAGAATTTAATGGACTGTGCTTTGTCCATAACTTGATTTTTATGTACAATGCTGATGCCACAGATTTTTTATTGTTTAGTTCTAAACTGTGTAAACAAGATCTTTGAAAAGTTAAGGTTAAGGCCATTTTGTTGAAACCATGGATCTAGGTTGTTTAGTGTGTTCATAATGGTATCCAGAATAACTCCCACATTTTTTTTTTCAAGGAATACTGAAGTGTCATCGGCAAACATGACTGGCTGGGCATTGATATTAAGGTGTAAATCATTTATATAAAAGACAAACAATATTGGCTCAAAGATTGAGCCTTGTGATATTGCACGCCACTGAGATGCATAATTAGGTATGCATAATTAGGTATGCATAATTAGGTATTATGATTAGCCTTTGCTTTCTGTTTGAGAGATAAGACCTGAGTCACTGCACAACATTTTGTCTGATGCCATATCTGCCTAGATTATGAAGCAGCATGGAGTGATTCACAGAATCGAATGACTGTAAAGTTGGAGAAGTAACCTGCTGCTTTGTTGCATTGTCTAGTGATGAGAAGATTTTTTCAATGAATTCATTAATAGCACTCATGGTGCTTTTCCCTTTTTGGAACCCATATTGGTTTTAAGAATAACATGATGTTTCACAATAAAATTAGTTATCTGGACTGCAGCTATTTTTTAATAGTTTGGATAGCAATGGGAGGATAGAGATAGGGTGATAATTTCCCATATCCTCTCTTGATCGAATTTAGTGTTGTGGTTTTACTTCTGCGTACTTAAGTTCATCAGGGAAGTTGGCTTGCTCAAATTACTGACTGATTATTAAGGACATAATGTGTGCTATTTTATCATACATAAATTTAATTGGATTGGTGGGTATTTGATCCCACCTTGAAGAGTTTTTTTAAGGATAAAATAACATTTTTTCATCTGGGTCACTATTCCGAACCAGGCGGAAGAAATTCATGCTGTTTTGATATGTAGTCACGTTTATGTCAGATTTTGTTACATTTATGAGGAACTTATTAAAACATTGAGCTATTAGAGTGGGGTTTGAAATAGTATTGTTGTTTTGTTTGATTTTTTAAATTTCCTAGTGTTTAACTGTTGTACCTATTCTGATTTAATAACAGACCACACTGCTTTAGACTTATTCTTATGTCCTAAAACAAACTTGTTGTGGCACCTTTGACAGCACTTTAATTACAGCTTTATAATGTCTCACATAGCTAGCGAATTCAGGGTTTCTATTGTGGATTATTTCTTCATGTAGCTCTCGTTTTCGACCACTAGATATTTTTAAGCCTGAAGTAATCCAGTTTAATTTACTTTTAAGTTTTTGGTCATGGATCCTAGGTGGGAATGATTCATTGAATACCTCTGGAAAACTTTTTAGAAAATTAGCAAAGTTCTCAGTACCTGACATTGTAATATTTATGGTTCATTTCATTGCATCTGTCTTGTCATAGAATAGGTTCAAGTTATTTTTACTAAAGTCTCTTTTCATAAACATTTGGTTTATTTTTTTCTGGCAGCTGAATAAACAATGCTGAATGGCCAGAAATTCATAAGTCTAAACGAGACTTGTTTTCACTGTCAAATACGTAATTTGTTGAGATGTTGTATACAAGAAGTAGCTGAATTGATATTTTCTCTAGTGAATTCACAAAAATTTAGTTTAAAACAAGAGTTCTGACTTATGTCAACAAATTGTTTCGAGCCACTGTCTTGACTTATCACATTTACATCAACATCAGTTGCTATGATGATACAAGGTGTACAAATTTGCTCCTTCTGTCTACCGATAGGTGGCGACAACGGTAAATAGCTGTCGAAAGAAACAGATTGCAGATGTCAGGCAGTTAGCTTGGTTTACGAGCCTAATTATTGTCATTTGCGGGAGGTGTTACTGTTTTGTTTCAAAATAAAAAAAACAGCGGCTGAGTCTCATCGAATGCTCTCAAGTAAGGTACTGATGGTAAGGACGTTGTTAGTGAAATAATGTGTCGTGAGCGATTTCAACGCTTCAAGGACGGTGATTTTAACAAAGTAGGCATAGTGGTGGAAGATAGAATGTTTTCGATGATGCAGAATTGGAGACATTGCTGAGTGAAGACTGGCGTCAAACTCAAGAAGAATTGGCACGATTAGTGGGAGTGACACAGTAAGCCATTTCAAAACGTCTCTAGGCTGTAGACATGATTCAGAAAGAAGGAACTTGGGTCTTGTGTGAGCTGAAACCAAAGGATGCGAAAGGCGTTTGTGTGTTCGAGAATAGTTGCTTCAGAGGCAAAAACGGAAGGAAATTATGCTTCGAATTGCGACCAAGGACGAAAAATGGGTTCATTACGACAACCCTAAACGCAAAAAACCATGGGGATATCCTGGCCATGCTTCCACATCGACGGCCAGACTGAATATTCACGGCTCCAAGATCATGCCCTGCATTTGGCGGGACCAGTTCGGCGTCGTGTACTATGAGGTGTTAAAAAACCAAGTGAAACAATCACAGGTGCTCGTTATCGAACGCATGCGTTTGAGCAGAGCATTAAAAGACAAACTGCCGCATTACAGCGAGAGGCACGATAAAATGATTTTGCAACGCTTGACCCCATGTTGCGAAAGAGGTCAAAACATACTTGGGAACGTTGAAATGGGAAGTCCTATCCTACCCGCCGTATTCTCCAGACATTGCTCCCTCTAACTATCATCTGGTTAGATCAATGGCGCATGGCCTGGTTGCCCAACACTTCCAATCTCATGAAGAAGCCACAAACTGGATCGATTCGTGGATCGCTTCAAAAGATGAGCAATTTTTTCGATGCGGGATTCGTACGTTGACCAAAAGACGGGAGAAGGTAGTGGCCAGCGATGAAAAATACTTTAAATGATGCATGTGTAACCAATTTGTTCCATTAAAGCCTTAAATGTTGAGGAAAAACGGCAGAAGCAAAGTTGTACACCTTGTATTTTTTCTCCTTTCTTTCTTGAGTCTGTTTGAATTACCACGATCTACGGTTTAACATCTGCATGTGCTTGTAGGCTTAATAAGGGAAGTAGGCTTGTCTCAACTTGATGTAACAATTTATTAACGAAACCCTGCGGGCGGAACAGACAATAATACACTGCAATCGATAACTCGTGTGAAGCCGTGAGAAAAGTTCAGTACGGTAATTTATTCCTTATCTAACACACTTGGCTTCACGCTTTCGCCAAGGAGTAGAACGTGGAACAGTAAACCACAATCAAAGAGTAAATCTCTGAACAAATGTCGCTTGTGTATAGCGTCTCTGGCGTTCAGCGGGGAAGTTTCGCGGCACTGCATTTTCAAACACTCGCGCGTGTCACGGCGCTGGAGGATGACAGAAGACGCCACACACGGGTCTTGTGAAGACATCACGGTGCGTATCTTCTCTGTAGAGAAAGAATCTGTTGTGAAAGGCTTTGCACATTTTATTGTACAGTCTATTGGCTTTCTCTATCTTTTTGCTTACAGAAGGGAAATTTGGAAGGTCATATCTTTTCGGAATTCCTACCACTATCATTGTTTTCTTTTCCAGTAAATTTAGTATTTTGTTAGCTTGTCACCAATACTTTGCTGTTTATTCGAAAAAATGTCGCGATTTTCTAGAGTGCCCTTAGACAGAAACCTAAGAACACAGCCTAAATTGCTGCGAACGAAAAAACTGCTTTCTTATTTGTAGCCATGCTCGTCACAAATACTTAGATGCGATCAAATTCCTGACAATACTTTCGTCAATCTGGCGGTCTAGGTAAAGGTCGCATCACACAGGGACCGAGGGACGTCACATGACCAACCACAGAGCGCAATGGTGGCGGCCTCATGTTCGTTGAACGTCACCGGAAGAGGATGCTGGATTTGGCGCCAAAATTGAAAGATAATCTTAAACGGTCCTTAAATGTGTGAGCGCACTACGGACATCCACATGTTTAGCAAATAGGATCCTCCCTGTGAGGACAAGATAACTCAAGAGTATGAATAATTTCTTCTTCTATTTAAAAGTGAAAAATTATGATCCTTCACGGACACATTTTGCTCTCGCCCACATTGTGCTCTGGCCATTTAAACATCTATATTAGAAGGTGAGTTTATGTCACAGTGACTCAGATATCATTTAGAGATTACGGTACTAATATGTGAGACCTTTTTTCTATTGATATTGTGATCTCAGGGAAAAGTAGTGTCTTTCTAATGGAGGGAATACTTGAAGGTGATACAAACTAACATAATGTTAAGCAGAGACCATGTATGGTTCCACGATTGTTAGCGATTTTCGGATGCATACGTAGTGAATTACTTTTTACTGGGACGTAAAATATTCATTTGTTTCCACGTTAGTTTGTATCTTCGTGAAATGAGTTTTAGGAGCTCAATTAGTGGTCAGATGTGTGCATGCTGTGCTAGACCACAACTAAATATTAGCCCCACTCTCTTTCCGGTTTACAAGGCAGCACATGATTTGCGATAATAGCCTAAAACAAATGGTTTTTAATTCCCAAACAAGAGAATCCGTTCTGGTTACACGAGCTGTTGTTACTTTATAACATTTAAGAAATTTTAATTTTAGGTGATCTAAATTTCTACTTCAGGTCTAAAGTGATCTTAGAGAAAAGGCTTTAAGTTGCAGTTAAACAACATGAAGGAAGCAGCAGTTTCTGTTTTATATGACATCCTGTCGTCAGTCTGTAGAGCAATATATATGACGGATGTACCTTGACGGTTTCAGTTTGCTGTGGTACACTATCAGGTTAAAATTTGTGTCCTGAAAGTTTTAAGAGATTTTAATTTTAGGTGATCTAAATTTCTGCTTCAGGTCTAAAGTGATCTATGAGGAAAGTTTTTCAGTTACTGTTAAGCAACATGAAGGAAGCAGTAATTTCTGTTTTATATGACACTCTGTCGTCAGTCTGTAGAGCAATATACGTGACGGATGTGACTTGACAGTTTCAGTTTGCCATGGTACACTATCAGGTTGAAATTTGTGTCCTGAAAGTTTGGTGCAGTGATTTGGGAGCCTAGTAAGAAAGCCAGTGATATAGTAGATTTGTGAACTAGCAGTGTAAGACGACAAATTCGAGACAGAAGAAAGACAGCATAGGTAGTTTGTGCAATCGAGGCGGATTTTTCATAATTATTTCGATACTTATGATTGCTGACGCGCTGCAGTGCTGAAAGTTCTTAAAGACACCATACGCCCGTTTGACTTATTCATTCTTCTGTAAACTTGTGGAACATGTGAATGGTGGCACTGTATGAGATGAGATTCAGAAACATTAAAACTTACAGTGTTATGTTAGAACTGTGCGTATAGCCTCATCATAGTCGACTATGATTCTATCTTGGGTAAACGCTATGCAGTGCCCCCCTACATTATTTTTCGTTCTGTATGTACATAATGTACTCCAAAATACTCGTTGGATGGTTGTCTAGAAAGTAATACATGTTTTATGATTACGTTGTGGTTTTTGTTGTTATACAAAACAGTGGATTAAACATGGCACATACGTAGGCACCCTGATGCATTACGATTCATTCCCATAGCACAACCTTTGTTTGACGTCCACATTCGTTGGTTTCGCCATCTCACAACCAAATTCTCAACCTTGATTTTGGGTGTTTGGGTATGCTACAACTCACTCACTACATATTCTGTCCTTGGTAGCTGAGTGGTCAGTGTTACAGACTGTCAATCCTAAGGGCCGGGGTTCGATTCGTGGCTGGGTTGGATATTTTCTCCACTGAGGGACTGGGTGTTGTGTTGTCCTAATAATCGTCATTTTATCCCTATCGATGGACAGGTCACCGAAGTGGCATCAAATCGAAAGACTTGCAGCCAGCAAACGGTCTACCCAATGGGAGACCCTAGTCACACGACATTTACATTTAGTCACCACAACCAAAATTTCTGTGGAGGTGGCACTATCACACTCCAACCATATTTTACATTAATCTTGTGCCTTTATGAACATGACATTGCTGTACAAAAGCTACATTCAATCTGTGATTTGGAATTCAGTGGGTCTTACTTCTTCATTATTCAAACAATATTTCGCGTTTTCTACATCACAGTGCATATTGATAATGCAGTAGCTTTCATTTCACTGCCTCTGTATTTTTTTTACCTCTCTTCATGCAAACAACAACCTATTGGCCATTCCCTAGAATATGAATAAAGCTATTGGAACTGGTAATAGATTGTTACGTATAGTTTCATAGCGTGGTCGGTAATGATGTAGTAGGAAAGATGTATGAACCTGTTTGAAGTAATATGGGAAATCCATGAAAAATCTGGATCAGGAAGGTTGAGTGAGGATTACAGCCTTCATTCTCCTGAATCCAAGGCCAGTCCGTTATAAAAATTAGGATGTCAAGTGGTTTATCCTGTTTCATAATGTAAGAATCTAGCATTATGCTGTCCTTTATTTGTCAACACCAGTCACACTATCAGCTGACATCAGGACCTTGACATGATGTTTGATTTATTTTATTGTAATGTAGCTTCTCATTTGCCTCCTGAAATAATGGGTTAGAATGCCTCTTAATTAATGGAATTTTGAGATAAAATAGAATATGAGACATAACTATTATTCCTAATGTAAAAATATGTCCTTTCATTCAAAGAGAATATTACATGTCAAATTTCTGTTTCTTCGACAGTTGTCCTAGACTAGAGGCCAACTTCACATTGCTGTATTTCATTTTTTATTGACTGCACACTTTTATGAGGGAGTCTTAAGTCTGTGAAATATCCATTATTGCTTTTCACATTGATTTTATTTATGACATCTAGTAAGTATGTCTTTTGGTGTGTTGCAACTTGTGAGTATTTGCAGCAGTAGTTTTGTACCTGATGGATACAGTCATTAAGCAGGGAATGTGTTGTCTGCTTTTGTCCTAAAAAAGACCTATTTCTCCTACATATGAAAACAGGTATTTGAAACATGCATACCCCCCACATACTTTCATCGATTAGTTATAACACTGTTCCCTTCCAAGTCCTGTTTAGGTGTCTTAACTACTAGTGAAACACTGTGGAATGATAGTCCCAACAAATACCAGTGCAACATCTTTCAAATCAGCTAACTCACCTCTTTGTTCATGTATCTGGACAGGCCACCTTCTATGTGATATGCTGCGTCCCAGTGTCAACTGCCTCCTACCCCACCTATTATGATTACACAGTCATCTTCTGTAAAATCTTTCTCAAAAGCCTTAAGTCATGCATCACTTAACTACTCTCTCACTTTATTTGGTTGCACTGATACTCAGGTACACTGCCCCTAAACTTTTAGTACTCTCTTACAATACTGTGATTTTGCATCACTCTATGGCATTCATTAGAACAACCCCGTATGTGGAATTCAGTGGATTATTACTATAAATGTCATTGTCACTGCTTCATGTGTAAATTTCCTGTGATGTTCACTGGCTATTAGTGCAGAGAAGCCTCAATTTGTTTTTATTTGGAAATAGTGGAAAAGTAAGCAGAGGATATTTTGGAAAGGCTCAGCAAGTTGTTATCCTTTTCTACATGCCTCCCAGTTGCTCAGAAGCTCTCCTATGTGGTATTTTGTATTCTTAAAACATATTTACTGATTGAAATATCATGTGGATGGATGATCAGAAAATGCACAGACGATGCTGAAATGAGCTGAGCCACTGTGTAGCAATATTTACAGAACTTTTGCAAATTATATATGGCTAACAAATGGAAAGAAAAAACTAGGGTGAAATTGCTTAATTCATATTTAAATTTGTCACATTAGAAAGATTTTGTTGAGTTGCTTCATCTAAATGAAACACAGTGATCACAAACAAACAAAAAGCTACAATACGAAACTGATCTAACTTTTTAAACAGCATACGCCATCCAAACTTGACTGGCAGTGATACTGATGAGTATGGTCAGGGACATGTGGTATTCATTTCCTTGTATATATCCACTGTATGCATCAAGATGAACCAGAAAGTTTCCTGTGTGACTCCCACAATGAAACAGAAAAGGATGTTCCGCATAAAAAATAAACTCTGATGTATGAAATCAAATAGTTTCATAGTGAGTTTGTCACATAAACCAAGAAGAAATAATACAAAAATTGTAATGTTAGTTGTTTTATCAAACCAAAAGAATGGAAGAGAAATTTTTGTCTGCATGAATTTCCTAGAAATGTATGTTAGCATTATCTGAAAGGAATGTGTTGCACAATAACCACAGTCCAGTGAGAATTGTGCATTACTGTGTAACAATTAATCCTTTCCAGATTGTACAACAACCATCCATTGGTGGAAATAATTTTAATTAAGTGAATAATTATGTTCTGTTAGAGCAGAAACCACATACCAGTATTGTTTTAGCACATGTACCTTCTTGTGTGTTGTTGGAGGAACTGCTCAATGTTTCTGGAATGTGTACATGTTACCTGTATGTTATAATGTCTTTTTCATGAATATCTTACTGTTACATGCATGTTTCATTTTATATAAAAGAGACTGGAAGTTTTTCAAAAGTTAATCATCTGCAGGAGTAGTATCTTTCATGCAAAGCCTTTACTCCAGTTTGTCAGACAACTTAGCAGCACGTTTAGAGATATTGACTGGAAGAGCCTTGACATGCGCTTTCTCCTTGTGACAAGTGAGTATTGTAGGACTACAGGTTTTGATTCTTTGAAAGGTATAGAACCCAGTATAACTTATAAGTGCTTTAAATAAAGTGTTGTAACCTGTATGAACTTTCCTAAATATTGGCAGTTTTATAGTAGTTGAATTGGTAGTAGCAGTATGAGTAATAGAAGTGGTTATTTTCATCTATGGATCACTTTCATCAAGATATTGGACATGTCATGGAAATACAGTGTAACAACAAAAAAGTCATTTATACAGGCATTTATATACTTATAGATCTAGTTTGACAAGAGAGAGACAGGTCTTGAGCTACCACATAATATTAGAAACCACCCACAAATTATTTACAGAAATGTCCAAAACCCTAAATCATGAACAATACTTTTCAGAAACAAGCTATGAATAATGTAAGAATTGGGCATTTCGCAATTAATTCATTTCTAAATACTGGTTACTACAAACAGGGCACACACAACAGACACATTACATCAAAATGTAATCCTAGATAACTGTCAGTTGACATCATCATCATCACTTCTACGTGTTTTGTGTTAATTTTGTTTTGACAAATGTAAATCCAGTCTAGATTTTATTCCATGGTTGTGCTTACCTTTGTGTCTTCACTGGGAGAGACTCTTCTTGAAAGACAATTCCTACAGTAACAGATTTTTATTTTGTACAACAGTAACTTACATTTCTTGGAGAAACAGACAAGTAGTGTTTCCTACTTTATATTGTGATTTTGTTTATCGTATCACAGATTTATTTTTTTTCCTAGTTCTTACTTCACAAACACTAATATTATCCTCTTTCTTCCCTTGATGTTTGAAAACCTTTCCTACTCTTTTGTATGTATACTCCATATCTGTAAGTGGAGAGTTTGTTACTCCATACTCAGAATATCAAAAGTATGTGTCTAAACCAGCCCTTCTCCACTGTACTGTGTAACAATATACATGTTTACCATTCTCGTGTTGCATATTCATTGTGGTTGAATACAAGTGCTGTCTACTTTTATGATTTACCGTGAAATATGCAAACCAATGAGATATGATAGTTCATCTATGTCATTCATGCATAGATGAAATATTTAAACACAAATATCAACAATCTGTCAGAAAAAACTTGATCATAATTTTTTAGCTTTCTGGTGGCGGTTGTTTGGGGGAAAACATCAAACAGCGAGGTCATTGATCTCATCCGATTGGCTAAGGATGGGGAAGGAAGTCAGCCATGCTCTTTCAAAGGAACCATCCCTGAATTTGCCTGGAATGATTTAGGGAAATCACACAAAACCTAAATCACGATGGCCGGATGCGGGATTGAACCGTCGTCTTCCCGAACACGAGTCCAGTGTGCTAACCACTGCACTACCTCGCTTGCTAGCTTTCTGTGATGAAATGTTATCCAGTATTGAGAGAAAGATTTTGTAAGATCTACTGTGTCAATTGTAATCTGTTTATATAAAAGACGAACTTAAAATGAAGCACCACACCATGAAAAGGTACTACATGAGTCCACTTGAACCTACACGAGTTTACTTGAACAATAGCCTACAAATAACTTAGGCGCTAATTTAGCAATTGCACATATAACCTGGCAACGGAACTAATAATCATGTGTAATATTTGTTCCCTTTGGTCAGCTGAGACAACATTTCTCCCTTCAGTTCCCCAGAGAGATAAGTAAGATCACCTGTTAGTGGGAGATATCCTAAACTCCATCCGAACAGGCCTTGCAAGGCCCAGTGGTATGACCAGCTGCTGTGTGATTCTCAGCTGATAGGTGTCACTGGATGTGCATATGGAGGGGCATGTTGTCACGGCACAGCTCTCCTGGCTGATGACTGTTTCCATGACTGGAGCTGCTACTGCTCAATCAAGTAGTGGCCTCACAAAGGCTGAGAGCGCCCCGTTTCCCTACAGCACTTGTCACACATCCAAGTATTAATCAAGCCCGACAGTGCTTAATATTGATGACCCGATGGGAACCAGTGCTACCACTGTGGCCAAGGCCACTGGCAAAGGGAGATGTAACAAGATTTTGTGGTATATGCGTAGGGATATGTTAAGTGTCAACTGCATCAAAGATAAGTAATGCTTTTAAGTGTTTTCATAGTTAGTGATGCTTCAGATCACAGCATAAAATGCTTTAAAAGTTGTCTAGAGTAGCAGTAGTGAGAAAGATTTGCTGTCTAACATTGTCAGAGCTCAGGATGCAATTAAAGGTCCTTAATTGTGTACATTTATGTGTTAAAAGCCTCTTGCCTAATGTCACATCATCCCATCTCTAGTGACTACGATTGGACAAGTAGACAAGCTGTTGTTACTTGTAAAACCATCTTTGATTGGGGTCTTGTAAATGGTCTATGATGAGTCAGCTTTTGATATTTTGAATATGTGATATAGTAAACAGGTGTAAGAAGTGAACATGTTCAGCTGCGTTTAATGTCACTGAGAGACCTGAGCTAAGTGCTTAATGTAGTTGTACATTGAAGGAAAAATTTCTCAGTAATTCTATTGGTTTATTTATGAAGAGATTTAGTATTCTCCACACTGTCATTGTCTTGATTAGCGACTGAATAATAGTAACAGCAATACAACTCAACTTTCAAAAAGAGCTTAATTTGGTACCATTATTCAATTATATGTATTATTACTGGTAGATGAGTATAGAAAATATATTACTGTATCAAAACCATTCCATTAATTTTCACATCAGTAAGTAGTAATATTATGACATGAAGAAATTACAGATTTTGTAATAGTTTCATCTAACCTACATGTCAGTTACATTGTTCCTTTTGTATCTGTCTCAACTATCTCCTGCTTACGGACTGTGTAAGACAGTAATTACTGTGTTATGAAATAGTTAATACGCATTTTATATGTCTTTTATTGTGACTCAAGTACACTCTATGTGGCCATGAACAAACATTGGGATCACATATAAATGTCAATATGTGTGAAACTCAATCATTAGTCGCCTCTAATTGCTCTGTGTGCTCACAATGTTCTTGTCATTTTGTCTGTTCTTGTAACACTAAACTCTGATTCTGTTCACTAAACATTTCCATTTCTTAGAAATGGATGGTGTTAATACTTTCTATTTCCTTTTAGGTTATTTTTGCATGAGTCTGTCATTTGTAATTCTAGGTTGACAGACATCAGCCCTGTCAACTTCCTTCCCTGGTTGTCTGAAAAAATCTGCTGCATTTTCTGATATATATGCCAGTTCAGTACTGGGGTTCTTGGTGCTTCATACTTAGTGTATCTGTGTTCTGAATTCAAACCACAACCTATTCCCTTGTAAACATAAAAATGCACCCCATTTCCATTCTATCATTGCAGGTGGACCTCGGATAGATATAAAATTAATTCCCATTTTATACTTTAGCTTAATGTATGTCAAGCAGTTTACCTTGTTGTTGCCATTTTTGAATACATGAAACATTTGAAGAAGGGTATTAACAAGCAGTATTGACAAACCTTATCTTGAGAGGCAGGATGTCTAAGATGAAATGTTAAAATGTAGATACAGGTTATGTAAAGTCTGCTATGTTGCATGCAAATTCCCGTAACTTAGTGGTCAGTGTAACAGACTGCTATGTGGGGGATTTGAGTTTCATTCCTGTTCTTCCAAGGACCTTACCTTTGTGGCATACTGTAATGGAGTGCAGTTAGCCTTGTCACGATTGTGGGGAGCTACTTAACTTCAGTAGCTGCAGCACAGTTAATAGACAAAATAGTAACTGCAGTTGAGAACAAACATTATGTTACAGGAGGGTTCCTTGATCTTGGGAATGTTTTTGGTGGTGTCACCATCAGCACATTACTTGACAAGCTGTGAAACCAGGTTGTTACAAGAATTGTGTATGAAGTGATAAAATCATATGTGAGCAACAGGAAACAATCTGTGTTGCTTGAAACAATTGGTGGGCCATTCAAATCAAAATTACTGATGTAATACACAGAGTGCCTCAAGATTCTAATGTCTGTTACTTTTTTAATTTATGTAAATGGTACAAAGCAACACTTGTTCAGAAATTTTTAACCTGTATCTGATGTTGATAATTCTTCCTCTTATAGTAATTGTCATAGTTGTTATAAGTAAAGAGCAGAGTGATTATGTAACATATTTATTATTACATGTAGTGTTAATAACATTAACAATTTCAACACTTTTAAATGTTAATAAAATTTCTGTTTGTAGGTACATGACTGTGTTGTATGTTGGAACAATTTTTCACATTTGGAAAAATCTTACATATCTAGAGCAGTTTTTGTAATTTCAGAGAAAGACTGCACCACATGTAGAGTGAGTGCAATCATTTCAAAATTCCATGAGAAAATATATTAAATTTCTGTAACAGGGCTGACAAGAGCCAGAATTCTGAAAAGTGTCCCTAAATACATCGCTCTTGCCTTTAGTTAAGTTTATCAAATGTCATCCATTGAATCAAAAGAAGATAAAGCTTTGGTGTGTTTGCACCCAGAGTGAGGTTTCAGATCACTGAATAAAATGACTGATTAGACAATTAGAATTCCTGCCAAACACTGTCATTGTGCAGCTGCAGATGAGGAGGTTGTAACAGTTTATTTTAATGAGTTGTCCTGTTGCCTAGGGGCACACCATCACATATGAAGGCACTAAAACTATGCTGATCACATGAAACTGTTGATTGTGGAACCACTTGTGATTGGCGTAATCTAAAAGGTCGGTAATGAATCAGCTTTTGATGTTTTAATTGTTGACTATAATAAACTAGTCAATGAAAGAACACCCATGGCAATATTAAGTATTAGTGAGTGACCTGATGTAAGTGCTTTCTAGTATTACAGATCTAAGGACAATATCTAAGTAATTTAATAGTTTTGCAATTAATTTATACATCACTAATTCAAGGATGCAGTCATCATTATACAGTGAATACTGCATTGCAAAATTATGTTTAATATTCATCTCATATTGCCTAGTTTTAATTTGAGCTTGGAAGGAATATTACTGCAAATAATTGTAAACCACTAACCTTAGTCTGCTTCTGCTTATGTTTGTGTCTTCACAGGATGGTATTCTTCTTGAAAAGGCAATTCTGTCAGTAACAGATCTTCCTTTTGTACAAAAGTAATTTTCTTTTCTTAGAGAAACAGGCCAGTATGGCTGTCTACTTTATATTATGAATTCTTTTTTTTTTATAGGAGAGACTTATTTTTGATGCTAGTTACAAGATATAGTAAGTGAGTAATTTCCCCAATGCCCCCCCCCCCCCCCCCAAAAAAAAGTTCACAAACACTATAATTATCCTCTTCGTTCACTAGGAGTTTGAAAAAAAAAACTACTACTTTTTGAATATATCCACCATTCAATATGTGATCAAAAGTATCAAGACACCACAAAAACATAAATTTGTTATATCAGGTGAATTATGCTGCCACCAACTGCCAGGTGCTTCATATCAGCGATCTCAATAGTCATCAGACGTCATGAGAGAGCAGAATAGGGTGCTCCACGGGACTCACGGACTCAAACATGATGAGGTGATTGGGTGTCACTTGTGTCATGTGTCTGTATGCAAGACTTCCACACTCCCAAACATCCTTAGGTCCACTTTTTCTGATGTGATAGTGAAGTGGAAAGATGAAGGCACACGTACAGCACTAAAGTGTACAGGCCGACCTCATCTGTTGACTAACAAAGACCACCAACAGTTGAAGAGGGTCATAATGTGTAATAGGAAGACATCTATCCAGACCATCACACATGAATTCCAAACTGCATCAATACTATGACAATTGGATGGGAGGTGAGGAAACTTGAATTTCACAGTTGAGTGGCTGCTCGTAAGCCACACATCATACTGGCAAATGCCAAACAACGCCTCGCTTGATATAAGGCGCTTAAACACTGGATGATTGAACAGTGGAAAAACGTTGTGTGGAGTGAAGTTGGTGGGCCAACTCCATACTGAATTCCAGCACCATGAGGGCACCACGAACTTGTAAGTTATTTTCAGCCAGGTGTCCGGATACTTTTGATGACGCAGTGTATCTGTAAGTGAATAGTTGGTTGCCTGATCCTTATCATATCAAAAGCTTGAATCAAAAGCCTCACTTTCTTACTGTACTGCTGTGCAGGGTAGCTGTGTGGTCTAAGGTGCTTTGTCATGGTCCACATGGCTTCCCCCATCAGAGGTTCGAGTCCTCCCTCGGTTGTGTGTGTGTGTGTGTGTGTGTGTGTGTGTGTGTGTGTGTGTGTGTGTGTGTGTGTGTGTGTTGTCCTTAGCGTAAGTTAGTTTAAGTTAGATTTAGTAGTGTGTAAGCTTAGCGACGGATGACCTCAGCAGTTTGCTCCCATAAGACCATACCACAAATTTCCAAACGTCTCATTGTACTATTTAACAACACACTTTGATAACATTCTCTTGTTGCATATTTATCATGGTTACTACTTTCACACTATATCTTGAAATATGGGAAGCAATGCTGTGTTGTAGCTTGTCATTGTCATTTGCGCATAGATGAAATATCTGAACATGGATATCAACCAAGTGTCTCTTAATTATTTAGATATCTGAGATGAAGTGTTATCAATACTGAGAGAAAGATTTTGTAAAATCTGTTGTTTCATACTGCAATGTGTTTATAAAAAGAATGTGTTGTAACAGGTTATACATTGATACATTGGTGTATAAGTCTGAATGTATTAAGTGGAGTGAAATTGGAAAAACTTTGTCAGTGATCCACATGAGTGACTGGTGCTTCTTAGTACTGAAAATGGAGCTCCACATCCCAAAAGAATTCTACGAGAGTCTACTTGAACTATATCCTACTATATCCTACAAGAACAACCGGAACATCAGTGACAGTACTGATTACAGAAATGAGTTTAGTAAGTTGCCAGTATTCAGCCTTATGTGCCTACATTGCTACAGTAGTGTACCAAAAACATTTCTGTATTCATAAAGCCCTACCTTTCATTGTTGTACGTAATGATATTCCTTCATGGAGAAGGCATAGATGGCCTAATATTCTCCATTAACATACTTCTCAGGACAGACTTAGCTGTATAGAGCATGCAGTCATTGTTAGGCAGTGAATACTGCATAACAAAAGTGTGTTTAATATTCGCCTCATATGTGACTAGTTTCAATCTGAGTTCACTTTATGTAGCAATAGATAAATGTTTGGAAGTAATATATCAGGAAATATATCTAAACAACTGACCTTACTCTCCTTCTCTTACCTTCGTGTTTTCACTGGAAAACACTCTTCTTGAAAAGCCAGCTCTTTCAGTAATAATTTGTAGGACATTCTTTTTCACTTCTTGGAGAAACAGGCCTGTAATGTTTCTGGATTTACATTTTGATTTCATTTATTTTAGGAGAGTCTAATTTTTCATGCTAGTCCTATGTTCACAGACACTCTTCGAACATTGTCATTGTGCAGATGCAGATTGGGAGGTTGTAACATCATATATTAATGAGTTACTCTCTTCTCACTAATATCTGTATTAACTCTGACTGTGCTGATAGACATCAAACTGTTAATTGCAGAAACAATTGTGGTAGGAATCTTCTAAAAGGTCAGTAATGAAACAGATTTTGATGTCTTAAGTGTCAATTGTAATAAAGTGGTCTATGAAAGGAACATCTGTGGCAACGTTAAGTATCAGTGACAGATCTGAGCTCAGTGCTTTCTAGTGTTATACATCTAAGGACAATGTCTCAATAATTCTAGTAGTTTTGCGATGAATACATATGATGCACTGCATGCACTTATTGTAAGATTTGTTAGGGATAGAACAACAGTAGCATCAGTGATAATGCTGATTTTCAGAAATAGGCTTTGTATGTTACCACTAACCTGTCTTATGTGTTTGTATTGTTTACAGTAGTGTAAAAAATCAGTTCTGTATATTATAAAGTCCTTACTTTCATTGCAGTGCAACATGATATTCCTTCATGCAGAAGCCATGCATTGCCCAATATTCTCCATTAACATACTTTTCAGGAAAGATATTCAATTAATATCAGACATAACTATATCAAGGATGCAGACACTGTTGGACAGTGAATAATGCATTATAAAATTATGTTTTATAAGCATCTCTTATGTCCCTAGTTTTAATATTAGTTTACTTTTTGTAGCAATAGAAAAACATTAGGGAAAATGTTTCTACAAATATTTGTACACTACTTACCTTAGTCTCCTTCTGCTTACTTTTGTGTCTTCATAGAGGACATCCTTCTGGAACATACAGTTCTTTCACTAATAGATTTACATTTTGTATTACAGTCACTTTCATTTCTTAAAGAAACAGACCTGTAATGTTTGCTACTTTATATTGTGGTTTCGTTTATTAGAGGAGACACTTATTTTTAACATTAGTTATAGGTTCACAGACTCTATGATTATTCTCTTCCTTCCCTAGAAGCTTGAAAAAAGTTGCTACTTCATTGAATGTATACTCCATATCTGTAAGCAGGGAGTGTGATGCTTCATACTTAGCACATCTAAAACATGTATCCAAACGCCACTTTCTCACTCTACTGTTTAACAATACACATTGATACCATTCTCTTGGTGCATCATCATGGTTAGTACCACCAAACTTTACCTTGAAATATGCAAAGCCATGTGGTCTGACAACTTGTTTTTGTCATTTGTGCATAGATGAAATATTTGAACGTGGATATGAACTGTGTGCCACAAAAAATCCTCAACACAATTACTTAGATTTGTGTGATGAAATGTTATTAATACTGTGATAAGGATTTTGTTGAATCTACTGTATCATATTGCAATTGGTTTCAGTAAAAGATAGCTTAATAGATCAGACATTAATACATTCATCTGTGTGTCTAAACATGTAATGTGGAGTGAATGTGGAAAAACTGTTTTCATAAACACAACTAACATCCAGGTCAAATATTTGTTCCCTTTGGTCAGCTGAGACAACATTCTGTCCTTTTACTCACTCAGACAAATAGGTAATGTCAGCTGTTAATGGAAAATATACTAAAGTCCAAAATGTTCCTTATTTATGTCAATTCTATGTCCTCTAGTATTATGAGTAACTCTAAAATATTTCTGTTTGCTGATGACACTAGTTTGATAGTAAAGGATGTTGTGTGCAACATTTGCTCTGTTTCAAATAGTGCAGTTCATGACCTAAGTTCATGGCTTGTAGAAAATAAACTATTGCTGAATTACAGTAAGATTCAGTTTCTAACACACAATTCAACAAAACCTGATGTTTTAATTTCACAGACTGGGTGTATGATTAGTGAAACTGAACAGTTCAAACTTGTAGGTGTTTGGATAGATAGCAAACTGTCACAGAAAGCCCATGTTCAGGGTCTTGTTCAAAGACTTAATGCTGCAATTTTTACTTTTTGAATGTTATCTGAAGTGAGTGATCGTTCAACACAAAAATTAGTCTATGTGACTCATTTTCATTTGCTTATTTCATGTGGTATTATATATATTTTGGGATAACTCTGCCAATTCTGAAAGTATATTTTTGTCTCAGAAACTGTCAGTTCAGGCAATAGGTGGTATAAGTTCATGAACCTCTTGTTGACTTCTGTTCATGAGTCTGGGTATTTTGACACAGGACTCTCAATATATATATTCCTTACTGTCATTTCTTGTTAAAAATATTAGATTATTCCCAAGAATAAGCAGCTTTCACTCAGTTAATACTTGGCAGAAATGAAACCTGCATTTGGACTGGAATCCCTTAACTTTTGTGCAGAAAGATGTGCAGTATGCTGTTGCATCCATTTTCAATAAGCTACCACTCAAATTCAAAAATCTTAGCAGTAATCCATGCACTTTCAAATTGAAACTGAAGTGTTTCCTCATGTGTCACTCCTCCTATTCTGTGAAGGAAGTCCTTGAAAAATTAAGCTTATTCTTGTTGTATTGTAGATTGCATTTACTTAAACTTATGGATTGACTTTTTTTGGGTTCATAAACATTTTATGTACTGTCACGTTCCATGATCTTAGAGATTTGCTCGTCAATTTGCAATTTGATCCTACAGAACTTGACATGGGAAAAAAAATCCCTCAGAAGCCACAAGGGTCCCAACAGTCCTCCATATCATTATCAACTGATAGGTGTCGCTGGCTGTGGATGTGAAGGGGCACTTGGTCATTACGCCATTCGCCTGGCCATAGTCAGTTTTTAGGTCAAAGCTGCTACTCCTCAGTCAAGGAGGCACTTACTTGATCTCAGAAGGGCTGAGACACACTGCTTCCCAACAGTGGTATGCAGACTCGGATGGTGAGTCATCCAAGTTTTAACCAAGCTGAAACATACTTAACATTGGTGATAGTATAGGAACCAGTGTTAGCACTGCAGCAAGAGTGTTGTGACTGGGAGATATAAAAGTATATTCTAATATATGTCAATAAAATAGTATCTATTGTGTCGAAGATAAGTAATGCTTTTTTGTGTCTGCATAGTTAAGTGATGCTTCAGATCACTGAATAAAATGCTCGTAAAGTTGTCCAGAGTATCTGTAGTGAGAATGATTTGCTGTCCAACATTGTCAAAGGTCAGGTTGAAATTAGCACTTCTTAACTGTGTACATTAATGTGTTGAAACTATCTAACCATGTCTTGCGTAGTGTCACACCACCTCATCTCTAGTAGCTCTGACTTTGCTGGTAAATAACTAGTTGTTACCTGACAACCAGCTTTGATTTTTGTCTTCTAAATGGTCAGTAGCAAGTCAGCTTGTGATATTTTAAGAATCTGATATAGTAAACAGGTGGAAGCAGTGAATGTGTGTGTCTGTGTTGAATATCATTGAGAGACCCACGGTAATTGCTTTCTATTGTTGTACAACTAAGTAAAGATATCACAGTAATTCTATTGCCTTTACTGTGGAGAGATTAAGTGTTTTGCAGGCTGTAATTGTACGAATTTTAGTTTTTGTCTGCATGATAGTAACAGCAATAGAATACCAATTTCAGAAAGTTCTTAATTTCATACCATTGTTTAATTGTATGTGTAACTATTGGTAGATTAGTATAGCAAAAATATTTCTGTATCTCAAATATTTTCTTATTTTTCACATAAGTACATGGTAGTATTCTCACATGAAGAAATCACAGATTATGTATTGTTGTGGTCTTCAGTCCTGAGACTGATTTGATGCAGCTCTCCATGCTACTCTATTCTGTGCAAGCTTCTTCATCTCCCAGTACCTACTGCAACCTACATCTTTCTGAATCTGCTTGGTGTATTCATCTCTTGGTCTCCCTCTACGATTTTTACCCTCCACGCTGCCCTCCAATTCTAAATTGGTGATCCCTTGATGCCCCAAAACATGTCCTACCAACCGATCCCTTCTTCTGGTCAAGTTGTGCCACAAACTTCTCTTCTCCCCAATCCTATTCAATACTTCCTCATTAGTTATGCAATCTACCCATCTAATCTCAGCATTCTTCTGTAGCACCACATTTCGAAAGCTTCTATTCTCTTCTTGTCCAAACTATTTTTCGTCCGTGTTTCACTTCCATACATGGCTACACTCCATAAAACTACTTTCAGAAAAGACTTCCTGACACTTAAATCTATACTCGATGTTAACAAATTTCTCTTCTTCAGAAACGCCTTCCTTGCCATTGCCAGTCTACATTTTATATCCTCTCTACTTCAACCATCATGAGTTATTTTGCCCCCCCCCCCCCATATAGGAAAACTCCTTTACTACTTTAAGTGTCTCATTTCCTAATCTAATTCCTTCAGCATCACCTGACTTAATTCGACTACATTCCATTATCCTTGTTTTGCTTTTGTTGATGTTCATCTTATATACTCCTCTCAAGACACTGTCCATTCCATTCAACTGCTCTTCCAAGTCCTTTGCTGTCTCTGACAGAATTACAATGTCATCGGCGAACCTCAAAGTTTTTATTTCTTCTACATGGATTTTAATACCTACTCCGAATTTTTCTTTTGTTTCCTTTACTGCTTGCTCAATATATAGATTGAATAACATCGGTGAGAGGCTACAACCCTGTCTGACTCCCTTCCCAACAACTGCTCCCCTTTCATGTCCCTCGAATCTTATAACTGCCATCTGGTTTCTGTACAAATTGCAAGTAGTCTTTCGCTCCCTGTATTTACCCCTGCCACCTTTAGAATTTGAAAGAGAGTATTCCAATAAACATTTTCAAAAGCTTTCTCTAAGTCTACAAATGCTTTCTTCTAAGATAAGTCGTAAGGTCAGTATTGCCTCTCATGTTCCAATATTTCTATGGAATCCATACTGATCTTCCCCGAGGTCAGCTTCTACTAGTTTCTCCATTCGTCTCTAAAGAATTCATGTTAGTATTTTGCAGCTGTGGATTATTAAAGTGATTGCTCGGTAATTTTCACATCTGTCAACATCAGCTTTCTTTGGGATTGGAATTATTATATTCTTCTTGAATTCCGAGGGTATTTCGCCTGTTTCATACATTTTGCTCACCAGATGGTAGAGTTCTGTCATGACTGGCTCTCCCAAGGCCGTCAGTAGTTCCAATGGAATGTTGTCTACTCCGGGAGCCTTGTTTTGACTCAGGTCTTTCAGTGCTCCATCAAACTCTTCACGCAGTATCGTATCTCCCATATCATCTTTATCTACATCCTCTTACATTTCCATAATATTGTCCTGAAGTACATCGCCCTTGTATAGACCCTCTACATACTCCTTCCACCTTTCTGCTTTCCCTTCTTTGCTTAGAACTGGGTTTCCATCTGAGCTCTTGATGTCCATTCAAGTGGTTCTCTTATCTCCAAAGGTCTCTTTAAATTTCCTGTAGGCAGTATCTATCTTACCCCTAGTGAGATAAGCCTCTACATCCTTACATTTCTCCTCTAGCCATCCCTGCTTAGCCATTTTGCACTTCCTGTCGATCCCATTTTTGTGACGTTTGTATTCCTTTTTGCCTGCTTCAGTTATTACATTTTTATATTTTCTCCTTTCATCAATTAAATTCTATATTTCTGCTGTTACCCAAGGATTTCTACTAGCCCTCGTCTTTTCACCTACTTTATCCTCTGCTGCCTTCACTACTTCATCCCCCAGAGCTACCCATTCTTCTTCTACTGCATTTCTTTCCCCCATTCCTGTCAATTGTTCCCTTGTGCTCTCCCTGAAACTCTGTACAACCTCTGGTTCTTTCAGTTTATCCAGGTCCCATCTCCTTAAATTCCCACCTTTTTGCAGTTTCTTCAGTTTTAATCTACAGGTCATAAACAATAGATTGTGGTCAGAGTCCACATCTGCCCCTGGAAATGTCTTACAATTTAAAGCCTGGTTCCTAAATCTCTGTCGTACCATTATATAATCTATCTGGTACCTTTTAGTATCTCCAGGGTTCTTCCATGTATACAACCTTCTTTCATAATTCTTAAACCAAGTGTTAGCTATGATAAAGTTGTGCTCTGTGCAAAATTCTACCAAGTGGCTTCCTCTTTCATTTCTTAGGCCCAATCCATATCCACCTACTACGTTTCCTTCTCTCCCTTTTCCTACACTCGAATTCCAGTCACACATGACTATTAAATTTTCACCTCCCTTCACTATTTGAATAATTTCTTTTATTTCATCATACATTTCTTCAATTTCTTCATAATCTGCAGAGCTAGTTGGCATATAAACTTGTACTACTGTAGTAGGTGTGGGCTTCTATCTATCTTGGCCACAATAATGTGTTCACTATGCTGTTTGTAGTAGCTTAACCTCATTGCTATTTTCCTACTCATTATTAAACCTACTCCTACATTACCCTATTTGATTTTGTGTTTATAACCCTGCAGTCACCTGACCAAAAGTCTTGTTCCTCCTGCCACCGAACTTCACTAATTCCCACTATATCTAACTTTAACCTATCCATTTTCCTTTTCAAATTTTCTAACCTACATGCCCGATTATGGGATACGACATTCCATGCTCCGATCTGTAGAACACCAGTTTTCTTTCTCCTGAGAATGACATCCTCTTGAGTAGTCCCCACCCTGAGATCCGAATGGGGGACTATTTTACCTCCGGAATATTTTACCCAAGAGGACACATCATCATTTAATCATACAGTAAAGTTGCATGCTCTCGGGAAAAATTACGGCCGTAGTTTCCCTTTGCTTTCAGTCGTTCGCAGTACCAGCACAGCAAGGCCATTTCGGTTATTGTTAAAAGGCCAGATCAGTCAATCATCCAGACTGTTGACCTTGCAACTACTGAAAAGCCTGCTGCCCCTCTTCAGGAACCACACGTTTGTCTGGTCTCTCAACAGATACCCCTCCTTTGTGGTTGCACCTACGGTACGGCTATCTGTATCACAGAGACACACAAGCCTCCCCATCAATGGCAAGGTCCATGGTTCATGGGGGGGGGGGGATTATGTATTAGCCACATATAATCTACTTTTCCGTTACACAGTTCCATTTGTTCAGTCTCAACTGTCTCATATTTGCAGACTATGTAAGATGGTAATTAATGTATTATAAAATATTTAGTGTGCACTTTTAATGTATTTTATTGTGTTGCAAGTTCATTCCAAGTGGCTGTGGGCAAATGTTAGGATCAGGTATAACTGACATTTTGTGTACCCACATGCATCATTCCTTGTAAATGCTGTTGTATGCACACTGAATGATGTACTTATTGAACTGATTCTTCATGCAATACTAAACCTTCATTGTATACACTGACCATTCCCATTCTTTAGAAACACAGGCTGGTAACACATTCTATTTAATCTTTGATTAATTTGGCATGGATGAGGGATCAGTGGAACTGACTTCTATGCGTAGGACTCGACTTCCATTCCTGGTACTGCTGCTAACTACTTTTCTTTCATGGGATGACTATAATGGAGTGTAGTCATCCTCTTTATCCCAGCTGTGGAGCTACTTAAATACAGTAACTACACCCCAGTTAATAGTCAAAATAGTTACTGCAATAGAGAATAAGCACTATATTATTGGAGTGTTTCTTTATTTTGAAAAATCTTTTGTTTGTCTCATCACCATCATATTACTTGGCAAGCTGTGGGTCCTGGTTATTGGAAGAACTGTGCATAAATGTATAAAATGATATAGGAAAAACAGAAAACAATTTATTTTGCTCAAAACAAATGGTGGGTCATTCAAATAAAAAATTACTGATGGAAACCAGTGAGTGACTTGAGGTTCCATGTTAGCATCTCTTATTTTCTTTAATTATGTAAATGATACAAAGTACTGTTCACGTATCTCTAAAAGATATATTGTTTATATTGTATACAGATGGTATGTCAACTGTGTGCAAACACCAAGCTTGACAGACTGGAGATGCTCGGCAACAAACACATAACAGTCTTTTCAGTGAGCCTATCAGGAACTCAACATTTTATCTTTATGTGGAGTAACAATTTATCCTTTTCATAGTATTGTTGATATTCCAACCTCTGCTCGCCATTGTTTAGGATGCTGTTCTCATGACTTAAGAATAGATGAAGTATTTAAAGATGAATATCAGCCACCAGTGAGTGAAAGCTCATCATAATTATATAGATTTTTAGGATGAAACATCATCAATGTTCAGGCTTCATTACTCTAAAATATGCTGATTTGTATACATATCTACATATACAAGAATATGTCATAACAGGATGAAGCACTAATAAATTAGTGCATAAGGCTGAATATATTAATTGAAGTGAGGTGGGAAAAACTTTATCATTATTCCAAGTACAGTGGTTGTGAGACTTAATAATTAAGCTTTGCTTCTGCAGACAGTTCTAAGAAATCAAGTGGAGAGAGGGTACGTCATTATACAAAATTACAGTCTCAAACAGCTACATGAGTCCAGTAGAAGAATGCAAATAACTGAGTAGTTATTGTTTGACAGTGGCACGTGTCATATTGCAATACAGCTAACAGCTATGTCTAATATTTGTGCTCTTTATTTAGTTCAGTAAAGGTTTTCTCTTGAAATCTCCTGGTGTTGAAATGGGATGCACCTAAATTCTCTAATAGTTTTGTTGGGAAAGAGTGCTGGAGGAATGTATATCCAGGAAGTTCTGAGGTGCTCTGTGTTTTAGTGCAGTGATCCATTTTATAATTACATGATGGACAGTGTTGTGGAGCAGTTTCTTGCATTTCCTACTGTTTTTCTTGTTCTAAGGCAAGAGGTTGTACTGTCGAGCATTTGTAAATATTATGAGTTCTTTACATTGAAATGCAGTTAATTTATTAATGCTATCTGGTTATTGTTCAGTTAAAGAGTTTTATAGTGCATAATGTTCTGTATTTTTTAAAACCAACTACAAAACATGTGGATGGTTATAGTAGACATCTGTTATGCATCATATTATCCCTTAAAACAGACGGTCTCTTTAGCTTGGAACACATGATATTTGCCAATGGATTATATTCCTTTAATGCCCTTACAAATTATTGATTTTGAAAAAGGAAATCTGCTTTGGTTTCCAATAGCTTCTGTTAAAAGTTTTTTAAAAATTGTATCTGGTTTTTGATAACAGTTCCTCTTTCTTTGATTAACTTCCTTGTTATCAGTGTGTTGTAGAGTGATAATGTAACACACAGATTATTACATGCAGCATTAATGAGATTTTATCAATTTCAGCACTTTGTTTCTGAACAGAATATTTGTTCCTATGTAAACAACCATTTTGTATCTTTGAACAGTTTTCCACATTTGGGAAACTCTTTCATTTCTGGAGCAATTTTTGTGATTTCAGAAAAAAACTATCACATGCAATGTGAATACTATTCTTTGAAAATCTAATCAAAAAATATATTAAACTTTTATTACAAGGCTGACAAGAGGTGAAAGTCTGGAAACTGTTCCCAGCTATAACAATCTTGCTTGTACATAAGTTCATTGAAAGTCATCCACTGAGTCAAAATAAATTATGTGCCTACTTTTTATTTGAATTCACTTTATGTGGCAACAGACAAGCATTTGGGAGAAATATTACAGCAAATATGTGTAAACCACTTATGTTTGTCTCCAGCTTATTTCTGTGTCTTCACAGGAAGACACTCTTCTCGAAAAGGCAATTCTTTCAGTAACGTATGACAGTTACTTTCATTTTTTGGAGAAACAGACCAGTTATGTTTCTTGCTCTGTTTTTTTTTTATTTCATTATAGAAGAAACTTTTTTCGTGCTAGTTCTAAGTGCAGAGACCCTAAGATTATCCTTCTCCTTCCCTAGTTGTTTGAAAAGAAAATGCTCATTTATTAAATGTATCCTTCATGTCTATATAATAAACTTTATTGCCCACAAGTTGTGCATATTAAGATACATTATTTAACACAGAGGTCTATGATTGATTTCACACAGTTTTTACATGTTAGTATGTGGTATTGGTCACAATGTTTTTCACAGAGTTCACACATGCATATCAAGTCCTGATGTGGTATGTCTTTGTCCTGCAGATTATGTGATGGTAGCCATGGACCACCATGGAATTTACGAATTTTCTCAGCTCATGGTTTATGGTGGTCAATGGTATGTCCATTATCGCCTCTGAAGAGTATAACTCAGGCCATATCTCCTTTTTTTTCTTCTCCCTCTATAGCTGCAGTTTCTTTCAGGTTTCTGTGTAGGGCAAGTTGAATTTCCATCTCAGGTCCTCTACTAGAAATGTTTCTCTCACGAGTTCGTACACTCGTCTTGACTTGGTGTACTCCATATCTGTAAGTGGGTAGTTTGGTGCTTCAAATTAAACATACCAGAAGCATGTACCCAGACCCCACCTTCCTCACTGCACTATTTACCAATACACACTGATGCCATTCTCTTGCTGCATATTCATCATGTTTAGTAGTACCACACTTTACCTTGAAATATGCAAAACAATGTGATGTGATAGCTTGTATTTTGTCATTTGTGCATAGATGAAATGTTTAAACATGGATATCAACCATGTGTCAGAAGAAACCTGTTATGATTATTTAGGTTTCTGAGATGAAATGTTATTAATATTGATAGAAAAATTACGTAAAATCATCTGTGCCATATTGTTATCTGGTTATGAAAAAGATAGTTAATAGATCAGACATTAATACAGAGGCATATTGTACTCTGTCTATATAAAACATAGTTTAATAGACCAGGCATTAATAAGTTAGTGTGTAAGTTTAAATATATTAAAAGGAGTGAAACTGGAAAAAGATTGCCAATGTTCCACATCAAGGACTCTTTCTTCTTAGAACTGAAAATGATTCTTACCATCCCAGAAAATTCTACATGAGTCTAGTTGAATAATAGTCTACAAATAACTCAGGATATTTATTTCACAACTTCTCATATCACCTGGCAACACAACTAACAACGATGTCTTGTATTTATTTGCTTCAGTCAGCTGAGACAACATTCAGTCCTTTCACTCATCCAGACAGATAGTTAATACTAGCTGTTAATGAGAGATATATTAAACTCCATCCAATTGGGCCTCGGAAGGTCTAGTGGTACCAGATGACCTCTGAGTCATACTCAGCTGATAGACGTCACTGGAGATGCATATAGAGGGGCAAAATTACAGATGTAAATTATGATGTGGCAAGGTCAAATGTTAGGATAATTTATTCTCTAAATTTATTTAAATGATATAATATACAATTCCCTTAATGCTAAAAAGTACAGTTAACAAATTGTATTCAGATGGAATGTCAACTATGTGCAAACAGAAAGCTTGACAGACTGGAGATGCTGGGAAACAAATGTGTAACAGTCCTTTGGTTCTGCCAGTCAGCAACACAACAAGTAATTTTTATGGTGAGTAGCATTTTATCCTTTCATAAAATTATTGATGTTTGTACCTGTACTTCCCATTGTTTAATATGGTGTCCTTGTGAATTATGAACAAAAGAAGTATTTAAAATGGATTCAGCCACCACTCAGTAAAATCTAATCATAATTGTATACATTTTTCAGCTGAAGTCTCATCAATACTGAAACTAGATTACTCTGAAACCTACTGTGTCTTAGACATTATCTACATATAAAAGAGGAGAGCACAACAGGATCAAGCATTAAAAAATTTGTACATAAACTTAATGTATTAATTTGAGGGAAATGCTAAACACTTTGGCAGTATTCTAAGTATGACAGTTGTGAGACTTAATACTTTAGCTGGAGTTTCACATCTGTAAACTGTTCTATGTAAAAAAAAAAAAGTGATGAGAAGGCATGTCATTAAATTAAAGTACAGAATCAAACAGCTACATGCGTCCAATATAAGAATGCAATTAACTATGTAGATACTATTTTACAATAGCATATATACTGATGCTATACAGCTAACAGCTATGTATAATACTTGTACCCTTTGTTTGGTTCAGGAAATGTATTCTCTTGTACTCTCGTAGTGTTTAAATAAAATGTACCAAGATTCTCTAATAGTTTTGTGGGGGAAGAGCATTGCACTGGGGAGAAAATATACCGAGGAACATATGATGATCCTTTGTATTATGTTACAGTCTAGTGATACATATTATAACAACTTGATGGGCAGCATCATAGAGATGTCCATAACCAGTTTATTTAATTTTCTACTGTTTTTAAAGCAGTGAGATAAGAGTTATTTAAGGACCACTTGTAAACATTATCAGTTCTATATATTTAGATGCTGTTAATATATTAAAGCTGGTTACTGTGAAATTGTTGTGGTTTGTACATGTTCTAAATATAAAAGAAGAGAGTGTTTAAGGACCAAGCATTAAAAAATTAGTGAGACTTAATACTTAAGAAGCTGAAGTTTCATTTTCTAAGTAAAACAAGTGAAGAGAATATATGTCATTAACTTAAAGTATGGAATCAGACAGCTGCAAGAGTCCAATAGAACCATGTAATTAACTGTGTAGATAGTGGTTGACAGTATCACATTTCAAGTAGTATTATAGATAACAGCTATGCCTTATATTTCTGCTCAATGTCTGGTTCAGGAATCATTTTCTTGGGTACTCTCTTGGTGTTAGATGGAATCTGCCAAGATTCTGTAACAGTTTCATAGTGTAAGACTGTTGTATCTGGGAGGAAGTATAGTCAGGAACATATGATATTCCCTGTTTGGCATTTCATTCTAGTGGTTCATTTTATAATCACAGGAAGGACAACATGGAAGGGATGTCCATAAGCAGTTTCTTCTGTTTCCTACTGTTTTTGTTGTTGTGAGCATTAATAAATATTATCAGTTCAACACATTTAAGTGCTGTTAATATTTTAAAGGTATTTTGGATTTATTGTTGTTATTCAGTTAAAGAGTTTTGTGGTGAGTGAACTTCTGCACTTTTTAAAGCTAATCACCTGACATGTGAAAGGTTAAGCTGCACTTTTTGTTGTGCATCATATTGTCCTACGAAACACAAGATGTATTTAACTTGGAACACATGGCATTTGCGAGTGATGTGAGTTTCTTTAATGTACTCAGAAATTTCATCATTTCAAGGAGGGAAATCTGCATTGCTTTCCAATAGCTTCTGTTCAAACATTTTTAATTTTTATCTGTTTTTGGTAATGTTCCTCTTATTTCGATTAATGTGCTTGTTATTAGACTTTAGTAGAGTGAAAATGTAACACATAGATTATTACATGCTTTTAAATCTGAATAGAATATTTATTCATAGGTACATGACCATGTTGTACTTTGGAACAATCTTTCACATTTGGAAAGGTCTTATATATCTGGACCAATTTTTTAATTTCAGGAAAAGAGTTCACCACATGGAAAGTGTATTATGTTAATATTTCAAAATGAATCAGAAAATGGAATGTTTGCAACAAAGCTTTTCTTATTCAGACATATACAGGGCAGTTGCAAAAGTAAATCTGTGACTCTTCTGCTGTTCTAATGAGAATTAATTTTCCCATCCATCAACTGGGTGTTTGTATTGCATTTCTTTTTGGAGAGATAGTTGGAGACTTTTAAGTTAAATTATGTACTGGATGTTACAGTAAAATTAAATAGTAAAGTTTGTAAACTTAGAAAGGCTCTGTATGTTTTAAAAGATTCACCCAAAAATTGGAATGTTAAATTTCACACACTAATAACTGGCTTAGGATGTGTAAAAGTAATTTTGAGTATTGCTTATGTGTACAACAGAAAATAGCCATAAAGCAACCATGCTTCTATACATTGGTGATCTCCTGATAGCTTCAACTTTCTAGAGTAAAACTGACAATTCGATGCTGTTATTGAGTGATAATTTTAAAATAAAAAATTTAGGTGCAATTAGGAACTATTTGGAATTGAATATTGCTCAAAATTTAATGGGGGTACTATTGTTGTTTGTCAAAGTTAATTTGGTATCTACACGTTATTATGGTTTCATTTTTACAGCAAAAATGTTACTGTATTCAGCCATTCCTTTAATTTTCACATCTTTACATATTAGTATCCACACATGCAGAAATCACAGATTTTGTAACTGTCTCACTGAATGTACTTTTGAGTTACACTGTTCCATTTGTATCAGTGTCAACTATCTGATGGTTGGAGACCTTGTAAGGCAGTAATTAGTGTATTATACAATATTTCATATGCACTTTGTATTTACTGTATTGTGACTTGAGTTCACTCTGTGTGTCACAGGACAAACATTAGCATGGGACATGAATGTTGCAGTGTGTGAACCAGAAGCATTTGTCTCCTCCAACTCCTCTTGCATATTCACTGTAGGATGGTCTTGCTGTATTGTCTGTTCATTCAATACCTAGTCTTCTTTGTGTAAGTGAACTATCTATATTTCTTAGAAAAACCACTCTTTCAAATTTTGTGTTGTATATGGCGGTTACTTTTATGCTAAGAATGATAGTGTGTCACTGGTAATCTAAGCTGACAGATAGAACCACTGTCAACTTCCTTCCCCACTTGTTTTTAAAAAGTCTGCTACATTTCCATGTATATATCAAGGTTTCTAAGTGGTGATATTGTTGCTTCATATTTAGTGTTTCTGTAGCTGGTATCTGAACCATATCCTTTTTCACTTAAAAAACGAAAAAAAACACAAGATTTCAATTCTCCCATTGCAGGCCCATCACGTGTAAATAAAACTGCAGTCCAGTTTTACCCTTTACGTGGATGTGTGTGAAACAACATGGTACAATAGTATGTCTTTGCAATGCATGAATAGATGAAATGTTTAAAGATGGGTGTAGAAAAAACAGTCAGCAAGAACATTACATTGAGAAACAGGATTTCAAATATGAAGTGTTATTAAAATGGAGAGACAGATTGTGTAAAGACTATGTCATATGTCTACTGAAAAAGCTCAGTGGTCAGTTGAACTGCCTGCTATGCCTAAAACTGGAATTCCATTACTGGTACTGCTAAGGATTTTCCTTTGTTGGAGGACTGTAATGCAGTGCAGTCAGCTTTATTAGACCATTTGAGGAGCTTTTGTAACTGACAATATAGTAACTGGTATAGAGAATAAGCAGTATGATACTGGAGTGTTTCTTAGTCTCGAAAAGCTGTTTAACCTGGTAATTTGGGAACTGTAAATGAACAGGAAGTACATTGTATTGCTCAAAACAAATGGTGACTCATTCAAATCAAAAATAGCTCATGCAAAATATGAAATGCCTCAAGGACCCTGGTTAGGATCCCTTATTTTGTAAATTTATGTAAATCATACAAAGCAAGATTCACATAATTCTTAAAAGAATACTTTATATATTGTATGTAGATGGTATGACAACTTTGTGCATTCACAAAGACTCGGTGTCAGGAGATGATGGACAACAAATGTGTACAACTCTTTTCGTGATCTTTATGGTGAGTAGCAAATCATCCTTTTCATGATATTGTTGATATTCCAACTTGTACTTTCCATCATTAAATATGTTTTGTTATGAATAGATGAAGTGTTTAAAGCTTGTATCAGCCACCAGTCAGTAAAATATTATCATTATTGTACAGATTTTTGGGATGAAATTTCTCAATATTGGGAGGAGATTACTCTTAAAATATGCTATGTTTTGTATGTAGTCTGCAGAGAAAAGTAAAGAGCACAACAGGACCAAAATTAGTTCATGAGCCTGAATATATTACTTGGGGTGTATAGGGAGAAGCTTATGCACTATTCCCAGTATGATGCCTTGAGATGTAATACTTAGCTGGAGTTCCACATCTTCAAACAGGTGAAAGTGAAGCAAGTGGAGATAGGTTATGTCATTAAATTAAAACATAGAATCAAATAGCTAAGTGAGTCTGGTATAAGACTGCAAGCTGAGTAGCTACTATGTTACTTTGGCGTAAATAAAGTTGTTATATACATTCCTGGAAATTGAAAAAAGAACACATTGACACCGGTGTGTCAGACCCACCATACTTGCTCCGGACACTGCGAGAGGGCTGTACAAGCAATGATCACACGCACGGCACAGCGGACACACCAGAAACCGTGGTGTTGGCCGTCAAATGGCGCTAGCTGCGCAGCATTTGTGCACCGCTGCCGTCAGTGTCAGCGAGTTTGCCGTGGCATACGGAGCTCCATCGCAGTCTTTAACACTGGTAGCATGCCGCGACAGCGTGGACGTGAACCGTATGTGCAGTTGACGGACTTTGAGCGAGGGCGTATAGTGGGCATGCGGGAGGCTGGGTGGACGTACCGCCGAATTGCTCAACACGTGGGGCGTGAGGTCTCCACAGTACATCGATGTTGTCGCCAGTGGTCGGCGGAAGGTGCACGTGCCCGTCGACCTGGGACCGGACCGCAGCGACGTACGGATGCACGCCAAGACCGTAGGATCCTACGCAGTGCTGTAGGGGACCACACCGCCACTTCCCAGCAAATTAGGGACACCGTTGCTCCAGGGTATCGGCGAGGACCATTCTCATCCGTCTTCATGAAGCTGGGCTACGGTCCCGCATACCGTTAGGCCATCTTCCGCTCACGCCCCAACATCGTGCAGCCCGCCTCTAGTGGTGTCGCGACAGGCGTGAATGGAGGGACGAATGGAGACGTGTCGTCTTCAGCGATGAGAGTCGCTTCTGCCTTGGTGCCAATGATGGTCGTATGCGTGTTTGGCGCCGTGCAGGTGAGCGCCACAATCAGGACTGCATACGACCGAGGCACACAGGGCCAACACCCAGCATCATGGTGTGGGGAGCGATCTCCTACACTGGCTCTTCACCTCTGGTGATCGTCGAGGGGACACACGATACATACAAACCGTCATCGAACCCATCGTTCTACCATTCCTAGACCGGCAAGGGAACATGCTGTTCCAACAGGACAATGCACGTCTGCATGTATCCCGTGCCACCCAACGTGCTCTAGAAAGTGTAAGTCAACTACCCTGGCCAGCAAGATCTCCGGATCTGTCCCCCATTGAGCATGTTTGGGACTGGATGAAGCGTCGTCTCACGCGGTCTGCACGTCCAGCACGAACGCTGGTCCAACTGAGGCGCCAGGTGGAAATGGCATGGCAAGCCGTTCCACAGGACTACATCCAGCATCTCTACGATCGTCTCCATGGGAGAATAGCAGCCTGCATTGCTGCGAAAGGTGGATATACACTGTACTAGTACCGACATTGTGCATGCTCTGTTGCCTGTGTCTATGTGCCTGTGGTTCTGTCAGTGTGATCCTGTGATGTATCTGACCCCAGGAATGTGTCAATAAAGTTTCCCCTTCCTGGGACAATGAATTCACGGTGTTCTTATTTCAGTTTCCAGGAGTGTAGCTATTAGCTATTTCTAATGTTTGTGGTGTTAGTATAGCTCAGGAATGATTTTGCAATGTACTTCTTGGTGCTGGAATGAAAGGCACCAAAATTCTTTAATAGTTTTGTGGCAGAAAAGTGTTGTGTCACATGTAAAAATACAGAAAGCAATATATGATGTTCCCTGTCCAGTATTTCAGCCTAGTGACTCAGTTTATTATCACATGAAGGACAGTATGGAGGAGTGGCCCATAAATATTTTCTTGTGTTTTCTACTCTATTGTTTTGGTGAGGCAAGAAATTGATTTGTGGAGCACTTGTAAATGTTACAAGTTGTTCACATTTACGATCTATTAGTATATTAAAGCTATTTTGAAATATTGCTATTGGTTAGTGATATAGTATTACATCTCAAGCATAAGCTTTTGCCATTCAATATCAGTGAAATTTCATGGCAAAAATCATTAATATAATGATGATATTCCATTGTCTGGTGGCTGATATCAAGCCTTAAATACTTCATCTACTCATAACTCGTAACAACTCACGATGACATGCTGACTTGCCGACTGCCACATCGAAAAGCTAAGATTAGGTTGTTTGGGAAGGACACCAGACAACGAGGTAATCCATCTCATCAGATTAGGAAAGGACGGGGAAGAAAGTCAACCAAGTCCTTTGAAAGGAAACATCCCGGTATTTGCCTGGAGCAATTTAGCAAACTACGGAAAACCAAAATTAGGATGGGGCATCAAAAAGTCTTGTACATGTTTGTTGTCCAGTATCTGCAGACATACCACCTCTGTGACTGCACACAGTTACATACCATCTGCACACTGTATATACAGACTTCATTTTCTAATTATGTGAATGGTACTTTTCATCATTCACATAAACTTAGAAGACAATGGATTCTAACCTGAATCATTGTCGCTCTTCATGTTTTGCGTCACATAGTTTTGATGAGAATTAAAAAAACAGGGAATACTCCATTATAGAACTATGTGTATAACATTTAGCTCATAAGTACATATTTTTTAAGAGATCTTTATATGCACTTATAGATAAATATGTGGAAAAAATATTAGTGCAAATATGTTTAAACCACTAAGCTTAGTCTTCTTCTGCTTACTTTTGTTTCAACTTCATCATGCCAGTTGAGGAGATATTTATCTTTGGTAGCTGCAGCACAGTTAATTGTATGTATAGTAAGTGGAATAGAAAATGTGGAGTATGTTAGTGGAGTGTTCTTTGATCTTGAGTAAGTGTGTCTTTCTGTCACCATCACTGGTTTACATGAAGAGCTTCTAAACTGGAAATTATGGAAGTGTATATCAATTGATAAAATCATGTATGAGGAACAGGAAATCCTTTGTGTGTTTTCTAAGAAATAGTGGCTCATTTTTGTCAAAAATATGTGACGCAAAACATGAATTGCCTCCAGAAATCATAATAGGACCCCTTGTCTTCTAAGTTTATGTGAATGATAAAAAGTACCGTTCACATTTTTCTAAAATGAAATCTGTGTATATTTTTTGCAGATGATTTGTGAACTGGCTGCAGTGACAAAGTTTGTCTTTCAGGAGATGCTGGACAACAAATATGTACAATTCTTCCTGTTGTGGTAGGCAGGAAGTCAGCATGTAATCTTTATGGTAAGTAGCAATTCATGTCTCTCATTATGATGCTGACATTCCAAACTGTCCTTTCTTTCACATACTATGTTGTTGTTATGAGTTATGAGTAGATGAAGTATTTAAAGCTTGATATCAGCCACCATTCGGTAAAATATCATTATAAGATTTTTCAGATTAAATTTCATCAATATTGAGAGTAGATTACTCTTAAAATATGGTATGTTTTGTATGTAGTGTGCAGAGAAAAGTAAAGATCCAAATTGGATTAGGCACTAGTAAATTAGATACCTGTATTTTCTGTTGGAGATTGTCATTGAGCAGCTAGAGACCAGATCTGATGTAACAGTATATCTTAATGAGTTACAACAGTTCTGGTTTCTACATGCCTGGTGGCACAGCATCACATCTGAAGCAACAACTGTTACATAGACAGACAAGGAACTGTTGACTGAGGAAACAACTGTGGGTGGCATCATCAGTCTTTGGTGTTGTAAGTACTGACTGTGCAAACTTGATTAAGAAAAGTACCTCTGTGACAATGTTAAGCATCAGTGAGTGACCTGAGCACAGGGCTTTCTAGTGTTACACATGTCAACATCAGAGTAATTGTAGTAGGTGTGCAATTTATATAAGACCACGAATGGCCTCATTCTGTAGTTATTTATTAATAGAACAGCAGTAACATCAATGTTAAAACTGATTGAAGAATAGAATATTTGTACATCATAAATGCCACTATAAAACTGTGTATAACATTTAGCTCAGATGTGCATATTTTTTTAAGAGCTCTTTTATGCTGTAATAGATAAATATGTGGAAAAAAATTGCGGCAAATGTGTTTAAACAAGTTAGCTTAGTCTTCTTCTGCTTCTTCATGTCAGTTGAGGAGCTACCAAACTTTGGTAGCTGCAGCACAGATAATTGTGTGTATAGTAAGTGGAATAGAAAATGTAGAGTTTGTTAGTGGAGTGTTCTTTGATCTTGAGTAAGTGTGTCTTTCTGTTGCCATCACTGGTTTACATGAACAGCTTTGGAAACTGGTAATTATGGATGTGTATATCAATTGGTAAAATCATATATGAGGAACAGGAAATGCTTTCTGTTTGTTCATAGAAGTAATGGCTCATTTTTGTCAAAAGTGTGTGACGAAAAACATGAATTGCCTCTGTGAATCATAATAGGATCGCTTGTCTTCTAAGTTTATGTGAATGATAAAAAGTACCGTTCACATTTTTCTAAAATGAAATCTGTGTATATTTTTTGCATGTGATTTGTGAACTGTGTGCAGTGACAAAGTGTGTCATTCTGGAGATGCTGGACAGCAAATATGTACAAGTCTTCTTGTTGTGGCAGTCTGGAAGGCAGCATGTCATCTATATGGTGAGTAGCAATTCATGTCTCTTATGGCAATGCTGACATTCCAACCTGTCGTTTGGGTAATATAATATGTTGTTGTTATGAGTTATGAGTAGATGAAGTATTTAAAGCTTGCTATCAGCCACCAGTTGGTAAAATAACATCATTATTGTACAAATTTTTCAGATTAAATTTCATCAATATTGAGGGTAGATTACTCTAAAATATGCTATGTTTTTTATGAGGTGTGCAGAGAAATGTTAAGATCCAAACAGGATTAGGCACTAGTAAATTAGATACCTGTATTTTCTGTTGAAGTTTGTCATTGAGCAGCTAGAAACCAGATCTGATGTAACAGTATATCTTAATGAGTTACTACAGTTCTGGTTTCTACTTGCCTGGTGGCACAGCATCATATCTGAAGCAAAAACAGTTACATAGACAGACAAGGAACTGTTGACTGTGGAACCAACTGTGGGTGGCATCATCAGTCTTTGTTGTTGTAAGTACTGACTGTAGCAAACTTGATTAAGAAAAGTATCTCTGTGACAATGTTAAGCATCAGTGAGTGACCTGAGCACAGGCCTTTCTAGTGTTACACATTTCAACATCTGAGTAATTATAGTAGGTCAGCGAATTATATAATACCATGAATGGCCTCATTCTGTATTTATTTATTAATAGAACAGCAGTAAATTCAATGTTAAAACTGATTGAAGAATAGACTTTTGTACGTCATAAACTCCATTACTTTTCGTATGAGTGCATAAAGATATTCTTTGATGCACGTGCCATAGTTTGCCTAATGTTCTCCATTAAGAAATTTCTCATAAAAACTATTCCCTTTATATCTGGAAGAGATATATCAATGGTGCTGTCATTCTAAGACAGGTAATACTCCACTATAAAACTGTGTATAACATTTAGCTCAGATGTGCATATTTTTGTAAGAGTTCTTTTATGCTGTAATAGATAAATATGTGGGAAAAAATTGCTGAAAATGTGTTTAAACAAGTTAGCTTAGTCTTCTTCTGCTTACTTTTGTTTCAGCTTCATGATGTCAGTTGAGGCGCTACCTAACTTTGGTAGCTGCAGCACAGTTAATTGTGTTTATAGTAAGTAGAATAGAAAATGTGGAGTATGTTAGTGGAGTGTTCTTTGATCTTGAGTAAGTGTGTCTTTCTGTCGCCATCACTGGTTTACATGAAGAGCTTTGCAAACTGGTAATTATGGATGTGTATATCAATTGATAAAATCATATATGAGGAACCGGAAATTCTTTGTATTTTTTCATAGAAATAGTGGCTCATTTTTGTCAAAAACATGTGAGGTAAAATATGAATTGCCTCCAGGAATCATAATAGGTTCCCTTGTATTCTAAGTTTATGTGAATGATAAAAAGTACCGTTCACATTTTTGTAAAATGAAATCTGTGTATATTTTTTTCAGATGATTTGTGAACTGTGTGCAGTGACAAAGTTTGTCTTTCTTTAGATACTGGACAACAAATATGTACAAGTCTTCTTGTTGTGGCAGCCAGGAAGTCAGCATGTCATCTTTATGGTGAGTAGCAATTCTTGTCTCCATGATGATGTTGACACTCCAACCTGTCCTTTGGGTCATATAATATGTTGTTGTTATGAGTTATGAGTAGATGAAGTATTTAAAGCTTGATATCAGCCACCAGTCGGTAAAATATCATTATAAGATTTTTCAGATTAAATTTCATCAATATTGAGAGTAGATTACTCTTAAAATATGCTATGTTTTGTATGTAGTGTGCAGAGAAAAGTAAAGATCCAAATTGGATTAGGCACTAGTAAATTAGATACCTGTATTTTCTGTTGAAGATTGTCATTGAGCAGCTAGAGACCAGATCTGATGTAACAGTATATCTTAATGAGTTACAATAGTTCTGGTTTCTACTTGCCTGGTGGCACAGCATCACATCTGAAGCAACAACTGTTACATAGACAGACAAGGAACTGTTGACTGAGGAAACAACTGTGGGTGGCATCATCAGTCTTTGGTGTTGTAAGTACTGACTGTGCAAACTTGATTAAGAAAAGTACCTCTGTGACAATGTTAAGCATCAGTGAGTGACCTGAGCACAGGGCTTTCTAGTGTTACACATGTCAACATCAGAGTAATTGTAGTAGGTGTGCAATTTATATAAGACCACGAATGGCCTCATTCTGTAGTTATTTATTAATAGAACAGCAGTAACATCAATGTTAAAACTGATTAAAGAATAGAATATTTGTACGTCATAAATGCCACTATAAAACAGTGTATAACATTTAGCTCAGATGTGCATATTTTTTTAAGAGCTCTTTTATGCTGTAATAGATAAATATGTGGAAAAAAATTGCGGCAAATGTGTTTAAACAAGTTAGCTTAGTCTTCTTCTGCTTCTTCATGTCAGTTGAGGAGCTACCAAACTTTGGTAGCTGCAGCACAGATAATTGTGTGTATAGTAAGTGGAATAGAAAATGTAGAGTTTGTTAGTGGAGTGTTCTTTGATCTTGAGTAAGTGTGTCTTTCTGTTGCCATCACTGGTTTACATGAACAGCTTTGGAAACTGGTAATTATGGATGTGTATATCAATTGGTAAAATCATATATGAGGAACAGGAAATGCTTTCTGTTTGTTCATAGAAGTAATGGCTCATTTTTGTCAAAAATATGTGACGAAAAACATGAATTGCCTCTGTGAATCATAATAGGATCGCTTGTCTTCTAAGTTTATGTGAATGATAAAAAGTACCGTTCACATTTTTCTAAAATGAAATCTGTGTATTTTTTTGCATGTGATTTGTGAACTGTGTGCAGTGACAAAGCGTGTCATTCTGGAGATGCTGGACAGCAAATATGTACAAGTCTTCTTGTTGTGGCAGTCTGGAAGGCAGCATGTCATCTATATGGTGAGTAGCAATTCATGTTTCTTATGGCAATGCTGACATTCCAACCTGTCGTTTGGGTAATATAATATGTTGTTGTTATGAGTTATGAGTAGATGAAGTATTTAAAGCTTGATATCAGCCGGCAGTCAGTAAAATATCATCATTATTGTACAGATTTGTCAGATTAGGTTTCATCAATATTAAGAGTAGATTACTCTTAAAATATGCTATGTTTTGTATGTAGTGTGCAGAGAAAAGTAAAGATCCAAACAGGATTGGGCACTAGTAAATTAGATACCTGTATTTTCTGTTGAAGATTGTCATTGAGCAGCTAGAGACCAGATCTGATGTAACAGTATATCTTAATGAGTTACAACAGTTCTGGTTTCTTCTTGCCTGGTGGCACAGCATCACATCCGAAGCAATAACAGTTACTTAGACAGACAAGGAATTGTTGACTGTGGAACCAACTGTGGGTGTCATTATCAGCCTTTGTGTTGTAAGTACTGACTGTAGCAAACTTGATTAAGAAAAGTATCTCTGTGACAATGTTAAGCATCAGTGAGTTACCTGAGCACAGGCCTTTCTAGTTTTACACATTTCAACATCTGAGTAATTATAGTAGGTCAGCGAATTATATAATACCATGAATGGCCTCATTCTGTATTTATTTATTAATAGAACAGCAGTAAATTCAATGTTAAAACTGATTGAAGAATAGACTTTTGTACGTCATAAATTCCATTACTTTTCGTATGAGTGCATAAAGATATTCTTTGATGCACGTGCCATAGTTTGCCTAATGTTCTCCATTAAGCAATTTCTCATAAAAACTATTCCCTTTATATCTGGAAGGGATATATCAATGGTGCTGTCATTCTAAGCCAGGTAATACTCCACTATAAAACTGTGTATAACATTTAGCTCAGATGTGCATATTTTTGTAAGAGTTCTTTTATGCTGTAATAGATAAATATGTGGGAAAAAATTGCTGAAAATGTGTTTAAACAAGTTAGCTTAGTCTTCTTCTGCTTACTTTTGTTTCAGCTTCATGATGTCAGTTGAGGCGCTACCTAACTTTGGTAGCTGCAGCACAGTTAATTGTGTTTATAGTAAGTAGAATAGAAAATGTGGAGTATGTTAGTGGAGTGTTCTTTGATCTTGAGTAAGTGTGTCTTTCTGTCGCCATCACTGGTTTACATGAAGAGCTTTGCAAACTGGTAATTATGGATGTGTATATCAATTGATAAAATCATATATGAGGAACCGGAAATTCTTTGTATTTTTACATAGAAATAGTGGCTCATTTTTGTCAAAAACATGTGAGGTAAAATATGAATTGCCTCCAGGAATCATAATAGGTTCCCTTGTATTCTAAGTTTATGTGAATGATAAAAAGTACCGTTCACATTTTTGTAAAATGAAATCTGTGTATATTTTTTTCAGATGATTTGTGAACTGTGTGCAGTGACAAAGTTTGTCTTTCTTGAGATACTGGACAACAAATATGTACAAGTCTTCTTGTTGTGGCAGCCAGGAAGTCAGCATGTCATCTTTATGGTGAGTAGCAATTCATGTCTCCATGATGATGTTGACACTCCAACCTGTCCTTTGGGTCATATAATATGTTGTTGTTATGAGTTATGAGTAGATGAAGTATTTAAAGCTTGATATCAGCCACCAGTCGGTAAAATATCATTATAAGATTTTTCAGATTAAATTTCATCAATATTGAGAGTAGATTACTCTTAAAATATGCTATGTTTTGTATGTAGTGTGCAGAGAAAATTAAAGATCCAAACAGGATTGGGCACTAGTAAATTAGATACCTGTATTTTCTGTTGAAGATTGTCATTGAGCAGCTAGAGACCAGATCTGATGTAACAGTATATCTTAATGAGTTACAATAGTTCTGGTTTCTACTTGCCTGGTGGCACAGCATCACATCTGAAGCAACAACTGTTACATAGACAGACAAGGAACTGTTGACTGAGGAAACAACTGTGGGTGGCATCATCAGTCTTTGGTGTTGTAAGTACTGACTGTGCAAACTTGATTAAGAAAAGTACCTCTGTGACAATGTTAAGCATCAGTGAGTGACCTGAGCACAGGGCTTTCTAGTGTTACACATGTCAACATCAGAGTAATTGTAGTAGGTGTGCAATTTATATAAGACCACGAATGGCCTCATTCTGTAGTTATTTATTAATAGAACAGCAGTAACATCAATGTTAAAACTGATTAAAGAATAGAATATTTGTACGTCATAAATGCCACTATAAAACTGTGTATAACATTTAGCTCAGATGTGCATATTTTTTTAAGAGCTCTTTTATGCTGTAATAGATAAATATGTGGAAAAAAATTGCGGCAAATGTGTTTAAACAAGTTAGCTTAGTCTTCTTCTGCTTCTTCATGTCAGTTGAGGAGCTACCAAACTTTGGTAGCTGCAGCACAGATAATTGTGTGTATAGTAAGTGGAATAGAAAATGTAGAGTTTGTTAGTGGAGTGTTCTTTGATCTTGAGTAAGTGTGTCTTTCTGTTGCCATCACTGGTTTACATGAACAGCTTTGGAAAGTGGTAATTATGGATGTGTATATCAATTGGTAAAATCATATATGAGGAACAGGAAATGCTTTCTGTTTGTTCATAGAAGTAATGGCTCATTTTTGTCAAAAATATGTGACGAAAAACATGAATTGCCTCTGTGAATCATAATAGGATCGCTTGTCTTCTAAGTTTATGTGAATGATAAAAAGTACCGTTCACATTTTTCTAAAATGAAATCTGTGTATATTTTTTGCATGTGATTTGTGAACTGTGTGCAGTGACAAAGTGTGTCATTCTGGAGATGCTGGACAGCAAATATGTACAAGTCTTCTTGTTGTGGCAGTCTGGAAGGCAGCATGTCATCTATATGGTGAGTAGCAATTCATGTTTCTTATGGCAATGCTGACATTCCAACCTGTCGTTTGGGTAATATAATATGTTGTTGTTATGAGTTATGAGTAGATGAAGTATTTAAAGCTTGCTAACAGCCTCCAGTTGGTAAAATAACATCATTATTGTACAAATTTTTCAGATTAAATTTCATCAATATTGAGGGTAGATTACTCTAAAATATGCTATGCTTTTTATGAGGTGTGCAGAGAAATGTTAAGATCCAAACAGGATTAGGCACTAGTAAATTAGATACCTGTATTTTCTGTTGAAGTTTGTCATTGAGCAGCTAGAAACCAGATCTGATGTAACAGTATATCTTAATGAGTTACTACAGTTCTGGTTTCTACTTGCCTGGTGGCACAGCATCATATCTGAAGCAAAAACAGTTACATAGACAGACAAGGAACTGTTGACTGTGGAACCAACTGTGGGTGGCATCATCAGTCTTTGTTGTTGTAAGTACTGACTGTAGCAAACTTGATTAAGAAAAGTATCTCTGTGACAATGTTAAGCATCAGTGAGTGACCTGAGCACAGGCCTTTCTAGTGTTACACATTTCAACATCTGAGTAATTATAGTAGGTCAGCGAATTATATAATACCATGAATGGCCTCAACCTGTATTTATTTATTAATAGAACAGCAGTAAATTCAATGTTAAAACTGATTGAAGAATAGACTTTTGTACGTCATAAACTCCATTACTTTTCGTATGAGTGCATAAAGATATTCTTTGATGCACGTGCCATAGTTTGCCTAATGTTCTCCATTAAGCAATTTCTCATAAAAACTATTCCCTTTATATCTGGAAGAGATATATCAATGGTGCTGTCATTCAAAGACAGGTAATACTCCACTATAATACTGTGTATAACATTTAGCTCAGATGTGCATATTTTTGTAAGAGTTCTTTAATGCTGTAATAGATAAATATGTGGGAAAAAATTGCTGAAAATGTGTTTAAACAAGTTAGCTTAGTCTTCTTCTGCTTACTTTTGTTTCAGCTTCATGATGTCAATTGAGGCGCTACCTAACTTTGGTAGCTGCAGCACAGTTAATTGTGTTTATAGTAAGTAGAATAGAAAATGTGGAGTATGTTAGTGGAGTGTTCTTTGATCTTGAGTAAGTGTGTCTATCTGTCGCCATCACTGGTTTACATGAAGAGCTTTGCAAACTGGTAATTATGGATGTGTATATCAATTGATAAAATCATATATGAGGAACAGGAAATTCTTTGTATTTGTTCATAGAAATAGTGGCTCATTTTTGTCAAAAGCATGTGAGGTAAAATATGAATTGCCTCCAGGAATCATAATAGGGTCCCTTGTCTTCTAAGTATATGTGAATGATAAAAAGTACCGTTCACATTTTTCTAAAATGAAATCTGTGTATATGTTTTTCAGATGATTTGTGAACTGTGTGCAGTGACAAAGTTTGTCTTTCTTGAGATACTGGACAACAAATATGTACAAGTCTTCTTGTTGTGGCAGCCAGGAAGTCAGCATGTCATCTTTATGGTGAGTAGCAATTCATGTCTCCATGATGATGTTGACACTCCAACCTGTCCTTTGGGTCATATAATATGTTGTTGTTATGAGTTATGAGTAGATGAAGTATTTAAAGCTTGATATCAGCCACCAGTCGGTAAAATATCATTATAAGATTTTTCAGGTTAAATTTCATCAATATTGAGAGTAGATTACTCTTAAAATATGCTATGTTTTGTATGTAGTGTGCAGAGAAAAGTAAAGATCCAAATTGGATTAGGCACTAGTAAATTAGATACCTGTATTTTCTGTTGAAGATTGTCATTGAGCAGCTAGAGACCAGATCTGATGTAACAGTATATCTTAATGAGTTACAATAGTTCTGGTTTCTACTTGCCTGGTGGCACAGCATCACATCTGAAGCAACAACTGTTACATAGACAGACAAGGAACTGTTGACTGAGGAAACAACTGTGGGTGGCATCATCAGTCTTTGGTGTTGTAAGTACTGACTGTGCAAACTTGATTAAGAAAAGTACCTCTGTGACAATGTTAAGCATCAGTGAGTGACCTGAGCACAGGGCTTCCTAGTGTTACACAAGTCAACATCAGAGTAATTGTAGTAGGTGTGCAATTTATATAAGACCACGGATGGCCTCATTCTGTAGTTATTTATTAATAGAACAGCAGTAACATCAATGTTAAAACTGATTAAAGAATAGAATATTTGTACGTCATAAATGCCACTATAAAACTGTGTATAACATTTAGCTCAGATGTGCATATTTTTTTAAGAGCTCTTTTATGCTGTAATAGATAAATATGTGGAAAAAAATTGCGGCAAATGTGTTTAAACAAGTTAGCTTAGTCTTCTTCTGCTTCTTCATGTCAGTTGAGGAGCTACCAAACTTTGGTAGCTGCAGCACAGATAATTGTGTGTATAGTAAGTGGAATAGAAAATGTAGAGTTTGTTAGTGGAGTGTTCTTTGATCTTGAGTAAGTGTGTCTTTCTGTTGCCATCACTGGTTTACATGAACAGCTTTGGAAACTGGTAATTATGGATGTGTATATCAATTGGTAAAATCATATATGAGGAACAGGAAATGCTTTCTGTTTGTTCATAGAAGTAATGGCTCATTTTTGTCAAAAATATGTGACGAAAAACATGAATTGCCTCTGTGAATCATAATAGGATCGCTTGTCTTCTAAGTTTATGTGAATGATAAAAAGTACCGTTCACATTTTTCTAAAATGAAATCTGTGTATATTTTTTGCATGTGATTTGTGAACTGTGTGCAGTGACAAAGTGTGTCATTCTGGAGATGCTGGACAGCAAATATGTACAAGTCTTCTTGTTGTGGCAGTCTGGAAGGCAGCATGTCATCTATATGGTGAGTAGCAATTCATGTTTCTTATGGCAATGCTGACATTCCAACCTGTCGTTTGGGTAATATAATATGTTGTTGTTATGAGTTATGAGTAGATGAAGTATTTAAAGCTTGCTATCAGCCTCCAGTTGGTAAAATAACATCATTATTGTACAAATTTTTCAGATTAAATTTCATCAATATTGAGGGTAGATTACTCTAAAATATGCTATGCTTTTTATGAGGTGTGCAGAGAAATGTTAAGATCCAAACAGGATTAGGCACTAGTAAATTAGATACCTGTATTTTCTGTTGAAGTTTGTCATTGAGCAGCTAGAAACCAGATCTGATGTAACAGTATATCTTAATGAGTTACTACAGTTCTGGTTTCTACTTGCCTGGTGGCACAGCATCATATCTGAAGCAAAAACAGTTACATAGACAGACAAGGAACTGTTGACTGTGGAACCAACTGTGGGTGGCATCATCAGTCTTTGTTGTTGTAAGTACTGACTGTAGCAAACTTGATTAAGAAAAGTATCTCTGTGACAATGTTAAGCATCAGTGAGTGACCTGAGCACAGGCCTTTCTAGTGTTACACATTTCAACATCTGAGTAATTATAGTAGGTCAGCGAATTATATAATACCATGAATGGCCTCAACCTGTATTTATTTATTAATAGAACAGCAGTAAATTCAATGTTAAAACTGATTGAAGAATAGACTTTTGTACGTCATAAACTCCATTACTTTTCGTATGAGTGCATAAAGGTATTCTTTGATGCACGTGCCATAGTTTGCCTAATGTTCTCCATTAAGCAATTTCTCATAAAAACTATTCCCTTTATATCTGGAAGAGATATATCAATGGTGCTGTCATTCTAAGACAGGTAATACTCCACTATAAAACTGTGTATAACATTTAGCTCAGATGTGCATATTTTTGTAAGAGTTCTTTTATGCTGTAATAGATAAGTATGTGGGAAAAAATTGCTGAAAATGTGTTTAAACAAGTTAGCTTAGTCTTCTTCTGCTTACTTTTGTTTCAGCTTCATGATGTCAGTTGAGGCGCTACCTAACTTTGGTAGCTGCAGCACAGTTAATTGTGTTTATAGTAAGTAGAATAGAAAATGTGGAGTATGTTAGTGGAGTGTTCTTTGATCTTGAGTAAGTGTGTCTTTCTGTCGCCATCACTGGTTTACATGAAGAGCTTTGCAAACTGGTAATTATGGATGTGTATATCAATTGATAAAATCATATATGAGGAACCGGAAATTCTTTTTATTTTTTCATAGAAATAGTGGCTCATTTTTGTCAAAAACATGTGAGGTATAATATGAATTGCCTCCAGGAATCATAATAGGTTCCCTTGTATTCTAAGTTTATGTGAATGATAAAAAGTACCGTTCACATTTTTGTAAAATGAAATCTGTGTATATTTTTTTCAGATGATTTGTGAACTGTGTGCAGTGACAAAGTTTGTCTTTCTTGAGATACTGGACAACAAATATGTACAAGTCTTCTTGTTGTGGCAGCCAGGAAGTCAGCATGTCATCTTTATGGTGAGTAGCAATTCAAGTCTCCATGATGATGTTGACACTCCAACCTGTCCTTTGGGTCATATAATATGTTGTTGTTATGAGTTATGAGTAGATGAAGTTTTTAAAGCTTGATATCAGTCACCAGTCGGTAAAATATCATTATAAGATTTTTCAGATTAAATTTCATCAATATTGAGAGTAGATTACTCTTAAAATATGCTATGTTTTGTATGTAGTGTGCAGAGAAAAGTAAAGATCCAAATTGGATTAGGCACTAGTAAATTAGATACCTGTATTTTCTGTTGAAGATTGTCATTGAGCAGCTAGAGACCAGATCTGATGTAACAGTATATCTTAATGAGTTACAATAGTTCTGGTTTCTACTTGCCTGGTGGCAGAGCATCACATCTGAAGCAACAACTGTTACATAGACAGACAAGGAACTGTTGACTGAGGAAACAACTGTGGGTGGCATCATCAGTCTTTGGTGTTGTAAGTACTGACTGTGCAAACTTGATTAAGAAAAGTACCTCTGTAACAATGTTAAGCATCAGTGAGTGACCTGAGCACAGGGCTTTCTAGTGTTACACAAGTCAACATCAGAGTAATTGTAGTAGGTGTGCAATTTATATAAGACCATGAATGGCCTCATTCTGTAGTTATTTATTAATAGAACAGCAGTAACATCAATGTTAAAACTGGTTAAAGAATAGAATATTTGTACGTCATAAATGCCACTATAAAACTGTGTATAACTTTTAGCTCAGATGTGCATATTTTTTAAGAGCTCTTTTATGCTGTAATAGATAAATATGTGGAAAAAAATTGCGGCAAATGTGTTTAAACAAGTTAGCTTAGTCTTCTTCTGCTTCTTCATGTCAGTTGAGGAGCTACCAAACTTTGGTAGCTGCAGCACAGATAATTGTGTGTATAGTAAGTGGAATAGAAAATGTAGAGTTTGTTAGTGGAGTGTTCTCTGATCTTGAGTAAGTGTGTCCTTCTGTTGCCATCACTGGTTTACATGAACAGCTTTGGAAACTGGTAATTATGGATGTGTATATCAATTGGTAAAATCATATATGAGGAACAGGAAATGCTTTCTGTTAGTTCATAGAAGTAATGGCTCATTTTTGTCAAAAATATGTGACGAAAAACATGAATTGCCTCTGTGAATCATAATAGGATCGCTTGTCTTCTAAGTTTATGTGAATGATAAAAAGTACCGTTCACATTTTTCTAAAATGAAATCTGTGTATATTTTTTGCATGTGATTTGTGAACTGTGTGCAGTGACAAAGTGTGTCATTCTGGAGATGCTGGACAGCAAATATGTACAAGTCTTCTTGTTGTGGCAGTCTGGAAGGCAGCATGTCATCTACATGGTGAGTAGCAATTCATGTTTCTTATGGCAATGCTGACATTCCAACCTGTCGTTTGGGTAATATAATATGTTGTTGTTATGAGTTATGAGTAGATGAAGTATTTAAAGCTTGCTATCAGCCTCCAGTTGGTAAAATAACATCATTATTGTACAAATTTTTCAGATTAAATTTCATCAATATTGAGGGTAGATTACTCTAAAATATGCTATGCTTTTTATGAGGTGTGCAGAGAAATGTTAAGATCCAAACAGGATTAGGCACTAGTAAATTAGATACCTGTATTTTCTGTTGAAGTTTGTCATTGAGCAGCTAGAAACCAGATCTGATGTAACAGTATATCTTAATGAGTTACAATAGTTCTGGTTTCTACTTGCCTGGTGGCACAGCATCACATCTGAAGCAACAACTGTTACATAGACAGACAAGGAACTGTTGACTGAGGAAACAACTGTCGGTGGCATCATCAGTCTTTGGTGTTGTAAGTACTGACTGTGCAAACTTGATTAAGAAAAGTACCTCTGTGACAATGTTAAGCATCAGTGAGTGACCTGAGCACAGGGCTTTCTAGTGTTACACAAGTCAACATCAGAGTAATTGTAGTAGGTGTGCAATTTATATAAGAACATGAATGGCCTCATTCTGTAGTTATTTATTAATAGAACAGCAGTAACATCAATGTTAAAACTGGTTAAAGAATAGAATATTTGTACGTCATAAATGCCACTATAAAACTGTGTATAACATTTAGCTCAGATGTGCATATTTTTTTAAGAGCTCTTTTATGCTGTAATAGATAAATATGTGGAAAAAAATTGCTGAAAATGTGTTTAAACAAGATAGCTTAGTCTTCTTCTGCTTACTTTTGTTTCAGCTTCATCATGTCAGTTGAGGAGCTACCTAACTTTGGTAGCTGCAGCACAGTTAATTGTGTGTATAGTAAGTGGAATAGAAAATGTGGAGTATGTTAGTGGAGTGTTCTTTGATCCTGAGTAAGTGTGTCTTTCTGTCGCCATCACTGGTTTACATGAAGAGCTTCGGAAACTGGTAATGATGGATGTCTATATCAATTGATAAAATCATATATGAGGAACAGGAAATGCTTTGTGTTTGTTCATAGAAATAGTGGCTCATTTTTGTCAAAAATATGTGACGCAAAATATGAATTGTCTCCAGGAATCATAATAGGGTCCCTTGCCTTCTAAGTTTATGTGAATGATAAAAAGTACCCTTCACATTTGTCTAAAATGAAATCTGTGTATATTTTTTGCAGATGATTTGTGAACTGTGTGCAGTGACAAAGTTTGTTTTTCTGGAGATGCTGGACAACAAATATGTACAAGTCCTCTTGTTGTGGCAGCCAGGAAGTCAGCATGTCATCTTTATGGTGAGTAGCAATTCATGTCTCTCATGATGATGTTGACATTCCAATGTGTCCTTTGGGTCAAATAAGATGTTGTTGTTATGAGTTATGAGTAGAAGAAGTATTTAAATCTTGATGTCAGCCAGCAGTCGGTAAAATATCATCATTATTGTACAGATTTGTCAGATTATATTTCATCAATGTTGTGGGTAGATTACTCTTAAAATATGCTATGTTTTGTATGTAGTGAGCAGAGGAAAGTAAAGATCCAAACAGGATTATGCACTAGTAAATCAGGTACCTGTATTTTCTGTTGAAGATTGTCATTGAGCAGCTAGAGACCAGATCTGATAAAACAGTATATCTCAATGAGTTACAACAGTTCTGGTTTCTACTTGCCTGGTTGCACAGCAACACATCTGAAGCAACAACAGTTACATAGACAGACAAGGAACTGTTGTCTGTGGAACCAACTGTGGGTGGCATCATCAGTCTTTGGTGTTGAAAGTACTGACTATAGCAAACTTGATTAAGAAAAATACCTTTGTGACAATGTTAAGCATAAGTGAGTGACCTGAGCACAGGCCTTTCTAGTGTTACACATGTCAACATCTGAGTAATTGTAGTAGGTCTGCGAATTATATAATACCATGAATGGCCTCATTCTGTATTTATTTATTAATAGAACAGCAGTAAATTCAATGTTAAAACTGATTGAAGAATAGAATTTTTGTACGTCATAAACGCCATTACTTTTCGTATGAGAGCATAATGATATTTTTTGATGCACGTGCCATAGTTTGCCTAATGTTCTCCATTAAGCAACTTCTCATAAAAACTATTCCCTTTATATGAGGAAGAGATATATGAATGGTGCTGTCATTCTAAGACAGGTAATACGCCACTATAAAACTGTGTATAACATTTAGCTCAGATGTGCATATTTTTGTAAGAGTTCTTTTATGCTGTAATAGATAAATATGTGGGAAAAAATTAATGAAAATGTGTTTAAACAAGATAGCTTAGTCTTCTTCTGCTTACGTTTGTTTCATCTTCATTATGTCAGTTGAGGAACTACCTAACTTTGGTAGCTGCAGCACAGTTAATTGTGTGTATAGTAGGTGGAATAGAAAATGTGGAGTATGTTAGTGGAGTGTTCTTTGATCTTGAGTAAGTGTGTCTTTCTGTCGCCATCACTGGTTTACATGAAGAGCTTTGAAAACTGGTAATTATGGATGTGTATATCAATTGATAAAATCATATATGAAGAACAGGAAATCCTTTGTACTTGTTCATAGAAATAGTGGCTCATTTTTGTCTAAAATATGTGACGCAAAATATGAATTGTCTCCAGGAATCATAATAGGGTAACTTGTCTTCTAAGTTTATGTGAATGATAAGAAGTATCGTACATATTTTTCTAAAATGAAATCTGTGTATTTTTTTTTTTGCAGATGATTTGTGAACTGTGTGCAGTGACAAAGTTTGTCTTTCTGGAGATGCAGGACAACAAATACGTACAAGTCCTCTTGTTGTGGCAGCCAGGAAGTCAGCATGTCATCTTTATGGTGTGCAGCAATTCATGTCTCTCATGATGATGTTGACATTCCAACGTGTCCTTTGGGTCATATAATATATTGTTGTTATGAGTTATGAGTAGATGAAGTATTTAAAGCTTGATATCAGCCGGCAGTCGGTAAAATATCATCATCATTGTACAGATTTTTCAGATTAAATTTCATCAATATAGAAAGTAGATTACTATTAAAATATGCTATGTTTTGTATGTAGTGAGCAGAGGAAAGTAAAGATCCAAACAGGATTAGGCACTAGTGAATTAGATACCTGTATTTTCTGTTGAAGATTGTCATTGAGCAGCTAGAGACCAGATCTGATGTAACAGTATATCTTAATGAGTTACAATAGTTCTGGTTTCTACTTGCCTGGTGGCACAGCATCACATCTGAGGGAACAACAGTTACATAGACAGACAAGGAACTGTTGGCAGTGGAACCAACTGTGGGTGGCGTCTTCAGTCTTTGGTGTTGTGATTACTGACTGTAGCAAACTTGATTAAGAAAAGTATCTCTGTGACAATTATAAGCATCAGTGAGTGACCTGAGCACAGGTCTTTGTAGTGTTACACATGTCAACATCTGAGTAATTGTAGTAGGTCTGCGAATTATATAAGACCATGAATGGCCTCATTCTGAAGTTATTTATTAATAGAACAGCAGTAACATCAATGTTAAAACTGACTGAAGAACAGAATTTTAGTACGATATAAACGCGTTACTTTTCGTATGACTGCATAATGATATTCTTTGATGTACGTGCCATAGTTTGCCTAATGTTCTCCATTAACCAACTTCTCATAAAAACTGTTCTCTTTATATCAGGCAGAGATATATCAATGGTGCTGTCATTCTAAGACAGGTAATACGCCACTATAAAACTGTGCATAACATTTAGTTCCTTTGTGCATATTTCTGTAAGAGTTCTTTTTATGCTGTAATAGATAAATACATTAAAAAATTGCTTCAATTGCATTTAAACAAGTTTGCTTAGTCTTCTTCTGCTTGCGTTTGTTTCAGCTTCATCATGTCAGTTGAGGAGCTACCTAACTTTGGTAGCTGCAGCACAGTTAATTGTGTGTATAGTAAATGGAATAGAAAATGTGGAGTATGTTAGTGGAGTGTTCTTTGAATTTGAGTGTGTCTTTCTGTCGCCATCACTGGTTTACATGAAGAGCTTTGGAAACTGGTAATAATGGATGTATATATAAATTGATAACATCATATATGTGGAACAGGAAACGCTTTGTGTTTGTTCTAAAAAATAGTGGCTCATTTTCCTCTAAAATATTTGATGCAAAACATGAATTGCCTCCAGGAATCATAATAGGATCTCTTGTCTTCTAAGTTTATGTGAATGATAAAAAGTACCATTCACATTTTTCTAAAATGAAATCTGTGTATATTTTTGGCAGATGGTTTGTGAACTGTGTGCAGTGACAAAGTTTGTCTTTCTGGAGATGCAGGACAACAAATATGTACAAGTCTTCTTGTTGTGGCAGCCAGGAAGTCGGCATGTCTTCTTTATGGTGAGTAGCAATTCATGTCTCTCATGATGATGTTGACACTCCAACCTGTCCTTTGGGTCATATAATATGTTGTTGTTATGAGTTATGAGTAGATGAAGTATTTAAAGCTTGATATCAGCCACCAGTCGGTGAAATATCATCATCATTGTACAGATTTTTCAGATTAAATTTCATCAATATAGAAAGTAGATTACTATTAAAATATGCTATGTTTTGTGTGTAGTGAGCAGAGGAAAGTAAAGATCCAAACAGGATTAGGCACTAGTGAATTAGATACCTGTATTTTCTGTTGAAGATTGTCATTGAGCAGCTAGAGACCAGATCTGATGTAACAGTATATCTTAATGAGTTACAATAGTTCTGGTTTCTACTTGCCTGGTGGCACAGCATCACATCTGAAGGAACAACAGTTACATAGACAGACAAGGAACTGTTGACAGTGGAAGCAACTGTGGGTGGCGTCTTCAGTCTTTGGTGTTGTTATTACTGACTGTAGCAAACTTGATTAAGAAAAGTATCTCTGTGACAATGTTAAGCATCTGTGAGTGACCTGAACACAAGTCTTTCTAGTGTTAAACATGTCAACATCTGAGTATTTAAAGTATGTCTGCGAATTATATAATACCATGAATGGCCTCATTCTGTAGTTATTTATTAATAGAACAGCAGTAAATTCAATGTTAAAACTGATTGAAGAATAGAACTTTTGTACGTCATAAACGCCATTACTTTTCGTATTAGAGCATAATGATATTCTTTGATGCACGTGCCATAGTTTGCCTAATGTTCTCCATTAAGCAACTTCTCATAAAAACTATTCCCTTTATATCAGGCAAAGATATATCAATGGTGCTGTCATTCTAAGACAGGTAATACGCCAATATAAAACTGTGCATAACATTTAGTTCCTTTGTGCATATTTCTGTAAGAGTTCTTTTTATGCTGTAATAGATAAATACATTAAAAAAATTGCTTCAATTGCATTTAAACAAGTTTGCTTAGTGTTCTTCTGCTTGCGTTTGTTTCAGCTTCATCATGTCAGTTGAGGAGCTACCTAACTTTGGTAGCTGCAGCACAGTTAATTGTGTGTATAGTAAATGGAATAGAAAATGTGGAGTATGTTAGTGGAGTGTTCTTTGAATTTGAGTGTGTCTTTCTGTCGCCATCACTGGTTTACATGAAGAGCTTTGGAAACTGGTAATAATGGATGTATATATAAATTGATAAAATCATATATGTGGAACAGGAAACGCTTTGTGTTTGTTCTAAAAAATAGTGGCTCATTTTCCTCTAAAATATTTGATGCAAAACATGAATTGCCTCCAGGAATCATAATAGGATCTCTTGTCTTCTAAGTTTATGTGAATGATAAAAAGTACCATTCACATTTTTCTAAAATGAAATCTGTGTATATTTTTGGCAGATGGTTTGTGAACTGTGTGCAGTGACAAAGTTTGTCTTTCTGGAGATGCAGGACAACAAATATGTACAAGTCTTCTTGTTGTGGCAGCCAGGAAGTCGGCATGTCTTCTTTATGGTGAGTAGCAATTCATGTCTCTCATGATGATGTTGACACTCCAACCTGTCCTTTGGGTCATATAATATGTTGTTGTTATGAGTTATGAGTAGATGAAGTATTTAAAGCTTGATATCAGCCACCAGTCGGTGAAATATCATCATCATTGTACAGATTTTTCAGATTAAATTTCATCAATATAGAAAGTAGATTACTATTAAAATATGCTATGTTTTGTGTGTAGTGAGCAGAGGAAAGTAAAGATCCAAACAGGATTAGGCACTAGTGAATTAGATACCTGTATTTTCTGTTGAAGATTGTCATTGAGCAGCTAGAGACCAGATCTGATGTAACAGTATATCTTAATGAGTTACAATAGTTCTGGTTTCTACTTGCCTGGTGGCACAGCATGACATCTGAAGGAACAACAGTTACATAGACAGACAAGGAACTGTTGACAGTGGAACCAACTGTGGGTGGCGTCTTCAGTCTTTGGTGTTGTTATTACTGACTGTAGCAAACTTGATTAAGAAAAGTATCTCTGTGACAATGTTAAGCATCTGTGAGTGACCTGAACACAAGTCTTTCTAGTGTTACACATGTCAACATCTGAGTATTTAAAGTATGTCTGCGAATTATATAATACCATGAATGGCCTCATTCTGTAGTTATTTATTAATAGAACAGCAGTAAATTCAATGTTAAAACTGATTGAAGAATAGAACTTTTGTACGTCATTAACGCCATTACTTTTCGTATTAGAGCATAATGATATTCTTTGATGCACGTGCCATAGTTTGCCTAATGTTCTCCATTAAGCAACTTCTCATAAAAACTATTCCCTTTATATCAGGCAAAGATATATCAATGGTGCTGTCATTCTAAGACAGGTAATACGCCAATATAAAACTGTGTATAACATTTAGCTCAGATGTGCATATTTATGTAAGAGTTCTTTTATGCTGTAATAGATAAATATGTGGGAAAAAATTAATGAAAATGTGTTTAAACAAGATAGCTTAGTCTTCTTCTGCTTACGTTTGTTTCATCTTCATTATGTCAGTTGAGGAACTACCTAACTTTGGTAGCAGCAGCACAGTTAATTGTGTGTATAGTAGGTGGAATAGAAAATGTGGAGTATGTTAGTGGAGTGTTCTTTGATCTTGAGTAAGTGTGTCTTTCTGTCGCCATCACTGGTTTACATGAAGAGCTTTAAAAACTGGTAATTATGGATGTGTATATCATTTAATAAAATCATATATGAGGAACAGGAAATTCTTTCTATTTGTTCATAGAAATAGTGGCTCATTTTTTTCAAAAACATGTGAGGTAAAATATGAATTGCCTCCAGGAATCATAATAGGGTCCTTGTCTTCTAAGTTTATGTGAATGATAAAAAGTACTGTTCACATTTTTCTAAAATGAAATCTGTGTATTTTTTTTTTTTGCAGATGATTTGTGAACTGAGTGCAGTGACAAAGTTTGTCTTTCTGGAGATGCTCCACAACAAATATGTACAAGTCTTCTTATTGAGGCAGCCAGGAAGTCAGCATGTCATCTTTATGGTGAGTAGCAATTCATGTCTCTCATGATGATGTTGACACTCCAACCTGTCCTTTGGGTCATATAATATGTTGTTGTTATGAGTTATGAGTAGATGAAGTATTTAAAGCTTGATATCAGCCACCAGTCGGTGAAATATCATCATCATTGTACAGATTTTTCAGATTAAATTTCATCAATATAGAAAGTAGATTACTATTAAAATATGCTATGTTTTATATGTAGTGAGCAGAGGAAAGTAAAGATCCAAACAGGATTAGGCACTAGTGAATTAGATACCTGTATTTTCTGTTGAAGATTGTCATTGAGCAGCTAGAGACCAGATCTGATGTAACAGTATATCTTAATGAGTTACAATAGTTCTGGTTTCTACTTGCCTGGTGGCACAGCATCACATCTGAGGGAACAACAGTTACATAGACAGACAAGGAACTGTTGACAGTGGAACCAACTGTGGGTGGCGTCTTCAGTCTTTGGTGTTGTGATTACTGACTGTAGCAAACTTGATTAAGAAAAGTATCTCTGTGACAATTATAAGCATCAGTGAGTGACCTTAGCACAGGTCTTTGTAGTGTTACACATGTCAACATCTGAGTAATTGTAGTAGGTCTGCGAATTATATAATACCATGAATGGCCTCATTCTGAAGTTATTTATTAATAGAACAGCAGTAACATCAATGTTAAAACTGACTGAAGAACAGAATTTTAGTACGATATAAACGCGTTACTTTTCGTATGAGTGCATAATGATAATCTTTGATGTACGTGCCATAGTTTGCCTAATGTTCTCCATTAACCAACTTCTCATAAAAACTGTTCTCTTTATATCAGGCAGAGATATATCAATGGTGCTGTCATTCTAAGACAGGTAATACGCCACTATAAAACTGTGCATAACATTTAGTTCCTTTGTGCATATTTCTGTAAGAGTTCTTTTTATGCTGTAATAGATAAATACATAAAAAAAATTGCTTCAATTGCATTTAAACAAGTTTGCTTAGTGTTCTTCTGCTTGCGTTTGTTTCAGCTTCATCATGTCAGTTGAGGAGCTACCTAACTTTGGTAGCTGCAGCACAGTTAATTGTGTGTATAGTAAATGGAATAGAAAATGTGGAGTATGTTAGTGGAGTGTTCTTTGAATTTGAGTGTGTCTTTCTGTCGCCATCACTGGTTTACATGAAGAGCTTTGGAAACTGGTAATAATGGATGTATATATAAATTGATAAAATCATATATGTGGAACAGGAAACGCTTTGTGTTTGTTCTAAAAAATAGTGGCTCATTTTCCTCTAAAATATTTGATGCAAAACATGAATTGCCTCCAGGAATCATAATAGGATCTCTTGTCTTCTAAGTTTATGTGAATGATAAAAAGTACCATTCACATTTTTCTAAAATGAAATCTGTGTATATTTTTGGCAGATGGTTTGTGAACTGTGTGCAGTGACAAAGTTTGTCTTTCTGGAGATGCAGGACAACAAATATGTACAAGTCTTCTTGTTGTGGCAGCCAGGAAGTCGGCATGTCTTCTTTATGGTGAGTAGCAATTCATGTCTCTCATGATGATGTTGACACTCCAACCTGTCCTTTGGGTCATATAATATGTTGTTGTTATGAGTTATGAGTAGATGAAGTATTTAAAGCTTGATATCAGCCACCAGTCGGTGAAATATCATCATCATTGTACAGATTTTTCAGATTAAATTTCATCAATATAGAAAGTAGATTACTATTAAAATATGCTATGTTTTGTATGTAGTGAGCAGAGGAAAGTAAAGATCCAAACAGGATTAGGCACTAGTGAATTAGATACCTGTATTTTCTGTTGAAGATTGTCATTGAGCAGCTAGAGACCAGATCTGATGTAACAGTATATCTTAATGAGTTACAATAGTTCTGGTTTCTACTTGCCTGGTGGCACAGCATCACATCTGAAGGAACAACAGTTACATAGACAGACAAGGAACTGTTGACAGTGGAAGCAACTGTGGGTGGCGTCTTCTGTCTTTGGTGTTGTTATTACTGACTGTAGCAAACTTGATTAAGAAAAGTATCTCTGTGACAATGTTAAGCATCTGTGAGTGACCTGAACACAAGTCTTTCTAGTGTTACACATGTCAACATCTGAGTATTTAAAGTATGTCTGCGAATTATACAATACCATGAATGGCCTCATTATGTAGTTATTTATTAATAGAACAGCAGTAAATTCAATGTTAAAACTGATTGAAGAATAGAATTTTTGTACGTCATTAACGCCATTACTTTTCGTATTAGAGCATAATGATATTCTTTGATGCACGTGCCATAGTTTGCCTAATGTTCTCCATTAAGCAACTTCTCATAAAAACTATTCCCTTTATATCAGGCAAAGATATATCAATGGTGCTGTCATTCTAAGACAGGTAATGCGCCACTATAATACTGTGTATAACATTTACCTCAGATGTGCATATTTTTGTAAGAGTTCTTTTATGCTGTAATAGGTAAATATGTGGAAAAAAAATTGCTGAAAATGTGTTTAAACAAGGTAGCTTAGTCTTCTTCTGCTTACTTTTGTTTCAGCTTCATCATGTCAGTTGAGGAGTTACCTAACTTTGGAAGCTGCAGCACAGTTAATTGTGTGTATAGTAAGTGGAATAGAAAATGTGGAGTATGTTAGTGGAGTGTTCTTTGATCTTGAGTAAGTGTGTCTTTCTGTCGCCATCACTGGTTTACATGAAGAGCTTCAGAAGCTGGTAATTATGGATGTGTATATAAATTGATAAAATCATATATGAGGAACAGGAAACGCTTTGTGTTTGTTCATAGAAATAGTGGCTCATTTTTGTCAAAACTATGTGACGCAAAATATAAATTGTCTCCAGGAATCATAATAGGCTCCCTTGTTTTCTAAGTTTATGTGAATGATAAAAAGTACCGTTCACATTTGTCTAAAATGAAATCTGTGTATATTTTTTGCAGATGATTTGTGAACTGTGTGCAGTGACAAAGTTTGTCTTTCTGGAGATGCTGGACAACAAATATGTACAAGTCTTCTTATTGAGGCAGCCAGGAAGTCAGCATGTCATCTTTATGGTGAGTAGCAATTCATGTCTCTCATGATGATGTTGACACTCCAACCTGTCCTTTGGGTCATATAACATGTTGTTGTTATGAGTTATGAGTAGAAGAAGTATTTAAATCTTGATGTCAGCCGGCAGTCGGTAAAATATCATCATTATTGTACAGATTTGTCAGATTATATTTCATCAATGTTGTGGGTAGATTACTCTTAAAATATGCTATGTTTTGTATGTAGTGAGCAGAGGAAAGTAAAGATCCAAACAGGATTATGCACTAATAAATTAGATACCTGTATTTTCAGTTGAAGATCGTCATTGAGCAGCTAGAGACCAGATCTGATGTAACAGTATATCTCAATGAGTTACAACAGTTCTGGTTTCTACTTGCCTGGTTGCACAGCAACACATCTGAAGCAACAACAGTTACATAGACAGACAAGGAACTGTTGTCTGTGGAACCAACTGTGGGTGGCATCATCAGTCTTTGGTGTTGAAAGTACTGACTATAGCAAACTTGATTAAGAAAAATACCTCTGTGACAATGTCAAGCATAAGTGAGTGACCTGAGCACAGGCCTTTCTAGTGTTACACATGTCAACATCTGAGTAATTGTAGTAGGTATGCGAATTATATAATACCATGAATGGCCTCATTCTGTATTTATTTATTAATAGAACAGCAGTAAATTCAATGTTAAAACTGATTGAAGAATAGAATTTTTGTATGTCATAAGCGCCATTACTTTTTGTATGAGTGCATAATGATATTCTTTGATGCACGTGCCATAGTTTGCCTAATGTTCTCCATTAAGCAACTTCTCATAAAAATTATTCCCTTTATATCAGGCAAAGATATATCAATGGTGCTGTCATTCTAAGACAGGTAATACGCCATTATAATACTGTGTATAACATTTAGCTCAGATGTGCATATTTTTGTAAGAGTTCTTTTATGCTGTAATAGATAAATATGTGGAAAAAAATTGCTGAAAATGTGTTTAAACAAGATAGCTTAGTCTTCTTCTGCTTACTTTTGTTTCAGCTTCATCATGTCAGTTGAGGAGCTACCTAACTTTGGTAGCTGCAGCACAGTTAATTGTGTGTATAGTAAGTGGAATAGAAAATGTGGAGTATGTTAGTGGAGTGTTCTTTGATCTTGAGTAAGTGTGTCTTTCTGTCGCCATCACTGGTTTACATGAAGAGCTTCGGAAACTGGTAATTATGGATGTCTATATCAATTGATAAAATCATATATGAGGAACAGGAAATGCTTTGTGTTTGTTCATAGAAATAGTGGCTCATTTTTGTCAAAAATATGTGACGCAAAATATGAATTGTCTCCAGGAATCATAATAGGGTCCCTTGCCTTCTAAGTTTATGTGAATGATAAAAAGTACCGTTCACATTTGTCTAAAATGAAATCTGTGTATATTTTTTGCAGATGATTTGTGAACTGTGTGCAGTGACAAAGTTTGTTTTTCTGGAGATGCTGGACAACAAATATGTACAAGTCCTCTTGTTGTGGCAGCCAGGAAGTCAGCATGTCATCTTTATGGTGAGTAGCAATTCATGTCTCTCATGATGATGTTGACATTCCAATGTGTCCTTTGGGTCAAATAAGATGTTGTTGTTATGAGTTATGAGTAGAAGAAGTATTTAAATCTTGATATCAGCCGGCAGTCAGTAAAATATCATCATTATTGTACAGATTTGTCAGATTAAGTTTCATCAATATTAAGAGCAAATTGCTCTTAAAATATGCTATGTTTTGTTTGTAGTGTGCAGAGAAAAGTAAAGATCCAAACAGGATTACGCACTAGTAAATTAGATACCTGTATTTTCTGTTGGAGATTGTCATTGAGCAGCTAGAGACCAGATCTGATGTAACAGTATATTTTAATGATTTACAACAGTTCTGGTTTCTACTTGCCTGGTGGCACAGCATCACATCTAAAGCAACAACAGTTACATAGACAGACAAGGAACTGTTGACTGTGGAACCAACTGTGGGTGGCATCATCAGTCTTTGCTGTTGTAAGTACTGACTGTAGCAAACTTGATTAAGAAAAGTACCTCTGTGACAATGTTAAGCATCAGTGAGTGACCTGAGCAAAGGCGTTTCTAGTGTTACACATGTCAACATCTGAGTAATTTTAGTAGGTCTGAGAATTATATAATACCATGAATGGCCTCATTCTGTAGTTATTTATTAATAGAACAGCAGTAAATTCAATGTTAAAACTGATTGAAGAATAGAATTTTTGTACGTCATAAACGCCATTACTTTTCGTATGAGTGCATAATGATATTCTTTGATGCACGTGCCATAGTTTGCCTAATGTCCTCCATTAAGCAGCTTCTCATAAAAACTATTCCCTTTATATCAGGCACAGATATATCAACGGTGCTGTCATTCTAACACAGGTTATACGCCACTATAAAACTGTGTATAACATTTAGCTCATATGTGCATATTTTTGTAAGAGTTCTTTTATGCTGTAATAGATAAATATGTGGGAAGAAATTGCTGAAAATGTGTTTAAACAAGATAGCTTAGTCTTCTTCTGCTTACGTTTGTTTCAGCTTCATTATGTCAGTTGAGGCGCTACCTAACTTTGGTAGCTGCAGCACAGTTAATTGTGTGTATAGTAAGTGGAATAGAAAATGTGGAGTATGTTAGTGGAGTGTTCTTTGATCTTGAGTAAGTGTGTCTTTCTGTCGCCATCACTGGTTTACATGAAGAGCTTCGGAAACTGGTAATTATGGATGTCTATATCAATTGATAAAATCATATATGAGGAACAGGAAATTCTATGACTTTGTTCATAGAAATAGTGGCTCATTTTTGTCAAAAATAAGTGACGCAAAATATGAATTGTCTCCAGGAATCATAATAGGGTCCCTTGTCTTCTAAGTTTATGTGAATGATAAAAAGTACCGTTCACATTTGTCTAAAATGAAATCTGTGTATATTTTTTTCAGATGATTTGTGAAATGTGTGCAATGACGAAGTTTGTCTTTCTGGAAATGCTGGACAACAAATATGTACAAGTCCTCTTGTTGTGGCAGCCAGGCAGTCAACATGTCATCTTTATGGTGAGTAGCAATTCATGTCTCTCATGATGATGTTGAAATTCCAACGTGTCCTTTGGGTTATATAATATGTTGTTGTTATGAGTTATGAGTAGATGAAGTATTTAAAGCTTGATATCAGCCGGCAGTCAGTAAAATATCATCATTATTGTACAGATTTGTCAGATTAGGTTTCATCAATATTAAGAGTAGATTACTCTTAAAATATGCTATGTTTTGTGTGTAGTGTGCTGAGAAAAGTAAAGATCCAAACAGGATTGGGCACTAGTAAATTAGATACCTGTATTTTCTGTTGAAGATTGTCATTGTGCAGCTAGAGACCAGATCTGATGTAACAGTATATCTTAATGAGTTACAACAGTTCTGGTTTCTTCTTGCCTGGTGGCACAGCATCACATCTGAAGCAATAACAGTTACTTAGACAGACAAGGAATTGTTGACTGTGGAACCAACTGTGGGTGTCATTATCAGCCTTTGTGTTTTGTAAGAACTGACTGTAGCAAACTTGATTAAGAAAAGTACCTCTGTGACAATGTTAAGCATCAGTGAGTGACCTGAGCACAGGCCTTTCTAGTGTTACACATGTCAACATCTGAGTAATTGTAGTAGGTCTGAGAATTATATAATACCATGAATGGCCTCATTCTGTAGTTATTTATTAATAGAACAGCAGTAAATGCAATGTTAAAACTGATTGAAGAATAGAATTTATGTACGTCACAAACGGCAATACTTTTGGTATGAGTGCATAATGATATTCTTTGATGCACGTGCCATAGTTTGCCTAATGTTCTCCATTAAGCAACTTCTCATAAAAACTATTCCCTTTATATGAGGAAGAGATACATGAATGGTGCTGTCATTCTAAGACAGGTAATACGCCACTATAAAACTGTGTATAACATTTAGCTCAGATGTGCATATTTTTGTAAGAGTTCTTTTCTGCTGTAATAGATAAATTGTGGAAAAAAAGTGCTGAAAATGTGTTTAAACAAGTTAGCTTAGTCTTCTTCTGCTTACGTTTGTTTCATCTTCATTATGTCAGTTGAGGAACTACCTAACTTTGGTAGCTGCAGCACAGTTAATTGTGTGTATAGTAGGTGGAATAGAAAATGTGGAGTATGTTAGTGGAGTGTTCTTTGATCTTGAGTAAGTGTGTCTTTCTTTCGCCATCACTGGTTTACATGAAGAGCTTTGCAAACTGGTAATTATGGATGTGTATATCATTTAATAAAATCATATATGAGGAACAGGAAATTCTTTGTATTTGTTCATAGAAGTAGTGGCTCATTTTTTTCAAAAACATGTGAGGTAAAATATGAATTGCCTCCAGGAATCATAATAGGGTCCTTGTCTTCTAAGTTTATGTGAATGATAAAAAGTACTGTTCACATTTTTCTAAAATGAAATCTGTGTATATTTTTTGCAGATGATTTGTGAACTGTGTGCAGTGACAAAGTTTGTCTTTCTGGAGATGCTGCACAACAAATATGTACAAGTCTTCTTATTGAGGCAGCCAGGAAGTCAGCATGTCATCTTTATGGTGAGTAGCAATTCATGTCTCTCATGATGATGTTGACACTCCAACCTGTCCTTTGGGTCATATAACATGTTGTTGTTATGAGTTATGAGTAGAAGAAGTATTTAAATCTTGATGTCAGCCGGCAGTCGGTAAAATATCATCATTATTGTACAGATTTGTCAGATTATATTTCATCAATGTTGTGGGTAGATTACTCTTAAAATATGCTATGTTTTGTATGTAGTGAGCAGAGGAAAGTAAAGATCCAAACAGGATTATGCACTAGTAAATTAGGTACCTGTATTTTCTGTTGAAGATTGTCATTGAGCAGCTAGAGACCAGATCTGATGTAACAGTATATCTCAATGAGTTACAACAGTTCTGGTTTCTACTTGCCTGGTTGCACAGCAACACATCTGAAGCAACAACAGTTACATAGACAGACAAGGAACTGTTGTCTGTGGAACCAACTGTGGGTGGCATCATCAGTCTTTGGTGTTGAAAGTACTGACTATAGCAAACTTGATTAAGAAAAATACCTTTGTGACAATGTTAAGCATAAGTGAGTGACCTGAGCACAGGCCTTTCTAGTGTTACACATGTCAACATCTGAGTAATTGTAGTAGGTCTGCGAATTATATAATACCATGAATGGCCTCATTCTGTATTTATTTATTAATAGAACAGCAGTAAATTCAATGTTAAAACTGATTGAAGAATAGAATTTTTGTACGTCATAAACGCCATTACTTTTCGTATGAGAGCATAATGATATTTTTTGATGCACGTGCCATAGTTTGCCTAATGTTCTCCATTAAGCAACTTCTCATAAAAACTATTCCCTTTATATGAGGAAGAGATATATGAATGGTGCTGTCATTCTAAGACAGGTAATACGCCACTATAAAACTGTGTATAACATTTAGCTCAGATGTGCATATTTTTGTAAGAGTTCTTTTATGCTGTAATAGATAAATATGTGGAAAAAAAGTGCTGAAAATGTGTTTAAACAAGTTAGCTTAGTCTTCTTCTGCTTATTTTTGTTTCAGCTTCATCTTGTCAGTTGAGGCGCTACCTAACTTTTGTAGCTGCAGCACAGTTAATTGTGTTTATAGTAAGTGGAATAGAAAATGTGGAGTATGTTAGTGGAGTGTTCTTTGATCTTGAGTAAGTGTGTCTTTCTGTCGCCATCACTGGTTTACATGAAGAGCTTCGGAAACTGGTAATTATGGATGTCTATATCAATTGATAAAATCATATATGAGGAACAGGAAATGCTTTGTGTTTGTTCATAGAAATAGTGGCTCATTTTTGTCAAAAATATGTGACGCAAAATATGAATTGTCTCCAGGAATCATAATAGGGTCCCTTGCCTTCTAAGTTTATGTGAATGATAAAAAGTACCGTTCACATTTGTCTAAAATGAAATCTGTGTATATTTTTTGCAGATGATTTGTGAACTGTGTGCAGTGACAAAGTTTGTTTTTCTGGAGATGCTGGACAACAAATATGTACAAGTCCTCTTGTTGTGGCAGCCAGGAAGTCAGCATGTCATCTTTATGGTGAGTAGCAATTCATGTCTCTCATGATGATGTTGACTTTCCAATGTGTCCTTTGGGTCAAATAAGATGTTGTTGTTATGAGTTATGAGTAGAAGAAGTATTTAAATCTTGATATCAGCCGGCAGTCAGTAAAATATCATCATTATTGTACAGATTTGTCAGATTAAGTTTCATCAATATTAAGAGCAAATTGCTCTTAAAATATGCTATGTTTTGTGTGTAGTGTGCAGAGAAAAGTAAAGATCCAAACAGGATTACGCACTAGTAAATTAGATACCTGTATTTTCTGTTGGAGATTGTCATTGAGCATCTAGAGACCAGATCTGATGTAACAGTATATTTTAATGATTTACAACAGTTCTGGTTTCTACTTGCCTGGTGGCACAGCATCACATCTAAAGCTACAACAGTTACATAGACAGACAAGGAACTGTTGACTGTGGAACCAACTGTGGGTGGCATCATCAGTCTTTGCTGTTGTAAGTACTGACTGTAGCAAACTTGATTAAGAAAAGTACCTCTGTGACAATGTTAAGCATCAGTGAGTGACCTGAGCACAGGCCTTTCTAGTGTTACACATGTCAACATCTGAGTAATTGTAGTAGGTCTGAGAATTATATAATACCATGAATGGCCTCATTCTGTAGTTATTTATTAATAGAACATCAGTAAATTCAATGTTAATACTGACTGAAGAATATAATTTTTGTACGTCATAAACGCCATTACTTTTCGTATGAGTGCATAATGATATTCTTTGATGCACGTGCCATAGTTTGCCTAATGTCCTCCATTAAGCAGCTTCTCATAAAAACTATTCCCTTTATATCAGGCACAGATATATCAACGGTGCTGTCATTCTAAGACAGGTTATACGCCACTATAAAACTGTGTATAACATTTAGCTCATATGTGCATATTTTTGTAAGAGTTCTTTTATGCTGTAATAGATAAATATGTGGGAAGAAATTGCTGAAAATGTGTTTAAACAAGATAGCTTAGTCTTCTTCTGCTTACGTTTGTTTCAGCTTCATTATGTCAGTTGAGGCGCTACCTAACTTTGGTAGCTGCAGCACAGTTAATTGTGTGTATAGTAAGTGGAATAGAAAATGTGGAGTATGTTAGTGGAGTGTTCTTTGATCTTGAGTAAGTGTGTCTTTCTGTCGCCATCACTGGTTTACATGAAGAGCTTCGGAAACTGGTAATTATGGATGTCTATATCAATTGATAAAATCATATATGAGGAACAGGAAATTCTATGACTTTGTTCATAGAAATAGTGGCTCATTTTTGTCAAAAATAAGTGACGCAAAATATGAATTGTCTCCAGGAATCATAATAGGGTCCCTTGTCTTCTAAGTTTATGTGAATGATAAAAAGTACCGTTCACATTTGTCTAAAATGAAATCTGTGTATATTTTTTTCAGATGATTTGTGAAATGTGTGCAATGACGAAGTTTGTCTTTCTGGAAGTGCTGGACAACAAATATGTACAAGTCCTCTTGTTGTGGCAGCCAGGCAGTCAACATGTCATCTTTATGGTGAGTAGCAATTCATGTCTCTCATGATGATGTTGAAATTCCAACGTGTCCTTTGGGTTATATAATATGTTGTTGTTATGAGTTATGAGTAGATGAATTATTTAAAGCTTGATATCAGCCGGCAGTCAGTAAAATATCATCATTATTGTACAGATTTGTCAGATTAGGTTTCATCAATATTAAGAGTAGATTACTCTTAAAATATGCTATGTTTTGTATGTAGTGTGCAGAGAAAAGTAAAGATCCAAACAGGATTGGGCACTAGTAAATTAGATACTTGTATTTTCTGTTGAAGATTGTCATTGAGCAGCTAGAGACCAGATCTGATGTAACAGTATATCTTAATGAGTTACAACAGTTCTGGTTTCTTCTTGCCTGGTGGCACAGCATCACATCTGAAGCAATAACAGTTACTTAGACAGACAAGGAATTGTTGACTGTGGAACCAACTGTGGGTGTCATTATAAGCCTTTGTGTTGTAAGAACTGACTGTAGCAAACTTGATTAAGAAAAGTACCTCTGTGACAATGTTAAGCATCAGTGAGTGACCTGAGCACAGGCCTTTCTAGTGTTACACATGTCAACATCTGAGTAATTGTAGTATGTCTGCGAATTATATAATACCATGAATGGCCTCATTCTGTATTTATTTATTAATAGAACAGCAGTAAATGCAATGTTAAAACTGATTGAAGAATAGAATTTTTGTACGTCATAAACGCCATTACTTTTCGTATGAGAGCATAATGATATTTTTTGATGCACGTGCCATAGTTTGCCTAATGTTCTCCATTAAGCAACTTCTCATAAAAACTATTCCCTTTATATGAGGAAGAGATATATGAATGGTGCTGTCATTCTAAGACAGGTAATACGCCACTATAAAACTGTGTATAACATTTAGCTCAGATGTGCATATTTTTGTAAGAGTTCTTTTCTGCTGTAATAGATAAATTGTGGAAAAAAAGTGCTGAAAATGTGTTTAAACAAGTTAGCTTAGTCTTCTTCTGCTTATTTTTGTTTCAGCTTCATCTTGTCAGTTGAGGCGCTACCTAACTTTTGTAGCTGCAGCACAGTTAATTGTGTTTATAGTAAGTGGAATAGAAAATGTGGAGTATGTTAGTGGAGTGTTCTTTGATCTTGAGTAAGTGTGTCTTTCTGTCGCCATCACTGGTTTACATGAAGAGCATTGGAAACTGGTAATTATGGATGTGTATATCAATTGATAAAATCATATATGAGGAACAAAAAATTCTATGAGTTTGTAAGTACTGACTGTAGCAAACTTGATTAAGAAAAGTACCTCTGTGACAATGTTAAGCATAAGTGAGTGACCTGAGCACAGCCCTTTCTAGTGTTACACATGTCAACATCTGAGTAATTAAAGTAGGTCTGCGAATTATATATTACCATGAATGGCCTCATTCTGTAGTTATTTATTAATAGAACATCAGTAAATTCAATGTTAATACTGATTGAAGAATATAATTTTTGTACGTCATAAACGCCATTACTTTTCGTATGAGTGCATAATGATATTCTTTGATGCACGTGCCATAGTTTGCCTAATGTCCTCCATTAAGCAGCTTCTCATAAAAACTATTCCCTTTATATCAGGCACAGATATATCAACGGTGCTGTCATTCTAAGACAGGTTATACGCCACTATAAAACTGTGTATAACATTTAGCTCATATGTGCATATTTTTGTAAGAGTTCTTTTATGCTGTAATAGATAAATATGTGGGAAGAAATTGCTGAAAATGTGTTTAAACAAGATAGCTTAGTCTTCTTCTGCTTACGTTTGTTTCAGCTTCATTATGTCAGTTGAGGCGCTACCTAACTTTGGTAGCTGCAGCACAGTTAATTGTGTGTATAGTAAGTGGAATAGAAAATGTGGAGTATGTTAGTGGAGTGTTCTTTGATCTTGAGTAAGTGTGTCTTTCTGTCGCCATCACTGGTTTACATGAAGAGCTTCGGAAACTGGTAATTATGGATGTCTATATCAATTGATAAAATCATATATGAGGAACAGGAAATTCTATGACTTTGTTCATAGAAATAGTGGCTCATTTTTGTCAAAAATAAGTGACGCAAAATATGAATTGTCTCCAGGAATCATAATAGGGTCCCTTGTCTTCTAAGTTTATGTGAATGATAAAAAGTACCGTTCACATTTGTCTAAAATGAAATCTGTGTATATTTTTTTCAGATGATTTGTGAAATGTGTGCAATGACGAAGTTTGTCTTTCTGGAAATGCTGGACAACAAATATGTACAAGTCCTCTTGTTGTGGCAGCCAGGCAGTCAACATGTCATCTTTATGGTGAGTAGCAATTCATGTCTCTCATGATGATGTTGAAATTCCAACGTGTCCTTTGGGTTATATAATATGTTGTTGTTATGAGTTATGAGTAGATGAAGTATTTAAAGCTTGATATCAGCCGGCAGTCAGTAAAATATCATCATTATTGTACAGATTTGTCAGATTAGGTTTCATCAATATTAAGAGTAGATTACTCTTAAAATATGCTATGTTTTGTGTGTAGTGTGCAGAGAAAAGTAAAGATCCAAACAGGATTGGGCACTAGTAAATTAGATACCTGTATTTTCTGTTGAAGATTGTCATTGAGCAGCTAGAGACCAGATCTGATGTAACAGTATATCTTAATGAGTTACAACAGTTCTGGTTTCTTCTTGCCTGGTGGCACAGCATCACATCTGAAGCAATAACAGTTACTTAGACAGACAAGGAATTGTTGACTGTGGAACCAACTGTGGGTGTCATTATCAGCCTTTGTGTTTTGTAAGAACTGACTGTAGCAAACTTGATTAAGAAAAGTACCTCTGTGACAATGTTAAGCATCAGTGAGTGACCTGAGCACAGGCCTTTCTAGTGTTACACATGTCAACATCTGAGTAATTGTAGTAGGTCTGAGAATTATATAATACCATGAATGGCCTCATTCTGTAGTTATTTATTAATAGAACAGCAGTAAATGCAATGTTAAAACTGATTGAAGAATAGAATTTATGTACGTCACAAACGGCAATACTTTTGGTATGAGTGCATAATGATATTCTTTGATGCACGTGCCATAGTTTGCCTAATGTTCTCCATTAAGCAACTTCTCATTAAAACTATTCCCTTTATATCAGGCAAAGATATATCAATGGTGCTGTCATTCTAAGACAGGTAATACGCCAATATAAAACTGTGTATAACATTTAGCTCCGATGTGCATATTTTTGTAAGAGTTCTTTTATGCTGTAATAGATAAATATGTGGGAAAAAATTAATGAAAATGTGTTTAAACAAGATAGCTTAGTCTTCTTCTGCTTACGTTTGTTTCATCTTCATTATGTCAGTTGAGGAACTACCTAACTTTGGTAGCTGCAGCACAGTTAATTGTGTGTATAGTAGGTGGAATAGAAAATGTGGAGTATGTTAGTGGAGTGTTCTTTGATCTTGAGTAAGTGTGTCTTTCTTTCGCCATCACTGGTTTACATGAAGAGCTTTGCAAACTGGTAATTATGGATGTGTATATCATTTAATAAAATCATATATGAGGAACAGGAAATTCTTTGTATTTGTTCATAGAAATAGTGGCTCATTTTTTTCAAAAACATGTGAGGTAAAATATGAATTGCCTCCAGGAATCATAATAGGGTCCTTGTCTTCTAAGTTTATGTGAATGATAAAAAGTACTGTTCACATTTTTCTAAAATGAAATCTGTGTATATTTTTTGCAGATGATTTGTGAACTGTGTGCAGTGACAAAGTTTGTCTTTCTGGAGATGCTGCACAACAAATATGTACAAGTCTTCTTATTGAGGCAGCCAGGAAGTCAGCATGTCATCTTTATGGTGAGTAGCAATTCATGTCTCTCATGATGATGTTGACACTCCAACCTGTCCTTTGGGTCATATAACATGTTGTTGTTATGAGTTATGAGTAGAAGAAGTATTTAAATCTTGATGTCAGCCGGCAGTCGGTAAAATATCATCATTATTGTACAGATTTGTCAGATTATATTTCATCAATGTTGTGGGTAGATTACTCTTAAAATATGCTATGTTTTGTATGTAGTGAGCAGAGGAAAGTAAAGATCCAAACAGGATTATGCACTAGTAAATTAGGTACCTGTATTTTCTGTTGAAGATTGTCATTGAGCAGCTAGAGACCAGATCTGATGTAACAGTATATCTCAATGAGTTACAACAGTTCTGGTTTCTACTTGCCTGGTTGCACAGCAACACATCTGAAGCAACAACAGTTACATAGACAGACAAGGAACTGTTGTCTGTGGAACCAACTGTGGGTGGCATCATCAGTCTTTGGTGTTGAAAGTACTGACTATAGCAAACTTGATTAAGAAAAATACCTTTGTGACAATGTTAAGCATAAGTGAGTGACCTGAGCACAGGCCTTTCTAGTGTTACACATGTCAACATCTGAGTAATTGTAGTAGGTCTGCGAATTATATAATACCATGAATGGCCTCATTCTGTATTTATTTATTAATAGAACAGCAGTAAATTCAATGTTAAAACTGATTGAAGAATAGAATTTTTGTACGTCATAAACGCCATTACTTTTCGTATGAGAGCATAATGATATTTTTTGATGCACGTGCCATAGTTTGCCTAATGTTCTCCATTAAGCAACTTCTCATAAAAACTATTCCCTTTATATGAGGAAGAGATATATGAATGGTGCTGTCATTCTAAGACAGGTAATACGCCACTATAAAACTGTGTATAACATTTAGCTCAGATGTGCATATTTTTGTAAGAGTTCTTTTCTGCTGTAATAGATAAATAGTGGAAAAAAAGTGCTGAAAATGTGTTTAAACAAGTTAGCTTAGTCTTCTTCTGCTTATTTTTGTTTCAGCTTCATCTTGTCAGTTGAGGCGCTACCTAACTTTTGTAGCTGCAGCACAGTTAATTGTGTTTATAGTAAGTGGAATAGAAAATGTGGAGTATGTTAGTGGAGTGTTCTTTGATCTTGAGTAAGTGTGTCTTTCTGTCGCCATCACTGGTTTACATGAAGAGCTTCGGAAACTGGTAATTATGGATGTCTATATCAATTGATAAAATCATATATGAGGAACAGGAAATGCTTTGTGTTTGTTCATAGAAATAGTGGCTCATTTTTGTCAAAAATATGTGACGCAAAATATGAATTGTCTCCAGGAATCATAATAGGGTCCCTTGCCTTCTAAGTTTATGTGAATGATAAAAAGTACCGTTCACATTTGTCTAAAATGAAATCTGTGTATATTTTTTGCAGATGATTTGTGAACTGTGTGCAGTGACAAAGTTTGTTTTTCTGGAGATGCTGGACAACAAATATGTACAAGTCCTCTTGTTGTGGCAGCCAGGAAGTCAGCATGTCATCTTTATGGTGAGTAGCAATTCATGTCTCTCATGATGATGTTGACATTCCAATGTGTCCTTTGGGTCAAATAAGATGTTGTTGTTATGAGTTATGAGTAGAAGAAGTATTTAAATCTTGATATCAGCCGGCAGTCAGTAAAATATCATCATTATTGTACAGATTTGTCAGATTAAGTTTCATCAATATTAAGAGCAAATTGCTCTTAAAATATGCTATGTTTTGTGTGTAGTGTGCAGAGAAAAGTAAAGATCCAAACAGGATTACGCACTAGTAAATTAGATACCTGTATTTTCTGTTGGAGATTGTCATTGAGCATCTAGAGACCAGATCTGATGTAACAGTATATTTTAATGATTTACAACAGTTCTGGTTTCTACTTGCCTGGTGGCACAGCATCACATCTAAAGCTACAACAGTTACATAGACAGACAAGGAACTGTTGACTGTGGAACCAACTGTGGGTGGCATCATCAGTCTTTGCTGTTGTAAGTACTGACTGTAGCAAACTTGATTAAGAAAAGTACCTCTGTGACAATGTTAAGCATCAGTGAGTGACCTGAGCACAGGCCTTTCTAGTGTTACACATGTCAACATCTGAGTAATTGTAGTAGGTCTGAGAATTATATAATACCATGAATGGCCTCATTCTGTAGTTATTTATTAATAGAACATCAGTAAATTCAATGTTAATACTGACTGAAGAATATAATTTTTGTACGTCATAAACGCCATTACTTTTCGTATGAGTGCATAATGATATTCTTTGATGCACGTGCCATAGTTTGCCTAATGTCCTCCATTAAGCAGCTTCTCATAAAAACTATTCCCTTTATATCAGGCACAGATATATCAACGGTGCTGTCATTCTAAGACAGGTTATACGCCACTATAAAACTGTGTATAACATTTAGCTCATATGTGCATATTTTTGTAAGAGTTCTTTTATGCTGTAATAGATAAATATGTGGGAAGAAATTGCTGAAAATGTGTTTAAACAAGATAGCTTAGTCTTCTTCTGCTTACGTTTGTTTCAGCTTCATTATGTCAGTTGAGGCGCTACCTAACTTTGGTAGCTGCAGCACAGTTAATTGTGTGTATAGTAAGTGGAATAGAAAATGTGGAGTATGTTAGTGGAGTGTTCTTTGATCTTGAGTAAGTGTGTCTTTCTGTCGCCATCACTGGTTTACATGAAGAGCTTCGGAAACTGGTAATTATGGATGTCTATATCAATTGATAAAATCATATATGAGGAACAGGAAATTCTATGACTTTGTTCATAGAAATAGTGGCTCATTTTTGTCAAAAATAAGTGACGCAAAATATGAATTGTCTCCAGGAATCATAATAGGGTCCCTTGTCTTCTAAGTTTATGTGAATGATAAAAAGTACCGTTCACATTTGTCTAAAATGAAATCTGTGTATATTTTTTTCAGATGATTTGTGAAATGTGTGCAATGACGAAGTTTGTCTTTCTGGAAGTGCTGGACAACAAATATGTACAAGTCCTCTTGTTGTGGCAGCCAGGCAGTCAACATGTCATCTTTATGGTGAGTAGCAATTCATGTCTCTCATGATGATGTTGAAATTCCAACGTGTCCTTTGGGTTATATAATATGTTGTTGTTATGAGTTATGAGTAGATGAATTATTTAAAGCTTGATATCAGCCGGCAGTCAGTAAAATATCATCATTATTGTACAGATTTGTCAGATTAGGTTTCATCAATATTAAGAGTAGATTACTCTTAAAATATGCTATGTTTTGTATGTAGTGTGCAGAGAAAAGTAAAGATCCAAACAGGATTGGGCACTAGTAAATTAGATACCTGTATTTTCTGTTGAAGATTGTCATTGAGCAGCTAGAGACCAGATCTGATGTAACAGTATATCTTAATGAGTTACAACAGTTCTGGTTTCTTCTTGCCTGGTGGCACAGCATCACATCTGAAGCAATAACAGTTACTTAGACAGACAAGGAATTGTTGACTGTGGAACCAACTGTGGGTGTCATTATAAGCCTTTGTGTTGTAAGAACTGACTGTAGCAAACTTGATTAAGAAAAGTACCTCTGTGACAATGTTAAGCATCAGTGAGTGACCTGAGCACAGGCCTTTCTAGTGTTACACATGTCAACATCTGAGTAATTGTAGTAGGTCTGCGAATTATATAATACCATGAATGGCCTCATTCTGTATTTATTTATTAATAGAACAGCAGTAAATTCAATGTTAAAACTGATTGAAGAATAGAATTTTTGTACGTCATAAACGCCATTACTTTTCGTATGAGAGCATAATGATATTTTTTGATGCACGTGCCATAGTTTGCCTAATGTTCTCCATTAAGCAACTTCTCATAAAAACTGTTCTCTTTATATCAGGCAGAGATATATCAATGGTGCTGTCATTCTAAGACACGTAATACGCCACTATAAAACTGTGCATAACATTTAGTTCCTTTGTGCATATTTCTGTAAGAGTTCTTTTTATGCTGTAATAGATAAATACATTTAAAAAATTGCTTCAATTGCATTTAAACAAGTTTGCTTAGTGTTCTTCTGCTTGCGTTTGTTTCAGCTTCATCATGTCAGTTGAGGAGCTACCTAACTTTGGTAGCTGCAGCACAGTTAATTGTGTGTATAGTAAATGGAATAGAAAATGTGGAGTATGTTAGTGGAGTGTTCTTTGAATTTGAGTGTGTCTTTCTGTCGCCATCACTGGTTTAGATGAAGAGCTTTGGAAACTGGTAATAATGGATGTATATATAAATTGATAAAATCATATATGTGGAACAGGAAACGCTTTGTGTTTGTTCTAAAAAATAGTGGCTCATTTTCCTCTAAAATATTTGATGCATAACATGAATTGCCTCCAGGAATCATAATAGGATCTCTTGTCTTCTAAGTTTATGTGAATGATAAAAAGTACCATTCACATTTTTCTAAAATGAAATCTGTGTATATTTTTGGCAGATGGTTTGTGAACTGTGTGCAGTGACAAAGTTTGTCTTACTGGAGATGCAGGACAACAAATATGTACAAGTCTTCTTGTTGTGGCAGCCAGGAAGTCGGCATATCTTCTTTATGGTGAGTAGCAATTCATGTCTCTCATGATGATGTTGACACTCCAACCTGTCCTTTGGGTCATATAATATGTTGTTGTTATGAGTTATGAGTAGATGAAGTATTTAAAGCTTGATATCAGCCACCAGTCGGTGAAATATCATCATCATTCTACAGATTTTTCAGATTAAATTTCATCAATATAGAAAGTAGATTACTATTAAAATATGCTATGTTTTGTATGTAGTGAGCAGAGGAAAGTAAAGATCCAAACAGGATTAGGCACTAGTGAATTAGATACCTGTATTTTCTGTTGAAGATTGTCATTGAGCAGCTAGAGACCAGATCTGATGTAACAGTATATCTTAATGAGTTACAATAGTTCTGGTTTCTACTTGCCTGGTGGCACAGCATCACATCTGAGGGAACAACAGTTACATAGACAGACAAGGAACTGTTGACAGTGGAAGCAACTGTGAGTGGCGTCTTCAGTCTTTGGTGTTGTTATTACTGACTGTAGCAAACTTGATTAAGAAAAGTATCTCTGTGACAATGTTAAGCATCAGTGAGTGACCTGAGCACAGGTCTTTGTAGTGTTACACATGTCAACATCTGAGTAATTGTAGTAGGTCTGCGAATTATATAAGACCATGAATGGCCTCAATCTGAAGTTATTTATTAATAGAGCAGCAGTAACATCAATGTTAAAACTGACTGAAGAACAGAATTTTAGTACGATATAAACGCGTTACTTTTCGTATGAGTGCATAATGATATTCTTTGATGTACGTGCCATAGTTTGCCTAATGTTCTCCATTAACCAACTTCTCATAAAAACTGTTCCCTTTATATCAGGCAGAGATATATCAATGGTGCTGTCATTCTAAGACAGGTAATACGCCACTATAAAACTGTGCATAACATTTAGTTCCTTTTTGCATATTTCTGTAAGAGTTCTTTTTATGCTGTAATAGATAAATACGTAAAAAAAATTGCTTCAATTGCATTTAAACAAGTTTGCTTAGTCTTCTTCTGCTTGCGTTTGTTTCGGCTTCATCATGTCAGTTGAGGAGCTACCTAACTTTGGTAGCTGCAGCACAGTTAATTGTGTGTATAGTAAAGGAATAGAAAATGTGGATTATGTTAGTGGAGTGTTCTTTGAATTTGAGTGTGTCTTTCTGTCGCCATCACTGGTTTACATGAAGAGCTTTGGAAACTGGTAATAATGGGTGTGTATATCAATTGATAAAATCATATATGTGGAACAGGAAACGCTTTGTGTTTGTTCTAAAAAATAGTGGCTCATGTTTGTCTAAAATATGTGACGCAAAACATGAATTGCCTCCAGGAATCATAATAGGGTCCCTTGTATTCTAAGTTTATGTGAATGATATAAAGTACCGTTCACATTTTTCTAAAATGAAATCTGTGTATATTTTTTGCAGATGATTTGTGAACTGGCTGCAGTGACAAAGTTTGTCTTTCAGGAGATGCTGGACAACAAATATGTACAAGTCTTTTTGTCTTGGGAGGCAGGAAGTCTGCATGTCATTTTTATGGTGAGTAGCAATTCATGTCTCTCATGATGAAGTTGACCTTCCAACCTGTCCTTTGGATCATATAATATGTTGTTGTTATGAGTTATGAGTAGATGAAGTATTTAAAGCTTGATATCAGCCACAAGTTTCTGAAATATAATCATTAGTGTGGAGATTTTTTAGATTAAATTTCATCAATATTAAGAGTAGATTACGTTTAAAATATGCTATGTTTTGTATGTAGTGTGCAGAGAAAAGTAAAGATCCAAGCAGGATTAGGCAATAGTAAATTAGATACCTGTATTTTCTGTTGAAGATTGTCATTGAGCAGCTAGAGACCAGATCTGATGTAACAGTATATCTTAATGAGTTACAACAGTTCTGGTTTCTACTTGCCTGGTGGCACAGCATCACATCTGAAGCAACAACAGTTACAAAGACAGACAAGGAACTGTTGACTGTGGAACCAACTGTGGGTGGCGTCTTCAGTCTTTGGTGTTGTTATTACTGACTGTAGCAAACTTGATTAAGAAAAGTACCTCTGTGACAACGTTAAGCATCAGTGAATATCCTGTGCACTGGCCTTTCTAGTGTCACACATGTCAACATCTGAGTAATTGTAGTAGGTCTGCGAATTATATAATACCATGAATGGCCTCATTCTGTAGTTATTTATTGATAGAACAGCAGTAACAACAATGTTAAAACTGATTGAAGAATTAAATTTCTCTACGTCATAAAAGCTGTTACTTTTCATATGAGTGCATAATGATTTTCTTTGACACATGTGCCATAGTTTGCCTAATGTTCTCCATTCACCAACATCTCATAAAAACTATTCCCTTTATATCAGGCAGAGATATATCAATTATGCCGTCATTCTAAGTCAGGTAATACACCACTATAAAACTGTGAATAACATGTATCTCATATGTGCATATTTTGTAAGAGTCCATTTTCTGCTGCAATAGATAGATATGGGAAGAGAATATTGCTGCAAATGTGTTTAAACAAGTTAGCTTAATTCTCTTCTGCTTACTTTTGTTTTAGCTTCATCATATCAGTTCAGGAGGTACCTAACTGTGGTAGGTGCCGCACAGTTAATTATCTGTATAGTAAGTGCAATAGAAAATGTGGAGTATGTTTGTGGAGTGTTCTTTGATCTTCAGTAAGTGTGTCTTTCTGTCGCCATCTCTGGTTTACATGAAGAGCTTTGGAAGCTGGTAATTATGGATGTGTATATCAATTGATAAACCATATATGAGGAACAGGAAACGTCTTGTGTTTGTTCTAAGAAATAGTGGCTCATTTTTGTCAAAAATATGTGATGCAAAACGCGAATTGCCTCCAGGAATCGTAATAGGATCTATTGTGTTATTTGTCTAGGTGAATGGTAAAACGGACGATTTACAATTTTCTAAAATGATATCTTTGTATTCTGTTTGCATATGTTTGTGAACTGTGTGCAGTGACAGAGCTTGTCTTTCTTGAGATGTTGGACAACAAATATGTACAACCCTTTTTTTCTGACAGTCAGGAAGTTAGTATGTCATCTTTATGGTGAGTAGCAATTCTCCTGTTTCGTGATGTTGTAGATATTCCAACCTTTATTTCTGGTCGTATAATATATTGTTGTTATGAGTTATGAGTAGACAGATTATTTAAGGCTTGATATCAGCCGGCAGTCGGTAAAATATCATCATTTTTGTACAGATTTTTCAGATAATAGTTTATCAGTATTGAGAGTAGATTACTCTTAAAATATGTTATGTTTTGTATGTAGTCTGCAGAGGAAAGGAAAGAGCACAACAGGACGAGGCACTAATAAATTAGTGTATAATTCTGAATATATTAAATGTGGTGTAATGTGAAAAGTTTATGCACTATTCCAAGTATGATGGCTTGAGATGTAACACTTAAGCTGGAGTTTCACATCTTCAAAGAGATGAAAGTGAAGCAATCAGAGATTATTATGTCACTAATTAAAGTATAGAATCAAATAGCTAAGGAAGTCCATTAAAACAATCCAAATAACTCAGTAGATACTTTGTTACCATGGCATAAATAATGTTGTGATATAACTATTTTTCTAATCTTTTCTCCCATTGTAAACCACAAGGAATGATTTTTTTGTGTTGGTGCTGGAATGAAGGCACCAAAATTCTTTAATAGTTCTGTAGCGTAGAAGTGTTGTGTCACATGTTAAAATACAGTAAGGAATATATAATGTTTTCTGTCCAGTATTTCAGACTAGTTATTCAGTGTATCATCACATGAAGCACAGCATGGAGGAGCTGTCCATAAGCAGTTCCTTGTCTCTTCTACTGAATTGTTTCTGTGAGGGAAGAGATTGATTGGAAATCAGTTTTGTTTTCTTATAGCTTGTGTTTGAAATTATTCAACATTTATCTGGGTTGTAATAATTCTTCTTCTTTGATGTTGTAAGTAGTACACTAAAACATATTGGCTCTTCGTTTTAGAATAATTGATTGCGAGATGTGCAATGTGAGGAGTCATCTATATACACACAGTGTCTTGGATTTTCAACATCCTGGGTTATATTACTTGGTAATACTGAATTTGGAAAGTTGTGCTGAAGTATGATACATAGCCATAATTTGAGGTCTATGTATCAAAAAACAAATGTATAAGAGTTACCATTTGCTTGTTATAGTCTTTGGAGACATTTTCTTTTTGGATAGAAGTCACATTAAATGTTAAATGTAATTTGGGAGGCATTTTAAGTGGCAACAAAAAGCGAGACTCAGTAGTTGCATGACAATAATACTTTTCTAGCCTGATAGCAACAAACAATGTTAATAAGGGTGTTAGTTACGATAGCTGATTGTTGGATGTCATGTGTATCAACCTTCACAGTGTTATATGTTTGGTAATAACACATTAATACTTTTTACAGATAAGACATCATTCCCAATACAACGTCAAAAAGTTGGGGTACTAAGTCTATAAGATATACATTGTAAGAAGTTATTTTCTGCACAGAAGAAATGTTTTGAGGTAGGTATATTGTGTGAAGCATGTGATATTTACAGATTGTGTAACATGTGAAGTAAGCTGTGTTTTGCGAGTGTTGTGCCTTCCTGTATCTTTTTTTCCCCCTATACGTATGTGTTGTATTCACAATTTCTCAAACAAAATGTCTGTGAAGAAAAGTTGGAAATATAAGATTGGCTTTTGGTAGAACAGCCTGAGGAATGATGAAACCGTTTATGAGACAGAAAATCGAATCTTCTAGGGATTACAATGGCCATCATGAGAAACTTTACAGGTATTTTCCAGAGTGTATGTCTTTTCATTTCTGTCCACTCCATCACTAGATTCTGATCCACCGGAACTTAAATCAGTGCACATAGGACATGTTTCTTATCAGTCACTTTCATCACTAAAGTTTCCTTCATCCTCAATGCCTTTGTGAAGCCACCTGACCAAATCTACTGATGTTTTGTCCGAGCAAGAGACAGACAGGGCAAAAGCACCACGGGCACAAGGATGCAAGCTGGTGCCACTGACATAGACTCGCTACATGCAGATGTTTTTACTGTGCAACGAGCAGTGCTGAGGATGAAGGTATGAACTGCGCCTCATCGCATTGCTGGCTGAGTACAGTCCACCAGTTAATGGACGATAATGGACAGAAGGCCACTTGAAAGTTTGAAGAGCAGCTCTTACACTTGGTTAAAGATTATTGTACAGGGCTGACTTAGTCAGGGAAAGCCATTTAGTCAACTGTTAGAAAGCGAATAGAGGGTTGCTGTAACTTGTGTCTGGTAAATTTTTTGATTTATATTACAAATGGTGTGGTAGGCTTCAGTATTCAACTAGTCACAAGAATAAATAACACTTTAACACATTTGTGGGACTATGTTCCTAATTTGTTGGAGTGTTGTAGAGCCTTATATATCCTGTCCTGTTACCTGACCCTGGGACATAGCTGTTCAGTAGTGGCAATGAAAAATTGTCTTAGCCATGTACTGTACCCAGAAGCTGTTTCACAAACCCACGAGCTCGGACTTCCAAACCAACAGTGGCTACTCGGCATCTTCATCAGTGGCAACAAGGGCTTTTGAAAACCAGTGATGAGGCTGTACAAAATGTTCATCACACATCTGTTTTCCACCTGTCGATACTGTGCTATAAGCATATGATCACAATATTTTCATACTAAGTGCTGCCGTGCACCACACGAATTTCATTAGTGGTGCGGTTTGGAACTATTGTATTGGAATAATGTCAGACATTTCTGACATCGGAGCCATAGTGGAAAATTGTAATGTCAAACACAGTTTGACAGTGGATCAGAAAGGATCAAAGGTATAAGGATACCATCTTCCCTCTTTATGAAGTTGTGGGGGATTATGAGTTGCTGCATAAGTGCATTTGATGGAACAACTAAATAGTGATCAAAAGTAGTGTGGCACAAATTTCAAAAATGATGTGATATGAAACCAGATGGTAAAATGTATAGTTTTATTTAGATTTACACTTTGTGATATAGGTATGTCTTGAGATGCAAAGTCTCACTAATTCAGTAGTTTCTTTATTCCATTTCACTGTATGAACACAAAACACCTGGGTACAGAAATATTTTGGATGGTAATACACTTAATATGCAGGCACTGGGAGTGAAATTCACTTTCATATGAGCAGAAAGTTGTTGTGCATTAGTGTAGAGTCTGCATGGAGTCTAGTTAATGTTTATGTCTATAGCAGCATAAGGCTCACAGTTATCACAAGCACTGTAGAATTGTTTGTATTTTCGGTCTTATAGTAAACACGCAATTCTGGTTTTATGCTTTATGATAAGGCCTAAAACAATGACTAGTAAAGTAGTGAGGAGTTGTAACTTGTGATAGGACAGAATAACATTTTAAATTGAAAGTTGGTGGTATGAGGTAGGATTGTGCTATTGGAAATGATAGCATACAATTTCTTAAAAGACATGATACGTATAGTGCAAGGGTTATATCAGGGTAGGTGTGCTGTGCTAATACATAGAAACTTATGTTTATTCATTGTCAGACCTCTTCTTGATGGTAACATTATGTACTATTACAGATGTGCAAGAGTAGGTTTTCTTGCTCTTGTTTCTAAAATAATTATTGTTTAAATAGGCCAATGATATATGTGTTTAACTGCACTGACACCGGTGTAGTCCACTGGATATGGACATACATTCATGCCAGCGCACATATTAAAGGGGTCTTCTGTGTGCACATTGAAACATATTTTGATGTTGTCCTCAGCATTCCCAACAGTCCAGCCATAATGCATGGGTGTTTGTGGATATAATTTTTTAACTACTACTATTCTGTATTTTGCAAGTAGTGTATGTTTGTGAGCAATTATGGAACGTTTGCAGTGTTTTTTATATGTTGCAAGAGATCTTACACACTTTTAGATCCATATCAGTCACATGTACTAGGATTGAATTGTTGTGGTGTGGTGGAAAATAAGACCTCTATAGATTGAGATACTGTGCAATAAGGTTTCAAACACAAAAACATGAATGAAATATAAGATACTCAGATTTCACTTTGTAGAACTTGTATCAGGAAGCATTTGTGTAAAAACTGTAATGCACTGTGGTGTACAATTGATGACATTAATGCATGTAGACTGCAGTTTATCGTTTGAGTTTGCAGCCTACAGCTTGGCTTTGCAATCAAGCCTGGTAGTCTTATGTTGACTGTGTTAGGAGCTCCACATTATATACCACGCAAAGAATAAGTAGTTGAATCTTAGGTTAATGAGAGTAATTATTTTTGGGGTTGTTTTTGACTTTTGTGTGACTGAAATTGACAACTACAAGGAATGTGATACTCTAATTGATGGCTTTACTTGTCCAAAGTCAGTTGTCTACTTAATGTGAATGTTCTGCTTATACAGAGGAAAGGCAAGGTATGAGTTACACCTATAAACTTTGGTTTAGAGTGTGTGCAATACTTTACCAGGAAACCTACATGTGTAATTACAGAGGCCAATTCTTGCTTTATTATTACAAGGTTTCCTTGTGATGTCAGTTGAATACCGAGCTATAAAATCTACACCAGTATCACTCTCACTAAGGCATAGATTAAAAAATTTCCACAGTGTACAGGTTCATCATAGTATAGAGAACTGTAACAATCAACTGCTACTTTTGACGACTCTAAAACATATTGGCTCTTCATTTTAGAATAATTGATTGAGAGATGTGCAAATTGAGGAGCCATCTATATACACACAGTGTCTTGGATTTTCAACATCCTGTGTTATATTACTTGGTAATACTGAATTTGAAAAGTTGTGATGAAGTATGATACATAGGTATAATTTGAGGTCTATGTATCAAAAACAAATGTATATGAGTTACCATTTCCTTGTTATAGTCTTTGGAGACATTATTTCTTTGGATAGAAGTCACATTAAATGTTAAATGTAATTTGGGAGGCATTTTAAGTGGCAACAAAAAGCGAAACTCAGTAGTAGCATGACAATAATACTTTTCTGGCCTGATAGCAACAAACAATGTTAATAACGGTGTTTGTGATGATAGCTGGTTTTTGGTTGTCATGTTCATCAACCTTCACAGTGTTATATGTTTGCTAATAACATGTTAATATCTGTTTACAGGTAAGACATCAGTCCTAATACATCATCAAAAAGTTGTGTAGGTATATTGTGTGAATCATGTGATATTAACAGATAGTGTAACATGTGAAATGAGTTGAAATTTATAACATGAAGATCATTTGTACACGTCAATGTTAACCGAGTAAAATTGCCAATGGTCTAAATTACTGTCTTGCACACTGCTCATGAAAATCGGTCTTCTTGGACTAAAGCGGGATTGAAATAGTACATTAGGATCATACTGAGGTAAGTGATTTATTATTCTTAGTTTGGCATCCCTTCCCCATGAACCATGGACCTTGCCGTTGGTGGGGAGGCTTGCGTGCCTCAGCGATACAGATGGCCGTACCATAGGTGCAACCACAACGGAGGGGTATCTGTTGAGAGGCTAGACAAACGTGTGGTTCCTGAGAGGGGCAGCAGCCTTTTCAGTGGTTGCAGGGCAACAGTCTGGATGATTGACTGATCTGGCCTTGTAACATTAACCAAAGCGGCCTCGCTGTGCTGATACTGCGAACGGCTGAAAGTAAGGGGAAACTACATCCGTAATTTCTCCCGTGGACATGCAGCTTTACTGTATGATTAAATGATGATGGGGTCCTCTTGGGTAAAATATTCCGGAGGTAAAATAGTCCCCCTTCGGATCTCCGGGCGGGGACTACTCAAGAGGATGTCGTTATCAGGAGAAAGAAAACTGGCGTTCTACTGATCGGAGCTTGGAATGCCAGATCCCTTAACCCGGCAGGTAGGTTAGAAAATTTAAAAAGGGAAATGGATAGCTTAAAGTTAGATATCGTGGGAATTAGTGAAGTTCGGTGGCAGTAGGAACAAGACTTTTGGTCCGGTGACTACAGGGTTATAAACACAAAATCAAATTGGGGTAATGCAGGAGTAGGTTTAATAATGAATAGGAAAATAGGAATGCGGGTAAGCTACTACAAACAGCATAGTGAACGCATTATTGTGGCCAAGATAGATACGAAGCCCACACCTACTACAGTAGTACAAGTTTATATGCCAACTAGCTCTGCAGATGACGAAGAAGTTGAAGAAATGTATGATCAAATAAAAGAAATTATTCAAATAGTGAAGGGTGACGAAAATTTAATAGTCATGGATTACTGGAATTCGGTAGTAGGAAAAGGGAGAGAAGGAAACGTAGTAGGTGATTATGGACTGGGGCAAAGAAATGAAAGAGGAAGCCGCCTGGTAGAATTTTGCACAGAGCACAACTTAGTCATAGCTAACACTTGGTTCAAGAATCATAAAAGAAGACTGTATACATGGAAGAAGCCTGGAGATACTGACAGGTTTCAGATAGATTATATAATGGTAAGACAGAGATTTAGGAACAAGGTTTTAAATTGTAAGACATTTCCAGGGGCAGATGTGGACTCTGACCACAATCTATTTGTTATGAACTGTACATTAAAACTGAAGAAACTAGAAAAAGGTTTTAAATTAAGGGAATGGGACATGGACAGACTGAAAGAAACAAAGGTGGTAGAGTTTCAGGGAGAGCATAAGGGAATAATTGACAGGAATGAAATACAGTAGAAGATGAATGGGTAGCTTTGAGGGATGAAGTAGTGAAGGCAGCAGAAGATCAAGTAGGTAAAAAGACGAGGGCTAATAGAAATCCTTGGGTAACAGAAGAAATATTGTATTTAATTGACGAAAGGAATACAAACGTCTCAAAAATGAGATCGACAGGAAGTGCAAAATTGCTGAGCAGGGATGGCTAAAGGACAAATGTAAGGTTGTAGAGGCTTATCTCACTAGGGGTAAGATAGATACTGCCTACAGGAAAATTAAAGAGACCTTTGGAGAAAAGAGAACCACTTATATGAATATCAAGAGCTCAGATGGAAACCCAGTTCTAAGCAAAGAAGGGAAGGCGGAAAGGTGGAAGGAGTATATAGAGGGTTTATACATGGGCGATGTACTTGAGGACAGTATTATGGAAATGGAAGAGGATGTAGATGAAGACGAAATAGGAGATAAGATACTGCGTGAAGAGTTTGACCGGGCACTGAAAGACCTTAGTCGAAACAAAGTCCCCGGAGTAGACAACATTCCATTAGAACTACTGACGGCCTTGGGAGAGCCAGTCATGACAAAACTCTACCATCTGGTGAGCAAGATGTATGAGACAGGCGAAATACCCTCAGACTTCAGGAAGAATATAATAATTCCAATCCCAAAGAAAGCAGGTGTTGACAGATGTGAAAATTACCGAACTATCTGTTTAGTAAGTCACATCTGCAAAATAGTAACGCGAATTCCTTACAGACGAATGGAAAAACTGGTAGAAGCGGACCTTGGGGAAGATCAGTTTGGATTCCATAGAAATGTTGGAACACGTGAGACAATACTAACCTTACGACTTATCTTAGAAGAAAGATTAAGAAAAGGCAAATCTACATTTCTAGCATTTGTAAACTTAGAGAAAGCTTTTGACAATGTTAACTGGAATAATCTCTTTCAAATTCTGAAGGTGGCAGGGTAAAATACAGGGAGCGTAAGGCTACTTATAATTTGTACAGAAACCAGATGGCAGTTATAAGAGTCGAGGGGCATGAAAGGGAAGCAGTGGTTGGGAAGGGAGTGAGACAGGGTTGTAACCTCTCCCCGATGTTATTCAATATGTATATTGAGAAAGCAGTAAAGGAAACAAAAGAAGAATTCGGAATGGGTATTAAAATTCATGGAGAAGAAATAAAAACTTCGAGGTTCACCGATGGCATTGTAATTCTGTCAGAGACAGCAAAGGACTTGGAAGAGCAGTTGAACGGAACGGACAGTGTGTTGAAAGGAGGATATAAGATGAACATCAACAAAAGCAAAACGAGGATAATGGAATGCAGTCAAATTAAATCGGGTGATGCTGAGGGAATTAGATTAGGAAATGAGACACTTAAAGTAGTAAAGGAGTTTTGTTATTTAGGGAGTAAAATAACTGATGATGGTCGAAGTAGAGAGGATATAAAATGTAGACTGGCAATGGCAAGGAAATCGTTTCTGAAGAAGAGAAATTTGTTAACACCGAGTATAGATTTAAGTGTGAGGAAGTCGTTTCTGAAAGTATTTGTATGGAATGTAGCCTTGTATGGAAGTGAAACATGGACAATAACTAGTTTGGACAAGAAGAGAATAGAAGCTTTCGAAATGTGGTGCTACAGAAGAATGCTGAAGATTAGATGGGTAGATCACTTAACTAATGAGGAGGTATTGAATAGAATTGGGGAGAAGAGGAGTTTGTGGCACAATTTGACAAAAAGAAGGGACCAGTTGGTAGGACATGTTTTGAGGCATCAAGGGATCACAAATTTAGCATTGGAGAGCAGCGTGGAGGGTAAAAATCTTAGAGGGAGACCAAGAGATGAATACACTAAGCAGATTCAGAAGGATGTAGGTTGCAGTAAGTACTGGGAGATGAAGGATCTTGCACAGGATAGAGTAGCATGGAGAGATGCATCAAACCAGTCTCAGGACTGAAGACCACAACGACAACAACAGTTTTGCATACAATGGTTGATGCTTTGTGTTACTTCATTAGTTGAAGTGTAGCACCGTTCGTAATGCAGGAATGAAAATAGTTAATTAACTGCAGCTTCAACCAAACGTGAAGAAATTTTCAAGTATTCCCAACAGATCTGAAGTGGTGTATTTGAGTGTGTGATTGGCTAGAATAGTACATGCGTTACATATTTCGCACGTAATGTGAATGAAATGGGGACATTTGATAGACTTAATCACCGCTTTGTATAGTAGGAATGTAGATTGTTTTGTCAGTAACAGGTGTATTAATATTATCCGCTACAAATTTCTAATCTGTGCGTTCTCCCAAATTCTTATTTAAGTGATGAGGGTAAGGTATTTTGATACCAGTTAATAAGCTTCTGTTTTAACAAATGAAATGCAGTGTGAGGTCGCTTTGACAGCTTTGTTATCTGTTACCCTGATTTTGAAACTTAGTTATGATTGTTTTTGTATGTTCTGTATTGCACTTGTTAAAATCAGATCATGGTTGAAGTCGAGGCTTCTTCTTGCGTTCTTAAGAAGCAAAAATTGTTTCGCTTTGTCTCCTTTTCTCTTTGTGGATGCTGCAATTGATGCAGTAACTTGTTAATTTTTCTTTCATGATGAGGAATGAAACGTATCCTACCTTTTAGTATCTGACGAGTGTCGGATGATGGTGGTTCTCCTCTTTTCTTAGAATCTGTATTTCTCACCTGATCAGAAAGCCATCTGTATAGGTTTTTTGTGAAGGAAATGTGAGGCTGCAGTTCTTCTCAACATTCAATTTTGTCTATTGAGTACAGAATATAATTGTCCATTATAGCAACTTCAGTGAGCCGAGGAAGTAATTTTTGCACCACTTGTAGGGCTTCCTTGTAAACCGTAGAAACCACAGTAACAATCAGCCCTCTTCACTCCAAGGATAAACTCCATGTGTTCCAAAACAACAGTGGTTTTCAGGAACTGCACAGGCTGTTTGTTTCTTTAGGCTGTGATGAATTGAGTCTGATGATGAAAAAATGTATTTAGTATTGTCAGTAACCATTTGTCATAGAAAGAAAAATACACAATTAGCATCTGAATATTGTATATGTTTTCGTTGTATATGTTTTCTTAAGAAGTCTTACTGTTAGATCAATCAGTCAGATGTACTCACTATTGATTTGCTCTGGTGTGTTGTAAAATAAGACCTGTATAAATTGTGATACCGTGCCATAAGATTTAAACACAAAAAAATGAATTAAATATCAAATACTCAGATTTCAGTTTGAAGAACTTGTTTCGGGATGCATTTGTGTAAAAACTCGAATGCAGTGTGGTGTACAATTGATGACTTTAATGCATGTAGACTGCGTTTAAGGATAACATCGAATGGGCGGGGTGATCAATTGAGATGGAGCTGTAACGAGGCACAATGTACTGGGAGACTGATGATGTATCCTAGGGAGAGAAGGATATGTTGGCACATTACATTTGACCATTTTTTCCGCTGATCTGTCAGGATCAGTGACATGAGATAGCCGGCGTTTGACTCGTATCAACCACTTGTTCTATGTGGGTCTTAGATCATTGTCTACTTACGATTGTTAACAGTAAACCTCTCGGTCATCAGAGGACTTCCATCCCACATGTGATGAGCCGTAACATATTCCTGTAAATGAACGAAGATTTATGTGATGTACTCCAGTCCCCTGTGGCATGTTAATTTTGAAATCGATACTTCATTTTTATAACTAAGTTAGCTATAGGTGTTTATGAGACACTGCAATCCCTGCGTATACGTCTGCTTGACGGATGTGATGTTTACAGAGTTAGTGGCAGCAAGACTTGTAATTTCACATCTCGGACACTGCTGCTATGCATTTATCTGTTTCCTTGTCGGAGGTATTCTCAGTTATTAACGATCATTTTATACAGAACTGATGTGGGCATAGTATAATTTCTGCACCTCGATAGGATGTTGAGAGTGAACGGTATACATCTCTGGAAAGTTATATTGTCCATGTATCTCACAGAGCCAGTGCTTTACAGTGTTTTACCACAGTTTATCGTAGAGAAACCTGTAAGAAGGATGTATGTCATGCGCTGGAAATATATTTCTTACATTGGAATATTAACAGAACTGCATTCCACAAGACTGATAGGTCAAAAACTCAAGCAATCTTACATTATAGCCCGTTTTAAGTGCAGAGCATTGTAGCCTTAGGAGGGCACGTGTTTATGTTCTCTCTTACCAGTACCTTCCAGGTACTGATCCTAGGCTCTGAAACCATACTTTAGAGTTGATAACGTAGTCGATTTACGTCAAATGCTTCGAACTCCATCTATCTGGAGCTCCATCATGCATAAAAATCACTCGTTTCTTGTTCTTCTTAACCCTGTGCTATTTCATCACAACACTATCAAATCTGTTACTGTACACCGATAAGGTGTGCTAGCCTCCTCAGCATGGGTGCATCTGGGGAAATCTTGTGCACTTGGATGGGTGAGGACTCAGCAAGCTCCATTCATTCATGAGACATGGAATGTAGCTGTGTATTTCTAGTCAGCTGCAGATTAAATCGGTAATGGTGCTGCAGGGCGGACTATCCTAAGACTGCGAGAATGCTCTATGACCCCCATCCACATAAAAATAGGTGGTAAATTATGTACTATGCTCAAGGTGTTAGGAATATGTAGAGCACTGTATACTATAATTTGATGATTTGTGTGTTCCAGAATTAACAATGAATGGATGTACTGTACAGTCATCTATCTACATTCACAATAATACTTGCAAATTAGAGAAGGGGCAGTTTTGCTATGATACTGAAACTGAGTAAATATGCTGTCACATCATTGGCCGGTGTTGAAATTACTGTAAAATTGCTAAAATTGTTGACACTATCAATTTTGATGCTTATTATGAGAGTACATCAGCGGTGCCTTTTCCATCCTATCCATCCACTGACAGTCTGTTTGTTACCACATAATGATTGACTGAAAATGCTTGATGTCCTTGTTGCCTGCGAGAGGCTGTGGATCAGAATGTCTTAATGTCAGGTATAGAGCCAGACACAGACCTCAAAGTCGTGGCATAAAAGCAAAATGTTTGGTAGTGTATAAAGTGTGTTAGAAAATAAAGATTCAAACAATGGGGCAGGGCCACAGGGGTGCGACTCACAGTATAGTCCACAGGATACGATCATCCTGGAGTACATGTGATGGAACTTTAAACTGGTCTGTGCAGAAGATCAATACCTGTATATTTAATAGGATTGTCACATGTACTCGTTGCCTCCATGCATGCGTTATTTGGATATGATATATGGGATGAGAGAGATCTTTAAAAATCATATCTAGTTCTAACGAAGGTAGAGAGAGATAGATGTGAATGGACTTGAATCTGTATCTAGTTTGGGGATGCACCACAACGTGCCCATTTCCACCGAATGGTCATAACATAGTCCTGTTACAATAACTAAGGTCTCTCTGTTTCTACACGGGTTGCATGACATGGTGGATATGGCTTTCTCTGACTTCTACCCAGTTCCGACTTAAATTGGAGCGATCACATGCGCAAAGCTGTGAAAATGGCAGCAGACGCAGGATGCGTAGGGGCTGACTAAAACCACGTTGGAATTTTACTGTAGCAGACATATTAAAGGAAGGTGACTCGTTTCGAGATGTGAGAGTGCCAGAAATGTGATTCACTTGTGGCTGTAGACATTAAGTGACTTCTCAATAGGATCAAACGCAGGTATGTGGTTGAATGGAGAGACTTGATTCCAAATCCCAGACAGCATTTCTAGCAGATAGCGTAGCATTAGAGATCTGAAAAGTAGTCTACATTTCTTACGACCCCAATCAGCACACCATCTACTGTTTGTGATCGTTCTCAATCAGTCATCGCCTATAGCCCAGTGGATATATCACCAAATCTCTGGCATGGTGTCGATACAAAATGCGTTACAAATACTGTAGAAACATCTAGCTGTGGCAGCGTGAGGGATTTGCAAATACCAGTATTATACCATGTTCCTTAGCCGAATCACTTTCAAAACTGAGTGATTTCATGATGAGGTTGCATCGTGGGTTACGTGTAAGCAGACTGCCGGTCTGATAATATACACTCCTACAATCACCGTCTCGATATTTGTTTGGAGAAACCACGTGATTCATAGGGAATGTCTACCTCAATTTATAAAGCAAGTATAGCTTTTAACATGGATACTTGCGTGAACCTGTAGAACCAAGACCGCTTGTGACAGTAACATACAGTAGTTGTTGAGATCAAGTTTTTTATCATCTGGTGGCTTGTAAGATGATCACGCTTATCTTTCTAAGACACAGTGGTACCATTCACAAGAAAAACTTATTAGACATGTCCACCCATCATTGATTTTCTCTCAGTGTTATTTTGTATCGTAGGCGATGAGTTACTGACGAAGTGCTATACTCAGTAGTAGTAGGGGATGTGTGATAGGTTCACCTTGAGCATCAGGCTTATAAAGTATGTGTTTGTGTTCCGACATGTGTCAAGGATATGACTATGTCCTGTTATAAGGAAGGTTTGCAAAAAACTGAGATGAGACAAAATATCCATGAAACATGGAGTTTGTCCTACATTGTCTTGTGTACACTGGTGTGCTAAAACATTATGACCACCTGTTTAACAACAGGTTGTCCCACTTTTGAAGCACAATTCAACAGAGATTATGCTTGGCATGGGTTCTAAAAGTCCTTGACATGACTCCAGTAGTATGTTGAACCAGACATCAATGCACCGCTCAAGTAATTCCATACTATTACAGAGTGGTGGTTTATGTGCACGTAGCTGGCATCAACTTCATGTTCCAGAAGGTACAGATCAGGCAGATTTGCTGGCCAAGACATCAATGTGAGTTCACGATAATGGCCCTAAAATCACTGTAGGATGATTCTGACATTGCAACACAGACAGTATCCTGCTGGAAGATGTCATCACTATAGGGGGAGATTTCAAGCATGACGTGATAGAAGTCGTCTTCCGTAATGTTCACGTAGATCAATATTGTTATGATGCTTTCGATTACCACCACAAGTCTCATAGAAGCCCAGCTCACCGTACCCCATAATAAAATTGTTTCGTCTCTGGCACGTATCTGTGACATAGTGTGGGTTTTCTGCAGCCATTTTCCTGGATGACAGCATGTAGGCACACAACCATTGACCTGGTGTAATAAGAAATACAATTCACTTGACAGGCAACACATTTCTATCAATCCATGGTGAAAACTCAATATCCTGTACCCACTGCAATCATAACTGACGATGATGTTGGGGGATCACAGGGATATGTACGGAATTATGTGATGTGTAGCTTCATGTTCAAGAATGCTCTTTGAACGGTGTGCTCTAAAACACTTATACTTGCACCAACACTGTACTCTGTCATTAGAACTGCCACAGATCACTAACTATCAGGGATCACACAGGGGGAGAATGGCTGACCTCAACATTTTGTGATGAGACGTGGTTATGCAAGACCCAACAGCCCACTCATTATTTCACCATCCTTCAACCACTGTCCATACGAGCTGATGACAGTAGTATACCAACAGGTGACCAGCATCACCTCATCAGGGATAATTGTTTTTAGCCACGGCGCCACAACAGTGTGCCCTTTGTCAAAACCACTTATATCAGTGGATTTACAAATTTTCACCTGTATTTTCACTATAATGACTGCCCATTAGTCTTTCTTTGACTTATATTTTTCCTTTCTGGGTCAGATGCCACCAACATCACCAGGAGACATTCAATTCCAAATTCGGCATTTTGGCTCATAAGTGTAAAATAATTCTACCTACAAGTTGAAGGCCATGTTCAATATTGCACTAATAAAAGCAACAGTTCTTCTAATGAAATATCCCTCCTCTAGTGCCAAATAGAGTATATTATAAGTGGAGTGACTTTCTGCATCTTTTCTATGGCATTTGCAGTTTCACAAATGGGATCACCAGTGAAGAAGAGTTGGCAATATTGAAGTCCAGATATTCGTCAAACACCACGAGGAGTGGTGAAACCTTCTTGCATGGCTGATAAAGGAAACTTAATGTGCTAGCCATTATCTTCACAATATTTTCCCCATGTATGTGCTACAGGTTGCGTCCTTTCACACCTGTCCACTCCGTCAGAACATATATCACTGCACAAGTTTCATCCCAGTCATTTTCAACACTAAAATACCCTTCATCCTCAATATTTTTGGGACACCACCTGCCAATATCATTATCACTTACACGTTTTCTACCTGGCATTATTATGCTATAAACACATAAATGCAACATGCTTAGAGAAGTCAGATCTTCATTATAAGTGCTGTCTTGTACCTAGAAAATTACAACAAAGGAACAGACGGAAAGCACAATACCTGAAACATGTTGCACATTGTCCACAATCAGAGGGATCAGTGAAAATCGTAATATTACACTTAGCCCTACACTGGGTCACATGGTATTAAATATATAAGAATATTATCTCTCCATTTTATGATATTACAGAGAACAATGAGCTACCATGAAAGTATATATTAGGAAACAGATAAGTGGTGAGCCAAAGGAGTGTCCAACAACTGTAGAAACTGAAGCGATATTAAATAAGCAAGTAAACTACATCATTTCACCTATTTGAACATGAAGTGTTATAGTTTGTGCTCTAGACATGTCTTGAGTTGCATGTTCTGACTAATGCACTAGGTTCATGCCGTCATTTGGCTGTATGAACCAAAAATTCCTGAGTGCAGTAATATTTGGGATGTTCATACATATAAATTACTTGGATTGAAAATTCACTTATATTTCATTTTTAGAGTTTACATGCGTACCTATAATGTCTGCATGGAAACATATCTTTTAACTGTGGGGACTTATCAGTGTAGGTTTCTCTTAAGATTTACATCTTTGCTTAATGTTCCTATCTATCAGATCATAACAGAAATACCATACAGTTCTTTTCAATGTCACCCATATGATAAACTTATCATCTCAGTTTTGTGGTTGGCCATCAACAGTAACACATTCACATGTAAAATCGTGTGGTGTTGTAACTTGTGATAGCTCCAGAATAACATTTTATTGTGGAAGTCAGTAGTGTGCAGTAGATTAATGCTACTGGACGTCGGTAGCTTATGGATATATTAAATTTTATTAAAAGGCTTGATTTGTGTAGTGCAAGGCTTGTATCTATGTAGAACAGCTGAGTTAATATATGATCTCTTATTCATTTTTTCTGAACCCCTTCTTCATGGTAATATTATCTACTAATGCAGATGTGCAGTAACATCTCTTCTTTGTGAGAGAGTTATTGTTTAAACTGGTCATTGATGTAAGTGTCTCAATGCACTTACACCAGTATACTCCAGAAGACAAGGACATATGTTTTTAACAGCACAGATATCTAAGGTGGCAAGTGAGTTCATATTTAGTCAGATTTTGATGTTATCAGGATTTCCAATAGTCCAGCCATAATGCACTGGTGGTTGCTCTCTTTTATACATTGCCCCCCAGAGCTGTGAAAGGCGGAACTAAATGCGGATTCCAAAATATTTGGAAAAAAAAATGAGATGAGAAAAAGTATCATCGAAAAATGGAGTTTGTTCTAGCTAGTCATGTGTACACTGATGAGCCAAAACATTATGACCACCTGTTTAACTGCAGTTTATTCCACTTTTGAAACACAGTACAATGGAGCTTCTGCTGGCATGGATTCTAAAAGTAATTGACAGGATTCCAGAAGTATGTGGCACCAGATGTCTATCCACAGTTGAAGTAAATCCCAAAAATTACAGGGTGGCGGATTATGAGCACGGAGGTGGTGCCAGATGTGTGTTACAGTGGGTACAGATCAGGCAAACTTGATAGCCAAGACATCAATGTGAGTTGACTATAACGTACCTCAAGCCACTGTACGATTATTCTGACCTTGCAACACAGACAGTTATCCTGCTGGAAGATGTCACCACTGTAGAGGAAGACTTCAAGCATTAAGCAATGCAGGCCGTCTGCAATAGTGTTCACGGAGTTCACTGCTGCCATGATGCCTTGGATTACCACTACGCATCCAATGGAAGCCCAACTCAGTGTACCTCGTAGCATAAATGTGCCCTCTGAGGCCCACATCTGTGGTGCAGCGCATGGTTTGTGTAGCCATTTGCCTAGATGATGGTGTGTAAGGATCCATGCATCATACTGGTGCAACAAGAAACGCAGTTCACCTGACAGACAATACATTTCTATCAATCCACTGTGAAAACTCAATGATGCTGTGCCCACTGCAGTCATCACTGATCATGTCATTGCATCAAAAAAGTAGCACGCAGAATAAAAACTACACAATTAAGTTGTTATTTATTTTCAGGTATATAACTAAAACTCCTCTACATATTAATGTTGGCACATCACGATACTACAGCACACTGCAAAAACAGCCAGAACCAATGGTGTATTCACTTCGTAAAGTGGAGTATCATGTGGTAAATGGCTCTTTGCATTTGAAGGATAACAACACGGCAACACTCTGCGTATAGTTGGTGGAAGCGTACAGTAGCAGTACATGATTATATGACATGGTGGTCATGTGCCACAGAGCCTCCAGTGTTGTCAAACAAGTATGAATGAACAACGAAGCGGCAGCCCAACTCTGTGTGAAGAACCAGGAGTCCAAGACAACTAGAGGCCCGGGTGCTTGAATAGCAGTGTATCTCATTCGAAGCGATATTGGAAAAGTAGAAATCGGACGGGATACAGTCACCTGTGCTTTTCCTTTTATCCATCACCATTCGTATTCTCCTGACATGACACACGGTGACATCTTCTTTCCTCAGATTAAGAAAACGTTGCGTGGCCAGTATTTCCAGAATGACCGCAAGGTGATTTTTGAAGTGGAACGTGTCCTGAACAACCAAAATGCATTGAGAAAAATGTGCCGCATTTTATATATTACCATAAGTAACGTTCCAGTTTCAAAGAGCTGTAGGAGGGAACCACTGCTCAGATTGACATCAAATTTGAGCACGATATTACTGACGCAGGGAGAAACGTGACGGAACAAGAAAAGGAAAAAAATGGAAATTGTTCCCAATAGATGGCGCTGTAAGCGTCTTAACATGAATGTGGTCGGCTACAAATGACAGATGAATCGCAATACGAAAGCTCTTGTTTGAGTTTTACATGAAGCCAGCTGTACTGTTCACTGTGCATGACTGCACAAATTCGGCAGTTAGCAATTATGGCACTGTTAGTTAGATAAGCCTACCCAGCACGGCAAGGATGTACCACATTGGATGGGAAAAAGCGGTTTTCATTATCCTAAGGCCAAAAACCACATAAAATGCAAAAAAAAAAACATTTATTTCTATTTGTCGTCAGACAGGTGCAAGACATGTTCAGTATGCTGTACACTGTTTCTGACACAAGTTGAAACAGAGAAACAGAATGTTTCAAAACAGGTCGGAGTGTCTCAGGGGCCACGTTCAGAATGCGCTACGCAGCGTGTGCCTTCATGTCAGCTACGTCCGTTATAGGAGTACTGAACACAGAATCTTTCACATAATCCTCCAGCCAGAAGTCACACAGATAGAGATCAGGTTATCTGGATGGCCAGGCTGTAGGGAATTGACGACTGACAATTCTAGCGTTTCCGAAATGCATCTACCGCACCCGCTTCGCTGGCTGTTCAATGTGTGGAGGAGAGCCATTTTCCATCCGCAAAAGCCGCTCATAGTGTTTAACAGGACACATAGGACTCATCTCCTCAAAAAAATACGGCTTTCTGATAAACGATGCCATCAACCTGCTCCACACAGTCGCCTTTGCAGAACGAAGTGGTACTGGTTAATTTGCATGGCGATTTTCCGTTAACCATATTCTACAATTCCGCGTATTGACATGTACTTGGAAATGAGCTTCGTTGGCCTACACAATGTTCCATAGCCATTCATTGTCTATTTCCACGTGAGTCAGAAATTCCAGAGTGAACGTTTGTCATGCAGGCTGGCCAACAGGAAGCAGCTCCTGAACATGGATACTTTTACATGGATAGCAATGCAGGATGTTTTGTGGGGTTTTACGCACAGTTGTCGCAGGAATGTCCAACGTTCAGGCCGTCTCTTGTGTATCACATGTTTGCACACCACCGCTCCACCCCTCTTACAATGCTGTGGCCACTTCGTCGACAAAAGTCGGATCAACTGCTTTCCTGCCTCTGCCACACTGCACTTCAAAAAAAGAACTTGTCTTTTCGAATTTCTTAATCATTTTCTCCAGACTCTTAGCAGACATCTGACCAATGCCTCTTTCATACCCTAAAGTGTCGGGAACTTCTTCAGGGCTACTGGTGCACAGTTACCATTCTGATAAAAGAGCTTTACCAGCAATGCGCCATCCTTCATGGAAACAGTCACGTTGTGTGTCTCAGACGCAAACTGAGGGACTGTCGTGTGCCGCACCTCTGTTGGTGTGCATATTCAGACGCTTACAGCGCCATCTGTTGGTAAAATTTTCATTAATTTTTTAGCCTCTTCTTGGACTCCTTGGACCATTACTGCACTCTCCAGTTTTTATGTTGTTGCGCCCACTGCAATCTTCACACCTTATTTTGTTTGTGCAGTTAAGTATTTTTGACCAGTCCTTTAAACACTGTTCACAGATCGCATTGCACTGTCCAGATAGAGATTGGAGCTGCTCGCATATTATTTACTTTCTCGCGAATGTCAGGTGCAGTATGGGTCTTCTGAAGTTCTCTTTGTGCACAAATGAACTGATCTTCCATGTATGATGTAACTTGAGGTCTTCCACATTGCAAAACACTTGCATTGGCATCAGTTTGCTTGAACCATTCCCATTTATGAATCAGTGTAGATTGGGCTGCACCAATTTTTGTTGCTATTGTCATGCTAGAATAGACTTTCTGATGGAACTGCAATTACAGCAGGTTGTTCAATTCTAATAACCTGCTTCTGTTCCATTTTGGGTTACTTTGGTATGATCCCGATCAGATATGCAGACACAGAGCTAAATGCACACATTGTATCTTATACGAAGATGAACTGAATAATACAAAGACAGCTGAAGAACGAGGCCGATGTGAACAGCCAGACGGTTTTCTTTACATGTTTACATTTGTTTTATTCTCAGAACAGGGATATGACACAATATTCAAAATGAAATTTCTGTTTTAACCACAAATCCATAATTTTGACTGGTGACCGAAAACTTTCAGTCATTCGCGATATATATGGTTTTTAAACTCACATTTCAATACACGGTAATAATATTCGATCTTTAGATTCGTATATTTCAGTATGGTTAAAACTTTTGTCTCATATTTCTCTATGAATAGCCCTTTTTATATCTAGGTTAGTAGTGGAGCTATATGCTGCTGAGCCCAGCATGCATTCTTGCCAGATCTGCGCTAAAATCAGTGTCAATAACAACCCCTCCACAATCCCGCTGTCTTCTAGCCCCGTTGGGTCTCATGTAATGGTGGCAAATTAAAATATGCGGAATGGGGCGTGGTCCTATTGTTCGAGGCATGTGAGTTCAGCATGCATCATTGCAGGATTTCTGGTACCTTTATTGCAAATATTTATTACACACTTACTATAAATAATGACCATTATTATTACAATTTATTACTCAGTTAACATGATTTATGACCCAAGAAATGGTAGCCAAGATATCGGATATACACTCCTGGAAATTGAAATAAGAACACCGTGAATTCATTGTCCCAGGAAGAGGAAACTTTATTGACACATTCCTGGGGTCAGATACATCACATGATCACACTGACAGAACCACAGGCACATAGACACAGGCAACAGAGCATACACAATGTCGGCACTAGTACAGTGTATATCCACCTTTCGCAGCAATGCAGGCTGCTATTCTCCCATGGAGACGATCGTAGAGATGCTGGATGTAGTCCTGTGGAACGGCTTGCCATACCATTTCCACCTGGCGCCTCAGTTAGACCAGCGTTCGTGCTGGACGTGCAGACCGCGTGAGACGACGCTTCATCCAGTCCCAAACATGCTCAATGGGGGACAGATCCGGAGATCTTGCTGGCGAGGGTAGTTGACTTAGACCTTCTAGAGCACTGTGGGTGGCACGGGATACATGCGGAAGTGCATTGTCCTGTTGGAACAGCAAGTTCCCTTGCCGGTCAAGGAATGGTAGAACGACGGGTTCGATGACGGTTTGGATGTACTGTGCACTATTCAGTGTCCCCTCGACGATCACCAGAGGTGAACGGCCAGTGTAGGAGATCGCTCCCCACACCATGATGCAGGGTTTTGGCCCTGTGTGCCTCGGTCGTATGCAGTCCTGATTGTGGCGCTCACCTGCACGGCGCCAAACACGCATACGACCATCATTGGCACCAAGGCAGAAGCGACTCTCATCGCTGAAGACGACACGTCTCCATTCGTCCCTCCATTCACGCCTGTCGCGACACCACTGGAGGCGGGCTGCATGATGTTGGGGCGTGAGCGGAAGACTGCCTAACGGTGTGTGGGACCGTAGCCCAGCTTCATGGAGACGGTTGCGAATGGTCCTCGCCGATACCCCAGGAGCAACAGTGTCCCTAATTTGCTGGGAAGTGGCGGTGCGGTCCCCTACGGCACTGCGTAGGATCCTACGCTTTTGACGTGCATCCGTGCGTCGCTGCGGTCCGGTCACAGGTCGACGGGCACGTCCACCTTCCGCCGACCACTGGCGACAACATCGATGTACTGTGGAGTCCTCACGCCCCACGTGTTGAGCAATTCGACGGTACGTCCACCCGGCCTCCCGCATGCCCACTTTACGCCCTCGCTCAAAGTCCGTCAACTGCACATACGGTTCACGTCCACGCTGTCGCGGCATGCTACCAGACTGCGATGGAGCTCCGTATGCCACGGCAAACTGGCTGACACTGTCGGCGGCGGTGCACAAATGCTGCGCAGCTAGCGCCATTCGACGGCCAACACCATGGTTCCTGGTGTGTCCGCTGTGCCGTGCGTGTGATCATTGCTTGTACAGCCCTCTCGCAGTGTCCGGAGCAAGTATGGTGGGTCTTACACACCGGTGTCAATGTGTTCTTTTTTCCATTTCCAGAAGTGTATAAAGGATTGTATGGTATCACATTTAAAAATTAATGTAGACTGAGTAAGATAGCATGGTTTCTCCATTTAGGAATGCTTCTGTCATGTACAAAGCAATATTACATTACAAAAACATGCTGCAGAAATAATCAGCACACTGCTAAATATAAAGTTGCATGCTGTATTCTAGTTTCGAATTGGAAGGGGTCCTCAACACATGGAGCACCTGGTCCTTCAACATGATAATACCAGACTGCATACGAGCGCTGCAACATTCCAACGTCTTGTGTTCACTGTCTTTGATCATCGTCCACACAGCCCCACCTTGGCCCCTACTCATTATCTGTTTCCATAAACATGAAGAACACCTTCCAGGTCTTCACTTTAATAATGATGAATTGGTGCAAGAAGAGGTAAAGTACTTACACTGTCAATGAAATCATGCATTCTTCAGTGATGGTATCAACAAACTTGTCTCTTGTTGGGAGAAACTTGTTTTCTGCCAGGATGACTATGTTGCAAAATAAACGGTAGACATGAAAATAATGACGCAGAATTTCACAAGATTTGTTTTATTTAAAAAGCCTTGAGCACTTTCACATAAAATCCTTAGAGGCATTAGTTTTCAGAATGGCCTCGTATAACTCTAAGCCACTGCAGCACTGCTATGCTGTGGATTTGTGCGCACATCGGATTACTGTAGTATTCTTAAACAAATTTCCAGTTCAAACATAATAAATGTCCTTCAGAAGAAAAAGCTTCTGTCCACAAATCAGCGTGGTTTAAGAAAGTATCAATGATGAGAAACTCAGATTGCCCTGTGAAATATGGGTGAAGCGCAACAAGCAGATTCCATAACCCTATCTCTCCTCAAAGCATTTGGCACGGTACTCCACTGCAGACTGTTTACAAAGGTACGAGCATAAGGAATAGGTTCCCAGATAGAGCAGTGGTTCAAAGACTTCTTAAGGAACAGAATACAGCATGTTGTCATCGATAGCGAGTGCTCATCAGAGACAAGGGTACCGCGAGGAGTGCCCCAGGGAAGTGTGATAGGACTGCTGTTATTTGCTGTACACTTACATTATCTGGCAGACATGGTGAGCAGCATTTGGCGGCTGTTTGCTGATGCTGCTGTGGTGTACAGGAAGATGTCGACGCTGAGTGACTGCTGGAGGATACAAGATGACTCAGACAGAATTTGTAGTTGTCTAGTGAATGGCAGCTATCTCTAAATGTAGAAAAAGTATGACACTGCAAATGAGTGAGGAAAACAATCATGTGATGTGAAATAGAGCATTATTAGTATATTGACTGACACAGTCACGTCGATTAAATATCCAGGCGTAACGTTACAAAGCGATATGAAATGGAACGAGCATATAAGGATTGTATTAGGGAAGGAGAATGGTCGACTTAGATTTATTAGGAGAATTTTAGGAAAGTGTGTTTAATCTGTATACGAGACCACGTATAGGAAACTGGTGCAACCATAGTTGAGTACTGTTCGAGTGTAAGGGGTCCCCAACAGGTCGGATTAAAGAAAGATATCGAAAAAATTCACAGACACGCTGCTAGATTTGTTACGGTTAGGTTCGATCGACATGTAAGTATTATGGAGACGCTTTGGTAAAAAAAAAAAAAAAAAAAAAACCGCAAATCCCTCGAGGGAACATGACTTTCTTTTCGAGGAACAGTATTAACAAAATTTAGAGAACAGACATTTGAAGCTGAATGCAAACAATTCTGCCGCCGACCACATACATTTCCCGTGAGGACTGTGGAGATAAGATAAGAGAAAGTAGGGCTCAAATGGAGACATATAGTGAGTTGTATTTCTGTCGCTCTCTTGCGAGTGGAACAGGAAAGGAAATGGCTATAAGTGGTACAGGGTAACCTCTGCTATGCACCGTACGGTGGCTGGCGGAGTATGTATACAAGATGTAGACGTTATTTATACCATTTGCCACGCAGAGCTTCAAACCACAAGAGAGTTCAGGTTTTGATGGGAGTTAATAATCCGTTATTCTCTGAAACACAAAAATACTCTAAATTTACCCTCGTGACCAAGTGGTCATCTGGAAAGATAAAATCACAACAGCACACATACTACATATCAACATGAGTTGGGGTGATGGCATATTGCATTGCATAAGGTTTGTCTATTATCTGCTATTGTCTAAGTCTGTGTAGACTGTCACATATCAAAATATTACTTAGTCAGCACCAATAAAAGTGACTGCCTACTTAACATTACTTGATTGCTAACTCATTATGAGCAAAAACAATACATATTATGCAACAGAAGTGGAGCTGACGCTTTCCACATGTCCGATCTCCCCAACACCAAACGTATTCTCGCTAACGTTGGCACATCGCCACCACTGCTACTAATCCAGGGCTGCAGTGATCTCAGACCATCAAATTAGGAATATTTTATGCTCTAAATATTATAATAACTTGTTCAGGATGACAACTATTGAGCTATATGAAATGACATCGGCATAACGTCTGAACCGTTTGCGTTAGGACGTTCAAACAGCATGGTTGGCAGCAGAGCACGATATGAATTTGATGTGAATATGGTTTTGTTTTGCGCGAAGCCCACTTTCATTTGGATGGGTTCGTCAGTAAGCAAAATTGGCGCATTTCGGGGACTGAGAATCCGCTTTCACCCCAAAAACGGGTGACTATAGACTGTGCATTGTCCAGTCACAGAATAACTGGTGCAATATTCCTTGATGTCATGGTGACTACTGAATGGTATGTGAAGATGTTGGAAGATGATTTCATCCTCATTGTCCAATTTTACCCTGATTTCGATGAGATATGTCTCATGCAATGTGGAGCTCGACCCCATCGAAGCAGGAGAGTGTTTGATGTCCTGGAGGAGCACTTTGGGGATCGCATTCTGGATCTGGGGTACCCAGAGGTCACTCGCATGGCCATCGATTGGCCGTCATATTCTCCGGATCTGAACACATGCGACTCCTTTTTGTGTTTCTATATTAAGGGCAAGATGTACAGCAATAACCCCAAAACCATTGCTAAACTGAAAACAGCCATCCAGGAGGCCATCGACAGCATCGATGTTCTAACACTTCAGGGGGTCATGCAGAATTTCGCTATTCGTCTGCGCCACTCATCGCCAATAATGGCAAGCATATCGAATATGTCATAACCTAAATCCGAATTTCTGTAGTGACCTATACGCGTTGAATAAAGTGTGTGCAGGCCGTAGTTTGTAATTAATTTACGTTTATTTCATATAATTCAATAATTGCCGCCCAGTACCAATGGCTCCATTGGAGATACTTGGCGAATGGTACATAACTTAATTTCTCATAACTTTTATGATAATTCATAATTTTATGTTGAATTATTTATCCTTTTCTCTTCTACAAACCATTGGACTGTTCCACCAGATGGGAGCTGTAAAATGTAAGTAGCTGGAAACTGTGACGTATTTTTATTTTGGTCACCGTTAGTTATTACACCAGCCATCAAACTTCCAGATGCCGTAGTCTGAATTTCCGCCAAGCTGACTTGCATTTTTATATGTACCTTCACAAGAGCGGTTCTAGGCGCTTCAGTCGGGAAACGGGCTGCTGTTATGATCGCAGGTTCGTATCCTGCCTTGGACATGAATGTGAGTGATGTCCTTAGGTTAGTTAGGTTTAATGAGTTTTATGTTTAGGGGACTGATGACCTCAGATATTAAGTGCTATAGTGGTTAGAGCCATTTGAACCATTTTGAGCACTGCAGTTGTCATCTGATAACTTTAACAGTTTGAGGATGTATGGATGGACCTCGGAGACTTAGGAGGTGAAAGACCAACAGGTAGGTCTGTAATGAATTTAAATCACGCACCCTTGTTAGGATTCCACTTCCTGATACAAGCAAGTGGTTCATGGTATGTTGTTAGTTTTCTGATATAAGTCATTATCTCTCAATGTCAACAAATGTGTTTTGTTTGTTGACTGTTCAAATATGGCTCAAATGGATTTGAGCACTATGGGACTTAATATATGAGGTCTTCAGTCCCCTAGACTTAGAACTACTTAAACCTAACTAACCTAAGGACGTCACACACATTCATGCCCAAGGCAGGATTCGAACCTGCTACTGTAGCACCATCGTGGTTCCAGACTGAATCGCCTACAACCGCTCGGCCACAACGGCCGGCTGTTGACTGTCCTCCAAGACTATGTTTTGAGATTTTGAACGCATCAGTGAGCATTAGCACCTAGAGGTAAAAAAGCATCCTACCAGCGGCAGTAAGTGAGAGTGTACCAATTGGTTGACGACTTTAACTGATGCTGATAACATGACCGAGCGTTTGGAAACATGCGGTAATGGGTAGGCCCAGCTGCAGCAGAAGGACGAGGCAGAGCCACAGACGTGCTGACCTGAACAGAGGGGCGATCTTCCACCTCAGCAGCAGAGGCAGCAAGAGTGACGGCAGACAACACAGTGCCTAATTCTTCAAAAGGTTAGCTGTAAGTTTTTATCAGCTGTTGGGCACACTTGTAACACTACACAACAGAATGGCCTGTAGCGATAACGGCCCAGTAGATTCCACTTCACCAGGAGAAATTGTGGGTATAATTGACATGCACAGAATTAAGAGGGAGCTAAGTAGTATAGAAGTTCTCGGTCGTGAGATGTACTTGACACGAGTACTCCATGAAGATGAAATGGGGTTAGAATCTCATAGTACTGGGTATGTAGAACTAGCTAACGTGGAACCAGCGGATGTTAAGCGGAGTGAATCAGAGCTTGCAAGTATTGATGACACTCGGGCAATGAAGGATTCAGTAGAAGAGCAGTTGTTCCAATGGCTCTGAGCACTACGGCACTTAACATCTATGGTCATCAGTCCCCTAGAACTTAGAACTACTTAAACCTAACTAACCTAAGGACAGCACACAACACCCAGCCATCACGAAGCAGAGAAAATCCCTGACCCCGCCGGGAATCGAACCCGGGAACCCGGGCGTGGGAAGCGAGAACGCTACCGCACGACCACGAGATGTGGGCAAGAGCAGTTGTATCCAGAAGGCAGTACAGATGGGAAAATGTTTTACTGTTGTCACTAGTTGCAAATTAAAGTAATCGCAAGGCGGAACAAGCCACTGACATAAGTAAGGATAAGGATCACGTGTAGTTTAATGTAAAATCAGAGACAGACACGGTCAATGCTCATATATCGACCGAAATGATGGTGTTAAAATAGGAAGTAAAGCGAGACACTGATGAATAGTTTGCCCAATGCACACTCATGGTGTAAAGGGGCTAAAGTATGAAGAACAGGAGACGGTGGTCAAATAATTGACTAGTACCAGTGATAAGATAATGCTCGATCAGCGTACTACTTATAAGTTTCCCGTAATCGAGATGAATCACATGCTGGATGCTGAACGAACAGCTCACAAATCGTTTCAAACATAGCAGTTGGCGAATAAGCATGGTTTGATGAGAAACTGCTCAGACCAGACCTGGAGATTTTAAAGTTGTCCGGTCGTATATTACATCATTCGCCTACCCTAGCGGAAGCGACATTCATTCACTGTAGAACATTTAATTATCTCGATCTGTACGAAAATGTGTATCCAGTATTGTTGACAGAAATTTGTGGAATTGTTGCCACTAACCTGGTAGGCATAAGAACAAAATTCATTTCTAGCATGACATTAAGAGGTTGAAGCCGTTAGGTGTGCGAATGATGTAACCAAAGGCTGTAAAAATTTAAATGGGTTCAAGGAAATAATTAAAAAGAGTATTGATCTCCAGAAGAAAATGGTTCAAATGGCTCTGAGCACTATGGGACTTAACTTCTAATGTCATCAGTCGCCTAGAACTTAGAACTACTTAAACCTAACTAATCTAAGGACATCACACACATCCATGCCCGAGGCAGGATTCGAGCCTGCGACCATTGCGGTCGCGCGGTTCCAGACTGTAGCGCCTAGGACCGCTCGGCCACCCTGGCAGGCTGGCGCTGTAGAGCCCTAATACATACCATTGACACAGACAGTGGCACACATCTGACGTCACAAAATGACCATTATAGTCGATTATCCCCTGGGGAAGGACACGAGTCAGTGCTGCCACCACTTCTTACTGCTAGCCTAGCAGCGGCCAATGAGATGCAGGTAGGCATGAGGAGTGGTTTATTTGGCTCTAATTCTCAAGAGACTGTAGACTCAGCAGTCAGAGACGGCGGTCATGAGTGCAAGAGCTGTGTCTGAGCGATTGTGAGAATGTGTGCTCTCGTCTTGTGGCAAAAGCTATGGCTGAAAATTTTGTTGTGACAGTGCGACTGTCTTTTCTACATGTCTGTCTGTGGCTCAGCAATCATTTTTATGGTGATTTGCTGCCTATCCTCATTATTATAGCTTCTCAGAATATTTAAACAAGTTATGTGTATATGGATTGATCACCGTGGTCTCATTTCATCAACATGCTGTCTGTGACTCGTGAATAGCTGGCCACAGGCCAGCCCGTTACTGCAGGTATCTGTAATGGACCTGCCGACCTGAAGCCATTTGGTTCCCACTAATGTCCAGGCCCTACCCATCGGATCTATTCTCACCGATCTGCCTGCCAGCCGTGTCTGTTTGTGTGTGGCATAATGCAGTGCATTTTCATGGTTTATCCATGGACCTATGACTGCAGTACTCCTCTGCAGGCCAGAGGCTATGGGCAGTGGATTTCAGAAATTGCCACTGTCTCGCCGCGAGTTTTGCGTTTTATAGACATTTTATTTGGTCTGTGGCAACGACCTTGCGGCAGTGGTTGCACCGGTTCCCGTGAGATCACCACAGTTAGGGGCTGTCGGGCGTGGTCGGCACTTGGATGGGTGACCATTCGGACCGCCATGGGCTGTTGCCATTTTTCGGGGTGCACTCAGCCTCGTGATGCCAATTGAGGAGTACTCGACCGAATAGTAGCGGCTTCGGTCAAGAATACCATCATAACGACTGGGAGAGCGTGGGCTGACCCCATGGCTTCCTATCGGCATCCTCCTCTGAGGATGACACGGCGGTCGGGTGGTCTCGGTAGGCCACTCGTGGCCTGAAGACGGAGTGCTTATTTGCTGTAGTACATTTTGCACTTCAAAAGAAGTTTATATGTTAGAGAGTACAGATGATAACAAGAAAAAAATTGTGTCAGTCGCTGGAGGTTTTTCGAAAGAAAAATCACACAATACCTGTAAAATAATAGACACAACACAGTGGGAAGCAACAGACAATAACGAACATAGTAGAACTAACATTTTATTGGCGGTCATCTACAGTGTTGGTTTACACAATTCCTCTCCACCTCATACACTTCTTTCAAGTGGCTTGCTTTTTTCTGAGGCCATTTATGAAAACAGTGAAGGTGTTTTAAATCTGTATTGCGATTCCTAGGAAATACGTATTTTTGTCACCAAACGTGTTTCGTTTTATTAAAATAAATTAACATCAGTGGTCTTAATGAAACACATATACCATTTGGCTGGCTTTCTCCATCTAAAAACAGTTTATTACATAAGATGGTGTTAGTACTTAAGATTTTGTCCCACATCAGGAAACACCACATGCTTGAAAATTTTATTTTTTAGATATTTCTTTGTTCGCACAATTCTTTTTGCACTGTAGCTGCAAAGACAGATTGTCAACTTATGTCTTAACTTACCCTTGTGACCGCCAAATCTGTGAGGGAAAAATGCTAAAACTTGCCTGGAAACCAGGGACATATAAGGGAATTTCACTTGGGAAAACTTGTGACAACCCTGGACACGCTGAATGAAGAGAGGCAGATGATGATGACGCCAGAGTAAAGAGTGTTGTGGTCTCTGACGACGACCGACGTTACACCACTGAATGGAATGGCCATTTCGACACCAAAGAGACTTTCAAGGCAGATCGGCAAGAAGTTCCACTACTCAGCACAGCAGCGAACGACTTGGTCACAGCTGCCAAGGCTGAGAAGGTCTGGCCACAGGATTCGTCCTGGCATAACGGGGCTGATGGCAGTGAGGAAACCAAGCCACATGTAACTGTGGGTATCGTAGTTGAGGCAACACCCCCCACCCTCCCATCTCCTTACCCCCACAGAGCCCACATTATAACTGACGATGGCCGATTCAGAGATGGAGACCGTACTGACAAGTACAACGTGTGCGTGACATTCATACCCACAGGTGTCCAGCATCACATCTATTAATATTGATATCATACGATCACGCATGAAGACGACCTTACTCAAAGTTACGCTGTAAGTGGCAGATGCAGACATCGCTCTTTTACAGTTGCGTACACGTCAGCAAATTCCTTTCCCTCTATGGTTACGACAAGTTGATGTCACCAGGTTGGCATAGCTATAGTCCTTAAGGAAGGCACACACAGAATGGCTGTAACAGTACTTAGAGAGTGGCTTATCAACATCAGTGCACCATAAGGCATAGAAAAACGAAGAGAACGATCATGCTTCTTCACAGAAGAAATAGACCCACTGTTTCTAGGACGGCCTGCTCATTACATAGTCGTCGGCGACTTGAGTTGTGTGCTGGAGCCGAAGGATCGATTCCCACGTTATAACCGATGCCCATAATTGAGAACATTGGGACAAGAACTTCAGTTGGTAGATTCATAGGAGCACATCCATGTAGACTGAGCTACATATACATACGTAACTGGCCACTCCACTAACCGTATTGATCGTGTCTATGTCACGTTTCACCTGCTACCTCACACCCATGATGCAGAACAACGGCCAGTTGCCTTCACTGACCACTCGGTGCATATCTGCACGATCGATCTCCAGAGACAGTAAATGTGGAGAAGCTGCGGCCTATGTAAAATGAATATGGCCCACCTTAAAGATCCAAAGTGTCACCGAGTTGTTGAAGAAGTTTGACAGTCGTGTGAAGGACGGCGATGGATATACGCTACGACATTTCATTGGTGGTTGGAATGTACCAAAACAGCAGTACGACGTGCACTGATTGCATTGGGACTCGAACATTTGCCTTGGAGACGGTAGACTTAAACTTCTAAATCTTTATGTTACGAGAGTGTACCAACCAGGTCACCTTTACTGAACGAGCTAAGAAAAAAATCATTGTGATTATGTGATCTCATCTGGAGGGAGAAGCACTCCGCGTGAGGATACTAGAGCGAGTCGCAGGTGAATGCTCATTGATGCGCCACGTCATTAATGAAAATACGTGGCGCTGCAGAAAAAGTGGTTTGAATGCCTCTGAGCACTATGGGACTTAACTTCTGATATCATCAGTCCCCTAGAACTACTTAAACCTAACTAATTTAAGGGCATCACACACATCTATGCCCGAGGCAGGATTCGAATCTGCGACCGTAGCGGTCGCGCGGTTCCAGACTGTAGCGCCTAGACGCGCTCAGCCACCCTGGCCGGCTGGCGCTGCAGAGCCGTAATACATACCATTGACACAGACAGTGGCACACATCTGACGACACAAAATGACAATTATAGTCGATGATCCCCTGGAGAAGGACACGAGAGGACAGCCCTACAAGACGTTACTCACATACTCTTTGGGACGCTCGATCAAGAAGCAGAGGCCATACCACTAGAGGAAATTAACGAGGACGATGTGGTATAGGCTATAGGCAAGGGGGCGCTCAGTAAGTCACTGGGGCCAGACGGAATACTCCTGAAGTTTTACTGGAACACTTGAAGGCTCCCTGGTGGACTCAAATCTGCCACAAACTTATGTCTCCCGACACGCTACTTTCACCTGCCTTTGTAGAGGGGCTGATCATCCCAATTCCTCAACCTTCAGGTGTCACATGACTCAGAGGCTACTACCCACTAACGCAACTAAATTGTATTTTAAGATTTTTACCAGGTAATTTGGTCGACTTAAAAGAATACTGGATCACTTGGTGTCACTTGAGCAGACATCCCTCAGTGGCGATAACAATATTTTGATGGCACCCGGAGAATGCCCTGATTCAGTCACAAAGATAAAAGCATGTTGACTATGTGGAGCTTTTATGTCCATAGACTTTGACTGACCCTTTGACAGCCATACCTATGTAAAGAAGTGTTGACATGAATGATGTTCCTGCAGCCCTACATCCCCACAGTAATGGCATTACTACATGGAGCCACTTCTAAAGTGCTTATCAATGGTTGATTGGTAGGGCTTCTTACTATTATGAGATCAATCCGACAAGGATGTTCGTTATCCATCATCTTATAAGCACTGGCTCTTGAACCACTTTTCAGTGACCTATGCCAACATGTGACAAGACCAATGGTACAGGGACACGCTTTTCAGTGAAAAGACTATGCAGACAACCTATTGCTTGTGGTTTGGATGGCAGCAAGACAAATGCGGCATTGGATTTAATCAATAAGTATGGTGCCACTATGGGTAGCCATACAAACATGGACAGATCAGTCACCTTGAATATTGGTCCTGGACTGCCTGCTGACTGTGTAGCACCCTTCCAAGTATGAAACAGTATTAAATGCCTGGAGATCGTGTTCACGAATGACCTATAATGTAGACTGTCGTTCAACTTCTAGAGGTTGCTCTAACCCATCAAGAACAGTGTCAAAGCGAATGCCTTGTGAATCTTACACATGATTCAATGGGTCACCTACATAAATACGTACCTGGGGCCACGTATCCCCTATTATAAGCATATTCTTCTTCCCGTCTGAAGAAGATTGGTCGATGTATACTGGCAGCATTTGGATACTTCGTCAGTGTGGGATTAGTCTTCAAGGTCTGAAACAATACCCTGACCCCACCCAATGGTAAAGGAGGCCTCATGCTCGTACACGTTTTCAGTCGTATGGTGGCGCTTTACCTTGGTACAACGTTGAAAACATGGGACACACAACGGGATTCTTGATAGGGGAACTGGTACCAGCTTCTCGAATTGGGCTGGTGCTGCTGAAGAACGTTTCCCAACCATTTCATCATATCAGAGTTTTTCCTTGAATGTAGCTATGTTATGGCATTTCTACTTGCCAACAGACCGACGACAGCGCATGGCATCTGCCAAATACTTATGACCGAACGGCCCACCAACACTGTGGAATCACAGCACTCCACAGTCCATAAGTCGGTGATATGGTGGACAATTCACTACACCACGCTTGACACACAAACACAAAAAATGTGGTACCTGCTAGTTAACGGTAAGCAAGTCACTGGATCGTACCTTCACGTCATCAACATGCTGAACTTCCCATTATACCATGTGTCAGGTTAGATACGACGACGCCTACAGACTTATGCACGGTTCCTCCGTGGAAGAATGCCATTTAGTGACGAAGACGATTCCATTCCTTCTCTGCAGAGGACAACAAGTTGTTAAATCTAACACTGTTCTGTTTCCAGACAGAACGTACTACCCACGAGCCACGAAGAATGCAGTGACATGGCTACGAGCCCATACAGTGTATTATCTGCTTAATGATGGCCCGAAGAATGTGCTGGACTTTTGGAACCACCTGCATGAACGACATACCGCAAGACCCGAAACATCAACAATATTTTTCTACTTTCCTGGGTAGTGCATTACGAGAGCCTCCACCTAGCTGGAACATCTCGGGTATGAGGCGCTGATCTTGAACGTGATGAAGAAACATAGAGTGACCACGACGAAGCGGTTGTCTCTTCCAATTCTAAGACATGACGTGCCCGGAGGCTGAAGCGCCGGAGAGGACTGGTTTTATACTCACCCACCAGAGGAGATTTACCGTTTTTCCTCTCTTCTCCTTAGTTGTTCGGCAATACGGATAATTTCCCTAGTGAAGAGCGACCAGTGGATGGTATGTGTATATCGAGTGATTCACCTGAAATTTGCACCCAAAATATTGGGAGATTGAAAGTGCTATTGATGTCCAGTTTTTACAGAATGGTCTCGTACTGTTAGCCAAAAAACAGATCGTAACAATATTTAGAAAATGTACTTTTGTGCAGAAATACACTTTTTTAAATGGAACAATTCCTTTTGACATTAACAAAAGAAAAGGATTTACGAACGAAGAAACAACCGACATTCTAATGGTGTTAGGAGAGTGCAGGAAGAATGCAGTTGTTCTTGACGGTGTATACAACAAGATATCCCAGCAGACATTGACTATCTCAGCAATTATTTACCAACGTCTGCAACCAGTTAAGTGACAGTGGTAGTGTAACACCTAGATAACCTAGCAGAAGTAAGTGACGACAGTAGAAGGGGAATTTAATGTTCTTACTACTGCAGCAGTTGATCCCCACTTTAGCTCCCGCGCAATCGCACGAGAAAGTGACATGAGTCACGCAAGTGACCTACATGTATTCGTACATCGACATAGTTTCCATACATATCACATCTCTCTTCATCAAGAGCTGCATGGAAACGATTATGTGAATCGTGTTAAGTTCATAACTTCTGTACATGGGCATTAAGACAGGGTATTCCAAATGTATATTGTTTAGTGATGAATCCACATTCATCATTCATGGCCAGGTAAACCACCGAAACATGCATTATTGGTCTGTTGACAATCTGATTGGTATCGTCAGGTAGAACGCCAGCATCCATATAGTGTATACGTTTTGTGTGGGATAGTGAACCATCAGCTTATAGGCCCATTTTCATGGATGGAACACTGAATGCTCACAAGTATCGCAGCCTCCCAATAAACCATCTTCCACATATGCTAGAAGACGTTCCTCTGCAGACTAGGAGGGACGTGTGGTACCAATATGATGTCTGTCAAGACCATAGTGCATGAAGTACTACAGCATGTCTTCACGAGTCGTTCCCAAATCATTACACTGGATACAGAGTCCCTGTACCTTGGTTGTACTGTTCCCCGTATTTTACGTATGTAGACTTTTTTCTGTGGGAAAGGCTGAAATACACTGCATACAAAGATATACTCACTACATTCGATGATATGCAATGACGCATTACTTTAGCCTGCTCCGACATCTCTACTAAAGTGCTGCATGTCTGCAGTAGTCGTTCCATACCAGCCTGGAAAAGTGTATTGTAGCTGCAGATGGTTATCTTGAACACAAACTGTGATGGTCGGTTTCTCGTTGCTTGTCAGAATCCACATAACTAGTGCATGCACTTGTGCTGTTCTTCAGTGTGTGCTGTCACAGGTATTGTACAAGTAACAGTGTGGGACCTTTTCAAAATACGATACCTCATAAATGACTCCTACGAGAATCCTGCAACAAACACCACTGACATTATAATTTCCCATACCTTCAGTTTGTTGGTGTCAGTAGGTTATGTTCCATTTAAGGAAATGTATGTTTGCACCAAAATACACTTTCAAAGTAATGTAATATGTTGATTGGCTAACAATGCGAGCCCTAGACTACCAATCCATTCTATGAAAACCGCACATCAGTAACACTTTCCATTTCTGCAATATTTCCGGTTTGTAAGCCTCCCATATTTGCAAAAATAAAGTACAAACAAAATGTCAATTTGGTTTTCAGAAAGGCTTTTCAACAGAAAATGCTGCATACGCTTTCACTGATCAAATATTAAATGCTCTGAATAACTGGACATCACCCATTGGTATTTTTTGTGATCTCTCAAAGGCCTTTGATTCTGTAAATCATGGAATTCTTTTAGATAAGCTACATCATTATGGTTTGAGGTGGACTGTGCACAAATGGTTTAATTCATACTTAACTGGAAGAATGCAGAAAGTTGAAATAAGTGAACAACAGCTGATACCTCAAACTAGGCCCTATCAAGTACAGGGCCCCACAGGGTTCAGTCTTAGGTCCTTTACTGTTCTTGATATACATTAATGACTTACCATTTCACATTGATGAAGATGCAAAGTTTGTTCTTTTTGCTGATGATACAAGTGTAGTAATAACATCCAAAAACCAAGAACTAAGTGATGTAATTGTAAATGATGTTTTTCACAAAATGATTAAGTGGTTCTCAGAAACGGACTCTCTTTAAATTTTGATAAGACACAGTATATACAGTTCCGTACAGTAAATGGCACAACTTCAGTAATAAATATAGACTTTGAACAGAAGTCTGTAGCTAAGGTAGAATTTTCTAAATTTTTAGGTGTGTCCATTGATGAGAGGTTAAACTGATTGATGGTCTGCTGAAACGTCAGCGTTTAGCTACGTATGCTATTAGGGTTATTGCAAATTTTGGTGATAAGAATCTTAGTAAATTAGCTCACTATGCCTACTTTCATTCACTGCTTTCGTATGGCATCGTATTCTGGGGTAATTCATCGTTGAGTAGAAAAGTATTCATTGCTCAAAAACGTGTAATCAGAATAATAGGTGGAGCCTACCCACAGTCAACATGCAGACATCTATTTACGGATCTAGGGATCCTCACAGTAACCTCACAGTGATATATTCACTTATGAAATTTTTTGTTAATAATCCAACCCATTTCAAAAGTAATAGCAGAGTGCATAGATATTACACCAGGAGAAAGGATGATCTTCACTATGTGGTGTTAAATCTGACTTTGGCACAGAAAGGGGTAAATTATGCTGCCACAAAAGTCTTTGGTCACCTATCAAACAGCATCAAAAGCCTGACAGACAGCCAACCAACATTTAAAACTAAATTAAAAGAATTTCTAGATGACAACTCCTTCTACTCATTGGCTGAATTTTTAGATATAAATTAAGGAGAAAAAAAAACTTAAACATTAGTGTCATGCAATATTTTATGTAATGTAATATATTGTACAGACATCTTATATTAACCTGGCACATTCCACATCATTTCGAAATGTCGTATTCATGATCTATGGAACAAGTAATAATTTAATCTAATGTAATCTAACTATTAAGTGATTCACCCTATACATGTATAGGGAGGCCCACTCAAACCTTACAGCGCAAATATCTCTGCAACAAGAATAGATGCTTAAACCTACTTTCACGAGTATAAATTTAAGGCAGGGGCTCATGAAAATAAACGCTATGAGACATTCTGAAACACAAGAAAATATCAGTTTCACCACATAGTTATGACTTGTTTTTTTTATTGGACACCCCATATTCTTTGTTACGAAATCAATAATATGAAAAATCGCAAAGGGAATTGCTTTGGTTGCATCGCAATACACCAGTTATTCCCCTCCCTCCCCACCCCGAGACTCTCCAAAGCGAAGTAGCTGCTTGAATCAGAGAGGTGAGCGTGAACCCCCTGTTGTTTACGTTTTAAAATGTCTCAGCTTCCACGAGCCCTTGCTCTAAACTCATATCCGTGAAAGTCGTTGTTCAATATCTAATGTCGTTCCAGAGATATTTGCACTGAAAGGGGTCGCAACACAAAAACATAATTAATATAAAGTAATGAAATTACAGGGATACATTTGTCTAGCTAACGTATTTAAGTGATTACCCATAAGAACGCTCCTATCATATGAATTGGTACTCTGCATCATAACTACAAGTGCAGGTCCTGTGTGTCTAATACACAGACAGGGTGGTCGCAGGCCTTTAGATGACCTCCTTCTAATCGACACATGGCGATCGCTGACAACGAGGCAGAACCAGCTTTCATCAGAAAATACAACAGACCTCCACTTGGCCCAACTGAAGTCGCAAACAGCGGTGGTTTGGGGTCTGTGGAATGCACGTTACAGGGCATCTGTGTCGGAACCGTGCTCGAAGTAACACATTTTTAACAGTTCGTTGTTTCACTGTGGGGACATGTGGGGCTAAAAATGCCGCAGCAGATGCAGTACAGTTCGCCAGAGCCATAACCCAAACATGATGGTCTTCCCTGTCTGTAGTTCTACGAGAATGTCCTGAGGCCAGCCTTCTTGTGACTGAACAGTGTCACCTCCATGAATCATGTACATGGTTATAGTCCTGCCAAGTCCTTCTGCGGTACTGCTCGAAGGAACATCCAGTTTCTGGTAGCCGTATTACACGACCTCATTCAAACTCAGTTAGGTGTTGATAATAGTGTCTTTGTCACCTTAAAGACAGTTTTGGCTAACATCAATGCACCACGTTGAGTCTCAATGGTAACTAACGCTCACTACCATTACAGCTTTTATTTAAAGCAAACCTGGGCTGTATCCACATTTATGCTACTGGAGCGAGATTTGAATAGCCATCACCTTTCAGACGCAGAAACACACCTACCAAGGTTCGTTTCTCTCACACAGCTCCTTGATGATGTCATTTTTTTCCCGTCAGTATATACAAGATGAAGAAAAATTCATGCACTAGGACTTAGTACATCGATTCCACACATACTAGCAATACAAAAATGTCTGTCAAAAAGTTTCGCCCTGCACATATTTCTGGCAGTAAATGGACGTTAAAGATTGGGAATCTGGCAACACTGTAATCACATGAGCGGTAACTCACTCTATCAGCAGAGCTGAACACCGTTGTGCTGTTGGTACAGTGAATAGCATTTTGGGTTAGCGTGTAGGAGGTCGATGGTTCTATTCTGGGTCTAAGCAGATTTGTTTTTATATGCCTTAAGGCGATTACAGTGGGTTTTACATAAAACATTTGAATTTAAGTACTATGAACGGAGAAACAGAAGCAGAATCGTTTTTGAAGGTCAGCTTACAAAGAAGCCATTTAAACGCCGTGGACTCGAATTGCTTCACATCATTGCATCTTCTAGATCCCAAACCTGTTTTCTGTGAACCCTCCCCCAATGGTTTCATTGATTAGTGTCAACTATTATTCTTGCCACGTTCAGGTCCATTACATTTCGTTATGGTCTTGCATGACAAGTAGGGCTAGCAATGCGCTTTGAAAATAATTCCGGTACTCTGTTGCCATTTGTATGAATTATCATCATGGAACCACTAATTATGCCTTTCAACATTGAGTCTGATATGGGCATGCCGTTTAGCGAGTATCTCCAGCCGTTACCATAATAATAATAATAATAATAATAATAATTATTATTATTATTATTATTGTCACTCATGGAAATGAGAAACATCACGTCCATTGTTGTTAGGGTAACAGTGTAATAAGAAAACTAACATTTAACAGTTAACAATGTTGAGATGAATCGTGCAGAACGAAAGCTGTCAGAGATGTGATGTGCATTAGGTTGAATGGCCGGCTGCGTGTTTATACTGTGTCTGCTGGTCACCAGACAGGAACTAGTTGCTAGCAGAGTACCGTGCCCATGACAGACCTCATGTACATTGGCACGCATACACTATTTTCTTCTTGTGTTATTCTAAAACAATGTGTCACATGATGAATATGTGGAAATGCTTCTGGTCCTTGGTGCAACTGCTAACTGGGTTTATGTTGCTGCTCGGGAGTATGCTGCTAGATATCCTGGTCGACATCATCCAGATATAAATGTGTTTCGTTGTCTTGAGCCATGGTGCCTTATATCACTCCTGTCTAGAGCCTGTGTACTGAGAGAATGACTCATATGTGCACAGTAACAAATGGCCTGAAGCGGGTGAAGTCGAGTATGTTGTTTCATCCACCAGAGTCCAGTAGTGCACAGAGACATTCAAGAAACATCTCAAGAGAATGTTTTCGTGAATTGTTCTGTTTATTTCTTGAAACCTTTTAGTAGCTAAATAAAGCTGGTTCTGGCTCAATAGCTCAGTTTGTGGCTCAACGTCCGGTTCACTAAACATTGAGCTATTTACCAAAAACCCATTTTATTTGGATGCTATAATATACATTTTCAGCTCAAGTTCGCTATATTTTTTGAAAGATGAATGTATGAAATTAAATTTAATATATTTTTTATAAAAGGTGAACAAAAGAAAATAAAGGTAATATAATTATTTGTAAAAGGTGAATGTAAGAAAAAAAAATAGAATGAATTGGTTAATATATATTTATTGCGACATCCGTCTGTTCGATGTATAGCTTTATGGAATTCAGTATATATATAATATTTTCCTTACATTTATCTTTCATTTTACCTAAAACTTACTTGTTTACTTCTGGAATTCCATAAATATTATCTGATGCATAATCACTTGTCTGAAAGTAATTAATCATCGATTTCGTGTTCCTATAGAATCTTCAATTTCGATATTGTAAATGTAACTTTCTGTATCTTGATAACATAACTCAATATCTTCTCCATATATCAGTTTCATTATTCCATAGTGAAAATCGTACATCAGTTCTTTAGATAAATCGAGTATACCTATTCCAATATAGATGAGTTTATTAAATGTGATTTTAGTTCTATTCGTATGGATGGCAACAAGATTTTCATTAAATACTGTTCTTATTTATATTTCAGATTAGCTTTTAATTTACCACATTTTTCTGCATCTGATACTAATTTTATATCAACTCTATTTCTATTATTTCTCTTTGTCTTGCAAAACACAGAATTATTCATCAAATTATATAAATCTTTCTCAAAGTCACCTGTAGCCTTGGATCTCATTTCAATATTCAAATCTATATATTTCTTCAAACAATCTGACTGATTACATTTTAAAAGTCTGTTTTTTCTTGTTAATATCATTCCTAGAGACAAATACTCTTTAACATTTCTGTGAAGAACTGCATATTTATGTTTGTCATTCTGAGTAGTTAACAACTTGCTTTCTTTAGTTCTTGGCACAATTTTATTTTCACAAGCTAATGGTAAATTTATATGTTAATCATGTAACTCTTTCAGGCATTTGAAATCTACTTAAAAATATATCCAGATTTAACACTATCTGATATTTCACTTATTTTTGTACAATCGCACTTCACAGTCAGGTCTTCACACCAATCTATATTATTTGGTTCATCCCATTCAAATCCAGAATATGGAAAATGTTGACTCACAGAACAGCAATATAAGTGGTTTGCATTTAAATTTTCTTATTATGGAAATCTTTCAAGTAATTATTATTTGCTTTTTGATATCTTTAAAACATTGGAAAATTCCTCCTCTTATTCCTTTTCCAAGCATAGGAATCATATCATAAGCATGTAATAAATCACATGGTTGTTTAGTCATTTTCAGCATTGCATCAGAAGATAAACCTGGTGCAGTAAAATATCAAGAAAGATCTAAATCATAAACTCATAAGAATTTTTCTAAAATTATCAGACACGTCAGACAACAACAGTACACCAGATTCAAGTTATAAATCACGATAGTCATCGGGATTTTTCATGTTAAATTTTTCCAGAAATATTTTTTCATGTTTATAATCTTTATCACTTACTTCACTGTCATACAGTTTATTGTAAAAACCTTCCATTGCTGGTAATAGTGTTTCTTCAAATTTTTCCCAAGAATCCATTTAATCAATGGATAAACAACTTTTCTGATCACTAGACTGAATAACTGTTCTGAGTGAAATTTTCTAATGCTTTCATTTGCTCCATTTTCACATTTGACAAAAGTCTGTCATGCGAAGGAGCCATAAATTTAAGTGTGTCAATAAATCTCATCTTCAATGATTCTGTTTTCTTTCCAAAACTAATATATATATATATATATATATATATATACATTTCTTCACTGTTTGGTATTACATGTTTGTCTTTATTATCATAACCAAGCTCTTTCACAAATGATTTAGAATCATATCCAGATAAATTATGTAAATAAATTGGTACATAATTAGTATATTATAACTGTAAATTACAAGAATTACACAATGAATTGATATATTTTCCAGTCAAATGATCATGATGACAAATCTTTTTATTATTTTTTGAATAATTACATCCACGCAGTGTACAAACTGTAGATCTGGTGTGCATCGATTGTTCTTTAGAAGGTCTCATTTCTTCAATTTGATAATAAATTCTCCCAATTTCTTCCACTTCTTTTTATAAGCATTTTTATGGCAATTTGGGTCTCTGTATACAACATTATAAAGGTATGGTGTCCATTTATATAATTGCTGTAATACTAAAATCCAATCGATTCAAACTTTTGATATTTCAAAGTAAATTAATTTTCTGGATTCTGGTGTCAGATGCCCGTCTTCAATAGGATACTTTCAAAGTCAGCATGAATAACAAATGGACCTCTCTGTGTGCATTGATAACTTTTAAAACGAACATATGAACCTTTTCCTGGAGCTCTACTTTTAATGGTTTGTTAATTAAAGTATTCTTTGTATGTTCATTTAATTTTTCTTTACTATTGAAATGAATCGAATCAAGTCAGGATGAATTCTTTATATAAGAGTAGTGTGAATTATTTACATTTTTGAAATAAAGTTGATTTACATGTTCCTATCTTTTACATTTAGTTATTTTTAATGGATATACTTAACATTTTTCATCAAACGAATAAACATTAAGAGATACAGTAATTCTACTCTCAAAGTTTGGAATATGATCAATCACTATAGGAAATTCAAAACGTTCTAGTTTCTGATCAAGATCAACATTTTTATATTTTTTACTCCTTCTAAATTTTTTTCTGCAGGATATACTGCAGATTTTATAGACCAAAACAAAGTTTTTGGTTTTTATTTTTTGCATTAATACATACTTTTTTACTTCACATTTTATCTGGTAATTCAATGTAAGTTGCTCCTCAATGAATTATATCTATAAATTCCTAATTGCAATACAGTTATTCTGTTTAATGCCCAGACTGATCCATGAACTTGAAAACCACCCATTTTCACAAAATATTTCGTTTACGTTTTTTATATATCTCTCTCTCTCATTTGTGAACCTATAGGTGTGTGTCTGGAACTGAAATTCCATAACATTTCTGTTGGTCTGCATTTGCTTCTCACGAAAAACGTTTAAAGTTATTTTCAACCCACAATGTAGTTTTAAACTGTCTTTCACAATTTTCAGTTTTACTGCAGTCAAGAAGCGATTAGGTTCAACTGAATTTATGTTGTTCTCAAAATTTATTGTTTTTAATCTGTTTTCAAGTGCAGTATCTACTAGAGAATCTCTTATTTTTCTTCAGTCTCACGATTTCTCAAGTAAGTTAGTATAAAAAGGAAATACTGCTTCATTGTTGGTCCTCGTGTTTTGTTTTGTAAGCACATAGGTAGAAAAACGAAATATTTTGTCCAATGCTTTATCTGCTTTACTTTCGAAATCATCAGCAATATTTTAATTTTATGTTAAGGTAATTGTTTCCAAACTTCCTCCTTCTGTGACCTGCTGATATCTTTTTATAAAACTATTTAGATTGGATTTATTAAGTTACTATAACATCCTAAATAATTGCTTTTGCAGTAATCAAGAAGTTGGATAACTGTGAATCGCTCCATTTGGCATTCCAATTTATGGCAAACAAAATTCATTCCATTTGTAAAAATTAATTTTTCAAAATTGATCAGTGAGAAGTCTTACATAATAAATATTGAAATTAACTACAAGATGATTTTACTTTCTCATTTTTCATACATTCTAAAACATATTTTTTACTTCACTATTATGTTTATGTGAAAGTTTTTTATAAAATCAGTCAACATTTTTATCTGTTGAAAAGCTTTACTATCTTTTGCATCTGCATTAGATTCTTGTTTTTCTTTACTTTCCATCAACAATATAGTTTTGAATGATCTTCACTTGGAATTCGTTGTAAATGATCTTTATAGTAACATTTAGCAATATTTTTCCCACAGACACAAGGAATTCGTTTTTCGTTATAATTTTTTACATCATCTTCTTTTACACACAGTCTTCACATCGTTCTATATCCATTTTTTGTATATTTCTGTGATTTAAAATTATTAATTGACTTCTCAGTTTTACAATATTTACAAAATTTGGATTTCACACAAGACTGCTTTATTGTTGTTGAGCTTGTCCATTTATATAGAAAAAATGCTTTCATTTTGTGACAACTAAAATATTCTAATTTCTCTAATATTTCTTTCAATATGTTTATTACCCTAGAATTAATTCTGATGATTTAATACAAACAAAGGCAATTCATTTGTGGCAGTTCTAACAGCTTTTTTGTGAATTCATTATATTCACAGAAAGTGTCATTCATACAAAAATAAGAGTCTGTTAATGTACCTAATTGCAGAATTCATTTTAGTTGGCAATCAAGGGAATTATTGATATCTAAAATTACTTTCATCTAATTCCACACAGGAAAGTTCATTAAAGAATAAAAATGTTCTGCCATAATAAGTGTTCACTACACCATTTATTAAAAAGTTTTTCATAATCCCATACTAGAAATTTAGTGATAAGAATGTTAACCAACAGATTATCGATTGTGGTGATCACCAACTGTTGAAACCCACTTCTTATGAAAAAAGTGTATAACACCATTTACAAAAGTAATTGATTTAACTTTTTTATTTGACATAATGATTCAGTTGGTATAGAAGGTTGGGTGTTTGTTGGTTGAAATAGTATATTATTATTTTTTGCCATACAAACTTTGAATATCATCAATATAATCTTGATACAATTCTAAATGTGAACCATTGTAGTATGGACACATTATTGATTAATAAACATCTGAATGATATAAAATCGATAAGCAAACTATTTCATGAAATAAAACGTCAGATAAATTGTCAGATGTTCTGGTGAATTTTTGTCAATGTCTAAGTACCATAACTAATCGTCATCCATTTATATCTCTTTTGGATCATTATTCTTATTTGGTAGAATTTCATGGCCTAACACATTTCCTTTTCAATCTACATCCTTTGGACAACGATTACCATGTATTTAAGTTTAATGTAATTTTCTTTTATTTGAAATTAAAATATCAGGGTTGTGGTTACTGAGGTGAAAGTAAATATCAGTATATTTTTGCCATAAATGAAATGCTTTTTCCGTTATTTCTAATACTTCCTTAGTTAATCGTTTATAGATCTACTTTATACTCTTTTTATTTTATTTAAACATACTAGTTCTATAACTGCCAAAAGAATCCTTTAGACTGTATCCAATTCCATTCAAATAATTTAAAGTATCTTCACTTAATTCACCACTTATTTCAATATCCTGTGTTCGCTGAAATAATATTAGTAGATCTTCACTAATTTCAGTATTTTCTGTTGTTGATGGAATTTCCAGATATCCATAAGGAGATAAATATTTAACTGCTTTGCTCTTTTCATTTGCTACTACCTTTTTAACGAAGAACCATTTTCATTTATAAATAACTAAAATATAACAATAATTTAAAAAAATAATAGGTGTCTATTCTTCCCCACCACAAACATTCAACTTGATAGTCGGCCCATTCAATGCACTTACAAAAATTCAACTTTGATATGCAGTTCACTTTCAATATTTACTTTAAGAACTCTTCTACACATTGAACATTTTCCTTGGTTATTTTCCTTTAACCATTCATCAATACATTCATTATGAAAACATAATTACACATTGTCTTTACAAATTGATGATTATCAGTACTTAAGCATATAGGACATTCTTTACCTTCAGAGAGTTCAATTAATTAAAAGTTTAAATACTTTTTCTATGAGTGAACCAGATAATGCTTGATATTGTAAAATTGATCTCCAATTAACGTCATATTTAAATTCTAATATAAAATCTTCTGACAGTTTTTGGTAACTTGATGTACCTCTCCAATCTAATGTATCCTAAAATTCTGTCATAAAAGTGTATGACATTTCTTGGTCATTTGATCTATCTACCCAATCAAATTTATCCTGAGTTTCTCTCATAAAATCTTCTGACATTTCTTGTTCATTTGATATTTCATCCCAGTTTAATTTATTTTGAAATTCGCCAACAAAATCTGTAGATAATTTTTGATTTAATGATATATGATCCCATTTCACTTTACCTTGAAATTCGCTTATAAAATCTCCAGATAATTTTTGGCATGTTGATATACTAATCCAATTCAGTTTACCTTGAGATACTCTCATAATGTTTTCAGATAATTTTTGAAATATTGGTAAATTACTCCAATCAAATCCCTCATAAAATATTTAGTTATCTTATGGCTTCTTAGTATATAATCCAAATCCTATTTATCATGAAAATCTTCCGTCAATTTTTCAGGTAATTAATGCTATCTTAGATTACATATTTCCAGAAGTGTTCAGTAAATGGATTTTACTTTTAAATATATTCAGCAACTACATTTTCACACTATGCATTTGTTAAATACACTTCATAAAACTGTTCAAAATTTAAATTTTGAAACATAAGACAAAACATCTCTGGTAGTTGTTTTTCATTCAGCTCTTTGTAAATGAGCCAAATAAGTTGTTGTTTTGTCAGACTGCTTACACTCACCATTTACTAGAAATAATTTTTATCAGTTTTGAAAAAATGAATTTAATGAGAGTTGCATGATATTGTATCTACATGTGCTTGGCCCAATCATTGCACATCAAATAGAATTAGGTAAGAGTTCTGCATGTTTAGTTTTTGGTTTCTTTTCTGGAATTATTATTTTTGGTTCCCACTTAATTTCATTTATTTGTTTAAAAATTTATTAGTAAATTGTTCAACTATTTCAGTTAAGTGGTAAGTCATCTGTTCTCAAATAAAGATTGACTGTACCTATATGAGATAGTAATGCTAATGTTTACTTATTAGTTTTCAACAGCTTTTTAAACTCCAAATATAACAAGGAAAAATAATAGATTATATAGTGAAGGAAAACTATAGAAATTACTGTTGGTCAGTACAGTTTCAAAAATGTAGAAAAATGTATAAAACCAAACATTCACACTAAAGCAGGTGAAATTTTAAGTAGAGTTACTACTGAGAGCGATTTTATATTATGTATGGATGAGGAAGATTGTGTTGACCTAATTTTAGGATTTAATAATCAGATTATTGAGCTTAATCAAAAATCGCTTGCTAAAGATATTCCTAACATTAGTCCATTTGAATTAATAAATATAAATTTTAGTTGGCTGATGGGATGTTTGTAAAGCATACTGATCATTTTCATGGTTGCCTCATTCAAGCCTAATAAAAACTTGGTGGACCAATAATTCATGTGCCATGGTATCCCACAAATATTCCAATTATAGGTCCTATTCAAGATTAAAAAATAATTGCAATTGGTGAAAATGATAATATAATTAACTTTAATAGAGCTACAGTAACACTTTTTTAGAAATGATTTTATCTTAATGATTTCTTCCTTAATAAATCATGAACAGTATCGAGAGTTATCAAATCTACTAATTCTGTGTGAATGAGAAAACTAAAAATAATTAAAATCTGCCAAATAAGAATAAAGAAATTAAAATAAATATTTGTGATGAATGGTTTCTTCCAAATAATGTACAACTTAATATGAATTTAGTATTGTTGGAACTGATTTAACAGATTATCCAACATATGATGGAAAATCCAATAAAACATTAATCGATAATTATGTGGCAAAACTGTTTGATTTTATAACCATAAAGAAAGGAAATAATATTTTATCTAGAATCGAACATTCCTTTATTTCCTTATCAGTTTTACTGCATTTGACTGCACCTGATACTGATAAAATAAACTTAGAAGGGCATAATCTTAATAATGGAAAAATAAAAAGTTATATAACATGAAATGCTTTTATCCATTAGCAATGTTTGGGGGATGTTTTAGGGATTATGAGGAAATTATGTGGGAAGGAGATTTAACAGTAATTTTTAGAAGGTCATCAAGTTCTGGAGATTCTATTGTTCAATGGGCTGATCATATTGATGCTGGAGTTAAAATTAAAGATATACTTCCTAAGTAAGAAAAAAATTGACGTTGAATCGATGGAAATTCCTGTACGAATTGTTAAATATGGACCATATCATGATTTAGAACAATGAGAAAGAATTCTGAAAAATCCAAAAATGCTGCTGTCCTTTTATTAATAACAAACTGTAGAAGCTGCTGGATAAAGTAACAAGATTAATTTCCAACTAGATATCATGAACTACTATAACTCAGTGGAATTTGGCATGTCATATTTGTTACATTACAGATAAATCGTATATATATATATATATATATATATATATATATATATATATATATATATATATATATATATATCTGAAAAGTGAAAGAAAGGAAATTTAGGAAATTTTCCAACAGGAGGAGCAGAATATTAATCCTCCAGATAATATTCTCAAAGGATACAATGCATTTTTTGATTTTAAACAAGTTACTCTACTAAGATGAGATGTAGTTGTGAGTCCAATTAATTTCATAACTAATTATCCTATTTATGTGATTAAGATGGCTCAAAAAATATTGTATTGCCACAGAAAACTACTTTGAAACTTTGTACAACTTTTAATGATAAAATTACTGCAGGCACATTAGGCTATATAGTAATGTATGGGAAGAATAACCTTACATATGATTCACATCACAGAATACTTACTGAAAATTTTTGAACAGCTCTTTGTGTTAGCACTTAGAATTTTTAAAAATCGATATATTCACTTACAATACATATTGTATAATATTAACTGAAAATTTTTAAATATGTATTTTCCAGATAGTTCTTTTGATGTACATTATGTTAGCACTTTGAATTTTTAAAATAAGTTAATATTTGGGTGAAAAATTAGGTCACAATCTTCTGGATGCATAAAAATAGTCTAGTTCTCTCTCGCTCAATGTCGCTGAAAAGACCAAAAGATAGAGAATGTGTAAGCATCGAGTGTTTGATTGCATATGCCCTCTGACCTCAGATAAATATCAGTGACAAGCCCACCCAACGTGAAGTGTTATCTCAACAACAAATTCCAGATGTTGCTTGCTGCCGACTAGGCAATTAGCGAGCATGAAAAAATGTTTTTAGAAGCACACAATCACTTTAAAGATTATGCTATCCTAGTACAGCGACTCACAATATTAAAATTACAGCAAAATTCTGTTAACAGATGGTAACACTGCTTGCTTCCTTTAAATTAGTATAGGAACATTCTTGACTTTAAATTCGAATAAGTTTTTTTCAAATGATAATTTGAGCATTTTAACTATTGTTACATTTTGTTTACAATTCCACTCTTCAAATAAAAGAATATTTTGATAAAATAAGTCACTTTTTACTTTTAGAAAGCAGTTTGTCACTCAGATACCAACTATATATACTGTTTGTAAGTAGAATTGCTTTCCTCTGTGGGGCAAAAAGCTGAATTGCTATAGAATTGGTTCGGCCAACCAATACTATTGTTATTTCCTGTTCTCAAGAAGAAGAAGATGTCAACATCACTCATCAGCAGCTCTTTCATTTATTCCAGAGATAGATGACAAGATGCAGCAAGAAGAAGAAGAAGGTGGTCGGTGGACGACGAAGCAACAACAGTGATATTCGGCCAAAAATAACCCAAGGGGTGAAAATGAAATAAAGGAAGTATTATCTATAATGAAAAAAACTCTCCTGGTTTTCCTTCAAAGGCGCCGAAGGTTTTGCATTTCTTGACAATGACTTTTTACTTTTATATATCCTATAAATGGAATAATTTTCGATTTTTTTAAATGTGTACGAAATGTTCGCTTGTCTATTTTCTACCATTCTCTTTTTAAAAAGTCGATAGTGACTTTATTTTCTTACTTTCACCTTCTATAAAAATTATGTTAAATCTGTTTTGTTACATTCACCTTGTGTAAAAAATATATTACATTTATTTTCTTACATTCACCATTTAAAAAAATAATGAATTTAAGCTGAAAATATATATTATACTAACTAAACAAGGCGGGTTCTAGGTAAATAGCTCAATTTTTTGTGAAACGGAAGGTTGCGCCAGTAATTTAGTTATTGAGTCAGAACCCACTTTATTTACTTACTCCGTTTTTGTTTATTTATGTTTTTACAGTTTTGTACATGCTTTTAGTAGTGTGAAGGATGCGTGAATGTGGTCTAAAGTAAATATGTATATCATTGTTCTACTGATAAAGGCTGTACAAACTAGTGTGAATGCAGGCGACAGGGAATTTTGTATCACAACATGTTAAGTAAGTTTATGGTAAAAGGAAAGCTAATTTGATTGTAAATGAAAAAATAAAATATCAAAATGTTAAATATTTATTTCGAGAAAAGTGCAGTTCGAAAGGGTGTTATTTGTTGATTGGTTATTCATGTAGAGCGCAGACTAACGCGGGAGAATAATGTTTTACTGTTGGCCTTAAAGAAAAGTGACCAATCAGAACGGAGTATTCTTCGCGTGTCTTCGCGTAGAATGTGTACAGCAGTCTAAGTAGTTGGAGCCCAGCCTTTAAACGGTAGCATTGTGTGTAGTATGATGTCCAAATTAATTCATAATTTGACGATTTTAGTTGTGCTACATGATTTAAAACTGTTTTAAAGTGAATGCATATTTATTCCGGTGTGTTTTAATAGTATTCCCGGCCAGCAATACCATACGATCATGTCATTTCGTTTTTTCAACTCAATAGCATGGCGAGCATTTTCATTTAAGATCAATCTGTGCTTTGTAGTTGTTCAGATCTCGGGAAATATGTTACCATAAACTAGCTAACGTGAATGAAAGGGTCTGCGCGTGGCTGTGTTAAGATTACCATGGACTTGGCAGGGAACATGTACAGTCGTGCTCAAAAGTATCCGAACGACCTGAATTACATTTCGCCTGATTCGCATGCAACCCACATAACGCAGTTGCGTAGCAGGTGCTCTAATCGCTCCTTGGTACAGTAGTTTGACTATTGAAAATGGTTCCAACAAGTCACCACTAGAAAACACTGCTTTGAATCGCAATAACTCAAGATGTAAAGTAATACCACGATACCACAAATATCAGGGAACGTCTTTTGACAGGTAAGACTGTCCTTAAGGTTTGTAAGCTCAAATTTACTGCAATAAATAACATACCTAAAATATTACCACTCTCATTATTACGTCAGATAGATAATGCACGTATTATGTTCGTCGTAGTCATGATTTCCTGTTCAAAGTAACATACCGTTCTCATTATTCAACACAAAACGACATAACAAATTTAAATTATCCACGAGCAGCTTGTTGAGAATATGTATGAACTTCAAACGACACGATGAACCGTCTCGTTGTTCATATGGATTCAAACCCAGGTCATACTGGCTAAGCAAAGATTTCGTGACTGACGAAAACTAACATTCATTCCTGACTAGGCATACAGAGAGTGATATACCTCGATTTTAGACAGTATAAGTTAGTAAATATCAACTTTAAATTACTTAATGTAAGCATTTTAATGGACGCAAATTCCTACCCAGCATCTATTCTCCCTCTTAACGAACCACAAGAGATGGTAAATATTGCTTCTTCACAAGTAACTTACTTGAAATGCCATGAGGTAAAGCTTTGCGTTGGACAGGGATTCCAACCCAGAACCTAATCAGTTTGATATAGAAGCACAATCAACTGTAACATATCGGATTTTCTCGCCAATAGCTAGATGTTTTAACTGAAATGATTTGATGAAACATTAATTTTTTCCTTCCCAGGACTCCAACCCGGGCACTATCGTTGTTATATTCTAGAGAAAACGAACGTCAAATATTGGTTTGTTACGCCAGCTGCGACATGTGAGCATGTTTAAATTAGAAATAATATGACGAAGTATTCAGTGCTGACTGGAAATCGAACCCCACACATATCGTTGTTGACTACACACAAACAGACGCAAGCTACCGAATTTTTCTCCACCAGCAGCTCGGAATAACATGCTTGAACTTACAGTGAACTCGCAAATAGTTCTGTTCTGTGTCTCACTGGGAGTCAAAAGCGTCAGGTATCGGTAGTGTTGACAACGAATGAAAATACATTGAAAGTCAAAATTATTATCCACCAGCAGTTAGGTATTCTCATGCTAGAGCTTGATAATACATAATGAAAACTTTAGTGCCGGGCCTGGATTCGAACCCATTTACGCGCAGTATGTGGAGATGTTGAGGAATCTGCAGTTTTGAACAAAAAACAAATTGTAATCCAGCTGTATTGTCCTGAATGGATCATGTTCAGGGTTAAGGGCGGTCTGAATTGCATTCCCAGTTAAGAACAAATTTTATCGACACACAGAAGCTCAAATAAAAGATGGAATAAGTGTCCTGTGACTATACATAGCGTTTGTTTCGTCACTATAAATAAATAACTAGTATTAGAAAGGTTACTGGTGATAGAGTTTCTAAATGTCGCACTCCTGAATTTATTGTGTTTCAACCTACGCCTACTTGGTAGAGAAGGAGTATCACGTTTAACGTGAAGTTCAGTCCATAATGTTATTATACCTTCTTCACTTGACGTAGCCAAAAGAGAATAGAATCTGTCTCTACCTATCAAAAATCTTCGGCAGAAGTTGGAATCGAACCCAGCCACAAGAATGCAAACCTAACATCAATGCAACAGACCACTGAACCATCTTCTCTGTGACTCATTTTTCTACTGTAACGCTGTTGCGCCACACGGGATGATAATTCTGACACACAGGCTCCCTGTAGTGGTTTGCAGCATGTTCAGTACATTCATTTACTTGGTTGACCGAGTCGCCATGAACTAGCTGCCTTGGCTACTCACTGCATACATTCGACTCTATTTTGTAATCACCCAAATAAAATCATGTAACTGCCACCTACACAGAGCTGCCAACAGCGTAGGATGCAGAAAGTTAATTAGAAAGTGTTTCTTTCCACTTGAGTTAAAAAATGGTTCAAATGGCTCTGAGCACTATGAGACTTAACAGCTGTGGTTATCAGTCCCCTAGAACGTAGAACTACTTAAACCTAACTAACCTAAGGACATCACACACATCCATGCCCGTGTCAGGATTCAAACCTGCGACCGAAGCAGTTGCGCGGCTCCAGACTGAGCGCCTAGAACCACGAGACCACCGCGGCCGGCCAACTTGAGTTACTTTATTGCGCTATCTGTTTGTTGAAAACGTCGTGCAGTGCAAAAGAAAAGCTGTAACTGTGTTACTCTCAGAAGCCTAGATCCAGTCATATGCATTATCTCACAGCATTGTGGAATGCAGAAGTACGGGAGGCATTCTTGTTGACTTCTGAAGCTGCTGTAATTACATGTAAGCTAGTAGCATTAAGGTAAGTGTCGTGCACTGTAGATACAGTGACGCGAATTCAAGTACATTCACTGCTACATTTTTTTAAACGCGATTCTAATGTCTGCTGAAGTTATGTGTGTAATGGAACTTCGAACGTATTTCCCCTCACTTCTCAACCCAAAATAGTCACATGTGGAAAAAGGACTAACTTCTGAAACATTTTGTTCTTTTGAGGTTTAATAGACGACCAGACAGTAGATGCATCTCCAAAATTTTGTGCTATGTATGGGGAGAGCGCATCGTGCCAAAATACGTCAGAAAAATATTTTCTACTTTAGCCGTCATATGGTAGTGGCTTTTTATTCTCCTTCAAACCTTGTTTGAGAGCTTTAACTCAAAATTTACTTGTCAGCAGTGAAAAGAGGCATTACCTGTTGTGGAGCACTGGAGGTTTTTCACCATTTCTCTAATAGCTGAAAGCATTTTCTTGCGATTTCCTTATCGATGTTTGATCTGACTGCTTGTAGCTCTTTCACAGAAGGGATAAAAACGTTACAGTCAGCTAGACTGGAACCGCGGACCGTAACAGATGCTTTTTCACAAGTCAGCAAAATTACAACAAAGCTAGCAAAAATGTATAAATCTTGGCTCCCTCTTACGACTCAGATTGTGGCTAAACCGCTACTTAAAGGACGATATTAGTTGCGATTTCCACGTGCAACGGATTTCCTGGGCTGAAAACCGTAAATTTACAATCTCTTGTTACACCTCAAGCGATAATCACTCAGATTATTCAATGGAAATGACATGAAAAATCCAGTAACCTTTGAGACTTAATTCCGTGCACACCAGGAAGTAACTTGTCGATCACAGCGTTGCCAAACATACCTTGTCTTGTTGCCAAATCTCAGTACAATACTAGAAGGAAGAAGACGAACCGATGTAATTCTACAGCGGGCTGAGAAGTGACCATAGCTCGTGTCTCAAAGACGTGGCTGCTATGGCCTGGAATACGTAATGCCTCTGATTCGCATTTCTGTAACTATATTTAGGGACTGGAGCGTAATTACTAATAATACTCAGAATTGACTGCAACCTAAGCATCATAAATCACTAACTCTAATAGTTGTTTTTATATTTCTTTCGTAAGTGAACTCAAAACTAAGAAACTCATTCATTGCCGTTTTCATGCCTCACCGAAAGTCGAGAACAACAAACAGATCAAAATGAAAAAAAGAATGTGTGTGTGTATGTGTGTGCGTGAGAGAGGGAGAAGAGAGATATAAAACAAAAAAAAAAAAAAAATGCGAGCGAGAGAGAGAGAGAGAGAGAGTGAGTGAAAAATTGTTGTAAAAGAAATTGAATCAAGGTATGTAGAGAAATCTTTCATTAAAATGACATGCTCCACATCATTACGAAATGTCCTATTCATGATCTACGGAACAAATATTAATCTACTTAAATCTAATCTAATCTATTAATATCATATTGCTGACTAGCCATGAAGAGTCATGAATTACCGAAGTTTTCTCCAATATCATTAACCAAATCTAAACTATAAGATAAAAGACGACAGTTTTTGCAATAATCCGATACTCCTACAAAGACCCTTTCGTCCTTGTTAAATAACCAAGAAAGATGTCTGACATATCTCTATTCAGAAGTAACAAAAATGAAGCGCATGATGTGAAGTTCTGTGACGGAGATACGAACCCAATCGGATTGTTAAGTAAGTAAAATAAAATGTTACGTATCGGTTTTTCTTACCAGCTGCTAAGTGTTTGGATTTAAAATAAGGATACAAATTTTTGTGCCTGAGCGACAGTCGAACAGCACACCTAACGTCCTTTATCATCCACGAGTATAGCTTAAGTATAAGATGGTTACACACCAACAGTAATGATTGCGTGTTTGACCAAAAATAACAAAACCTATTGCGATTGTTGGGAGCACATGAACAGACATTAAAAACGCAAGTTAATTTTCACTAGCATGCTGGTGTGCACTTGATGGGTCTTGAAACGAAATTATGAATATTTTTGTACTGGATCAGTGTTCGGACCCACGTACTTACATTTGGAGGAGACCTAGAGAAGATTGCAGTCTTGGGAAATGGAACGAAATGATCGAACTATACTGTTCCGAGAAATTCAGATCCTCAAAAGAGGAGATACGAATTCGAATCACAGTCCAGCACAAAATTTTTCAACGTCTATAGTTCAAACAAGTACAAGTAAAATAAGAGCCCTGTTCCTTTAAATGGTTATCGGTTCATCAAATAATATAGAATTTTCTAATTTAAGTAAGTTTACTGAACACAGTATTTCTGTTTACCATGACTTCCGCCTATGTCATTTTCCAACGTAAACCCGCTCTGCCCAGTTGCTGATGAAGGAATGTGATGTTTAATGCGGATTCTGGATTATAACGTCTTTCCCTTGAGGTTAGCAGAGGTAAAGTAAATCTGTTTGTGCCTCTTAAAAGTAAATGCTTGAATCCACACATTCCCTCTTTGATAGTTCGTTCCACCAGACCATTGTGGCCACATTTCCCAGCCCGAGGAGGGTGCTGTAACGGATGATGTGCTTAGCTTACAAAGTTAGTTACGGTGAAAAAAATGCGAGTCTATTAAATGGTTAAGGAGAAGCAAGCTTCTGACGCGGAGATTATGGTATTCTCATGTCGGCAGGATTTAAAGACTCTTCTAGGCATCATAGCCTCGATGTGAAGACATTTTGAAATTTTCGCTAATTCAGCTAATTTCTTAGTGCGAGGGAATCCACTGTGAAGTGTGAAGTTGCCGCATAATTCGATTATTACCGTCATTATTACTATAATTTTCTTCATACCGCTGCTGGAACACATGTGCTTGAAGATCACTTAATGCCTTTTGGTCATTATAGAAGTAGTTGCCCAAGCACAGGTTCTTTCCCTGTCTACAGATTTCTTTTCCTGTTGACATTGAACATCAGCAATTGCTCGTAGATTACGTTAACACTAAAGCAATCAATGAAAACGTTACTTGATCACAAAAACGCGCAGCCCTACTTCATTTACTAGCGCCTGGAAATGGATGGCGAATACTGCCAAACCAAAAACCAAGGGATCTTACTGCATTACAATACACGTCGCTGTCAGTTCTTCCATATGATTTGGTCGACTTCTCCTGTTTCAAGTTGTGTATGACAGAATATTTTAACAGATCAATTGTTTTCCTTTGCAATAAACAGAGGGATTTCATTCTAAGCTATCCAAGTTCAAAATTGTCGCAATATTAGTTCAAATTTAATATTCGCTTCTATAATGTAGGAAAGTATTTCACAGTTGCAAATCCCACATCCGACTCATTGACGATACACTTAGCCGCTGAACATAAATTCTAGCTCAGTGTGACACTAGTTTAAGTAACCTAATGTAGTGAAGACTGTTTGCCAGTGTTCCTTCCCACCAGAAAATACGGAATTCACTCATTAGGCCCTATAATTATACTGTAACAGTAATTTCTGTGTGTACACGATGAGTACGGATGGTAGAATTTAGTGGTGCTGTCTCAAATAGATATCTCAAATAGGAAAAGCTCTTTATCCAGGCAGGGAGGTTGTAAATCAAATTTCCCACAGTTTGTGTCAGGTTGATCTTTTCGTCTGATAGCATTGCGTAAGTATTTTGTCTAAGAGGTATCACAAGTAGTGTTCCTGTAGCTGTGGAAATCATTGGTTGAAAACGAGTTTAACACCATTGGGTACAGTACTGCTAAATATTCAAAATGATTATCAACTTAAGACTGAGTTCATCCACAAACTTAGGCGTATTTATAATATTGAAGCTAGACTGCGCATCTTTGTCTTCCTTGAGTGGGCATTGTTTAAGTCGTTTACACACATGAATACAATACTATAAATACTTCGAACGCTATAGTTAACGTTGGTCTCATAAACTAAATTTGCATTCATTGCTATATGTCACTTAGAACTCTCATATTGGGGAGCAGTGGGAAACAGTCACCACAAACTTCCGATTTGTAAATAAGTCTCACAAGGAGAGATTCTGACATGTGCGGTACCGATTTTGGTCAAATATTGCATGGACCTTCTAGATACAGTCTGCTTTCGGCTGCGGTGGGGCGAGGACGTCCGCTGCGCCCTGCCGTGCGCGACCGTGAGCGCTTGCTTGTGTTTACCTTCTCGCGGCGCGAGTTGTATTTGTTCCAAGTTGAGTGCGACTATGGCACACACATGGCGCCACGATACGATCAGAATTACTTTCCAACCAGATCAAGCGCGTCCTCGAGTCTATGAAATAGAGCAGTTCATACGTGACGATCTACATTTAGATCCTGCGACTGTCGTCGGAATACATTTTTCTATAATGGCGAGCGTGGTTTATGTTAAAGTGACCAGTGCAGAGGTCTGCGCGAAAGTGGTGTCTAAATACTCGAACTCACTCAGATTCAAACATTCTGACGGGCATATCGGTACAGTGACGGTGGATCATGCAGGCATGGGTCTAAGGACTGTAAGGGTTTATGAGCTCCCCTTCGAGGTCCCAGAGGAAGTTGTTAAGGACGCCTTCCGACCATATGGCAAAGTTATTAGCCACGTTGCAGAAAAGTGGCAAACTTTCTCGACATATAAGGTCTACAATGGTGTGCGACAAATTAAACTTCAGCTCAAAAAACATGTGCCGTCCTATTTGAACATCGGTGGCTGTCGTGCAATCATCATGTACGACGGTCAACCGCGTACCTGTTCCGGATGTGGGCAGGAAGGCCATGTTCGATCGAGCTGCTTACAACGTAGAATTACGCAGATACCAGTGGGAGACTCCGTTTCCCCGACGGGGACCACAATCCTGCCCCTCTCGTACGCTCAGACGACGATGTGCACCATAGATGAGGACGAAACGGGCGATCAGACACATCCATCGACGTCAGACGTACCAAGGGAGGAAGAGGAAGGACCCCCGATGCCAACCCATATGTCGCCCCCTCCACAGCAACAACAGCAGCAACAGTCCCACGGAATCCAGACGCAATATGTCACCCCCTCCACAGCAACAACAGCAGCAACAGTCCCACGGAATCCAGACGCAACATAACATTCAGAACGCGATGGACGTGGACGCGAACATTGTCTCGACCGCGGCTTTCCTAGCGTAAGGTGATACGACGCTGGATTGCCTCCCACATTCGGATACGGATGTCCACGTTCGAAAGCAACGTTCGCCTCGACGACGGAAGCGACGTCGGTGGACCCCTTCTGACGATTGCCTCCTACACACGGCCGGTCAAGAAGGTGACATCTCTTCAGACTGCATGGATGCTGCGCCTACTGAGGATGTAAGTGGTGTAGACGGTTCACTTGCCCATACTACGAGTGCCCAGTTACTTCTTGCACCACAGATGCAGCAGGTCACGTCGATGGATGGCGTTCCGTCTACCTCTACCAAAGACGACATACGTGAGAGAGATTTAGGTTTCGATCAACTACACAGCATCGCGTTGCACCCACTGTGGTTGGATGATGTTGAGGAACTTCCTGGAGAGGGCACGGGTGACAGGGGAGGGGGTGGCATTGGGGATGACACTCCTAGCGTGAAAGACTCATAATTTGAAGCGGGTTTGGTGGGTCCAGCATCTCTTCCGGTTAGCTTTGATTGCCATGGCGTCTACCGTAGGTAAAGAGGCTAGGCAGCACACCTTTCGCCTTGCCACAATCAATATCAACGCGATAAGGGCACCACACAAACTGACAATGCTACAACGCATGCTTGATGCGGCGGACATCGCCGTGGCCCTCTTAGAGGAAGTATGTGTCTCTAGTTTCCCTGACTTCTACGGATATACCGCCCACATCTCCCACGCCTCTTCTACCGATTGTGGTGTGGCTGTCCTGCTACGGGACGGCTTGGCAGCTACGGTCGTACTGTTCTTACCGAGTGCAAGAGCCATGGCAGTAACTGTCAACGGTGTACGACTCATCAATGTATATGCCCCTTCAGGATCAGGGAGACGGAGAGTTCGGGCCCGCTTTTTTTCGGAAGATATTACGCGTCTATTTATGGGCCGCAGAGACGATGGGGTGATCGGAACAGATTTTAACTGTACATTATCTCCGTCTGATCAGCAGCCACATCACGTCCCGTATGCGGAATTGGAAATGCTAGTGCGTGACCTCCACCTGATCGCCACGTGGCACCACATCCATGGCCCAGCTCCTGGTTACACCCATTATACAAGTCATTCATCAAATCGATTAGACAGGATTTATGTTACAAGCACCCTTTCGACGGCGACGAGAGGAGCAAAGCTCTGGCCCACTGCATTCACCGACCACACAGCTTATATTTGCACCATTGCCCTCAAACCTGCAAGTGTGTGACGCAGTAGGCCCCCCTGGAAACTGAACGTCACCCATCTGGTCGATCCGGCATGTAAAGGTGCTATCGAAGAGTCGTGGAACGCGTCCTTACAGTGTCGTTGTCGTTACCGATCGACCCTCAGTTGGTGGACTGAATGTGCGAAGCCTTTTCTTAGGCGCACCTTCATGGCTTAAGGCCGGGAAGCGGCGGCATGAAGGAGGAGCACGGAAAACTTTTATTACTTCGTCCTACGGGAATGTCTTGCTATGGGGCCCTTACCTGACAGGCAGGTCATAGTCAATCGCACGAAAGCGCAGCTCGTCTCCTTAGCACGCCATCATTTACAGGGCGCTGTTATACGGTCGCGAGCTCTAGACATGTTACAATCAGAAAGCCATCTATGCACCACGTGCTCCTCGAACGCAGGAGGCGCCGTAAGGCACTGGTAACCGACATGATAACAGACGACGGAAGACACGTGGCAGAACAAGCAGATATAGCAGAAGCCTTCTACGGGCATTACGCTCAACTTTATTCAGGAGTGCTCTCTCATATGGCGACGGTAGACACCGTTTCAGCACATGTCCACGGTACAGTTCCACCAGACATGGTGCCGACTTTACTGGGAGAAGTGACCGAAGAGGAAGTGCTCGACGCCGTTGGTAAAGGTGCTCCCCATAAATCACCAGGAATCGATGGATTACCATTAGAGTTCTATCGAGCATTTAAACAACTGTTGGTACCATGTTGGGTTGAAATTTGTCATGAATTGATATCCCCGGCTATACCGTTGCCTGCACCGTTCTTGGAAGGACTGATTGTCCCCATCCATAAGCCGAAGGGAGGGAATCATGTCCGCGATTATCGCCCGTTAACGTTATTGAACAGCGACTTCAAGATCTTTTCGAGGCTGCTATCAGAATGCATTCGCGGCACACTATTGCACGTCCTATCCAGCGATCAGACGTCCTTGGGGGGATCCAACAACATCTGAACTGCTTTATGTCGTTACAGAGATCTCATCTCCCTTGCACGGGTGAGACGTTTGCCGGCAGCCCTGGCGTCTATTGACTTTAGCCAGGCATTTGACCGTGTGGGCCACACTTTCCTCACGGCCGTTCTACGGCGCATGGAATACCCCGACCCCTTTATCACAATGTTGACACGCCTTCTGCATGGGGCTACTTCTCGACTTCTTGTTAATGGAAGACTGGCGGCACCCATGCCGATCAGCCCATCAGTACGACAGGGATGTCCATTATCAACATAGTTATTTGCATTGGCCTTAGAACCTTTGTTGTGTGGTCTCCGAGACAGGCTCACTGGGATACAGTTCGGCGGCTCCATCTATCGCTGCACCGCATATGCGGATGATTTGATGATCGTCATACGTGGAGCTGACGATATGACCGCGGCTTTGGACTGGATTGCAACCTACGGTACAGCTTCTGGTAGCCAAATCAACGTTGACAAGTCTGTCGCCTCGAGCATCGGGATTGGGCTACCGGAAGAACACATTGCCCCCTTACGCTTCAGTGATACTGTCCACTGCTTAGGCTTAGATCTCATGAACGACATGTGACGCGCGACGACGGTCAATTATCGACGCCTTCTTAACCACATCTGGGCCGAAATTGCAAACCAGCGCTTGCGATCGCTCAACATCGTTCAGCGGGCGTATTATGCCAATGTATACCTTGCGTTCCGCATACCGCATGTCACCCAAACGCTACCCATTCCGAAAACCTTGGCTCGTAGCATTATGGCAGCGCTGGGATATTTCGTCACCGCTGGTATGTTACTGAAGATCAGATACGTATCTCTTACCCTCCCCAAGGAAAAAGGTGGTCTCGGCCTAGTTAACGTCCATGATAGGGCCATTGCCCTCTATGTCAGCTCACATTTATGTCTGCTGTGCCGTTGTCCTACGAGCCTCATGAGTCTGCTTCTAACGGCGCTACGACCTGCTTCACTAAGAGCGCCGGTGCCACTACAGGACATACCAGCGCCCCTCTTTTATGTAGGACGTTTCTATTTATAACAAAGTTATTGCAGTGTAGCGCTCACGACACCACAAATGGCCACAACTCGACGCCTATATCATGACATGCTGCAACGCCGCCCCCTAAATGTGGTCGAAGTAAAATATCCTGACGTATGGTGGCGCGTGGTGTGGAAGACTGTACACGATGAGATGCTTGATTCCGATGTCGTTTCCCAATGGTACGTAGAATGGGAAGCTGGTGACGCAAGAACGTCTCTACAATATCCACATGGCAGAATCTCCCAATCGTGTGGGTTGTAATACAGTAGATTCTGACGAGCACTACCTCAGCTGTGGAGAGGCGGAACCGGTTTGGCACCTAGTGCGGCAGATCTTATCTCTAGCGAGTTAAGCCGGAGCATATATCTGCACGCACGTTATTGTTTCCGGATGAGACATTTTACCCCAAGACTCGAACCAACTCCGTCATCTGGATAAGTGGACATGCGGTCCATTACCTGTGTCGTGACGTACGCAAGAATTTCCTTGACTTCTGGCTCTGTTTGCAAGAAAGACATCATACTATTTCCGGGCATACCAGATATCGACAATGCTTCGCGCACTACCTAAGGAGTGCCTTTCACAGCCCACCGTGTAGCTGGAATGTTTCAGGCAGAGGCAGATGAGGTCAGAACGAACTGCAAATGATCATATATTGAACAATCTTTATCAGTGGGCCCAGTCGCTGGGAAGCCTAACTACGACGTGGTAGCTTTATTTTCATGATGAGAAAAAAAAGTGGTAAAGTGAAAAACTATGAACACAAAGATGTCGGGCTCAATCCCTGGTCAGTCACACGAATTTTATGTGCCATTTTACACTTATTTCCTCTCGGGCAGTGTTTGTTGATGTGAAAAAAGCCGAGTTGGACTGTGGTCCAGAAATGTTCAAATGTGTGTGAAATCCTATGGGACTCAACTGCTAAGGTCATCAGTCCCTAAGCTTACACACAACTTAACCTAAATTATCCTAAGGACAAACAAACACATCTATGCCCGAGGGAGGACTCGAACCTCCGCCGGGACATTCTGTTATACACAACTTGAAACAGGTGATTGGAAGGCAGTAAGATCCCTTGGTTTTTGGTTGGGCAGTATTCGACTGCCATTTCTAGGCGCAAGTAAATTAAGTAAGATGGGCGTTTTTGTTATCAAATAACATCTTCATCAATGACTTTAGTTTTAATGTAACCTACGAGTGTTTGCTTATGCTTGATATTAACATAAAAGGACTCCGTAGACAGGGAAAGGACCTGTACTTGGGCAACTACTTCTATAATGGCAAAAAGGCATTAAGTGATCTTCAAGCACATGTGTTCCAGCAGCGGTATGAAGAAAATTATAGTAATAATGACGGTAATAATCGAATTATGCGGCAACTTCACACTTCACAGTAGATTTCCTCGCACTAAGAAATTAGCTGAATTAGTGAAAATTGCAAAATGTCTGCACATCGAGGCTATGATGCATAGAAGAGTCTTTAAATCCTGCCGACATGAGAATACCATAATCTCCGCGTCAGAAGCTTGCTTCTCCTTAACCATTTAATAGACTCGCATTTTTTTCACCGTAACTAATTTTGTAAGCTAAGCACATCATCCGTTACAGCACCCTCCTCGGGCTGGGAAATGTGGCCACAATGGTCTGGTGGAACGAACTATCAAAGAGGGAATGTGTGGATTCAGGCATTTACTTTTAAGAGGCACAAACAGATTTACTTTACCTCTGCTAACCTCAAGGGAAAGACGTTATAATCCAGAATCCGTATTAAACATCACATTCCTTCATTAGCAACTGGGCAGAGCGGGTTTACGTTGGGAAATGACATAGGCGGAAGTCATGGTAAACAGAAATACTGTGTTCAGTAAACTTACTTAAATTAGAAAATTATATATTATTTGATGAACCGATAGCCATTTAAAGAAACAGGGCTCTTATTTTACTCGTACTTGTTTGAACTATAGACGTTGAAAAATTTTGTGCTGGACTGTGATTCGAATTCGTATCTCCTCTTTTGAGGATCTGAATTTCTCGGAACAGTATAGTTCGATCATTTCGTTCCATTTCCCTGATCCAGTACAAAAATATTCATAATTTCATTTCAAGACTCATCAAGTGCACACCAGCATGCTAGTGAAAATTAACTTGCGTTTTTAATGTCTGTCCATGTATTCCCAACAATAGCAATAGGTGTTGTTATTTTTGGTCAAACACGCAATCATTACTGTTGGTGTGTAACCATCTTATACTTAAGCTATACTCGTGGATGATAAAGGACGTTAGGTGTGCTGTTCGACTGTCGCTCAGGCACAAAAATTTGTATCCTTATTTTAAATCCAAACACTTAGCAGCTGGTAAGAAAAACCGATACGTAACATTTTATTTTACTTACTTAACAATCCGATTGGGTTCGTATCTCCGTCACAGAACTTCACATCATGCGCTTCATTTTTGTTACTTCTGAATAGAGGTATGTCAGACATCTTTCGTGGTTAGGTAACAAGGACGAAAGGGTCTTCGTAGGAGTACCGGATTATTACAAAAACTGTCGTCTTTTATTTTCTAGTTTGGATTTGGTTAATGATATGGGTGAAAGTTTCTGTCATTCATTACTTTTCATGGCTAGTCAGCAATATGATATTAATAGATTAGATTAGATTTAAGTAGATTAATATTTGTTCCGTAGATCATGAACAGGACATTTCGTAATGATGCGGAACGTGTCATTTTAATGAAAGATTTCTCTACATACCTTGATTCAATTTCTTTACAACAATTTTTTACTCTCTCTCTCTCTGTCTCTCTCTCTCTCGCATTATTTTTTTTTGTCTCTCTCTTCTCTCTCTCTCTCTCTCTCTCTCTCTCTCTCACACACACACACACACACACATACACACACACATTCTTTTTTCATTTTGATCTGTTTGTTGTTCTCGACTATCGGTGAGGCATGAAAATGGCAGTGAATGAGTTTCTTAGTTTTGAGTACACTTACGAAAGAAATATAAAAACAACTATAAGAGTTAGTGATTTATGATGCTTAGGTTGCAGTCAGTTCTGAGTATTATTGGTAACTACGCTCCAGTCCCTAAACCTAGTTACAGAAATGCGAATCAGAGGCATTACGTATTCCAGGCCGTAGCAGTGGCCCTCTGTAGGATCACATAGGTTCGTCTTCTTCCTTCTAGTATTGTAATGAGATTTGGCAACAAGACAAGGTACGTTTGGCAACGCTGTGATAGACAAATTACTTCCTGGTGTGCACGGAATTAAGCCTCAACTTTCACTTGAGTTTCATGTAATTTCCATTGAATAATCAGAGATATTATCGCTTGAGGTGAAACAAAAGATTGTAAATTTGTGGTTTTCAGCCCAGGAAAGTCGTTGCACGTGGAAAAATAAAATTAATTTCGTCCTTGAAATAGCGGTTTACGAATTCTAACCACTATTTGCCTCGTAAGAGGAAGCCATAACTTAAACCTCTTCGCTAGCTCTGTGGTAATGTGCTGACCGGTGAAAAAGCGTCAGTTGTGGTTCGCAGCCTCCCATGAAGCATGGACCTTGCCGTTGGTGGGGAGGCTTGCGTGCCTCAACGATACAGATAGCCGTACCGTAGGTGCAACCACAACGGTTGGGTATCTGTTGAGAGGACAGACAAACGTGTGGTTCCTGAAGAGGGGCAGCAGCCTTTTCAGTAGTTGAGTTGGCACCAGTCTGGATGATTGACTGATCTGGCCTTGTAACATTAACCAAAACGGCCTTCATGTTGGTTGGTTCAAGAATCATGAAAGAAGGACGTATACATGGAAGAACCCTGGAGATACTGAAAGGTATCAGATGGATTATATAATGGTAAGACAGAGATTTAGGAATCAGGTTTTAAATTGTAGGACAATTCCAGGGGTAGATATGGACTCTGACCACAATCTATTGTTTATGAACTGTAGATTAAAACTGAAGAAATTGCAAAAAGGTAGGAATTTAAGGAGATGGGACCTGGATAAACTGACTAAACCAGAGGTTGTACAGAGTTTCAGGGAGGGCATAAGGGAACAATTGACAGGAATGGGGGAAAGAAATACAGTAGAAGACGAATGGGTAACTCTGAGGAATCAAGTAGTGAAGGCAGCAGAGGATCAAGTAGGTAAAAAGACGAGGGCTAGTAGAAATCCTCGGGTGACAGAAGAAATACTGAATTTAATTGATGAAAGGAGAAAATATAAAAATGCAGTAAATGAAGCAGGCAAAAACGAATACAAACGTCTCAAAAATGAGATCGACACGAAGTGCAAAATGACTAAGCAGGCGTGGCTAGAGGACAAATGTAAGGATGTGGAGGCTTATCTCTTTAGGGGTAAGATAGACACAGCCTACAGGAAAATTAAAAAGACCTTTGGAGAAAAGAGAGCCACCTGTATGAATATCAAGGGCTCAGATGGAAACCCAGTTCTAAGCAAAGAGAGGAAAGCAGAAAGGTGGTAGGAGTATATAGAGGGTCTATACAAGGGCGATGTACTTGAGGGCAGTATTATGGAAATGGAAGAGGATGTAGATGAAGATGAAATGGGAGATACGATACAACGTGAAAAGTTTGACAGAGCACTCAAAGACCTGAGTCGAAATAAGGCCCCGGGAGTAGACAACATTCCATAGAACTACTGACGGCCTTGGGTGAGCCAGTCCTGACAAAACTCTGTCATCTGCTAAGCAAGATGTACAAGACAGGCGAAATACCCTCAGACTTCAAGAAGAATATAATAATTCCAATCCCAAAGAAAGCAGGTGTTGACAGATGTGAAAATTACCGCACTATCAGTTTAATAAGTCACAGCTGCAAAATACTAACACGAATTATTTACAGACGAATGGAAAAACTGGTAGAAGCCGACCTCGGGGAAGATCAGTTTGGATTCCGTAGAAATGTTGGAACACGTGAGGCAATACTAACCTTACGACTTACCTTACAAGAAAGATTAAGGAAAGGCAAACCTACGTTTCTAGCATTTGTAGACTTAGAGAAAGCTTTTGACAATGTTGACTGGAATAATCTCTTTCAAATTCTGAAGGTGGCAGGGGTAAAATACAGGGAGCGTAAGGCTATTTATAATTTGTACAGAAACAAGATGGCAGTTGTAAGAGTCGAGGGGCATGAAAGGGAAGCAGTGGTTGGGAAGGGAGTGAGACAGGGTTGCAGCCTCTCCCTGATGTTATTCAATCTGTATATTGAACAAGCAGCAAAGGAAACAAAAGAAAAATTTGGAGTAGGTATTAAAATCCATGGAGAAGAAATAAAAACTTTGAGGTTCGCCGATGACAACGTAATTCTGTCAGAGACAGAAAAGGACTTAGAAGAGCAGTTGAATGGAATGGACAGTGTCTTGAAAGGAGGATATAAGATGAAGATTAACAAAAGCAAAACAAGGATAGTGGAATGTAGTCGAATTAAGTCGGGTGATGCTGAGGGAATTAGATTAGGAAATGAGACACTTAAAGTAGTAAAGGAGTTTTGCTGTTTGCGGAACAAAATAGCTGATGATGGTCGAAGTAGAGAGGATATAAAATGTAGACTGGCAATGGCAAGGAAAGCGATTCTGAAGAAGAGAAATTTGTTGACATAGAGTATAGATTTAAGTGCCAGGAAGTCTTTTCTGAAAGTATTTGTGTGGAGTGTAGCCATGTATGGAAGTGAAACATGGACAATAAATAGTTTGGACAAGAAGAGAGTAGAAGCTTTCGAAATGTGGTGCTACAGAAGAATGTTGAAGATTAGGTGGGTAGATCATGTAACTAATGAGGAGGTATTGAATAGGATTGAGGAGAAGAGACGTTTGTGGCACAACTTGACTAGAAGAAGGGATCGGTTGGTAGGACATGTCCTGAGGCATCAAGGGATCACAAATTTAGCATTGGAGGGACGCGTGGAGGGTAAAAATCGTAGAGGGAGACGAAGAGATGAATACACTAAGCAGATTCAGAAAGATGTAGGTTGCAGTAGGTACTGGGAGATGAAGGAGCTTGCACAGGATAGATTAGCATGGAGAGCTGTATCAAACCAGTCTCAGAACTGAAGACCACAACAACAACAACATGGTTCGCAGTTCCAGTATATCTGACTGTAATGTTTTATCCATTCTGTGAAAGAGCTACAAGCAGTCAGACAAAACATCGATAAGAAAATCGTAAAAAAATACTTATGTCTTATAGTGAAATGGTGGAAAACTTACAATGGTGCACAGCAGGTAACGCCTCTTTTCGCTGCTGACAAGTAAATGTTTAGTTTCTAGGAATACATAACATTATTTATGAAATGCCCCATTTGCATACCTCTTGAATACGGCACAGCATACCAAATAAACACAAACCCAATCGAAAACCGAGCGAGGTGGCGCTGTGGTTAGCACGCTGGACTCGCATTCAGGAGGACGACGGTTCAATCCCGCCTCCGGCAAACCTGATTCAAGTTTTCCTGATTTCCCTAAATTGCTCCAGGCGAATGCCGACATGGTTCCTCTGAAAGGGCACGGCCGACTTCTTTCCCCGTCCTTTCCTGATCCGACTAGACCGATGACCTCGTAGTTTGGTCTCTTAACACAAACAACCCAACCCCCCAATCGATATTTAAATGAGTAGTATTTCACTAATTCATGCCGATAGAGCCACGCTTGTGTACAGATACTCAGTTTCATTAAAACAGGCTTTCGTCATAAGGTTATGGAAGGTCCTTTTATTTTATTTCTTATAATACAGTGCACAATTTCGGTAAAGTTTCTTTTAGTGTTGTTAAGACAATAGAAAGCATGAGAGAGAAATTAATCATCAACGACATATGCGAAACCTCTGATGTTATCTATAACAGTCTGACAATGCACATGCAGTTTATTGACTAGATGCATGTAGAAAGCTTTTTCTGAGTGAAAGCTGTCAAACAAAGTTTGAAGAAGAATAAATGCCACTGCCACACAACGGCTAATGTAGTAAATACTTTTCTGACGTATTTTGGCACGATGCGCTCTCCCCATACATAATACAAAAGTTTCGAGATGCATCTGCTGCCTGGCCGTCTATTAAACCTGAAAAGAACAAAATGTCTCAGAAGTTCACTCTTTTTCCACATGCGACTATTTTGGGTTCAGAAGAGAAGGATATTACGTTTGAAGTTCCATTAGATTCATAACTTCAGCAGACAGCAGAATCGCGTTTATAAAAATGTAGGAGTGAATGTACTCGAACTCGCGTCATCGTATCTACAGTGCACGACACCTATCCTTTCCTATTAGCTTACATGTAGTTACAGCAGCTTCAGAAGTCAACGAGAATGCCTCCAGAACTTCCGCATTCCACAGTACTGTGAGATAATGCATATGGCCGGATATTGACTTCTGAGAGACAGACAGTTACAGCTTTTCTTTTGCACTGCACGACGTTTTCAACAAACTGATAGCGCAATAGAGTAACTCAAGTGGAAAGAAACACTTTCTAATTAACTTTCTGCATCCTACACTGTTGGCTGCTCTGTGTAGGTGGCAGTTACATGATTTTATTTGGGTGATTACAAAATAGAGTCGAATGTATGCAGTGAGTAGCCAAGGCAGCTAGTTCATGGCGACTCGGTCAACCAAGTAAATGAATGTACTGAACATGCTGCAAACCACTACAGGGAGCCTGTGTGTCAGAATTATCATCCCGTGTGGCGCAACAGCGTTACAGTAGAAAAATGAGTCACAGAGAAGATGGTTCAGTGGTCTGTTGCATTGATGTTAGGTTTGCATTCTTGTGGCTGGGTTCGATTCCAACTTCTGCCGCAGATTTTTGATAGGTAGAGACAGATTCTATTCTCTTTTGGCTACGTCAAGTGAAGAAGGTATAATAACATTATGGACTGAACTTCACGTTAAACGTGATACTCCTTCTCTACCAAGTAGGCGTAGGTTGAAACACAATAAATTCAGGAGTGCGACATTTAGAAACTCTATCACCAGTAACCTTTCTAATACTAGTTATTTATTTATAGTGACGAAACAAACGCTATGTATAGTCACAGGACACTTATTCCATCTTTTATTTGAGCTTCTGTGTGTCGATAAAATTTGTTCTTAACTGGGAATGCAATTCAGACCGCCCTTAACCCTGAACATGATCCATTCAGGACAATACAGCTCGATTACAATTTGTTGTTTGTTCAAAACTGCAGATTCCTCAACATCTCCACATACTGCGCGTAAATGGGTTCGAATCCAGGCCCGGCACTAAAGTTTTCATTATGTATTATCAAGCTCTAGCATGAGAATACCTAACTGCTGGTGGATAATAATTTTGACTTTCAATGTATTTTCATTCGTTGTCAACACTACCGATACCTGACGTTTTTGACTCCCAGTGAGACACAGAACAGAACTATTTGCGAGTTCACTGTAAGTTCAAGGATGTTATTCCGAGCTGCTGGTGGAGAAAAATTCGGTAGCATGCGTCTGTTTGTGTGTAGTCAACAACGATATGTGTGGGGTACGATTTCCAGTCAGCACTGAATACTTCGTCATATTATTTCTAATTCAAACATGCTCACATGTCGCAGCTGGCGTAACAAACCAATATTTGACGTTCGTTTTCTCTAGAATATAACAACGATAGTGCCCGGGTTGGAGTCCTGGGAAGGAAAAAATTAATGTTTCATCAAATCATTTCAGTTAAAACATCTAGCTATTGGCGAGAAAATCCGATATGTTACAGCTGATTGTGCTTCGATATCAATCCGATTAGATCCTGGGTTGGAATCCCTGTCCAATGCAAAGCTTTACCTCATGGCATTTCATGTAAGTTACTTGTGAAGAAGCAATATTTGCCATCTCTCGTAGTTCGTTAACAGGGACAATAGATGTTGGGTAGGAATTTACGTCCATTAAAATGTTTACGTTATGCAATGTAAAGATGATATTTATTACCTGATACTGTCTAAAATCGAGGTATATCACTCTCTGTATGCCTAGTCAGGAATGAGTGTTAGTTTCCGTCAGTCACGAAATCTTTGCTTAGCCAGTATGACCTCGGTTTGAATCCATATGCACAACGAGACGGTTCGTCGTGTCGTTTGAAGTTCATACATATTCTCAACAAGCTGCTCGTGGATAATTTAAATTTGTTATGTCGTTTTGTGTTGAATAATGAAAACGGTATGTTACTTTGAACAGGAAATCATGACTACGACGAACATAATACGTGCATTACCTATCTGACGTAATAATGAGAGTGGTAATATTTCAGGTATGTTATTTATTGCAGTAAATGTGAGCTTACAAACCTTAAGGACAGTCATACCTGTCATAAGATGTTCCCTGATATTTGTGGTATCGTTGTATTAGTTTAAATCTTGAGTTATTGCGATACAGAGCAGTGTTTTCTAGTGGTGACTTGTTGGAACCATTTTCAGTAGTCAAACGACTGTACCAAGGAGCGATTAGAGCACCTGCTAGACAGCTGCGTTATGTGGGTTGCATGCGAATCAGGCGAAATGTAATTCAGGTCTTTCGGATACTTTTGAGCACGACTGTACATTATCAAGATTCAGAATATACCGATGCTTTGTTAGTATTTCCACCTTTCATTCAAAAGTAAGATCTTTTCCCGATCCTTAAAATAGTTACGTTGTATGAAGCCTGGTGCGTGTTGCAGTACGGTACGTTTCCGCTCGGCTTCGCTACCGGCGATCTGCTGCAACGAGTTCACAGGTAGAAGCTGGTAATGGACGAAAGGAACCGTGCCGCCGCAGTCTGGAGCTTCGCCTTCATGAGATAGGTTCTCTCCTTCAACCATCGCGTAACAGAGGTCGTCCACGGACTCTCCGTACTCCGGCTACTAGGGAAGCTATTCTGGGGATCATACACCAAGAATCCCAGCGAAGTAGAAGTAGCGTAGCAACGTTGCAGAGTGTCTCGCAACGCACTGTCGTTGATGTGCTGCTCGTGCATGGTCTGCAACCCTGTCATTATTCCTTAACGCAACACCTGCATCCTGCAGACGGTCTTCGTCGGATGCAATCCTGTGAATGGTTCCAACGACAACAGGTAACCAATAACGACTTCATAAACACTGTAGTATGGTCGGATGAAGCAAAGTTCACTCGTGAGGGTGTCTTCAATATGCACAGTGCCCACCGTTGGTGTGACGTTAACCCGCGCGTCACCCGCGATAGTGGATATCAAGTTTATTTTGGGAATCTACTTCTGGTCGGGATACTGAAAGACAGGAGTTAGGGTCTCTACTTGTTGCCTGATCGGTTGAGTGCATGAAGGTATCATGCATTCCTATGAAACTACTCGTCTGATGCACTGGAGGATTTTCCACTTCATGTTCAGCAGTGATTATGGTTCCAACATGAAGAGGTACATCCATACTCTGGAGATAATTTGCGACGGTATTTAGGCACACGTTTTCCAGGAAATGGCTCCGACGAGGAGGTACAGTTGTGTGGCCACCAGGTTCACCTGACCTAAGTCCCCTAAATTTCTTCCTGTGGGGAGGATGTGTATTCTACTCCGACATAAAATATGGACGAACTGATGATGCATGTTCATGCTGCTCTTGTATCTGTGGATGATGTCATGTTGCGAAGAGTCCAAAGTTGTAAGATCAAGCGGATCGCATAATGTTTAGATATACACGGGCTCGCTCTGAGCAGCTGCTCCGAAGACAATAATATGGAAATTACTGTTGTCACTGGTTCACAATGTGTTACACCTTAGTGGACGTACTGCACTCACTATAAATGATTAGTAATTCTTGAGTTATTTAACTGTGCAGTCATCTTCAGCATCTCGAAATTGATATTGTTTCTGTAGTTATTCTGTTCTATGGTAGCTCATTTGTTTCAGCTACTATTTCTGACTTGTCTGACCATGTTTTTGTTATTTGTTCATCGTTACAAAACACTGTACTGTGTAAGTGTCGGATACGTATGGCTTAAAAATGATGTAAACTACAGTATTGTGTGGCAGAATGAAACTGGCAAATAAAAACGAATACGCTTCGACTCAGAATCGGACCCTCGACCTCCTATATGCTAACCCAAAACGCTATCCACTGTACCAACTACACAGCACTACTCAGATCTGTTAACAGAAGTAGTTCCCGTAAAAGTGATTACAATGTTGCCAAACTGTCAATCCCTAACGTTCATTTACTACCGGAAATGTGCGCAGGACGGAATGTTTTGAGAGACATTTTTGTATTGCTGTATGTGAGGAATGGCGCTGCGAAGTCCTAGCTTCCATAATGCTACCACAATCGTAGCGATCAGAGATACAGGTTCTCCCTCCTAAGATTCTTCATGTTTATTTTCTCTGTTGTTTCTGCAGATATTTGCATTTTCTTTGTGTCAATATGTAGTAGGGGTAACTTAAACAAATATTCCAGAATGAGATTATCACTCTGCAGCGGAGTGTGCAATATCCTTTCTTTCAGGAGAGCCAGGTTGGTTGGATGTTTGGGGAAGGAAACCAGACAGCGTGGTCATCGGTCTCATCGGATTAGGGAAGAATGGGAAAGGAAGTCGGCCGTGCCCTTTCAGAGGAACCATCCCGGCATTTGCCTGGAGTGATTTAGGGAAATCACGGAAAACCTAAATCAGGAAGGCCGGACGCGGAATGGAACCGTCGTCCTCCCGAATGCGAGTCCATCTGGGTGACAAACTGTCCATAACCGGTTGTAAGTGACAGGGGACTCAATTCAGTTTTAGATACGCAGCTAGTTTATCTGCATTCGGTATTCTGCAGTGTGTGATGGGTTTAACCAGAAATGAGCCACAAATATTAATCAGGTCCTTGAATTCCAACAACATCTTTTCCAAGCTACTCTAATGGTTCTCTTCAAATGCTCCACCTTTGCACGTAATGCAGCTGTATTGTTGGCTTGCTTCTAGCTATGGTCCATGTTTGACCTGTCTAGATCAACTTTGTCTGGTACGTCTAAATTAGCAACTAACAACACCTTAGGCAATGTACTTTATAGATGTCGAAATTATGCACAGTGTCGGGAAACAGACGCTCACCACTTTTATGTATACTACACCTTTACATATAGAAGATTGTGATGCATCGAAAAATCATCCTCCTCTTGTGATTCCCCTACATGCTACATGTCAACAGATAGTCCCATTCCCACATGCAGCCAAAGTAATTTGCCGCAGCCCTGTGGCACTTTATGTGTGAATCAAGCTTTAATGATTTTGTCTGCAGTTACATTGGTTGAAAAGGCTTTGAGCACTATGCGACTTAACTTCTGAGGTCACCAATCCTCTAGAAATTATAACTACGTAAACCTAACTAACCTAAGGACATCACACACATCTATGCCCGACGCAGGATTCTAACCTGCGATCGTAGCGGTCGCGCGGTTCCAGACTGAAGTGCCTAGAACCGCTCGGCAAAAGCGGCCGGCGCAGTTAAATTTGTTTATCCTTAACGACGGACTGACTCTGCGACTGTACATGGCTGGTGACAGTTTCCCCAGTTGGAAAAATATTCTCCCGAGGTCAGCTGTGCGTGGCCAAAGGTCAGTTTTAGCATGATTAAACTCAAAATCCAACGCTAGGACTTCTCAGTATCCTTAAGCTACATGGGGTACAATTCTAAAATTCTTCCGGAAGCGTTCTGTCCCAACATGGAATTTCAGTTATTCAGTTATCCTAAACTTTGTGATTCGACGTCAAAGCACACTTATCATATAACGCGGAGTGTTCAACAGTTTTTTACGCAAGAGGTCTTGACTCACTGTTGCCACATGCATGCTAGGATACTTTGTGATATTGCGGAATGAAAGGATATGCTTTTTGCCCTTTTCCCTTTTATTCGCCTTCTTGGTGCTTTCCTTTTCTTGTATGGGGAATCTTATAACTGGAACTTAACACATATGAGTAAATGTGTTTCCACTGGACATTATGGGGCGAAGTGATGTTGACAGGATGATGTACCTGATGAATATACACTGACAGAAAAAAAAATATCGACGCACCACGAAGGAGTTATGCAAATTGGTCACAAATTGATGTTCATACAGATATCGACGCAAAATCCAAAATTTAAAATTTTTGAGGGAACGATGTACACAGATATCAGCATTTGAAAGAGGACGCGTAGTTAGGCTGAAAGAAACCAAATGAAGTAATCGGCGAATAGCACGACATTTGACGAGGAGCGATGGCCCTATTCGAAGATGTGGGGAGGAATGGGTGAACCATTGCCAAACACAGCGTCAATTACCAAGTGGTCGACCTAGAGAGATGACTGAATGTGAGGACCAGCAGTCGTCAGAGAGGCACTCAGAGCTCCTGATTCACGACTATCACCGATGCGACGTGCAACTGGTGCATAAGTGACCACCATTAATAGGCGGCTCACAGAAACGAGACAGCGACCATGGCGCCGTTTGCTCCTGCTACCATTGATCTCATTACGCCAACAACCTCGTTTGCAGTGGTGCCGAGCACATTTGTCCTGGGATTACATTGAATGGAGTAGAATTGTCTTCAGTGGTAAGTCCCGCTTCGAAGTGAGCCCTGGGGACCAGCGAAGACGTGTCTGCAGACGCCTGGGATAGCAGTGGAATACCAACCTGACTGTTTCCCGCCATACAGCCAAACATCTAGAAGTCGTGGACTGAGGTGCCACTTCATTTCATAGGAGGTTCTCTTTGGTTGTCATTAGTGGTACCCTTAAAGCACTGTGGTGATATTTTATGTCCCGTTTATTTCCATTTATAGAAAGTCATCCTGGCCTTTCGTTTCAACAAGGTAATTCCTTCTATCACACGATAAGAGTTTCTGCTGCTTATCTTCATTCTCTTCAAACTCTGTCTTGGCCAGGAAGGTGGCCGGATCTCTCCCCAAATGAGAAAGCTTTGAGCATTATGGGTAGGACCCTCCTACTAGCTCGGGATTTTGACGATCTAACGAGCGAGTTGGACAGAATTTAGCACGATATCCCTCAAGAGAACATCCAGCAACTCTATCAATCAATGATAAGACGAATAATTGCTTGAATAAAGGCCAGAGGTGCACCGCCACAATACCGACTTGCTCAATTTGCGAAGATCTTTCTCTTGAAAAAATCATCCAATTTTTCTGAAATTGTAATATACATGTACACTCCTGGAAATGGAAAAAAGAACCCATTGACACCGGTGTGTAAGACCCACCATACTTGCTCCGGACACTGCGAGAGGGCTGTACAAGCAATGATCACACGCACGGCACAGCGGACACACCAGGAACCGCGGTGTTGGCCGTCGAATGGCGCTAGCTGCGCAGCATTTGTGCACCGCCGCCGTCAGTGTCAGCCAGTTTGCCGTGTCATACGGAGCTCCATCGCAGTCTTTAACACTGGTAGCATGCCGCGACAGCGTGGACGTGAACCGTATGTGCAGTTGACGGACTTTGAGCGAGGGCGTAAAGTGGGCATGCGGGAGGCCGGGTGGACGTACCGCCGAATTGCTCAACACGTGGGGCGTGAGGACTCCACAGTACATCGATGTTGTCGCCAGTGGTCGGCGGAAGGTGCACGTGCCTGTCGACCTGTGACCGGACCGCAGCGACGCACGGATGCACGTCAAAACCGTAGGATCCTACGCAGTGCCGTAGGGGACCGCACCGCCACTTCCCAGCAAATTAGGGACACTGTTGCTCCTGGGGTATCGGCGAGGACCATTCGCAACAGTCTCCATGAAGCTGGGCTACGGTCCCGCACACCGTTAGGCCGTCTTCCGCTCACGCCCCAACATCGTGCAGCCCGCCTCCAGTGGTGTCGCGACAGGCGTGAATGGAGGGACGAATGGAGACGTGTCGTCTTCAGCGATGAGAGTCGCTTCTGCCTTGGTGCCAATGATGGTCGTATGCGTGTTTGGCGCCGTTCAGGTGAGCGCCACAATCAGGACTGCATACGACCGAGGCACACAGGGCCAACACCCGGCATCATGGTGTGGGGAGCGATCTCCTACACTGGCCGTACACCTCTGGTGATGGTCGAGGGGACACTGAATAGTGCACGGTACATCCAAACCGTCATCGAACCCATCGTTCTACCATTCCTAGACCGGCAAGGGAACTTGCTGTTCCAACAGGACAATGCACGTCCGCATGTATCCCGTGCCACCCAACGTGCTCTAGAAGGTGTAAGTCAACTACCCTGGCCAGCAAGATCTCCGGATCTGTCCCCCATTGAGCATATTTGGGACTGGATGAAGCGTCGTCTCACGCGGTCCGCACGTCCAGCACGAACGCTGGTCCAACTGAGGCGCCAGGTGGAAATGGCATGGCAAGCCGTTCCACAGGACTACATCCAGCATCTATACGATCGTCTCCATGGGAGAATAGCAGCCTGCATTGCTGCGAAAGGTGGATATACACTGTACTAGTGCCGACATTGTGCATGCTCTGTTGCCTGTGTCTATGTGCCTGTGGTTCTGTCAGTGTGATCATGTGATGTATCTGACCCCAGGAATGTGTCAATAAAGTTTCCCCTTCCTGGGACAATGAATTCACGGTGTTCTTATTTCAATTTCCAGGAGTGTATATCACGTCTACTGATATCCGTCCCATTCGGTTAATTCTTTCGCAGTGTGTCTTTTTTCTTAATGGTGATGTAGCTATGAAGATATTTGTGTGGCATACTGATTAACGATGTAAGGACAATTGAAGTTGAAATTGAATGCTGACAGTGAAATAATGTGCAGATTATTAATGTAATAATGTACTGCACTGATATTGAAGTTAATGTGGGTGAACAAATCCTTTCCTTTTACTGTACTATTGTGGCAGGAAGTTCTGACTACCTTATGTAGCGACTTGATAGTATAAGACATGAGTGACAATAGAACGTGTAGGATGGCACATAGTCGTCACCTTGCGACGAGCCAGGGCTGCTGCTCCAAACATTCCCCCTTTCCCTCCCCACCTTCAGCACCTACCTTTCCTGCCTCTTACCCTCCAGCAGAAACTCAGAAATTGTGTCTCCACGAGAAATAACCTGTCCTCTCGGCTCTCAACGTCTTGGCAGCTATCAAGGAAGGCCAGACCGTCACAGCCCGCTACAACTTACCGCACATGGGGCCCATGTTGACATGTGTGTTTAAATGCCATGTGACAGTTCCTGAATGCGCACGATTTGTCACTCCGCTGTCATATTTTAGTGTAACAAAAAATGGTTTAAGCGGTTCTGAGCACTATGGGACTTAACTGCTGAGGTCACCAGTCCCCTAGAACCTAGAACGACTTGAACCTAAGTAACCTAAGGACACCAGACACATCCATGCCCAAGGCAGGATTCGAACCTGCGACTGTAGCGATCGCGCGGTTCCAGACTGTAGCGCCTAGAACCGCTCGGCCACATCTGCCGGCTTTAATGTAACATAGCTCTTTTATACTTCGTGTGCTTCTTTAAGTTAACTAGTCTTTCAGCAGGAATTTATTTGATGACTTTAAGACTCTTGTTATTTTTTCAGTCGACAATAAACTCTACCTTCTACACGTGGGTTGGTACTGGCAAGTTTGTATATCCGTTGGATATACAGGGTGATTCTTACCAACGTTTAGAAACCCCCGAAACTATATACACTGAAGAGGCAAAGAAACTGGTACAACTGCCTAATATCGTGTAGGGCCCCCGCGAGCACGCACAAGTGTCGCAACACGACGTGGCATGGACTCGACTGATGTCTGAATTAGTGCTGGACGGAATTGACACCATGAATCCTGTAGGGCTGTCCATAAATCCGTTGGAGATCTCTTCTGAACACCACATTGCATGGCATCCCAGATATGTTCATTAATGTTCATGTCTGTGGAGTTTGGTTCAAAATGGCTCTGAGCACTATGGGACTTAACTTCTGAGGTCATCAGTCCCCTAGAACCTACAACTACTTAAACCTAACTAACCTAAGGACATCATACACACCCATGCCCGAGGCAGGATTCGAACCTACGACCGAGGCAGTCGCGCGGTTTCAGACTGTAGCGCCTAGAACCGCTCGGCCATCCCGGCTGGCTGTGGAGTTTGATGGACAGCGGAAGTGTTTAAACTCAGAAGGGCGTTCCTGGAGTCACTCTGTAGTAATTCTAGACGTGTAGGATGTCGCAGTAACTGCTGGAATTGCGTAAGTCCGTCGGAATGCACAGATGGTACGAATGGATGCAGGTGATCAGACAGGATGCTTACGTACATTTCACGTGTCAGAGTCGTATCTAGACGTATCAGGGGCCCAGTATCACTCCAACTGCACACGCCAAACACCATTACAGAGCCTCCACCAGCTTGAACAGTCACTTGCTGAAATGCAGGTTCCATGGATTCGTGAGGTTGTCTCCATACCCGTATAAATCCATCCATTTGATACCATTTGAAATAAGACTCGTCCGACATGTTTCCTGTCATCAACAATCGAATTTCCGTGTTGAGGGGCCCAGGAGGGGGCGTAAGGCTTTGTAATTAAGGGGGTACACTAGTGGGCCTTCGGCTCCGAAAGCCCATATCGATGATGTTTCATTGAATGGTTCGCACGCCCACACTTATTCATGGCACAGCATTGAAAGTTTCAGCAATTTGAGGAAGGATTGCACTTCTGTCACGTCTTCAGTCGTCGTTGCTCCCGTTCTTGCAGGATCTTTTTCCGGCCGCAGAGATGGTGAAAATTAATGTTTTACCGAATTCCTGATCTTGACGGTACGGTACACTCATGAAATGGTCGTACGGGAAAATGCCCACTTCATCGCTACCTCGGAGATTCTGTGTCCTATCGCTCGTGCGCCGACTAGCCGACAATAACACCGCCTTCAGACTTACTTAAATCTTGATAAAGTGCCATTGTAGCAGCAGTAACCGATCTAACAATTGCGCCAGGCGCTTGTTGTCTTATATAGGCGTAGCCTAACGCAGCGCCGTATTCTGCGTGTTCACATATCTCTGTATTTGAGTACGCATGCCTATGCCAGATTCTTTGGCGCTTCCGAGTTCATGACGCTGAGACAAGTAAGATAATGCGAGACACATCAGGCCACAAATGTCGGGAAATAACCCAAAAGTGGAAGACATATGTTGAACATGTGACATCACCGGATGATGCATCTCGCCGCACGTGCTGCGGTTGAGCCCATTGGTCTGTCGCACCTAGTCATCGCAACCCAATCCAACTATTCAGGTCGGTGTGGTTCCGGGCCTACATGCATGACTTCAGAGCGTGGGCTTCAGGATTCGAGTCTTGCGTGTGACATGCAATACTGTTTTGCATTCCGTTTCAGAGCTGTGTGTTTACACTAAGGTAAGAAGTATTATTTAGTATACTGGTATCGTGGTCTCCATTGGTTTATTCTAAAGTGCAGCAAAATAAATGTGTAGCGTCCAGAAACGAAAAAAAGAAGGGACAAAAGGAAAGAAACACAAAATAAGAACAACATCTGCTTGGTTGCAGCGACGACGATAAATTTGTAACTTCGATCTTTACAATACATCACTTTTGCAAGTGGTGTTGGAAAAAATAACATCCCAACGTTCAGAACTGCTCCCTTCCGGCGAGAGGAGGTTCAGCAAGCCAATCATCTGTTGAGGTCAGATGCTCAATATTTGTCATCCACTTTTGGGGTATATCCCGACACTTGTGGCACCATGTGCTTTATTTTAAATTACACTACTGGCAATTAAAATTTCTACACCACGATGTGCTACAGACGCGAAATTTAACCGACAGGAAGAAGATGCTGTGATATGCAAATGATTAGCTTTTCATAGCTTTCACACAAGGTTGGCGCCGGTGGCGACACCTACAACGTGCTGACTGAGGGAAGTTTCCAACCGATTTCTCAAACACAAACAGCAGCTGACCGGCTTTGCCTGGTGAAACGTTGTTGTGATGCCTCGTGTAAGGAGGAGAAATGTGTACCATCACGTTTCCGACTTTGATAAAGGTCGGATTGTAGCCTATCGCTACTGCGGTTTATTGTATCGCGACATTGTTGCTCGCGTTGTTCGAGAACCAATGACTGTTAGCAGAATATGGAATCGGTGGCTTCAAGGGGGTAATACAGATCGTCGTGCTGGATCCCAACGGCCTCGTATAACTAGCAGTCGAGATGAAAGGCATCTTATCCGCATGGCTGTAACGGATCGTTCAGCCACGTCTCGATCCCTGAGTCAATAGATGGGGACGTTTGCAAGGCCACAACCATCTGCACGAACAGTTCGACGACGTTTGCAGCAGCATGGACTATCGGCTCGGAGACCATGGCTGCGGTTACCCTTGAGGCTGCGTCACAGACAGGACCGCCTGCGATGGTGTACTCAACAACGAACCTGGGCGCACGAATGGCAAATCGTCATTTTTCGGATGAGTCCAGGTTCTGTCTACAACATCATAGTGGTGGTATCCCTGTTTGGCAATGCCAATTAGACAATTTCATCTCTATATTTGTTGGGTACTGGTTTACTTGAAGAACAAAAAAGTTATTTCAATAAATAGAAGAGAAACGATGCATTTTGATAGCTCCACAATGCACCGGGGATAGAAACAAGATTTTTTTCCTCACACTCAGACTATTGTACAGAAACCATCCCACACGGTACTTTATCTTCAGAACTATGAAAACATATGTGACCTAACTCTAACTACCATATACGATGTTGACAAATTGTTATTTCGTCACATGTCACGTCATTAATTTGTCAATAAATACCTGCGTGCTCATACGTTTTAGATGTTTTATCCGTAACGACGTCCGGTACATATACATCAACATCTACATTTATACTCCGCAAGCCACCCAACGGTGTGTGGTGGAGGGCACTTTACGTACCACTGTCATTACCTCCCTTTCCTGCTCCAGTCGCGTATGGTTCGCCGGAAGAACGACTGCCGGAAAGCCTCCGTGCGCGCTCGAATCACTCTAATTTTACATTCGTGATCTCGTAGGGAGGAATAAGAAGGGGGAAGCAATATATTCGATACCTCATCCAGAAACGCACCCTCTCGAAACCTGGACAGCAAGCTACACCGCGATGCAGAGCGCCTCTCTTGCAGAGTCTGCCACTTGAGTTTGCTAAACATCTCCGTAACACTATCACGCTTACCAAATAGCCCTTGACGAAACGCGCCGCTCTTCTTTGGATCTTCTCTATCTTCTCCGTCAACCCGACCTGGTACGGATCCCACACTGATGAGCAATACTCAAGTATAGGTCCAACGAGTGTTTTGTAAACCACCTCCTTTGTTGATGGACTACATTTCCTAAGGACTCTCCCAATGAATCTCAGCCTGGTACCCGCCTTACTAACAATTAATTTTATATGATCATTCCACTTCAAAACGTTCCGGTAACGAGTAACGAATACTTTGGAACGTGTTTATGTCTCGACAATACGAATACACACACTACAAAATTAGCAGTCACTTTTACAGCCCAACACACGAATATACTGCACGGTTGAATCTTTTTGACATGCGCTGTGTACTTTCACGACCCATTTTCAAAACGTATTCTGATAAGGAACTGTGCATTTACTTAAAGGAAAATATACACACCAGCCATCTGTGTGACAGTATCCTTAGCATTTTTCGGAGAAATCTCTGCCTTCTACACAACTAAATGTATGCCAGACCGGTACTCGCAGGCACCTGGTGGTTAGTCTTTTTTCCAATGTAATCGCACAGCTTCGGCACCTTTCATGTATCTACGCCTTTAACGTGAAAATTATTGACACCTGTAATACAACACCCATGCCACTTCCTACGAACGCTACACTGGGGAATTGTATAGTTCGACTGCCAAATTACTTAAATTCACTAATCTAATGATGGCAATTTGTGTATTGCTACAATGAAATTATTGCTTACAATCCAGTGAGTAGTGAAATCAGTTTTCATACTGTAAACTACCTACACTCAAGTCATAAATGCAGTTTATATGTCTTGCAAATAAATATGTTATATTTTGCATTCTTTACCGTGGTCTTTCAGTGGCTCTACCTGGAAAAACACAACAGCGTCCTGCTATAGCAGTATTCTCTTTTGGGGTGGTCTGTAGGAGTGTAACTTGAGGTTCTGCTTCCAAAATATCACTTTATCACCGAGTACCACATCCTCTTCAACATGATCATCATGCAGTTCTGTTTTTGGGCCTATATTTGTCTCCTCCTCCAGTATCACTTTCATCTTCACAGTAAAGTATCCTGATAATTTCTTCGGCCGGATAAAATGAAAAAGATCGCGATTACTCATCTTTCGGACTTGTAAGATTTGTAATTGTTATTGTTGGTATAGTAGCATAGTTTTATACCGCTGCAAAAATTTCATTAAACGGAAATTTGGAAATGAATACTCAAATTAACATTATACAAGGTTACGTGGTGTCCCAAAAATTGTGCTAGTGAGATACACAACTGCTTAAAACAAACTTATATCTGCCCAGATATTACTTGGAATTCCAAATGATAAATTGTTGCCGTCTATTAGCAGTTTTTAAAAGAAAAGTAAGTGTGGAATACAGTACCCACACCGTAACATTTTGGGGGTAATCTGACTGTCATCAGCCTGGCTTTGCACCAAATGCTTATCATCTGTTAGTCTGCCCTCATTTATTAACAAGTTAATATCCATATATTCTCGCAGTACGTAACTGCGTCGTCTTCTAACAGCCTCACAAGAACAGTATTCATCCAGTGCTATAAATACGTGAAAATACGGGTTTCTTTCTTACAATTTCTAAGGAATGAAAGTAAAATACAGCAAACCTTGGTAATTGCTTTTAAACTCTGTGATGTGTTATGATAAATTATGTGCCTCACTAAGCTCATATCTAAGACGGAAAAATACACAAACTGAGGACCATACTAGCGCAAGAGTAGGAACTCACAACTAACACAGACTGGGCATACTGACTTAGTGCACAACACCGACGATACTGTAATGGATTTTTTTCACTATATAGAATTTTAAAAAAAGGCTAATGACTACTTTAAAGTATATAAATGAAGGATGAAGCTCTTTTTCAGCAAAGGAAATGGCTATGAGCACTATGGGAATTAACATCTGAGGTCATCAGTCCCCTAGAACTTAGAACTACTTAAACCTAACTAACCTAACGACGGCATACACGTCCATGCCCGAGGCAGGATTCAAACCTGCGACCGTAGCGGTCACGCGGTTCCAGACTGCAGTATTAAGAATCGCTTGGCCACACCGGCCGGCTCAGTAAAGGAAAGTTCTTATTCCCGAATGATATTGTCACACAAAAGAACGAGCCTTATAAAATGATTTTGGAAACGCGCATATTCAACAATGAAACTTACAACACGAACTAACGCAGAACAACCTGACGTAGCTGCGGCCTTTGTGTTTGTGGTTGCATAGCCGCGACTAACACTGCGTGCGCAGCTGACTGCGTGGCTAAATAGTCAGTGTGTCAGCCATCATAGATGCTCAACGAACTCAAGTAGGTGACTCTGCAAGAACAGCTTTGTACATGCTCTCAGAAGTAATTGTTTTCACTGTAGGAGTCAAGAATCATTATTTACTCCAATATACATATCTTGCAATTACAATCATAGTAAAACTGAGGAATATCTCTTTATACAGATGGGTGCTAACAATTTTTCTTTCTGTGTACCATTTCGAATGAATGTAATTGGCAGGGAGAAGCATGATTTGCGTCATTCTCTAACTCCCACCACACGAGTGACAGTGGCTTCCTCGTCCATGGATGTGGTCTGTACAAGTTACTACAAGTTACTGACGGATACAAACGAAATTTTCGAGGAATAGAGAAAAGTGATTACGAGAACCAAGAGCAGTCGAATAAAAATCTGCGAAATTTGACAAACACAGCATAGCTGCTAGGGACACCTGCGCTTCAGCCACGCAACGACTGTACTCGTTAAGGTTTTGGTTCTTAGGCGTGCCTCTAGCTGCTCGATAACTTTAGAGAACTGGTCACGTTTATGAGAACAATCATCTACAGATTTAGACATGGTCTCTAGCACTGCCGACACGTGCCGTGAAACGAAAGGTCGTATTATCGGATACTAAATACTCGGCGTCAGTACTTCAGAACACGCTGGAATCGATAACTTGTCAGTTCTCGATTTACACAGCAAAGGTTAGTGGGACGACGCCTGCCTCCAGCACAGAGGCAACCTGGCATACGCCGCAACTTAGCACGACTGCAGCTCTGCATCAGCGCTGTGCTACCATTTCAATCATAATGTCTTCGAACTCTCTGCAGCGTGTGTTGCATTATGGTAACGGATATAAACCAAATTAGCTTACCCCATTATTGACTAAAAGGAAACTACTTGAGAAGTGCTCAAGGAGATGAGACCTACACAAACTGAAAGCAGCAGCAGTTGTTGAGAGGTTCAAAGAAATCATTAGTCAGCATTTGACTGAAACAGAGAAAAGTAGCTATAAACAGAACTGGTCTTATCGACAGTGTCAGTACAGAGACAGGGACTAGTGATAATGATGTCATCATAGCGACGATGGTTACATAAGTCAGTAAAGCTATCAAGAAGGCTAGCAGAGTATTTATGGTGGAAGAAGCAGATGAACAGTGGTTTGCATCCTACTTAGACAATGAATGGACGGACGTAGAGGAATTATGGGCAGAGCTTAAACTGACTGTAAATCGCGTTCTGGAGAAGTAAATGGTTAAAGGACAGAGAACACCCAGCGTGGTTTTATAGGAAAATTTGGAAAATGCTGAGGATGCACAGACCGTTATATTCTCGGTACCTGGAAATCTCGGCAGGCAAAGTTAGTAGAGAGTTCTGCGTCCATAAAAAGTTTTATGAGCGAAGCATACAACAATTACCACTGTAATTTTGCAGCGAAAGACACTGCCGAGGAACCTAGAAAATTCTGGTACTAGGTAAAATCAATAAATGGAGCGAAATCTGTCGTCGACCGGTGTGGTGTAGCAACAGAAGAGAACAAAAGGAAAGCTGACTCACCATCGCACAGACTCTCGTATGACGGACATAGTAATGGACAGTTCCTGGGGTGGAGAAGCAACCACAAGAGTTGGAAACAAGTAAGTCATCAGGGCCTGATGGAATCCCAATTTGGTACTACAGAGACTACTCCACAGCGTTCGGTCATTACGTAGTTTGCATTTATAGCGGTACTGTCGCCCAGCATGAAGTCCCAAGAGAGTGCAAATAAGTGCAGGTGACTCCCGTATATCAAAAAGGGCAAAAGAACGGACTCTCAAAGTTACAGAACAATATCCGTAACATCGGCTTCTTGGAGAATTTTTGAGCATATTCTAAATTGGGAAAAAAATAAATTTTATTGAAACAGAAGAGCTTCCGTCCACGAATCAGCACGGATTCAGGAAGCACCGCTCATGCGAAACTCAGCATCCCCTTTTCTCATATTTTATCCTGCAAAGCCTGGAAGGATAACTGGCACATTCCGTATTCTTAGATCTCCGGAAAGCTTTTGACACGGTGCCCCACAGCAGGTTGTCAATGAAAGTCTCAGCATGTAGAATGTGTGGTTCAATGACATTTTAAGTGATAGAACCCAGTAAGTTGTCCTTGACAGTGAGTGACCATCAGAGACAAGGGTGCCGTCAGGAGTGCCCAGGGAATGGTAATACGACCCCTCTTATTATCTATGGTCTGACGGATAGGGTGACCATCAAACAGCGACTGCACTGCACTGCACTGCACTGCAAATCTCTGGTTACATCTACCAGGAGGGAGACAGGCGAAGCAGCGAAGCTGCTGTTCCTGTGTGGACCTCAAGAACTATTGTGGGGCCTCACGGTTAGGATTGGCCTATGGGAGCGGCCGCGTGGGGGCGGACGCTGCGTCAAATGCGTCATAGAGGCTGCGGAAGAAACTACTCCCGCTGCAGATCAGGCCAACGCGTGGTTGGCCTGCGGTGGACTTGGTGTCCCAGTCTGCGGATAAGACGACTGCCAGAGTGTTCTGCAGAGGCATAGAACATCCTGGCGGACTGCCTGAAGCGATCCCGCAGCAACGGGACGCCAGCTTCCTCATGAAGGATCCTTGTGGAGTAACGAGGCGGCTTGTGGAGAGCGAGCCGCAGCGCCCGATTCTGGACACGCCGGAGCATCGCAACGTGCGATGGGGCGGCATTCCCCCACACAACGGCGGCGTACTCGAGTACCGGCCGGATGAGGGCCAAAACAGTGACTGTTCGCTAATGACGTGTTATAAGGGAAAATAGCATCAATGTGTGACTTCAAAAGGGAATAGGACGAATCAGACAGCGTTTATATATTATTTGATGAATAACTGCTTGCTCTAAATGTAAAAAAAAAGATGTAAGTTAATGCAAATGAGCAGGAAAAGCTATCCTGTAATATTCGAATACAGTGTTATTGGTGCCCTGCTTGACTCAGCCACATCGATTAAATATCTGAGGGTAACACTGCATTGTGATATGAAACAAACGAGCACATAAGGACGATAGTGGGGAAGACGAGTGGTCGACTTTGGTTTATTGGGAGAAGTTTTAGGAAAGTGTAGCTCCTGTATAAAAGAGACTGCGTATAAACACTAGTTCCACCAGTTCTTGCGTACTGTTCAAGTGTTTGGGATCCCCACGAGGTCGGATTAAAGAAAGACATCGAAGCAATTGAGAGGCATGCTGCTAGACTTCATACTGGTAGGTTGGATCAACATGCGAGTATTACGGAGATGCTTCAAGAACTCCAGCGGGAATCCCTGCAGGGAAGACGACGACGCTACTGAGAAATTTTGGAGGGCCGTCATTTGCAGCTGACAGCAGAACGATTCTACTGGCGCCAATATACCGGGTGATCAAAAAGTCTGTATAAATTTGAAAACTGAATAAATCACGGAAAAATGTACATAGAGAGGTACAAATTGACACTAACCCTTGGAATGACATGGGGTTTTATTAGAACCAAAAAAATACAAAAGTTCAAAAAATGTCCGACAGATGGCGCTTCATTTGATCAGAATAGCAATAATTAGTATAACAAAGTAAGACAAAGCAAAGATGTTGTTCTTTACAGGAAATGCTCAATATGTCCACCATCATTCCTCAACAATAGCTGTAATCGAGGAATAATGTTGTGAACAGCACTGTAAACCATGCCCAGCGTAATGGTGAGGCATTGGCGTCGGATGTTGTCTTTCGGCATCCCTAGAGATGTCGGTCGATCACGATAGACTTGCGAGTTCAGGCAACCCCAAAGCCAATAATCGCACGGACTGAGGTCTGGGGACCTAGGAGGCCAAACATGACGAAAGTGACGGCTGAGCACACGATCATCACCAAACGACGCACGCAAGACATCTTCCACGCGTCTAACAATATGGGGTGGAGCGCCATCCTGTATAAACATCGTACGTCCCAGGAGGTGTTTATCAGTCAGGCTGGGGATGATGCGATTTTCTAACATATCGGCGTACCTCTCACCCGTCACTGTAGCTGTTACAAACCAGAATTATGCATTTCCTCAAAGAAAAAAGGCCCGATAACGGTAGCTGTAATAAATCCAACCCATATCGTGATTTTCTTGACGTGCAATGGAGTTTCTACGACAGTGCTGGGATTTTCGGTAGCCCAAATTCTGCAGTTTTGGGCGTTGACGGACCCTCGGAGCGTGAAATGAGCTTCGTCGGTCCACAACACGTCACTCAATCAATCGTCATCTTCCGCCATCTTTTGAAACGCCCACACCGCAAATGCCCTCCGCTTCACTAGATCGCCAGGTAACAGTTCATGATGCCGATGGATTTCGTACGGATAGCATCGGAAGGTACGCCTCAGTGCCAACCAAACAGTATTGTAAGGAATGCCGGTGCACGAGCGCTGACTTCCCCTTGCATAGACGAACCCGCTACATTCTCCGTTTCTTCCTGAACTGTCTCAGCAACATTACGCCTTGTGCTCGGTCGGCCACTACGGGGTCTATCGTCTAAACAGCCCGTGGCTTCGAACTTCGAAATCATTCTCGCCACAGCTGAATTGGTCAACGGAGCTTTACCCGTTCTAATCCCCTTACTATGTCGATAGGATCGTAACGTTGAACTAGCACATTCCCCATTCTGATAATACAGTTTCACTAAAAGCGCCTTTTCAGGTAACGTCAACATGCTGTGACTGCTGGCGCATCTGATTCTCTCCCTCATTACAGCTCATTTTATACACGATTGTCATGCGCAGTCACTGACGTTTTGCTGTCCAGCGCCATCTGTCGGATATTTTTTGAACTTTTTTTGGTTCTAATAAAACCCCATGTCATTCCAAGCATGTGTGTCAATTTGTACCTCTCTATCTACATTATTCCGTGATTTATACAGTTTCCAAATTTATACTGACTTTTTGATCACCCGGTACATTTCATATGAGGACCGCAAAGACAAGATATAAGAAAGTTGGGCTCACACGGAGGCAAAAAGACAGTCGTTTCTCACGCACTTCATTTGCAAGTGGAACAGGGAAGGAAAAGACTAGTAGCCGCACATAAGGTAGAACATATGTGAATGTAGAAAGACAGTTGAGGATAGATAGGCAAAACGCCCAATAAAATCCTTATGTAACACACGAGCTATTGAACTAAACTCATGAAAGGAGAATATGTAAAAATCAGCAAATCTCTCGCATCACAGTAGGTACATAGTGGAGACAATGAGCTCGCAGTCTTGTGCTCTCTGAGAGTTCATGGCATGGGCAATGGTCCGATTACTCGTCTTCGAATTCTCTTCTATGCGGCTAAGGACACCCTCTTCGAACTCGAGAGTGGGAACGTCCTTTGAGCACCACAACCAACCCTCATAGTGCGAACGTTCCAGTTGCTAGCAGCCGATGTTGTAGTCGGGCGAAAATGTTGTGTCATGAAATACTTAAAACAGGGACTGAAGACTGAACCCTCTTCTGAATTAGTTTTCGTGGTTTGAATAGGGATATTTGAAAGTTATCCATTCTCCAGTCTTATTTTAGACACATTTCCGGGCATAGATTCCTTATTAAAACTTTACCTGCTAAGTCCCCTCTACAGCCCCTAGAACCCTATGATAGGAACTGTGAAATACCCACTGTATAGTAGGCCTACGCAAGGGAAATGAACGAGATGATAATTTTATAGGAACGAAAGAAGAAATAAACGAAGTTGACATGCTAGATATAGTATCGCGAGGAAAATCTGACAGAAAACTAAATGATATTAGACGAAATGAGATCTTCGGAATACACGACATTACCGTCAGAATTATTCAGATCCTTTTGACAGTCAGCCGTGACAGAACTATTCCACTCGGTGTGTAAGATATGCGAGACAGACAAAACCCTTCGACTTCAGGACGAATGTAATAATTCCAATTCAAAAAAAGTGTGAATATTACCAAACTATCAGGTTAATGAGACATAAATTAATTACAGAAGAAGGCAAAATTGATAGAGATAACCTTGATGAAGATCAGTTTGAGTTTGGGAGAAATGTAGGGACACGCGCGGCAATACTATCCCTACGATTTACCTCAGAGGATAGGTTAAAGGCAAACCTCCGTTCATAGCATTTTTAGATGCAGAGAAAGTTTTTTTTTACACATATTATGAAGGGTATCAGAGATAAAATACAAAAAGTGAAAAGTTATCCAAAACTCGTACAGGAAGCAGACTGCAGTTGTAATTGAGTTCTAAGAGCCAGAGGACATGAAAGGAAAGCTCTACTTCAGATGGGAGTGAGACAGGGCTGTAGCCTATGCCCGATGATTTCAATATGTATAGTGAACAAGCACTAAAGGAAACCAAGAAGAAATTTGGAGAGGAAATTGAAGTTCCAGGAGAAGAAATAAAACTTTGAGATCAGCCAATGACACTATGATTCAGTGAAAAACGGTAAAAGAAATGGAAAAACAGTCCAGCGGAATGGATACTGTCTTGAGAAGAGGTTATAACATGGGCAACAACAAAAGTAAACAAGATAGCGTAACATAGTCGAATTTAATCGGGAAATACTGTTGGATTTAGATTAAGAAATGAGTCACTGAAAGTGGTAGTTGATATTTGCTACTTGGATTACAAAATAACTGATGATGGATGACGTAGAGCGTACATAAAATGCAGAGTGGCAATAGCAAGGAACGCATTTCAGAAAAAGAGAAATCTGTTAACTTCGAAAATAAAGTAAAACGTTCGGAAGTCTTTTCTGAAGCTGTCTTAAATTTAGCCTTATGGGGAAGTGAAATCTGGCCAATAAAAAGATATATAAGAAAAGAATATGAGTTCCTGAAATGTGCTGCTACAGAGCTGCTGAAAGTTAGATGAGTAAAACGAGTAACAAACGAAGAGGCGGTAAACGGAATTGAGGTAACAAGTAATCTGTGGTACAAGCTGACTAAAAGAAGGGATCCGGCGATAGTAAACTGACTGAGTCATCAATTAACCACCAGTTTTGCAATGTAAGGAACAATAGTGGGTAAAACGTTAAGACTAAGGGCCGAATGCATAAGAACTTTAAAACTGACACGGATTGCAGTAGTTATGCAGCGATTAAGAGATTAGTACAGGATGGGCTAGCGTGGAGAAATTCGTCAGACTAGTCTTAGCACTGAAGAACACAACGCCAGCAACAACATGTAAAAGCCATAGCAAAGTTGACGCACTTTAGCCCTTGCAATAAACCATGATTATAAGATTCCTATCTCATATATACGAGGGCGTGCTGAATAGTAATGCCTCCGAATTTTCTATGTGAAAACTCTTTAAGCGTTAGAAATTTAAAAAATCTTAATAACTTTCTACATGTTCATTCTTCATGTCTACATATTTATTTCTCAACATAGTCACCGTGCCGACGAACTCATTTCTCCCAGCGAGAGTCCTATAGAATGGTTCAAATGGCTCTGAGCACTATGGGACTTAACATCTGAGGTCATCAGTCCCCTAGAACTTAAAACTACTTAAACCTAACTATCGTAAGGACATCACACACATCCATGGCCGAGGCAGGATTCGAACCTGCGACCGTAGCGGTCGCACCCTGTAGAATGTTTGACTTTGTTGACGGAACCGCAACCTTACCTCTACTTGCGCTGCTTCATTACTATCAAAGTGAAGTCCTCGCAGTGATTCTTCAAATTTTCGAAGGAGATGAAAATCGTTTAGGGTCAAGTCGGGATTGCATGGAGGATGATCGATGATAGCGAGCCCAAGGCGTTGGACTGTTGCAGATGTCGCAGAGTTCGTATGTGATCATGGTGAAGGAGAGGGTGCTCCATGTGTGGACGAACTCTTCCATTTCGAAACCCGACTACAGAACACTGTTTGTCACTCATCTACATAGTTACGTCACACATCGCCATGTTCCACGCTACAATACGCTGCCTTCTAACGACAGAGTGTTGTAATTTGTGTAAGCGAAGAGGGAAAGTCGACACAGTAACATGCGTGGCATGTAATGCTTCAACCGCGATTGAGAACGGAATAAGAAATTCGGAGGCATTAGTTTTCAGCACTTTCTCGTGTTTTAGAATCCCAAAATTTCCATTTTTCGGCTTCATAAAATAACTTTCGCCATAATTTTATTGTTTGGTTTTTGCAAGAGTAAGAAAGGGAAAGTTTATATAAAATTATTGATAATGCCAAAAACGGATGTCATTATAGGCATTAATTTCAACAATTCAGTTTCTAGAACATGTTACAAGTTAGTGTTTTAATACAGGGTTATTACAAATGATTGAAGCGATTTCACAGCTCTACAATAACTTTATTATTTGAGATATTTTCACAATGCTTTGCACACACATACAAAAACTCAAAAAGTTCGATATGTGCCCCTTTAGTGATTCGGCAGACATCAAGCCGATAATCAAGTTCCTCCCACACTCGGCGCAGCATGTCCCCATCAATGAGTTCGAAAGCATCGTTGATGCGAGCTCGCAGTTCTGGCACGTTTCTTGGTAGAGGAAGTTTAAACACTGAATCTTTCACATAACCCCATTGAAAGAAATCGCATGGGGTTAAGTCGGGGGAGGGTTGAGGCAAGTACATGAATAGCTGATCATGATCTCCACCACGACCAATCCATCGGTTTTCCAATCACCTTTTTAAGAATTGCCGAACATCGTGATGGAAGTGCCGTGGAGCACCATCCTGGTGAAAGATGAAGTCGACGCTGTGGGTCTCCAGTTGTGGCATGAGCCAATTTTCCAGCATGTCCAGATACACGTGTCCTGTAACGTGTTTTTCGCAGAAGAAAAAGGGGCTGTAAACTTTAAACTGTGAGATTGTACAAAACAGTTAACTTTTGGTGAATTGCGAATTTGCTGCACGAATGCGTGAGGATTCTCTACCGCTCAGACTAGCACATTGTGTCTGTTCACTTCACCATTAAGAAAAAATGTTGCTTCATCACTGAAAACAAGTTTCGCACTGAACGCATCCTCTTCCATGAGCTGTTGCAACCGCGCCGAAAATTCAAAGCGTTTGACTTTGTTATCAGGTATCATGGCTTGTAGCAATTGTAAACGGTAAGGCTTCTGCTTTAGCCTTTTCCCTAAGATTTTCCAAACCGTCGGCTGTGGTACGTTTAGCTCCCTGCTTGCTTTATTCGTGGACTTCCGCGGGCTACGCATGAAACTTGCCCGCACGCGTTCAACTGTTTCTTCGCTCACTGCAGGCTGACCAGTTGATTTCCCCTTACAGAGGCATCCAGAAGCTTTAAACTGCGCATACCATCGCCGCATGGAGTTAGCAGTTGGTGGATCTTTGTTGAACTTCTTCCTGAAGTGTCGTTGCACTGTTATGACTGACTGATGTGAGTGCATTTCAAGCACGACATACGCTTTCTCTGTTCCTGTCGCCATTTTGTCTCACTGCGCTCTCGAGCGCTCTGGGCCGGCCGGAGTGGCCGTGCGGTTCTAGTCGCTACAGTCTGGAGTCGCGTGACCGCTACGATCGCAGGTTCGAATCCTGCCTCGGGCATGGATGTGTGTGATGTCTTTAGGTTAGTTAGGTTTAAGTAGTTCTAAGTTCTAGGGGACTGATGACCACAGGGGCAGTTAAGTCCCATAGGGCTCAGAGCCATTTGAACCATCGAGCGCTCTGGCAGCAGAAAGCTGAAGTGCGACTTCAGCCGAAGAAAACTTTATCAGTTTTTCTATGTATCTGCAGTGTGTCGTGACCATATGTCAATGAATGGAGTTACAGTGAATTTATGAAATCGCTTCAATCATTTGTAATAACCCTGTATATAGGATTGAATACCCTCGTAATTATAAGTAGGTGGTTGCCAGTCAGTATGTTCATTGCGCATTAGTCTTTGTGGCTCGGTAAACGTCCCCGCCGTAATAACTGGTTGTTTTCACGTCGGGTCTCCAGACGGAATATATCGTCATTTGGACACAATATTTCGGTGGTTAACCTGGCCACTATCTTCAGGTGAGTAGGGCGTTGCACAAGCTCGCCGGAACTGAGCGGCGGCTCCTTTATACAACAAACCTGGGTCCATTGCACGTGCGCGAACAAAAGTTCTCTCCAGCACAAGGCACAACAGTGCACCGGTGGTTAGTTAGTTTGTTAGTTACGTGTTCCATTGATCAATAGCACGGAAAACCGTTATGATGTGGAGCGTGTCAAATGCACAAGAAATGCGCACAGGAAACAAGTTTTTTTTTCTTTTTTTGTTTACATTGTAGTATTATACTTAAATATTTCTATTATCTATCCCATTCCCTTAAATGGAACAAAATGCATATATTAGATCTCCAGATTTATTCATATTCAAGAATTCATCTATGGTATAGAAGGCGTTGTCAAGGAGGTATGATTTCAATTTGTTTTCGAAACTATTCCTGCTATCTGTCAGACTTTTTATTTCATCGGGTAATTTATCAGAAAGTTTTATAGCAGCATATTTTACCCCTTTCTGTGCCAAAGATAGGTTAGGTAAAGGGTAGTGTAGGTCTTTCTTTTTTATGGTATTGTAATCATGAATGTCGCTGTTGATTTTAAACTGGTCCAAGTTGTTGAGAGAAAAAATTCATTAGTGAGTAAATGTACTGTGAAGCAGTTGTAAGAATTCCTCACCTTTTAAACAGATGCCTACAAGATTTGAGACTATGAACCCCACACATTATTCTAACTACTTTCTTTTGAGCAGTGAATACCTTTTGCCTAAGTGTTGAGTTGCCCGAGAATATTATTCCGTATGTCATCAGAGAGCGGAAGTATGCAAAGTATGTTAGCTTACTAATTTCTACATCCTCAAAATTGGCAATTATTCTGATTGCAAAAGTTGCTGCTGAACCTACTGGCTTTAGGACATCCAAAATGTGAATTTTCTAATTAAGATTCTCATCTATATGTACTCCCAAAAACTTAGTATGCTCTACCTTGGCTACTGACTTCTTTTGATGTGTTATGTTTATTGAAGGAATTATATTTTTTGCAGCAGAAAATGGGATGTACTGTGCTTTTTCAAAGTTCAGAGCAAGCCTATTCGCATAAAACCAATTAATAACTTTTCCAAAGACCTTATTTGTATCGTTTTCTATCGGACTTTCTTTTACTGGATTAATAATTATGCTTGTATCATCAGCAAACAGTGTCAGCATCTTGTTTCACATAAGAAGGGAGGTCATTCACATATATCAAGATCAGAACCTTGTGGAACACCTAATGTAATCTCACCCCAGTTAGATGAAGTGGCAAACTTGTTTGAATCACTTGAAGCATATAAAGAGACTTATTGCTTCCTGTTCTGTAGATATGACTTAAACAACTCATATGCTTTTCCATCTATACCATATAATTGTAATTTCTCTAACATAATGTTATGGTTTACACAATCAAATGCTTTGGATAAGTCACATTTTACTATTTAAAGACTCTATAATGTGGACCGTGAAATTGTATATTGCTGTCTCAGTGGAATAGCATTTCTGAAATCCGAACTGTGATTTACTAAGTATCCCATTACTGTTGATATGGCTAACCACTCTTGAGTGTATTACTTTTTCAAATATTTTTCAAAATGCTGTAAGGAAGGATACTGGCCGGTAATTGTTGACATCTGTGGTTTCCCTCTTTTTGCAGAGAGGCCTGACAATGGCATATTTTAACCTGTCTGGAAAAATACCCTGAGTCAGTGATGCATTTTATATGTGACTCAAAACATCAGCTGTAGTTGCTCCACATTGTTTTAATAACTTATTAGAGGTGTCGTCTACTCCAACAGAACATATGTGTTTCAAGGATTTAATAATTTTCCTTATTTCACAAGAGGTTGTTAGATGAAACTTAATCTGACTAAAATTTTTCAAAACTGACTGTTCCATGTACGGTCTGGCTTTTTCTTTTGAACTATTCTCACCAATTTTTTCTCCTAAACTTAAGAAATGATTGTTAAATACATTGGCTACCTGTGTACTGTTGGTTAAGATGGTCTAATTCTCTTTAACAGTAGTACTACTTACTCCAGTGGTTACTTTTCCTGTCTCCCTTCTAACATCATTCCATATTGATTATATTTTATTGCTAGAGTTGTTAGTTTCTTCTCTAACAAATATATTTCTGATTTCCTTACAACTTTTCTCAGTATGTTACAATAATTTTTATAGTTTAAAACCTCTTATGGGTCTTTACTAGTTCTTGCTGTCTCATATAGTTTTCTTTTTCTTTCTGAAGACGCTTTAATACCTGTAGTAATGCAAGGTTTCTTTCAAAAGTTTGTGGTGTTACATTTGGTAATTTTCTTTGGAAAACAATGTTCAAAAAGGGATATAAATTTATCAAGAAATGTGGTGCATTTATCATTAGCATTTGGCTCATTATATACGTCTTCCCAGTTTATATTTCCCAAACTTTGTCTGAAGTGATCTACAGATACCGAGTTGAGCACCCTCACATTTTTACTTAATGATTTCTGAAGTGTACACCCTGTTAGGTTTTGTAAGTTAATCAGTTGTGCATCATGGTCAGATAACCCATTTACGACAGGGAAAGCATGTGTTTGTTCTACATCATCTTGCTGTACAAATACATTATCTATTAGAGTACTACTGTCTTGAGTTATACGTGTAGGCAAATTTATCACTGATTCTAAGTTATATGTTGTTAACAACACTTGTAGTTCACTTTTCCTATCAGAATTGCTTCGAAAGTTTACATTGAAATCACCACAGATTAATAACTTCTTCTTTTTGTCTGAGAGATAGCATAATAGGGAGTCAAACTTTTTTATGAATAGCTCCCAATCTCCTAGTGGAGACCTTTATACTGTTGCTAATATCAACACAACATTATCTAGCTGAAGTTCACGTGCACAAACCTCAAAGTGCTGATCAACACAAAATTTGCTTACTTCAACTGTTCTGTATTTATACCCTTGTTTTTATGAAAATGGCAACCCCTCCTTTATCCATACTAGATCTACAAGTGTAAGAAGTTAATTTATACCCATATACTGACATTTTCCATCCCTACAGTTACATGGTGCTCAGACAGACAAAGAATATGAGTCGCATTCTTATTTTTGAGATCATCTAAACTCATTATCAGCTCGGCTACTTTATTTTTTATTCCCTGATAGTTTGCTGAAGTAGGTTGATACCACCCTTAGCTTTATCCCTATCTGCTGTGCATGAAGTTTCTTCTCTTCTATTTCCCTTGGTTGTTGTTTGTCTGGAATTTGGCTTTAACCTAAAAAACCTGTCTGCCTGGTCCCATTAACCACAGGGATCACCCCTTGTGTGACTTAGGCCCCAATTAGAGTATCTACCAATAGAGAAACTATTTATATTTCCCCTTCCTATTTAGGTGCAGGCCATGTGTAGTGTAACCCCACCTACTAATAGCATCAACTGGAACAACAATCATGTGCGACTTTGCCGGTGTCTGGAGCATCCCGTTCAGCTCAGTGTTAACACGCCTTAAAGCAGTGTTTACCCAGGGCTGATCATGGCTCTGAAAGACCTCCACAAACCCCACATTCGTGTGGCCAATTTCTGTTCCTATTTTATCCAGGTCACTCCTAATACTTTATCTTGTATTCCTAGCCAGGCTGTTTCCTGCTCCTCCAACTATAATTACCCGATCTTCCTTCTCAAAGACCTTGCATAGCCGACCTAAGTTTTCTGTCACCTGGTTAAGTGTAGCACTTGGTTTCACAAAACTTGTGACCTGGTACTCTGTCCCTAATTTCTCCTGAAGCTGTTGGCCCATACCCTTCCCATGACTGCTACCTATAAGGAGAATTCTTTTTTTCCTATTCTGATTTGATCCCGACCTGTCTTTTATCTTTGAGCATATATTCTGTTTCAACCTACATTCAACTACATCTGAATGAGGTCCTTCCTCCACTGCTTCAGATAGCAAGCCAAACTCATTTGCTAACTGAATTTCAGAAGTTTTATCAACTGTTTCCCTTTTTCGCCCTTTGCTTGCTACCTTTTCCCAGTGCCCAGAGTCCCTTTCCTCCCTTAGCTTACATAGTTCCAAATTCGCGATTTATAATTCAGCTTTAAGGGCACAAATCTTTGTCTCCTGTTCCGCGATTTTTCTATCCTTTCTGCATAACCTACACTGCCATGGAAGCGCCTTATTATCTACCCTAGTTTCCTCTCCGCTGCACTAGCCCAATGAAACCACGACCTACAGTCTATACAGAAAATCCCCTCTTTCAAATTTCTACGGCAATCACCACACTTGTCACACATGGTTTGATAGTAAAACGTAACACAAAATCAGAAAATAACTTCAACAACACAATAGTTTCGTAACCTGTACTAATACGTAACTAAACACTAATGTAAACAAACTTATAAACTTGATTCAGAAACTTTTAATTAACCACACAAATTCTAGATGAGAGACACGAATTAATTTAGCTTTGAAGCGCTAAGTCTAGTAAAAAACAAATATCTATGCTAGTACGAAATTTACGCCTAAGTATGCAAACAAACTCGCGACTGCCGGCCACTACGAAATACTGCCTTTTCGATGTAATTACGTTCAGAAAAGCGAAACCTCCAATAGATAGATTAGATAAGAAGTAAATGCATTAGTCCAAAACGTAATATTAACTAAATTAGCTCTTATTTCAATATTAATCGCTTAACTTAGTGAGAACTTCGTACACGCGCGTCCGCCTGGCTGATGGTCTGAAAGAAAGCGGAAACGATAAATCGGTGTCAAACACCACTGACGGCTTTTGATGACCAAAACAAAGACCGATGTTTTTTGATGTCAGACAGAACAGGGTTCCAGCTCTTACTTAAAGGATACTCCTTACCTCTGTTTACAATACTGCCAGAGACCCGGATTTGAGTGGCTTCTTTCACTACACAATCCCAATACCGCAACGCACGGCAACCACTTGTGTCTCCTCGTACAACATTATATGTCCTTCAGTCAGAATATTTTCCTCCATGGCTGATTTTTCTGGCTGAAATAAACGCATGTGGCGATGATGCATGACGCAAAAATCCTGGACTGTACGAATCGTCTGTCCAATATAGGCTTTCCCATAATGACAGGGAATCTTGTAGACCACGGGTTTTATCAAACCCAAATCATCCTACACTGATCCCAGCAGAGCCCTGATCTTAGCTGGCGTACGGAATACACTTTTAATATAAAATTTATTTAAAATTCTTCCTATTTTTGAAGATATGCTTCCCGCAAAAGGTAGGAATGTCACCGATTTGCTTATATCTTCTGTTTGTCCCCGCGAAGGCCGAATACGTAAAGCACTACGGATCTGATTGTCCGACTGCTACGGTCGCAGGTTCGAATCCTGCCTTGGGCATGGATGTGAGTGATGTCGTTAGGTTTAAGTAGTTCTAAGTTCTAGGGGACTGATGACCACAGATGTTAAGTCCCATAGTGCTCAGAGCCATTTGAACCATCTAATTGTCAGTATAACCATTCTGCTTGACTACAGCTTTTAGATGATTTGGTTGTTGTGTCAAACTACCTGCATCTGAGATGACATAAGCTCTTTTTACCAATGTACGTAGGGCCCCATTGCGTTGGTACGATGAATGACAACTTAATGCATGAAGACATCCGTTCGTATGCGTCGGCTTAAGATAAACAGTATGTCCTAATATCCCATCATCCCTCCCGTAGACCAAGACATCTAACAACGGAAGTTTTTCACCTTCCATTGTGAATTAAATATTGAGATGCAGATAATTCAAATGGTCTAGGAAACGAACCAGAGCATCCCTCCCATGTAGCTGTATCCTAAACGTATCGTCGACGCATCTCCAGAAACAAGTTGGTTTTCAGAACGTCGTGTTCAGTGTCACGGCCTCAAAATCTTCCAGCTGAGGCGCCTTGTCACGATCCGTGAAGTTCCCCCCGTCGGAGTTTCTAGTCCTCCATCAGGCATGGGTGTGTGTGTTGCCCATAGCGTAAGTTAGTGTAAGTTGGATGAAATAATGTATAGGCTTAGGGACCGATGACCTCAGCTGTTTGGTCCCGTAAGACCTTACCACAAATTTACAAATTTTCAGAATATTCCATAAACAAATTGGCGACTCTGGGGGATAATGGTCTTCCCATAGCCACTCCGTCAGCTTGTTCAAAGTATTTGTCATTAAATAAAAATATTTCGACGTCAACGCACGACGATAAAGCTTAGTTGTTTCTTCGTCCAATTTTTCACTAATTAACTGCAAAGAATCTACAAGAGGCACTCTGGTACACAGAGACAAAACATCAAAATTAATAAGCAAATGCGTAGGATTGAGACACCAAGACTTCAAACGCTGAATAAAAACAACGTTCGGTGCATAAAGGAGCCGCCGCGAAGTGTTTGATTTCAATTCCGGGGAGTTAGTGCGACGCCCTACTCACCTGAAAATGGCGGCTAGGTGGACCGCCGAAAATTGTGTCCATATGACGATATGTTCCGGCTGGAGATGCGACATGAATAGAACGATGCACTAGTCTTGATTTCAGCGCGCCTACGAGATGTCTTTTATCTCATAAAGGCGAGAGTGAAAACCTCACTTTAGTGTTAAAAGCTGAATATTTTATTTTTTCTGTTGTCAGGGGTTTAAATGTGAAGTAAAACATGTGCTACGATATTGTGAAAAAGTGTTTTCACTTTGTTAGTAAAATACCCGATGCCTGAGATCACCGCCTAGCAAAAGACTAACACCGTATTAAAGACTCAATATTAATGAACATTAATAAAACCGACAAACTGCAGGGACAGATTCCTGACTGGATATAGGGAAAAAGGTACGATGAACATGTGTGCGAAAATGCATCATTACCACGGTAGATGGCGCTGACGAATGAAATTCCTCTTACCACATGCCCTGTCTTCCTTGTGTGTTGCAGACTTTGTGATAGGCGCAGCGTACTGTAAGCAGGACAATGGTCCGGTATTCATGCGGGGAACAAGCCGAGATGCCGGCCGGGGTGGCCGAGCGGTTCTAGGTGCTACAGTCTGGAACCGCGCGACCGCTACGGTCGCAGGTTCGAATCCTGCCTCGGGCATAGACGTGTGTGATGTACTTAAGTTAGTTAGGTTTAAGTAGTTCTAAGTTCTAGGGGACTGATGACCACAGATGCTCAGAGCCATTTGAACCAAACCGAGATGGTGCTTGGGTACGGCCAGGCAGATGGTAACGGTCGAGAATCCGCACGGCTGTACCAGAACAACCGCCATTACAGATACCAACCACATCAGACATTTAAAGCGATTTTTGGGCGTTTGTGTGACCATGGGTCCTTTCCGACAGACGAAAGTGCATGCAGGCGGCAGACTGTGCTTATAGTAGTTTTGGAGAGCGAGGTTCTATGGGATATTGACACAAACCCTACTACAAGCTCCAGGCAAGTGGTCCGCCAACAAGGTGTAAGCCAAAATACGATTATGTGGATTCTGCATGACAACCGTTTGCATTGCATCCCATGAAATCCACTTTGAACGCTTGTTGTGACGTGGATGCGCTGCAACTCTGTACTGCGTTCCTGGACGATTTGTTGTCGTTGCGCGTGCACCGTCCATTTCCGGACGCATGCTCATAGGACCTTTCTTCCTGCATTTCCAGTCAGGAATCGGTCCCTGTAGTATGTTCACTTTATCAGAAGTTTCGCTGTGAAGCTCTTGGACAGCCTCCATACAGCCTCGATCTCTTCCCATGGAATTTCCACATTCCGGGACCCTGAAGAAAATCATGGGTAGCCGTCGATTTGTTTCCTAAGAAAAGATGTACACCTGGGTACAGTCATGCTTCTGTAGACAAACGTTTTTCCCTGGAGAGATGAACATCTTGTCTCAGAGTGGGATAAATATATTAACAGTTATAGCGATTATTTTTGAAATAATAAGCAGCTTACTTACTTTTGTTTCCATCTGTCTCCTTTTCATTCGACTGCCCCTTATATTTGTGGTAGTAGGAATCCAAACCATTATAGGACAGAAAAAAATTGATTTAAACATTAATGTTAGTGAATTGTAAGGTGTTATCCCACAATTACTCTCAGTTGTTGATGTAAGTAATGTTCAAGTTATTCCTGGAACAGAGAGGTGATCAAATGCAAATAAATTGCAGCGAATTCTTAATTTCCGAATGGACTACATACCGAAAAGGTAACGTACACGACATTAACAGTGAATAGCTGTTTGCATAGTGATGTCGGCACTTTATGGTAAGATAAATACAGAGAATGTGAAATTGGTGCCATACCGTGATTCGAATCAGGATTTTCTGGTCTTGGCGAGCAGTCGCATTAACCATTCAGCTATCTGCACACGTCTGAAACTCTCTCTATCACTCGAGATCCATCAACGGTTCCGGAACACTACGAGCAGATGTTCTTCCACAGGATATTTAGGAACAGCACCATTGTCAGATCGGATCTGGTAGAAGATCGTGGCATACCCTGCACACGGGAAGAAAACTGTGTCACTCCCGTAGGTTGCGCATTCTGTTTTTTACCTACTAGAAACCTCCATCTCAATACTGTAGATCTTAGGAAACCTCCGCAGCCAGCCACCTTTGTGATGAAGATACATGTAAACCGCTTTCTCAGTGCAGCTGTGACTCCAATGATAGAACTGTCATTTCAAGCTCAGACCACGATTGAGTTACCAAGCGAATCGACGTACACCACAAAGAAGTCATTCGAACATTCGGCCGACATAATGAAGTACAAAACATTGAATGTGTGTACATTCGGGGTCGATACTACCTCCTGACGAGCGTTGTGTACAATTTGCGCTTCCTGGATAATCCGACAACAATGAAAAAGAACTAGATACTGTCTGTTTGGAGACGAGTGGGCGCGATGTGTCGACCCAGACTGTAGGGAACTATCTGCAAAGAAACAATTTCGAATCTAGGTGCCCATTATGAACAACAGCGTTAGCCCCCTCCCTTCCAGAATCGTGGTGCGTAAAGAAGACTGGTAAGTAAACACCTGGAATGGAAATTCGAACAATACTATTGTTTTTTCTTCATCAACGAGAGCAATATTTGCCTGTCAGTCACATAAAAGTGTAGAGGAGGCAGTAGTACAGCACTGTGAGTTGTTAGCAAATTAATGATCTTATCTGAAGGCCATTGATAAGATAAGGGGGTATTAGGTTACACATATGGTGTCAGGTTACACACTTGGCCGAATTATAATCGTCATCTCAAGCTACTGTAACCCTGGGGAACCACTAGAAATTGGTTAGTGTCACCTAGGGGAACCCCTTCCCCCACCACTCCCCTCCCCATACACCAATCTGCACCTATAGAAATGCAGGACCAACAGGAAAGATCTCCACACCTCTCCATTTATTATAGTATGAATAAGGCTACCTGACCTTCCGTCATTCGTAGTTGGATCAAATAGTGAAAGAATGACGAAGCTTCAGTAGCAGCAATAGCAGGGATTAGTCAGCGCCACATGGCACAAGCGGAATAATACTGCAAGATTTGAAAGTAAGTATCTAATGATGTTATAATTTTGATTGCTTTTAACAAACATATATGGGATGTTCAAAAAGTCTCTTCGCAGTGCCGTATGGTTGTTAGCCGCGTGTGCCATATGATTGGTCGGCTGCCTGGGTTACTTCCCTTCAAGTGGACTTTCTCAACATTCCAATGTTCCGTTTATCTCAGCCAGTGACAGTAAAAACGAATATTCAATAAATTAATGACTTGTATTTCACTGAGTTTCATTTCGGTATATTCACTGCGGCATACGACACGAGCGACTAAGAATCATACGGCACTGCCGAGAGACTTTTTGAACACCCCATTTTTTAATATACAGGGTGAAAAGTATTTAAACCGACAAACTCTGGGAGGTTGTAGGGGACATCAAAACAAATATTTTTCCCTAATGCCATTTTTTCCTATGAGGATTATTTAAACTGGTAGAGGCCGTATTACACTCTTCAGTTGTTAGAGGCTGTATTACGATCTTCAGTTGTTAGAGGCTGTATTACGATCTTCAGTTGTTAGAGGCTGTATTACGATCTTCAGTTGTAGGTAACTGCTGTCCACCAGTGTATTAGTGCACTGTCTCTGTTTACTAATGGAGCAATACACCTAGAGTGAGTACACTGATATGGTTGGTGCCTACTACTTAGCACACCACAACGGACGAGCTGCACAGCGGGTTTATCAACAACAATATCAAAAATCGCCGTATCCCGAATCATACGACCTTTGCTGCTGTGTACCAACGTCTGTGTGAGACCGGGTCATTTAGCAGATTACCTGGACATGGACACCGTAGCATGGTAAGATCGCTGCAATTTGAGGACGCTGTCTTGCTGCATGTGGAGCGGGATCCTTCAATCAGCTCTTGTGTAATTGCAGGTAACATGGGGACGAATCAGACGAATGTAAGAACAGTCCTTCGAGAGCAATTGTTACGTCCATTTCACTTACAGCGTGTCCACAACCTGGAACCAGTTGATTATCCACCCAGAACACAGTTTTCACAGTGGTACCTGGAACAGTGTGAAATGCATCCTACATTTCCATCCTCTTCAACACGCACAATTCGCATGTTTGGAGTGCGGATAACCCACATGCCACAGTTACTAGCGCTCATCAAGTGCGGTTCTTCTTTAATGTGTGGGTCGATGTTGTTGGGGACTGTTTAATTGGGCCATATCTGCTACCTAGGCGATTAAATGTCAGGCACTACTACAATTTCCTCGCCAGAGCATTGCCAGAATTGTTGGAAGACGTCCCGCTCCCTACAAGACAAGGCATGTAGTTCCAACATGACGGGACGCAGGTACATTGCAGTCGTCGTGTGCATCGATTCCTGGACCGACGGTTCCCAGAAACGTGGATTTGCAGAGTTGGTCCTGTACCATGGCCTGCTCGATACCCTCTGGACTTTTTTGTGTGGGGAGAGAACCGCAACCTTGTTTAAGCAACTCCAGTGGCATCCGAAGAGGATCTGGTGGCCCGGATAGTAGCAGCAGCAGGAACAATTCAGGATACTCCTGGGGTTTTTGCCCGTGTCAGACAGAACATGATCCGGCGGTGCAACTTTTGTTTACGTGTCAATGGAGGCATTTTTGAAAATCTACTGTAATTGAAATTGGGTTGCGTTAATGTGTTGTCTCTTGGTCATAAAAAAATGGAAAAGTGTTTGTTGGTTTAATTAATTTGCCTCTAGAGAAATCTTCCTCTACCGCTTTAAATATTCCTCATAGACGAAATGACATTAGGGAAAAATATTTGTTGTGATGCCCCCAACAACCTCCCAGAGTTTGTCGGTTTAAATACTTTTCACTCTGTATTCTTACAGTTTGTTGTTGTTCCAGCAGCACAATGCACCTCTGAATCTGTAGTAGCAGAGCTGCTCGACGAGGACATGCGCATACTATTGGTCACACAGCCACAGCAGCAGCCCGCTGATTTACCAGACCTGGTGTTATTCAAGTACACTTTACAGCACGGCATCCACTACCATTCACCGCCACAGCAGCAGCAGTGACTGACAACATTGTAGCTGCCACAGCTTACAGAACCACAGTCAAGTCACACATAAAAACTACTGCTGTTTGCCAACACATAGAACATTGCTGCATATAGATAGAAATGAGTGCATGTGGGTGTGGATAATGAAAAGGTCCAGTGTGTTAATTCCAAAGTTCAATATTCATTGTAAGAGTGGGAATGTATGTGAAGTATTATGTGTTACACAAAGAGTAAGATGATAGATGAGTATGATCCATCCCATACACTAACTGATGTTAAAATTTTTGAATGCAAAGTCACCACAGTCGACATGAAGAGCAAAGACACTTAGGATTAACTTCACAGGACCCAAATGTATACTTAAAACATTTGTGTGTTGTGAAATTAGATGATGCGTACTACACAACATTGATAGCTACAGAGAGACTCTGCCATTGGCACCCATATCTAAGGGCTATTTGCGCAGAATACGTCACAATGAACCAAGTGAAGCAGTGAAACTTCCTGGCAGATTAAAACTGTGTGCAGGACCGAGACTCGAACTCGGGACCGTTGCCTTTCGCTGGCAAGTGCTCTACCAGCTGAACTACCCAAGCATGACTCACGCCCCGCCCCTCACAGCTTTACTTCTGCCAGTACCTCGCATCCTACCTTCCATACTTTACAGAAGCTCTCCTGCGAAACCTTTCAGAACTAGAACTCCTGAAAGAAAGGATGTTGTGGAGACATGGCTTAGGAGGGGAGGTACTGGCAGAAGTGAAGATGTGAGGGCGGGGCGTGAGTCGTGCTTGGGTAGCTCAGTTGGTAGAGCACTTGCTCCCAAAAGGCCAAGGTCCCGAGTTCGAGTCTCACTCCGGCACACAGTTTTAATCTGCCAGGAAGTTTCATATCAGCGCACACTCCGCTGCAGTGTAAAAATCTCATTCTGGAAGTGAAGCAGTGTATAAATTCCTGTATACTCCCTGTGCCAAAGTGTGTAACTTTGGAACCTGTAAAGACTGTAGAGGGCGACTTCACAGAGGGAATTCATATCTGGTGGTGCCACCCATTGTCCTGAACGCTGCACAGGCCGAATTTAAGGCTTACACAGGACAACTTTTTTGAATTTTTTTTAGGAGTACCTAATCAAGCATGGTGTGTTTCCTACAGAGCTCTTTCACTCACATACCCTGACCAACCTATGTCCTATCTGAGTACTTATTAAGAGAATATACAGCTTCTTACCATTAATCAGAGCGGTCAAGCACCGCCTAGAGCTATGACGCTGCTGCCTTTACCGCCAAGTCCAACATCTGAGTAACTGTTTCAAAAGAAAATTGTGTTGAGAGAGCCGAAAGCCTGCAGCTTATTGGTGCTTACTCATGGGATGCTTCACACTGTTCAGAAACGGTCCAGTTAGAGCAATACTCAACTGTGTCTCATCGAATTAAAGTTGCGGCACATTTGGAAGTGTTTTAAACATACTTTCTAAGCCGCAGTGTCTTCGCAGATATCATCTTTTTAAATAAATTTAGTAGAAAAATTGATTTACTACCATTTTACATTTTACAACAAACAATGTGCAGTTTTATTGGCAACACGGCCATCAAGTTGGCATCATTTATTCACATCATAATATTTATAGCAAGGCTCATACATGGAAAGGAACACACAATTTTTAAGCAGTTGAAGCACTAATTTACATCTGTGTGAAATGGCACATAGTACAGGTATATGTTGTATTGGAAACGAGTAGTAGTCTACATTATTCATACTGTTAAGTTTTTCAGTAAATTTCCTATGAATGTCCAAAAACATTTTACAAATATTTCGTGATTTCAGCCATTCGAACATGAAATAGGCAATAGTAACTCAATCATCATCATCTTGAAAGCCAAGATCCTCCATCTGAATCTTAATAATATATTCAGGAACATACAGAACGTCTGAGTTAAGTTGTTCTCTTAAATGTTCCAAAGTTCTGCAGTCGCCGTCCTCCCTAAATAGCGAGGTAATGGTCGACGTATCAGCGGAACTCACTCACAGAATACACACATTGTCCTCACTTAAGTTAACGTCGAGCAGAGTTGTTCCAGAAAGCATCAACACCTTGTTCATTCTGATGATAAACTGGCAATAGAGGCCAGAATATTCGTCTTCTATACTCTGACTTTTATTTTTTGTTAAAAGTTGCATACACTGCTGACAATAATATACCCTGCTGGCAAAAAATTAGTGCACATGGAAAGACGACATCGATTTTAATCCGATGACGGCATATGCCACCTGGTGTGTAGTAGATCTACTGATAATGGTTTTAACGTCGTCCGTCAACTGACAGCATGGTGGCATAGCTACGAGAGTGTCATCTGTGCGTAAACCATAATAGAGAATGCTCAGTGCCAACGCGTGAAGCAAGCAGTCAACCACGGTCAAAGACGCACTCTACACCCAACTGAGCGAGTTTGAAAGGGATGAAATTGTGGTCTACAAAGTGGTAGAATAGTCCATTCGGAGCACTGCCACGCTAGCTGGTCGTGCTGCGACTATTGTGTAACAGTGCAGGTATCAGTGGTCAGTGAACATTTTAACACCTGCAGATGAGGTTCTGGACAACTCAGCACAGACGCCCGCCGCCAGGATCATCGTATTGTAAGAGCAGCAGTGACAGATTGTACAGCTACCACAGCACAGATAAGAGGTCTTATGAGCCCAGACATGTCAACACGTACTGCTACGAACTTTTTACTAGCAGTGAGACTATGGACATGCACATCTGTAGCCCATATTCCACTCACGCCACAGCAGCGACATACACAGCTCGAATAGTGCCAAGAGAAAATCGCTTGGGAGATGGATCGGCGCACTGTGGTCTTCAGCAGTAAATGCAGAATCTGCTGCAGGAAAGTGATGGTTATTTGCTCATACGATGTAGATCTGCTGAGGGCTGTCTCGTGGAGAACATTCACCCAAGGCACGCTGGCATCGCCCCAACCTGTTGGTCTGGGGTGCGATAAGCTACAGCATCCGTTCACTTGTGGTGTTTTTAGAGGGGACACTAAGCAGAACTCAGTACCAGCAGAATGTTGGTAGGTCTGTTACTTTATCGTTCTTGCAACGGGAATGTGAAGTGTTGTTCCAACAAGATAATTCTCGCTCACTCACTCTTTAGGAGATAAATGCGTGTGTGTTCTCTGCAAAATGCCCTGTACGCCACTGTGAGCACAAAGTCTTCATCGTGATAGAGTGGATGAAACATCCCATTCACAAGCATGCCGTAGGAACCAAGTGGCCCTGCAGTGATGATACTAGAAGCTGGAGGAAAAAGAAGAATGGCTCATTACTTCCCGATAACTTATGTGCTTTTACTATAGGACATTCAGACTGTGGGAAGACTAAGCTTTTTCTAATACTGTTATCACATACTGAGCGGTTACATTCCGTAAATGTGTATATTTTTTCAAAAACTCTGTTTCAGTCAAAATGTCACCTATTGCAGAAGATCTTGCATGGTTTTGAGGGATTTTGAGGGATTAATGTACCAGACATTCAGTGAAAGCGGCAGTACTCCACCACCTGAAAAAAACGAAGCTAAACAATGTATTCATGTTGATGGACATCACAGTGAAAAATCAGAACGAGATCCGGAAATATTTTTGCATTGACTGCCATATGCAAGTTGACACATTTTATTTGAGGCAGACATACTCAAGGGTCCTGAGGCAGTTTGTCCAGAATAAAGCAATCCTTACTATCGGTTTCAAACACGAACATCTGAATTTATAGTGTATAGAAATTCGTCACCATGTGTGGGATTTGCTGGAATAACTCTCAGTATGGCTTTCTGGTCACTGATAAAACTAGAAAACTGAATGAGGGTCAATTTAGACGAAACTAATCTTATCGGTATATTGTATGCTCTCGACAAATTAGCATAAATGCCGTATGCTCACATGCAATTAGAAAAACTGAAACAGTGTACGTGAGTGTCAATGTACAATTAAAGAAACTGGATGGGTTTATCAAAGGATTAGCTACGAAAATTGAGTTTTACAAGCCCCTGACGGGGAGAAAAATGAAAGAGCCCATTGACATGAATCTGAGACAGAAGAGTTAAGAAGGTGAACAACGAACAACCCATCAACACAATTAGCTTCCCCCCTCCCCCCCCCCCCCCACCACCACCCCACACACACACACACATCCTAAAGACGGTACCATCTTGAAGTGCGATCAATATGCGACAGATCATCGCCAAAACGCAAAGGACCGTTGAGATGTGGAAAGCGATTTCTTACAAACTGCGACTCTTAAAACCAGGACAGTTGGATTGCGAATAGTCTCTCTCCGAAACTTCTAAACCTACACAGAAAGTATGAAACAGGTCTCGCGCATGGTGGTGGCGTAAGATAGTGGCCGAGGAGAAGAAGATGAAGGAAGAGGAGCAGGAAGAGGCGGAGAAGTCGAGGAACGATAGTCTATCACCAATTTCATCAACTGTCACATTGCTAGCAAAGTAGATAAGACAATAAAAGAAAGTGGATGGGTTTATCAAAGGTCAGTCGGCATCAGCCATATTTGCTCAGAAAGCTACTTATATGCTTGGCGAAGAACACCATCCATGGTGGAGACAGGGAGTTTGGTGAAGTGGAGCTAATATTCCTAAAAGCGTTGAACACCCGAATGTATATACTGAAAGAAAAGATATATGCTGAAATACTACAAATGACTAATGCACATAGAAAGACTACACTGAAAATGAACAATATAGAAGCACAAACAGTTAGAAATACGTTAATGTACGAGACCAGTGTTAAGCGCTGAAATGGCAAAGGGCAAGGCATTGACATTAAGCATAAAAAATGAAGACATTTTATATGTAGTCTGTATATTATGATGATACCAAGGAAATGATAGACCGAGTTTGGCTGCGGACAGCATCAATCACCACATAGATTGCAGCTCACATGATTGAAATTATATCGATCATCTCAGAGATTCGGGAAAGGAGCATTATCGCATAATAGAGACGGTAGTCTGTGAACTTCATACGTCTGCTGGAAAAACCAATGCTCAGCATTCTGCCACATGAAAGAGAGTGCTGTGGAGTGTCTGAACAGAACCATAAAAACCGTATGTGGATGAAACTTAATCTTCGTGGTTCATACACATGACTAGTCCTTCTCCCACAAAATAATGGGGAGTATTTTCGAACTGGTCATCATACGATTAAGATGATACCTATCAAAGTACATGGCAATAGACTTCCTTATGTAGCATACAATCGTATTAGGTCCATGCAAGCTTATAAGCTCAATGTATGTGACTTGGTTTGCATTTCGAATTAAAAAAAAAAAAAAAAAAAGTTTGATAAGTCTTAAGTTGCAAACTGGCCAACAGATATATTTACTGTGTCAAAATTGCAGGGGACAAACCCGAAAACCTACATCTTAAAGCAAAGGAATCATGCAGAAATTACAGGGAGAATTTACTCAGAATAATTACAAAACAGTCCTGAATCAAATGTGTTTCTCGTAGAGCATGTGGTAAGGCATCACGGGAATAAGGCTTTAATGAAATAGCCTGGATTTCCTGCATCACGAAACAATTGGATGAACGATCGCAGTTTGCCATATAATGGCACGTACAAATCTCAGATAGTGCAGTAGCTTATCGTGTGTGCTAGGAAGCGTAGCGGCAGAGGTGGCGGTGATATTCTGCCAGCTGAAATTCATATCACTGGAGACAGTTTATGGACCTGGCACAAAACTGAAAAAGCATCTGGCTCGTGGTGATAAGGGAGTTGATCTACTTGACAAATCCTGCAAAGAAGAATGATTTAGCGTACTCTGCAAATCAAGGTGTGGCAGAATGTCATGCTGCATATTGAATTTTATCCGATAAAGTGACGAAAATACATCTAAGAATGGACAGAGGCATAGGACAACGTATTGCAACACTCACAGTTAATAAAGAATTGAGTACCAAATTTAAATTTGGTGCTGGAATAACGTTCAAGCAAATTATGAAAGCAACTTGTCGTACACTAAAGAAGAAGAAACCTACAGGTCAATCAACAGTGGTAGTGGCAAAAAGCGTCTTCGTCTTGAAGAAGAAGAAGAAGAAGTGAGTAAGAAGGGACCATGTCAAAAGTGCAGAGGGTTCTGCCAGCATCTAAGGCTTCTGGTGGAATTATTTCGTTTCTAATTACAGCATTGTAGCACTTTCGGCAGTTGCCTCGTTGGTGGGAGGAGTTGCTGCCATAGTCCGAACAGTGAATAATGTGCAAAAGACTCAGGAGGAACCACTGGAATCTAAAAGACATAACAGGATGATGGCGACCATCATTATCAGTAAAGATGTAGATTTAAAACCATGCAAGAAAGGTCTTCGGGTGTTTATTAAAAGAGTCCCCTAACTACAGAAGCCGACAGACTGTTACCAATACTGATCTGCTTAAATTCGTCAAGAAGTTCCAAATCACAAGATTTAGTAGTGTGTTGATGTGGAATATTTGTGAAAAATATTTGAAAATGAAAGCAATTTGGGATCGTAAATTTGGACGTTGCAGTACAATAGACATTAGTCAAGATTGCTCAATAGGATCAATACTCAGTCTCTTTAGGAGTCAAAACTTTTTGTGGTGGTGGTAAGTTCCTACGGGACCAAACTGCTGAGGTCATCGGTCGCTAGGCTTACACAGTACTTAATCTAACTCAAACTAACTTACGCTAGGAATGTGAAACAAGAAATTTTAACAACAAATTGGAACAAATTTTCAAGCTTGTTTCACATTCCTAGCGTAAGTTAGTTTAAGTTAGATTAAGTAGTGTGTAACCCTAGCCCGAGGGAGGACTCGAACCTCCGCCGGGGAAGCCGTGTGAACCGTGCCAAGGCGCCTTCAGAGCGCGCGGCTACCTCGCACGGCTGGTTTCCGGGGTCAACTTTTGGCTAATAATAACGAGAAAATTTACGAGTCGGATCAGCCAGTGGACATTCCCCTGTCTGTTAGCATGACTAGTGTCTAGCATACTCTCGCAATGAGTTATACATCAACTAACTATTAATGGACACAATAGAAGGATTTTTCTTCACTGTGAGGTCAGGATACAAACTTGTTGAGATTCCCAGAAGTATAATATATCTGCCAGCGACTACGCAAATATTAGGCCATCTTGGGTTGTGCATTTGTTAACAATGACAGAAATCTGGTTGATTTTCGAGAAGAGGAAATTGTGGCACTTCTTCATTTTAAGCAGCAGCAACAGCAGTGCTATGGGCATTAAGTATGAAAACAGGGCACAAAGCAGTCAGTGCTTCACCCTGCAGCTGAAAGACACGGCGACAGTATGTCAGCATTGAAAATTACTGAAGTCGATATGAGTGAAACCTCGCAATGATGTCACTCGAAATAGCAACTCCAGTTCAATACGACATACAAATCAGTCGTTATGAATACAAGTCATACAAACATTTTGCTTCAACGACGTTCAATAATAACGATCAGACTAGAATTCTGATTTAGCATCAAGACGATTCAACAATTCTGAGTAAAAATTTCCCACATGTGGAAGGCACGTTTATAAAGACTGACGGAGGTGCTCGAGCACAAACATCGCTACTTACGTAAGATTCATTCGCCTTCCTGTTTCAAGCAATATGAAATAAACTTAATGGTGTCGTAGTCGATAGTACGAGAAAAAATGGAACCACAACACTCAAAACTTACGTATCTGCATCAAATTTGGACCTGCGTGTTCTACAAAATGCAGAATAGTTCACTGACAGACCGATCACTTTAGTATGTGCATCTCTCTCAAAATGGTTATAGGACTGTTTGAAGACAATAAGCAAGCCATTATGAATTGCAGTTAGGAAATGATTTTTGTTCAGGTAATAATGCATACATTCAAGAAGCAGAAGAAACTGAAAATAAAATTATTTTCCACAAATTAACATCGAAAGTACTGCTTGTTTCTACATCAGATGAGGCCTGCCTGAAACTTTTAGGTCTCCTATACTCTGGAGGTCAGCTGACATTAAGTTTCTGTTTATGCGATTTCTATGAGTACCCAGTTCTACCGAGGACTTCATGCCTAGATTCAATATTCTAAAGCTGCAGACAGACAGAAGAGGGAATGTGACTAAGGATTCCATCGTATTTAGCAACTGTGACCTAACCAATCCAAAAGTGTTCCTAAATTCAGTATATTAACCAGACAATAATCTACAACTTGACTGAAGTAATGACAATATCGAGCTATTGATAATATGATTTCGAGATTTAGCTCTTCTTACTATGAGGGCGAAGAATTTGGATGTAAGCTCAGCCCACAGAAGTTAAAAAATTAGCACCAGTTGGTGTGATTGAAGTGACTGAAGCAATAGAAATGTATCAAGGCAGGTCCTATAAAAATTCGCATTGAATTTCTATCACCAAACTATTTCTCCCAAAACACATCAGCGCCCACATTATTCTTGCATGATCATATTATTTACTCGCTTCTCACAGGAATCGTGCTGCAATTAGTGTAAATGTGGTAGAACTACTTCATACCAGAGGCGATCCTCGATGACGCCTCTGAGTATGAGCATCATCACGGATATGCAAGGGTTTCACGACTAGTGTGGATAATTTGTGCTAAAAAATTTACATTCCTTGTATTTGAAAACAGTGGACGAGTACTGACAACTTTCTCAGCAACCATCGCTACACTCAAACACTTAAAACAGTAGGCCAACTTAGTGCCAAGACTCGCCAGATAGCTGTCTGGTTAACCCATACTCACCACATAAAGTGGTGATACGACGATAGACTGCAGTAAGAAGAAATTGTGACATTACTCTGAGTCTATGATCGTAACGGGAACATTATATGAGTCAGAGGTCGAAAAAAGATTTTGCAGCTTCGTGACATTTTCAGAAATGCTTCAATAAGGAACGTTGGAGATTATGTGCGGTTTTAGGCGCTACAGTGTGGAACCGCGTGACCGCTACGGTAACAGGTTCGAATCCTGCCTCGGGCATGGATGTGTGTGATGGCTTTAGGTTAGTTAGGTTTAAGTGGTTCTAGGTTCTAGGGGACTGATGACCACAGATGTTAAGTCCCATAGTGCTCAGAGCCATTTGAACCTTTTTTTAGATTATGTGCTCAACTATTCGGAGACTCAGGAAAAAGTATTGTGGTGGATATATAAGTGATTATATTTGTGCCTCACAAAATGTGGAAGAAGTTTTCAGTTGAATTATCAATGTATGATGTTTTAAAAAAAGTTTTTTATTTATTCAGTTCCTCCTACACTCCCACTTACAGGGTTTAGGTAAGTTTTATTGCATGTTGCCTTTGGGATTCACTGAGTACTGGAGTTATAAACCTTGAAACCTCTATAGTACATTTGTGGCAGCGCCATCTGTCCACAGCTGCCAGTATCCAAGATCCCACACGAGCCTCTATGTACACCGTGAGTGGCCAATCACATAATCTTTAAACTGAGGTATACACCTCTTTTGTAAAATGTACGAGTTTTCCTCGCCTCGCTATCACTTTGTAGCATAACGACTGTATGTCGACATATTAGTATACGCCTGAGCAGCACATACAGTTCAGCAACACTAATGGCAGGTACGTGTGGGATGTGGTCACTGCAGTAATTCAACAATGCCAAGTTGGAAAGTAGGTAGGGTTGCTGAAACAGCAAACTCAGAGGTACTGCACCGAGTAGTGCAGTAAATGGCAAGGTAGATGTCCACGTTGACAGTTGCAGTAGTGTTTTAAGGTACAAGAGTGGTAGTGGCGCTTATGCTCAAGTGTGGTGCTGCCTACGTAAGTACTTGTCATTTCTGTAATAGAGTTATTTTCAGTCTCGCAGCCTATCTAGGACAACGAGAATGTGCCACAAAAGGTTGCCACATGGACCTACCGGCAGAGGTTGCTGGTTTGAGGTCATGGCAGGCCAACAGCTTGGTGTATTTAGTCCCTTCCTGGACTTAGTGCTGTGGCAAAGCTGGTCACACTAAGTTGTCTCTAGCAGGAGAGCCAGTTCTTGTCCAGGGGGCAACGGCTCACCTCCTGTGCACTCCTCCCACAATCCACTGCCACTGGATGGGCGTCTCTGTGCAGTGGACAACCCTCCAACGTGATGCTATGAGTCGGTGCCAGGGGCTACAGTGGTCACAGCAGTGTTGAGTTCGCATACCACTGGCACAGGTTCTGCAGATCAGGCTTACATCACGAGGCCACTGATGCAGTGTAGTACCGTATCTGAAATGTGCGGTGTGCAGGCAGCCAGCCCAGGAGAATTTAGCAGTCAAAAGGCTACTGAAACAGCACAGACGTATCATTCATAGAACTCGTTAAATTTGCAACAGCCTTTCTCTGGAGCCACCAAGGCTCCCACCATAAGTGCACCACCCACACACACCATCCTGGTTCACAGACACCCCACCCTGCAGCAGGGGGCACTATAGTCTGGTGTCTGAATTTGTGGTACCATCTTCATGGGCACATTCTCTGGGCTCAGAGCTACAACGTCAACATGCTGTGGTGAGTGATGAATAATTTGGCTATATTTTGGAGAGACTAATATACATTTTAACTTAAAGATTACCTTGTTTAGGCTGGAGGAGCCACTGATTCATCTCAGTTTGAACGTAATGGTAGAGAGCAGTATTTGGTGCCTGTAATGTGTACACACTGTAACTTCCTTAGGCATTCTGCACCATGGATGGAGTCAGTGCCTTTAACCTGTTACACAGATTATCACTATGGGCAGTTTCCAAGGCAGTGTGGAGTGTCTATATGATAATGATACGATATAAAGACTAAGTGTAATGGTCTTCTGGAATTGTAGTTAAATTTATGTTGTTGTTTTATTATTGTGTGTAACATAGAGTAAAAGTGTTGCAATGGCAGAATCAGGAAAAGAAAGTTTATTGGAGCTAGAAGCAGTATTGATATTGTTAGAAAAGATAGCTCACTAAAAAGTGGGTAATACGCAGCTACATGGGCAATTTGCAGTTAAAGATCAACATTTAACAGTGCTTCAGGTACCACCACATGAACTGGATCCAGCAGCCACAGAAGTGATTGTTTCCTTTTATGAAAATAATGTGAGGATTTATGGTCGTTCGTAGAGTACCTTAAAGTGTCGGCAGAGTTGGGTGATTGGACGGATAGTCGGTTGAGGATAGCGGAATATCGACTAGTGGGAGAAGCAGAAATGACCGTGAGATTAGAGAGAGAAGTTTTAAAAAGGTATAATAAACGTAAAAGTGTGAGGTATTTTCTGGAACAGTTGACCAATATTGTAAAGAGGCTTGGGGAACCTGTAGAAATTTTGTGGATCGGGTAAGGGCATGTAACGAACATATAGATTCGTTTGGGCAAAGTAATTCAGCAAACAGAGTTGTGTCCCAAGGACCAGAGGAGATTACTATCAGACATATCAACTAGAGTGACTACAGATGCGTCAAAGGATCTGAATTCTGCTATTACATTAGCAATGGGGTGCAAAGAAATTGATATGTCAACAAGGGTCAACAGAGATATGAGACAGATGTGGGGCATTCTCTGCTAACACTAAGTGTTAATATTAAAGTAATATGTGTTCTATCTTCTTTTTTAAACTGTCTTGTGCCTAATGGATATACTTGAAGATTTAATGAAAAGAAAAATTTTTAATTTTTGAAATCTCATTAATCTTAATTGGTAATCATAATCTTTACGTTCTTGATAAATATTGAGTAGTCACTTTTGTATTTAAGAACTGTTTATTGATTTTTATTTGTCAGATACAATGTAGATTTTAGAGGCCATGTAAAAGATTGTTTTATCATTATTTTTAACATTAATACAAGCATTTTCCCTTCCTCTGGTAATTCGATTATGATAAGCCTCTTCATGAAACATAACTATGAATCGCTAGTTACATTCCATTAATTCAGTTTAATGTTTAACCAGAAACAAGAGCTTGAATATTAGTTAAAATTTGTTGTTAAAATTTCTTGTTTCACATTCCTAAATCTTTTAAATATATATTTTTCTGCAATAATACTAAATATTGGCGTTTTGATGTCCATATTAGTTAACATGAACATTTCCTTGCATTTTGTATTCAGAAGATAATTAATATTGATTTTTAAACCTTTAAACAAATTTAAAATTTATCTAACTACATTCATAATTATAGTCTTTATTGCATTAGAGACTTGATAACGCCTAACTCAGATTATGTTACTTTCGAATTATGGAGTATCTAATTTTTAAAATCATTTTTAAACTAAATAGTAATTAACTGGTGCAGTAGAAAGTTTATCTTTAATAACTTCATCATCATTTTCCATATTAAAAAGGTGATTAGTTACCATTCTTCTGTTTTGTATTAAATGTTTAATTATAAATATAGCTAAATTAAGTTTTTCATTTATAATACCTATTTGAATATTCTAATTTACAAAAATCAAGAAAATAATCAACAATGATGTAAATTTTAATTAAGTCATAAGCTCCAAGTGCATCTGCATATATTAGTGAATTTTAGATCTAAAATCTTATTATTTTTAATTCCTTTATATTTTCGTTGAGAAATACCTATTTCAATAAACAGAATGCTACAAAATAAAGAAATTGAGTTTTATACTTATTAAATGTTTAAAAAATATTGCCCAGATGTGGTTAAAAAGGTAGATAGTATATAAAATAACAAATAAGAGAGAAATAAAAAGAAATCAGAAAAATCAACCTAGAAAAGAACATGAAAACTAGTCAAAAGATCAACCTGTTATTGATGTAATTGAAAAAGTGGGTGATAGTGTTCTAAAAGCAGTTGAAAGATATAGTAAAGTTGGAAAACAAATTGTAACCTATCATCAACAGCAACAATATTTAAAAGAATTTAATAATATACCAACAATCAAACAATATGATAGAGATTATACCTTAAGCATATAATAAATATAAGACTTATTGTGTAAATATGAAAATGAAGTTAAGGATAAGAAGTTAAAAGATAATGAACAAACATTAAATATTAAAAAATAAATGTAAGTTAGAGAAGTCTAGAATACATCAACCATATTGAAAATCAAGTCTTTTAATTATGACCATTGAGTGGATCTAAATTACTTGATAAATACAAGTTAAATTTGATGGTAATAAATTAACAGTTAGTAATGAAGCATATGAAGGAAGAAATGTGTTAATGTACCTTTTAAATAAAAACAGATAACTAAAGATGATATGAATAAAAAACTTGGTGCTATTGAATTATCAGATTATGTGGATTATTATACCATGCAGGTGAATTATATCCTCATACTAATCCATATAAAAATTTCCAATACATTTAGATCAATATCAAGTTTAGCTGAAGAAATGAGTATAAGATTAAAAAATAGAAAAAATATTAATCGAATGCTTTTGGATGAATGATAATCATCATTAATCGATAGATTACCAGAAGCAATTCATGGAAAAGAAATACTGGGAAATAAAAATAATTATAATGAGGAATTGGAATAACTAAAATTTTAACAGGTAAATTTAAAGATTTTATTATTAATAATGCGATAGCTCTGTTATTTTAAGTTGATTTTTCAACAATTAACCTCATACATTTTGAAAGTCAGAAAATGGAAAAAGTCAGTTTAATACTTTAATTAACTTTGTCATACAACTTCCTGGTTATAATTATTATGGTCCAGGAACAAAATTAGAAAAAAAGGGATTAGTTACAGGTGATAAATAAATAAACACATTAGATCTAGCTAAATAAGCAATGGAAAAGAAGGGTACAAGAGTACAAAAACACAACAAATAAATATAAACCTTTATCAAATTTGATTTAAAGACTTTTGTTAAGGAAGTAGATCTAACACATTTTAGAAGTGATTTATGGTTTGATGAATTAGCTAATAAACAAAAATATGTGAATGCTGTGCAATCAATTTAGTTCCTTCTGATAATGTTGGTACTCACTGAATTTGCTTTATTCGACAGATAATTCAAAAATTGTTTTCGATCATTTGGTGGAAATATACCAAAAGCATTAATAAATTATTTGGAAAAATTATTTTTTGAATAAAAAACTTTCAGGAGCTCAACTGTGATCATTTGTGTTTATATTACAAATATTGTCAGTTGATTACAATTTTCATGGTCATTTATTTTCGAGAGATGGCCAATTTTGGAATAAACTGAAAATGACATATTAAGAATTTAATAATCTTAAAATAAAAAATTAATACAAGAAGTGATCAACATGAGTTAGGAGAAATAGTGTCAAAAATTAATACATAAATTAGACTCAAAATATAATTCAAAATAAATGAATATGAATTAAGAGGGATTAATACTGAAGTACAATGAAAAAAATTACAGACAAGAATTAGAAAAAATAAGAAAATGAAATAGATCGAAAAATAAAAAATTTAAATATATATGAATTAAAAGCACAATAACAAAAATTTTGAATGAATTTTGAAATACAATCAAAGTTAATACACAGATTAATAAACATTAATTACAAAAAGTGAAAAATGAAAGAGAGTTAAAAACAGAAAATGTAACTAATCAATCTCTGAATTAATTAGGTAAAATTTTTCAGTTAAGTAAGAATTTTATTTCCTTTAAAAAAGGAGGTTAGTAGAAGGGAGTAAACCATTTAGTGGTAATGGTGCTGTTAGCCAAAATTCGTTAGAAAAGAATTTCAAAACCTTCTTACTAGAACTAAGTATATGAGTATTCTTTCACAATGTAATTATTAGGTTACTACACTACTGGCCATTGAAATTGCTACACGATGAAGATGACACGCTACAGAAGCGAAATTTAACTGACAGGAAGAAGATGCTGTGATATGCTAATGATTAGCTTTGCAGAGCATTCACACAAGTTTGGCACTGGTGGCGACACCTACAATGTGCCGATGTGAGGAAAGTTTTCAAGCGATTCCTCATACACAAACAGCAGTTGACCGGTGTTGCCTGGTGAAACGTGTTTGTGATGCCTCATGTAAGGAGGAGAAATCCGTACCATCACATTTCCGACTTTGATAAAGATGGTATTCTACAAGTGGGTTTTGATAATTGGGACTACATGTGACATAATTGGGCCAACAATACATCTTCCACCCATAATTATGGGAATAAAGAAAGAAAACATCTCACAATCACAGTTGAGTTGGCCAGGTGTACATTTCAAATTATTTTGATAATTGGTACTACATGTGACATAATTGGGCCAACAATACATTTTCCAGCCATGATTATGGGAATAAAGAAAGAGAACATTTCACAATCACAGTTGAGTTGGCCATGTGTACCTTTCAAATTATTGCCGGCACCAAATAAAACATATCTAAATCAAACTCTAGAACTTGACCAAATCCATTCCTTGGATAGGCTCATTTAGACACAGGAATGATGCTGTTCAGCTGAGCAATTAATGCAGCATGCAGAGCAATTAATAGGACAACAATGCATTGCAGTGATGTTAAGTACCATAATACCATGTGCCATAATGCATCTAGCTCTCTTGTGCATAGCTTTTATTATTTTGAGGTGGATAGACAATGGTCAGAGTTATCCACCGACAGTCCAGATTCCAGTAGACTGGACCTTTTGAGTGTAAGAGAGAGAGAGAGAGAGAGAGAGAGAGAGAGAGAGAGAGAGAGAGAGAGAGAGAGAGAGAGAGTGAAATGAAACATTGTAATGTGAATGCAGAACTGATGTATGTTTAGGGCTAAGAGGGCAGGAAGCAACAGCACAAGCCGAGGAGGTTGAGTTGCCAGAAGTTAAAAACAAAAGTGGAAATTAGATTTATAAGTAAAGGAGCAATAAGTAACGTAATATATAAGATTGGATGCCTAATATAACCCATGCTGACAAGTCACAATTGTTTAGTTATAAAATTTCTCTGAATTCTGTACAAATGTTTAGTTTGATATGAAACTGGTTTTGAGGTTGATCCCAGGGGCTAGGCCTTCTTCATAGTGAACCATAATGTAGTGTAATGACCATATGTGGGCATTTGATTTATGCCTGAGAAGTATGTTGCAGCAGAACTGATGACATGCAAGATCAGACTGTGGCTACTGTAATAATTCAAGAAGGTCAGCACAAAGTTACAAGGCAGGTAGACCTGCTGAAAACAGTGAAGTCAGCTGCACTGCACCAAATAGTCTAGCAAGGGGCGAGGTAGATTTCCACACTGACAGTTGCAATAGTTGGTTAGGATATGTAACTAGAAGTGTTGCATATGCACAACAAGCATGCAACTAGTGAATACAAATTTTGGTGATTTTTGTAATAAAATTCTGTTACATTTTGCGATTTAACCAGGATGATCAGGCTGTGCTTGCTGAGGGTACCTCATGTAACTGCTGGCTGAGGTCACTGGTTGGAGGCGATGGCAGGGAAACAGCTCTACACTATAAGTAATTCCTTATACTTAGTGCCATTGTGTGGCCACCGACAGTAGGTCATCGCTAACAGCTTCCTAGGCACCCCAGCCAACATCTGCAACGGCAGGTGGGCATCTCAGCATTATTGTGTACATCCAGTTATGACTCCATTAGATGGTGCCAGAGGCAGTGGTCACTGCAGCACTATTCTTATGATCAGAGGTTGCTGCAGAAAGTGCAGGAATGAAAATGTCTACGTAGCGATGAGAATTATCGATTTTTATCAGCTGGAATATGTGCTCTCTCCTATAGAAAGGGACATTTCAGTGAGGACAGTGGTCTGATCATACGGCTACCAGCTAATATTTTGTGCTCAGCCCCATGTTCTACCTACAATCAACAGAATTCCACATAAGTTTTAAGCACATCACTAATTTCAAACAAAATAAAGTAAAAAATTAATTTCACAAACAAAAATCAATAAAAATTTATTTTAGGTGAATAAAAAATGAGTAAAAAATCGTAAATTATAACTGAATACGATGAGAAACAGCTAATGATTAGTTTTTAACTGAAGTATAGGGACCTACATTTTAAAAATAATTATATTTTTAAGATTTAATTTGTACATGTTATTAATGAAATTTTTTGGAGAACTAAAAAAAATGAAAACATAAACTCTAGAGCACAAATGTTAACGATCAACAAATATTCTTTACTCACTAAATCTAATCTTATTGAAAAAGTTGTTAATAATAATAATGATTTTAAAATAATTTTTGACAACTACCTTATATACAAAAATATATATAAAAATTTAGAATTTTTAGAATTATATAATTGATATTTAAAAAAGAAATAGAGATAGAATTTCTGTTGGTGATTGTAGTAAAAAACTGAATTGGCTGATATTTGTTTTCCCTGTAAATTATTTGAAATTATTTCTATTTACCTATCAGAAAATAATTGTTCTAAGGTTTAGTTTAGGAATTTAGATATAACATAGATCAGTTTTGTACTTCTTTGAGTCATGATTTATCAGAAAATTTTATTAAATAATGTAAAGGTAAAAATGTAATCTTGCATTTCTAAATATAAAAAATATCAAAAAAAATTGTAAGAGAATTGGAAGATAATATAAAATGAAGGAATATATATAATTATGAAGATTTATTTTAAAAAATTAAAAAAGGATTTCAAGACAATGTATACCGAATAGAAATTTTTATCATTTTTTGAATATGAAAAATTGGATCTGATTGCAAGACATAAAAATCAAAAATTTCAGTTCTGAATATCATAATTCAGACTCTATTTTCATAAAAAATTATATAAGCTAACACCTAATTTCATATGTATTTTGGTTTTGTTATATCATTTTTTTCTTCATCTCATTTATAACATAAATAATTCGTAATGAAATTATGTCGATATAAAAACTTTTTGTAATTGTGCTACTCGTTTAAATTCCCGAAATGAATCACAGGCTCACAAAAAACTATTTGATGGATCTCAATTCCACATTTATTGAGAAAATTTCATTCCTCCAATTTTTTTTTCAATAAATATTCTGTAATGTAAGTTTATCAAATACTGAAGAACGTACTTGCTTATTTTTTTCTCTGTGCTTTTAAATGAAGAAAAAGAAGTTAAGACATATCAAACTTTGGTGATCTATAATGATTTGTTGTATCTATCTAAAAATTACTACTCATTTCAGCTTTTTTTATATTTTAATATACAATAAAAGAAACAGGTATTTCTGAATTTTTTGATCTTTGTTACTGTATTTCATTCACATATTCAGTGTTGTATTGACGACTAGGTACTTTAATTACCATATTCCGTAATTTATCATTTACTTAACTTCAGCATTATTTTTATCAGGCCATCTAAGTATAGCATCAGTTAAAGTAGAAGTAAAACTAAAAATAACAGTTAAATCTACATCCAAAAAATTATGAGAAAGCCAAAGGGTATCCTGTACATAATGAAACATAATTGCTATTTGTAGTTAAAAATCAAATTAGTTTGTAACACAATTATCAATTATACTTTTATTAAGATTTCCATCATATACGTGAAATCAGAACCATTATTTTAATTGATTAAAAATTAGTATGAATAGAATTAATACAACCATTCCCCACATTTCTATTTGTTTTATACCTTTATTAGGAATACTTAATTTATTTTGAGTTTACTTATACATGGGAAAGAATAAAATTGATAGCTTTCTATTTTTCACTTATAAAGACTACAATTGATTAAAAAACTTTATTATAACAATATTTTAGATACCAAAATATTATAAGAATAATCAGAACCAACTCATTTAAAAAAACTTATTATCTCTCTTTGTAATAACTTTTTCAACAAGATCTACATCTGGATCTTTTGTTTCTTGTAGTTCTTTTTCATGAGAATTTTATTTAATTACTTCTCTCTTAAAAGTCTTAATTTGTATGTGACTAGAAAGAAAAAAATAAGGTTTTCAATTTCAGGTATATATGTTTGTTTAGTTATCTGTTTAGGCTTTTTCAAAAATTCCTTTTGTTACTTATTGTTACTTAATCATCTACTCGTGTTTAGGCTTAGTAACATCACAATTTTTTATAAACAGTTTGCAATAAAATTTTAACATTTCCTTTGCTTACAACTTTTAACTTCATTTCTATCATTGAATGTATTGTATTGTTATATTCATCATTAATTAAGAAACTAAATCAATCCAATTATAATTTCTTTGTAAATTAAATTCTTTTAGTACGCTATTAAATATTTCAGCAACAGATGTTTTCAATCCAGTAATAGCTGATTAGTTATTAATAATATAATTTTTAACGAATTCTCAAAATTCCTTATCATAAAATACTTCCCAGTTATAGGTTCATAAATTTCTTTGCGATCTTTTCCTTACAAATTTCCAGAGTTTATAGTTTTATGCTTACCTGTATATTTTTGATTAAAACCTGTTATAATATTTTTAATTCTTTTCCATATGTTGGTTAGTAACGTAGGTATTACACAGTGTAAGAATACTCATACCTTCAGTTACAGTAAAGAGGTTTTGTAATTCCTTTTCTAACTTTTGTTGGGTAATTGCATTGTTACCACAAAGTGGTACACTCACTATTTTTAAAAGAAATAAAATTCTCACTTATTTGAAAAATTTTACCTATTTGATTCTGAGTTTTCTTAGTATGATTTTCTATTTTTAACTCTTTCATTTTTCACTTTTTCTGATTAATGTTGTATTAAATTTGATTGTATTTCTAATTCATTCTAAAGGTGTTTTTAACTGTATTTTTAATTTACATTTAATTACATTTTCTATTTTGAGATCTATTTCATTATTTATTTTACTAACACTTGTCTGTAAATATTTCATTTACTTCAGTATTAATTTTTCATTCTATCCTGCTCAATTCATGTTCATTTATTTTGAATTATATTTTGAGTCTAATTTATGTATTAATTTTTGGCACTATTTCTCCTAACTCATGCTTATCACTTTTTGTATTAACTTTTTATTCTAAGATTATTATAATTCTTAATATGTCATTTTTAGTTTATTCCAAAATTGTCCATTTCTCGAAAATAAATGAACATTAAAATTGTAATCAACTGACAATATTTGTAAAAGATAAACACAAATGATCACAGTTATGTTCCTTAAAGTTTTCTATTCAAATAAATAATTTTTCCAAATAATTTCTTAATTCTTTTGGTATATTTCCACTAAATGATCTCATGGAAATTTAAAATTTTTTTCAATTTATGTCACCTAAAGAACTCTTTTTTTTAAATTGCCTATCCTAATTATATTTCTGAATTTTTTTCAGCTAGAATTCGTTTCACTGTTCTTTATAATATTATTTAGAAACATATTTTCCACATACAGAAAGAATTTGTTTCTTATTATATGTTCTTTTATGATATTCATTTAAACAAGTTCTACACAATTTCCATGCAGCAAAAATTATCAATTTATTCCTCAATCTTACAATTTTTACAAATCTGAGATTAAAAGGCTTCCATTTATTAAGGAAAAAACTTATTAGGAAAATTAAAAATGAAAAAATTGTATGTATTTACAAAATTTAATTTGAAAAATTTAGTTTTTTTTCATATGTGGGCTTTTTTAGTAAAAATATGTTTCACTGATTTTCATTCACTTACTTATTCAATTAAAATGTATGATTTTCCTGATTTTTTATTTATTTTTTCTTTCACTAAAATATATATTTTATGACATTTTGTTTATTTTTTCAAGAAATTCTATTTTGTATTTAATTTTGGTTGAATAAAAACAGTGTGTTTGAAATTGATTTGGAATTTGGTAGACAGTAAATAGAACTTGAGGCGCTCACAGAATGTGTACTGTTAGCCTCATTTGTTATTTACTAATAATGCAGTTATCAAACATTGTGCCTTGTGTTTCTATTTGTTGTAGAATTCTTCACTGAGAAAGTGGATGGATGTGGTACTGCAGTAGAGCTCCATACCCATTAAACCAACACCACTGCAATCACCTCTGGTAATGACTATAATTTACAGATGAACCCCATAGTAATAGAGTCTACACCATTATCTACAGAAAGCTGATGGGGGATGATGGTAGTCACTGAGGAGTGAATAAGCTACTAATTCTTTCCATTCTTCTCTCTTTACAATACTAACACCGAACACACACATATGCATTCTTGCATTACAGACATTAAGTGGAATTTTCTGTTTGTAGGGGCAGTTGATAATGATGACTCATGAGCAAAAGTGTTAACACAGCCTATGAGTCATTCTCCAGCATTAGTTCATAGAGCATGACACTGGTCATCAAAGAGTGAACATGTGACCATTAGTTCCTTCCATTCTTCTTCTAACAGTACTAGCACCAAACACACTCAACTGAATGACTGTATTACTGATATGATACGTTCTTGTTTGTTTGTAGGTAGATTCAATGACATCTGCCTGAGGACTATTGATGTGCTGGCAGAACTGTACCAAATCATGTTGGAGATAGCAGCCAATACGATCCTGTGGACTGATTCAGATGCAGCGAATTTGGAATGTGAGCAGAAACACTGTAGAACCCAATATATATCTTTACTTTTTTTAAATTACGTATGATGGCTAATATTTTGCCCAATTACATCTGGGCAGGTGGCACTGAAGGGTTTGTAGGTGGCAGATTTGCACCTGCAGCAGCAGCAGTTGATCCAAAGACGATGGTGCACCCATGGATAGAGATGCAGCATCTCCCATCCTGTCACCAGCCTGGTTCGTGGCTCATGATGATGCAGCTCGCCCCTCTGCCCATGACGATGATGTACCAAAAGCCAAGTGTGTAGGAGCCTAATCTTCCAACTGTGATGTGCAGTTCTAAAGCAGCGACTGCACACTGACCACAACAATGCCTCGAAAAGGCATTAAGAAGGTTCTGTCCCGAGTGCCAATGGAAAGAGCGAGCAGTGCTACACCTCCAAGAAAACGCCCTATCAATACTGGCACAACCAGCCGCTACTTTGAGACAAATGTTACAGTTATTGAACATCGGCATTCCTGTCTTCAACCTTTGCCGGATGTTACCGTACTTGCCTTCTATGTAGTGGGCCTGGGTTCAATTCCCGGTTGGGTAGAAGATTTTGTCCGCTCGTAGTTTGGGAGTTGTGCTCTCCTCATCATCCATTCATTCTCATCCCCGGCACGCGAGTCGCCCAATGTTGCGTCGACTGCTATAAGACTCGCAATTGGCGGCCGAGCTTTCGTGGATGGGGCCTCCTGGCCAGCAGTGCCATGTGCTCATTTCCATTTTTATCAGGACTCGTGTGATAGTGCCGTGGAGAGCTCCCATTTGCAGTATTGCGCAGAGTGACAAACGGGTACGAGCTTCGACCGACCACAGACAAAACTGCCTTCTCTGAACTCGACTTTGTTTGTGGAAAGCCACGTCATGTGCAGTTTTTGTGCTTGCAACAGAAAAACAACTCTACCCACGTTCTCTCTCTTAAGCGCGGAGCACTTTCTCATTTGGTGAATGTAATTTTTTCTAAACCGGCAACCGGTACTGGCAGTGATTAAATTCAGGATGTGCCTTCACCCCACACAAGTGCTTTGCAAAGACCGTCCAACAAACTGTTTCTGAACTTAGTCAACGTCAGACGCTGTGCGAGACTTGAGTTAGACAGTAGCGCTTCCGTAACACTGCTTAATAGTGCCAATTATGAACAGTTGGGCTCGGTCATATTCACAATTTTGCGTTCGATGAATGTGAAAATATTTTTTGCTTACATTCATTCGATTTGTTTGGTCTTCGTATTTAGGACAATACACTACCTGTTTCAGCTTTCAACTCAAAAGAAGGTGTTACTCAAGTGGTTGCCTACTTTCCTAATTTATTTTCTGAAGGACTAGGCAGAGCAAACAATTTTGTGGCTCACGTGACAATGAAGAACAATGCGCAACGTAAGTTTTTTCAGGTGGGTCATGTCCCTCATGCACTTAGAGACAAAGTTGCAAGTGAACTTAAAGAATGGCAAGACAGTGGTGTTATTGCTCCTATCCAGGCAAGTCAATGCGCTTCTCCCGTAGTAATCTTACCAAAGCCATCTGGAAGACTTAATCTCTGTGTTGACTTCAAATCCATTGGGGACCCATGAACAATAACTGGTACCTATCCGTTCTTTCGCGCTGAGGAACTAATGGACAGCCGGTCTCGGTGGCCGAGCAGTTCTAAGCGCTTCAGGCAGGAACCGCGCGACTGGTACGATCGCAGGTTCAAATCCGGCCTCGGGCATGGATGTGTGTGATGTCCTTAGGTTGGTTAGGTTTAAGTAGTTTTAAGTTCTGTAGTGCACAGAGCCATTTGAACCACTATTTTGAACAAGGCATCTGTCAGTCAACATGGCATATTTAAGTTTTTGGAATGCATCTTGATACTCTTTGTTCCAAACAAATGGCACATTATTTCGGCGGAAAACGATGCAACGCAGCTGGCTGCCTTGTACATTTCCATCCCAGTAATCCTGTTGTTCTAGCAGTGAACGCTTCTTCATACAGTATCGAAGTTGTGCTCTCCCACAGATTTGGTTCACTAGAGAGACCAATTGTTACTGACCAAGATTCAATGTAACTATTCCCAAAACGAGAAGGAAGCGCTCGGTGTATATCTATGCCGTGACAAAGTATCACCATTATATGTTTGGTGGGAAGTTTTACCTAGTGACGGATCACAAGCCACTTCAGTCTTTCTTTCATCTATCCAAACTGGTTCCTTTTGTTATTGTCACAGTAACAGTACGAAATCTTGTACCGACCCACGTCGGAGGATGCAGATGCTGATTCCCTTTCACGCCTTGATGTTGGTCCTGAATCTGATTTCGATGCTACTGTCTCACCTTGTTGTAGATCCATGGGCAGGACACTGAACGTTTTACAGACGTTCACACTACGCTATAGAAAAATTCCACACATCACAGAAGCATACCCTGACTTGAATCTTTTATGCACTACAGCCATACTGTTCTGTCAGAAACATCCAGAATTCTTTTGTGCCCCGATATTTTGCTCGTCGGAATAGCTTCACCCTCTAGCAGAGTGTGATTTTATTGCGAAATAACTCTGAGCAATTACGAGTGCTTATTCCTAAAGTGTTGCAAAAACTGTGTCGTGATTTTTTCACCAAGGACATTGGGAAATTATACGTACAAAACAGTTAGCAAGTTGGCACTGCACGTGGCCGGGAGTGGACACCCACATTTAACAGACGACGCCACAGTGTCCTGCTTGTGCTGAAAATCTGTCGACCCCACCACAGACGTTTTCACCTTGGTCAGAGACTCAATCACTGTGGCAATGAATGCATATTGACTCTACTGGTCCCTTCTGGAACGGTCATTGGCTTATTGTTGTGGACTCTTTTAGCAAATATCCGTTTGCAATCCCCACGAACTCGACTACGTTGTGTATTACCACTCAGGCTGTCATATATTTTTTGCTTGGAAGGTTTACCTGAAGTGTTGGTAACAGACAACATGCCACTGTTTACCTCTCAGGAATTTGAACAGTTTTGCACAGCCAGTGGTATCTCTCACCTTACGACTGATACGTTTCACCCTTATTCGAACGGAAAAGCTGAACCATTTGTTCTAGCAACACACAAACAAACTACTTGTCTCCAGCACACGGGAGCAAGTGCTGGTACTCTTTCTCGCAACATACCGCTCCCAGCCCTGCGACGCTCCGTCTCCAGCAGAGCTTCTACATAGCCCGCGCCATTGCACGCTGTTCTACTTGCTGTATCCACCACAGCGCACAGCGCCTCTCATGCTTTACAAGTATCGATATGGTTCAAATGGCTCTGAGCACTGTGGGACTTAACTTCTGAGGTCATCAGTCCCCTAGAACTTAGAACTACTTAAACCTAACTAACCTAAGAACATCACACACATCCATGCCAGAGGCATGATTCGAACCTACAACCGTAGCGGTCGCGTGATTCCAGACTGCAGCGCCTAGAACCGCTTGACCACCACGGCCAGCTGCAAGCATCGCTTTGCGCCTAATGATTTCATTATTTTCAGATTTTTTTAGAGACAGGAACGATTCTACAAAATTTGGGCCCTTGCATGTATGTAATTCAAAGTTCTGCAGCGTTGATGAACCGCCATCATAACCTAATTCGTGCTTATCGATTGCGAGATTCTTCCGCAGATTTTCTGTCCCCAGATTCGCATGCTACCAGGATCTTGCAGCTGCTGCGGCTGCCTCCGGTTGCCTCTTCGGTACCCCCTGCAAAGTCGATGGAGCTGGACCACTTGCCTGCAGCAGCTTACCTTCCGGGATCACGTCCTGGCGCCCACCGTGGACCTAGCGCCGTCGTCTTCGTAATCACTGTCGTCGGCGTCATAGACGCACTCTCCGTTTTTCGACGGACTGGCTCGGGAAGACGGTGGGCACCTTTTCGGGACATTCTCCTCGGAGCCCAGGACGGATCTCAGGCTGGGGTTTGGGTTTGGTGTCGCTCCTTGTTGCGGCTCCCAGCTCCTCCCACCACCCAGCTTTCTGCCTCCCATTCCAGGCTCGTAAGAGGGCTCCATACACGACAATGGTGCGACATAATGGGGAGAGGATTGTGCAGTCCTAAATCATCAAACCACCTCATAATGTGAATTTAAGTTATGTTCAAGAATTAAAGTGTTCTATTAACCAGTGTGTGTTATGTGGAGAACATTTAGGATTCCTGCTAGAGGCCATTGCTGCCTCTCTGCTTTCTTGTTTGTGTTGGTACTGACTCCCACAATAGCCGATACAACACCTGACGTACCAGCGGCTGTTCGTGAAGCAACCTGATGTGTCGCTCATGATGTATCCATAGACGGCTTCACAGCAGCAGCAGCTGTCTGCTCCATCGTCATATGTAATGTAGCCCAAATCATCGACATACCGGGGCTGTTCATGGCACAATATCACAACCCTGGCCCATCTGCTGTATTCTGATCCACGATCGCCGTGCATTTGCCTGCCTTGTGAGTGTCACCATTATTGGAGGTTACCGCGACAGTATACTGGGTCTAGCAGCAGCAAGAGCAGCCCTGCCCTTAATGTAATGGATCACCAAGTAACCCCTGCTGCTGTAATGTACTACTCGGTGATTTTTGGCCCCTTTGGGGACAGGATATCACTGGCCCACATACTTTATTCGAATGCAGTCTACTCAGTGCTGGTCACATTCTTCAGTTCTGGAAATGGATCACCCTGGATACTTCAACTAGCTGCAGTATCCCTCAGTTAAGGTCAAAGTTCTCTACTGTGAACTGATGCATCCACTTAAAGGGGTCAGAGATGCTAGTGTTGAGGAGAAGAGCATCGTCGAAATGGTTGACGTCGTGGTGTGACTCAATCGCAGAGTGGATCGAAACTTTTACCAAGAGCATCATAATGGGTCATATTTCCAAAATGGAGGAAAGAGGGCCTGGTAAGGCACTTACAGTGTACTCCATCTCGATATATACTTAAATGTGTTTGATTCACTTATTGGAGGAGGGGGGGATGCCATATCATCCCTCTTCTGAAAAATAAATTGATGAAACGTGCATGCGTTTCTGTAACGAATTTTGAGGATAATTATTGTTTTGCATGTTCATTTCTGGCTACCGATAGAAATTACTTAGATACGAGTGAGATCCAAGAATCTACAAAACATCTTATATATGTGTTAATTACAATCACAAGGCATCACATTCCCAATGAGACTTCAGGACATTCAAAAATTCTAGTAGCAGAACCCTATTTATTGAATTCATGCACACATGCTGGGAGTGATGATGCAGAAGGGGACTGTGAGCACACTGTGCAGAACAAGGAAGTCCAGAAAAAAGTAGTTGGTCCCCTCTACATTTCCAAATTAGTTGGTAAGTGACTCAAACACATAGACCTCTTGCTAATCTTCGAGGGCGCGGAGTAATACTACATGTGGATCAAACACATGTTCCTCCCAAATGTGGAAAAATAAAGGGGCAAAGTATTTATGCCTTAGATGCCTCAACTCGTTTACAGAGAGTAATTATCATGAGAGGCACCTCACTGATTACTCGAGCAGGGAACCGATGTATGTGGATATGCCTACCGAGGATAAAAAGTTCTTGTAGCTTAAGAATGCCCGCCATGGGGCGCGAAGGTTCTTCGTCGCCTAGGCCCACTTCGAGTGCCTCCTAGCTCCTGTGGAGCATAGTGAAGGCGACCTCTCAGCCTCTCACACTAACTTCACAGAATTTCATGTGCCGAAGGCTGCAGTGTATCATCCTGAATGCTCATACGACATTAGTCGCAACTACACGCCTGGAAATTGAAATAAGAACACCGTGAATTCATTGTCCCAGGAAGGGGAACCTTTATTGACACATTCCTAGGGTCAGATACATCACATGATCACACTGACAGAACCACAGGCACATAGACACAGGCAACAGAGAATGCACAATGTCGGCACTAGTACAGTGTATATCCACCTTTCGCAGCAATGCAGGCTGCTATTATCCCATGGAGACGATCGTAGAGATGCTGGATGTAGTCCTGTGGAACGGCTTGCCATGCCATTTCCACCTGGCGCCTCAGTTGGACCAGCGTTCGTGCTGGACGTGCAGACCGCGTGAGACGACGCTTCATCCAGTCCCAAACATGCTCAATGGGGGACAGATCTGGAGATCTTGCTGGCCAGGGTAGTTGACTTACACCTTCTAGAGCACGTTGGGTGGCACGGGATACATGCGGACGTGCATTGTCCTGTTGGAATAGCAAGTTCCCTTGCTGGTCTAGGAATGGTAGAAGGAAGGGTTCGATGACGGTTTGGATGTACCATGCCCTATTCAGTGTCCCCTCGACGATCACCAGAGGTGTACAGCCAGTGTAGGAGATCGCTCCCCACACCATGATTCCGGGTGTTGGCCCTGTGTGCCTCGGTCGTACGCAGTCCTGATTGTGGCGCTCACCTGCATGGCGCCAAATACGCATACGACCATCTTTGGCACCAAGGCAGAAGCGACTCTCATCGCTGAAGACGACACGTCTCCATTCGTCCCTCCATTCACGCCTGTCGCGACACCACTGGAGGCGGGCTGCACGATGTTGGGGCGTGAGCGGAAGACGGCCTAACGGTGTGCGGGACCGTAGCCCAGCTTGATGGAGACTGTTGCGAATGGTCCTCGCCGATTCCCCAGGAGCAACAGTGTCCCTAATTTGCTGGGAAGTGGGGTGCGGTCCCCTACGGCACTGCGTAAGATCCTACGGTCTTGGCGTGCATCCGTGCGTCGCTGCAGTCCGGTCCCAGGTCGACGGGCACGTGCACCTTCCGCCGACCACTGGCGACAACATATATGTACTGTGGAGACCTCACGCCCCACGTGTTGAGCAATTTGGCGGTACGTCCACCCGGCCTCCCGCATGCCCACTATACGCCCTCGCTCAAAGTCCGTCAACTGCACATACGGTTCACGTCCACGCTGTCGCGGCATGCTACCAGTGTTAAAGACTGCGATGGGGCTCCGTATGCCATGGCAAACTGGCTGACACTGACGGCGGCGGTGCACAAATGCTGTGCAGCTGTCGCCATTCGACGGCCAACGCCGCGGTTCCTGGTGTGTCCGCTGTGCCGTGCGTGTGATCATTGCTTGTACAGTCCGGAGCAAGTATGGTAGGTCTGACACACCGGTGTCAATGTGTTCTTTTTTCCATTTCCCGGAGTGTAATTCGAATCTCATGTTGTGGATGATGCTGTGAAGTGGTTGTTCTCTGAGCTCAAAAAGTTAAGTGGGAAGTTGATCGCATTTATCGCGACAATGTCCCCGTGACCGACTTGAGAAACTAATTCCTCATACAAGGAGCCAGTTGAGTGTCGTATATATGGGCTGCCGTTGTGTAGGGAAGCGGGAACTCCATGTAGAAACCATTGTCATTTAACGGGAAAGTTCTGCGGCGCGCCTCACTATGCATGGAACTTAACGTACCAAGTGGTAATGCACATACCTGTCTTTTTCCATAATTTCAGTGAGTATGGCACCCACTTTCTAGTTTAACACTTGGATAATTTCGGATTGAAGGGTGATGAGGTTAGTGTCATCACTGATATCATTGAGAAGTACGTATCTTTTTCCAAGAGAATTACGCCAAAAATAATGCCCTGCTTCCAGGCTATGCTCCATTTTAGGCACTCTTCTCTTCAGATAGTTGCTGAGACGATGCATCAGGGGGATATGCATATCACCAGAACTGCATATCCCAATTATGTGAAGTTTCAGCATGTGACAAAGAAGTGGGTCATTCCATATGAATACCTGAATTTGATGGAGAGACTTCACAAATTCACACTGTCCAACATAAAAGCATTCTCCAGTAAACTAGCAGGCACAGCCATAGCCTATGTGAAGTATGAGCACACTGTGAATGTTTCGTAGGAGTTCGGTATTTCTAGATTACGATAATGCGCTTTATTATATATGAACACTCACATACACCTCATAGGTGATATCTTTGAGAAGTTCTGGAGTGTATGCCTGGGCACATACTGTCTGTATCCTGATTTATATTTCACCTTGTCAGGGCTTTGAGGGGGCGCAACGTAAAGATGAACACATGTCAGCATCGAAATATTGAACAATGTGGAGATGTTGCTCTCCTTCGAAAGCAGGATTCGCAGAGGACTTTGCCGGTGTATGCACAGGTACACCAAGGGGAATAATTTACAAATGAGTGAGTTGGAATACAGGTCATTTGATAATTTAAGTTACATTCTTTACCTGGATGTAAACAATGTCTATGGGCAAGCCGTGCAATAAAGTCTACAATTTGGAGGGTTTGATGGATATCCAAAGGCGAATTCGCCAGACTGAAGAAAAAGAAAAGCTGAGGGTGTTGGTAAGGGATATGTTTGGGGCTGGAATATTCCACCCATTTGTATGACGAGTGGAGCGACTTGCCACTATATCCAGAGCGTCTAGCCCCATGAAATGGTTCCATCCCACAACTTTAGACAACACTGGGGAACAAACAGAGTTATATTACCCACTACGCAAACCTCCAGAAATGTTTCAGGCTGGGGATTGATCTTGTCAGTATCACCCAAAGAATCTTCAAGCAGCATTGTTGGTTGAAGGACTACGTTGATTTAAACACCAAACAGAGGGCTCTCTCAATGTGTGATTTTGAAATACATTTTTACAGAACCAAAGTTATACTATCCACAAACCTCCAGCAATTTCTCAGTTTGGAACTGAAATTATTTATACCACTCAAACATGTCCAAGCAGCGCTGCTGGTTGAAAGATTACATTCATTTAAACACCAAACAGAGGGCTCTCGCGTTGTGGATTTTGAGACACATTTTTAAAGATTACTGAACAATTCAGATTTAGAAAGTCATGGAGAATGTCAAACAATGCCGCGAGATTCGTTTATGGGTGGGATGGGAGTTATGACAAAAGAGTTTACATCGACAGACGCAGTTTCTAATGGATCCCACCTTCAATGAAGAACTAGTTGCTGTGTAGACGGTCAAGGTTTCAGTGCAATTTACAAAGTTGGTCTGTATCGGTATATGTGTTCTGGGACTCTGCATACTACACAAGTACTGCTTTCACTATGACTCTGTGAAGCCAACTTGGCTGATCCCAAGATAGTATATAATATTAAGCCACATAGTTTCATGTACTGGTCGAATGAATGCAATCCATATAAAGCAGTTAGGAACAATCTCGAAACATTCGACACATCTGGGTATGTGGTTGATAACCCTTTTGGAATAACACCTCAAAACAAGAAGGTTATCATCCTGATGAAAAATGAAGTGAATGGGTTGCCAATCGTGGAGTTCATGAGGCTCAGATCTAAGATGTACTCAAACTGTATAGATGCAGGTGCTACCCAGAGGTGCGCTATGGGTGTATATGGTACTGCTTCAATGGATCTCATGACAACATATGTCAAGAGGAATATTGTCAACGACGCTGCTGCAGCTGCACATTGATGGGCCATGTGACCTTTTGATTGAGAGTCCATGAATTACATACTGCATTCCAGCTGAAAGTAGGATATCTGCGGACTGGAAGAGTATGCTACGACACTCGCACTATTCATTGAAGTGACTGAGTATGTGGCTCTGTATTTATTTGTAACTAGTTGATGTGTATATGTGCGAGTGTATGCAGAATATTGAGATCCTTTTTGTTTTTTGAATGTATATGTGTCTGCCTTATTGAATTGTATGAGTGCGTGTGTATTGTGGACCATGCACAGGATTCCACACTATGTGTACTTGTCAAATAATGTATTATCAGTCATTATTCGTTTCTCTATCTTAAGGTTACTGCAATATAATTAATTAAACTGCAGTAAGCGTAAGACGAATAAACCGATAATAACTGATTTCCACAGTTGCTACAAAAGATAGCCATACAGACATATGGGGGAGTATATTTGTGTGTGTGTGTGTGTGTGTGTGTGTGTGTGTGTGTGTGTGTGGTTTTCTTCACGTGATGCTTCAGGTCCCTGTTTCTCATGTATACATTGTATACAGAAAAGAAACTAAAACAGAAAGAATTGATTAAAATGAGAATATTGTAAAGAGAATGATCAGAAATAAAATGTAAATAATGTATACTAAAGCAACAAGTGTACATAGAAAGAAAATGGGAAACATAGTATTTAAGTTCCTCTTCTCTATACCAGTTTTAGTGTAAATAAATGTATCTGATAGTCGTAAGTTATCATAAAAAATAATTTTGGAAATAAAACCACTGTTTATAGATGTAAGGTAAAACAGCTCTGTAAATACATCAACAACAAAACCTTTGAAAAAGTTAGCCTTGATAATTATTGTATGTAAGGTAAACTAGCTGTGCAAGGAATACACCTTGCACTATTTCATCAGGAACGAAGATCTTTGTAAATAAACAAAACGTTATTGTAAAAATTGTATTGGAAAATAAGACATTGTTAATAATAAACCATAAGGCAAATCTTTTGTATAACTTTTATTATTTTCAACACCTGCCACTATAGAATTATTATTAATTATAATTTGTTTCTAACAAATCTGAATTATAATATGTTTAAAGCAAACCTAAACCTGGCCCCCATGATGCTGTGACCTTGGATGAAGAGGCCTATACAGTTGATCTATTTATAAAGGATGACTGTGGAGAGGAGGGAGCTCGAATCTTATTGGTCCATGGGTTTCCCGCCATTTGTTGCATTCGTATTGTCTGTTAGATCTAGGGACATGGGAAGGGTTTCACACAAATTTTTATCACATGACCACTATTGAGTCAATTATTGCCATTGAATATATGAGCAAGTGATGTGTGGGTGTGGGTGTGCATGTGACAAGTATTGAGTTATGTCATGGCCGTGAGCATAGCATCACAAATGATTAAGATGTGTGGGGGACTCCACCTGCCGACTTTATTCAGTTCTAGATGGTCTTCTGGGGAGAGGGAAGCTGGTAATCTTGAATATAAGCCAGCCAATTCTATGATCTGACACCATATGTGTAGCCTGATATTCACCTCGTCTTAGCCTTGATCTAGAGATAAGATCGTTATCTTGGTCAGAACCAGCAGTCCGATTCTACTGCCAGTCAGCTACCAATGCACATCCATTATGGAGTCTCATTGAGTAAGCATGGAGTGGGTGAGTCATACTTTAAGCAGATGTTGTGTACGAGTGTCAGACGCTCCTCACCACTATTGGATGTAATTTCAGGTTTTTGTGGTATTGACACGAAATCCTGCGATTCTCTAAATGATCGTTAAGTCCTACAGTCAATATTTCGGCTTTTAAAGTCAATAGTCCACCAACACAACTTGGCCACCTCACAGACACCATACTCTACGAGACAGGAATCAACTGAATGACGCTGTAAGCATTATCTGCTGTCGTGCTCACGATAGATCATGCTTGGATTTGCTGAAACATGCAGCACATTGTCGTTGGAACCGTCATCACTCAAAGGATGGCTTCAAGAGAGCCACTGTTGAACAGTGGGTCAGACAGAGCAGCAATATCTCTACCACCTTATGAACAACATATCAACCCAATCTCAAGCAGATTACAATGAACAGAGTGTACCAACAAGGCATTTAGTGCTATTTTTATTAAAAGGTGTGAACTTGGGAACTGAGTGCCTTATATTGTTATAACGTTCTTTTTATTTCATAGAAAGTACACTGTTGGCCATTATAACTGAAGTATCATGAAAGAGACATGCAACTAACATCCAACTGGCATGAAGCCTACCACATACTTAGATACTCAAATGATTAACATTTCAGGGCAGCTGCATAACACAGGTCACCAGCATTCTGTATACATGGAATGATTACATCGCGGGTTCCTTACTCAGAAATTGCATCAATTTCGTTAGGAAATGTTTTGGTATGTCTCATGTAAGACACGTGTTGGAATTCGACAGCGGCAGGATCACGTCACAATATTGGTGCTTGCGTTCAGGGTGCCACGACTGCCATTTGAATATGAATTCCATGAGTGCAGAAAGGCAATATTCGAAGCAATGCAGGGTCTCAACAGACACGACCGACTAGCACCTTGGAGGAGACACACATTTTTCTCTCGACTGTGCAATATTACACAGCAGTATCACGTACTTTGAGACAGAAAATAAACTTTATTATGGCAATATACGTATCTACAAGACGCTAGAGCACCATGGCACTTGTTGCGGCTTCTCTTGACACGACAGAAGGAGGCACACCGACAGTGGTACGTCAAATGACAACAATGGATACAGGAATGGCGTCAGTTCTGTTTCTCATACGAGTTCCGTTTCTGCGTACATCACCCGCTTTGTCGCCTGTTATAGCCTTCTTTAGAAGTTCTGGATAGACGTCGACTGCATTTTACAGTTCCTAAGCGATGTCTACAAGACATCGTTTTTGATCGAAATTCACGAGTTTTGGAACAAGTTTTACAGCTGCACGTTTCACGCCCGAAACATCAGAAAATTGAAGGCTTGAACCAAAGGAAATGTCGACATCATCATCAACATTTCTATGGGGATTCGTCAGTTTTCCAGAACCATTCTCTTTACATCTAGATTATTATCGTCAGTAATCCATATGGTAAGGCATCCAGGACGGTTGTCTTCAACCTCTTCTCTACTCTCTTTGAAACGTTTATACCACATACAAACTCTAGTAGTACTCATAGTAGATTCGATGAAAACAATACTCAACATTTCGAATGCGGTGCTGCACTTTATTCCATTTTTCAAACAAGATTTAAGGCAAATTTTTCATCCATCTTTTTGTAAGTAAAAATTCGAGGAGAACTCGAAAACAAACATGACATTTTCGACTGTCAACAATAAACTAAATATTCAAAACAGCTGGAAACGCAAACGTACATCTAGAAAAACTGCACCAACAACATGAATAAAATTGAAAATCACATGTATAAATCCCGCGAAATTAAGAAATGAAACTATATAGGAACTACATGAGAAACAGGATCACAATCGTCACTGTGGGGCAGACCAAAGAAATGCGGTATTAATTTACCGTTATAACATATTTTCTGGCAACGATAAGAACCCAGTGATAGTCTCACTTGTCAACATTAATAATGCCAATATAGTACTATGAACAAAAAGATGTCAAAAATTCAACTGAAAAGTAGGGAAACCTTAAATTCCGATTGGAATAATTCAATTGCAAGATCAGACTGGACGCCGCTGGTGGTAACGTATTTACTCCCTTAAAGAATTACATAGTTATTTATTGAGGTTATCACAGGTTCAAAATGAGAAATCATCTTGGAGAATGTATGCACAATAAGCGAGTTTTATATGGCAATCTCATGTTTTTATGTACCTCCTGCTCAGGACCTGTAGTGGAAGAATATTTCAGGGTAAACTTCTAGATTATCTTGGATAAAGTTTTGGTCATGCTGAAGAAGTAAGGAATATTTCAACTTTCCACCTATAAACTAAGAGAGGCACGTAATGAAAGCAGATGCCAAGGACAGTGGTTCTTGTGTGGTGGCTCTTGAAGCCTTTACCGAAAATCATCTTGAAAACTTTGTTCCAAACGTCAATTCAGCTAATAACTAATAAAACCCATTTTTGGCATATCCACATTATTTTAGATTAGTAGGAACCCTAGATATATTCTGAATACAAATTGATCTTTGACCTCTTAGTTTCCTACTTTGAGGGGCAGGGATCAGTGACGTTTTAATTTGGACCTTGATCTTGACTGATACCAAGTGACTGTCACCTGACTATGAAGGTCATGTATGCCATCATCGATGGTCCGTACCTCATTACATTATAGCTCAATCACTCAATAAAGTGAAATGAAAAGCCCCATCCCCCCATTTTCCCCTCCCCTTCTTTTCCCTACTTGTCTGCAGCCAATCATAGTGCAGTACTGAGAATCCAAGATGGCATAAACCGACCAACTGTGTTGATTGGAAATTTAAAACCTTCACCCTTCCTCTGACCTTCAATCAATCACAGGGCGGTATTTAAAATCCAAGACAATAGAAACACATCAACTTAATGCTTTATAGCCCACACCTACTCTCTTTCCAAGCAGAGTGTATTATTTAAAAGATGTGCCAGATAAGTAGTAAAAAAAATCATGTAACCTCCACTTGAAAGCCAAATATGTTCATTATTTCCAGCCTCCTTATCTCCATCCAAAAATAGCAATGTATGAACAATCGAAGTCCATGGAAATAGATCAAGTGTTTGCTTTATGCCCTCCTCTCTTAACGATCTCCTACTAGTATATTTAATTGATTCATAAAAATGTTTCAAATTCTGTTATGTCACCCCTCACATATCAAGCCATGCCGTTTCCCCCTCTACTCCTCTTTATCTTGCGCAAATCAAGACATAGGAAACAGACCAATTACGCATGCTTTATTCTCCATTCCCCCCTCTCCTCTTTCCAACCAATTAGACCGTAGTAATAGAAAACAGCCAGTGAAAAAAAAATCCTGTCCCACCCCTATCTCCAGTCAGTCATAGCACAGATTAAAACAATCCAAGATGACAGAAACAAGCCAGTTGTGCTTTATCCATCCGTAGCCCCCTCCCTAGCTCCAACCAGTCAGTGGGTAGTGTAAAAAATATGTTAAATTACATTATTTCTGACTCAATCAGAGTATTAAAATGATGTGCCAGGTATACAGTAAGAAAAATGCAATGTCATCTTCAAAGTCTTATTATTACCTAGAAAGTCGAATATATTAATCATTTTTGGCATAAAAATGGTGTCGATTTTTATTATGTATGTGCAGACCGATTGTGCGCTATATACCTCCACCTCACACCTCTTTTCCAGCCTGTCAGAGTGTAGTCCAAAAACGATGGCGATGTGTATTATTTAGGTGCAGACATTGTGTGCTTTATGTACACCAGTTGTGTTTTATACCTCATAGCCCTCTCCTGTAATTCCCAAACGGTAAACGCTACGTTGTGAATGCTAAACAGTAAACGCTAAATGGTAAATGCATGATGGTAAATGCTAAGTGGTAAATATTAAATGGTAAACACAAACTACTCAACAGCAAACACTGAACTGAATGCTTGACGACAAATGGAAAATGCTAATCGGTAAATACTAAATGTTTAACACATAACACTAAATGCCAAACACCCAACAGTAAATGATAAATGGTAAACGCTAAATGATAAATGTCAAACCCCTAATGGTAAATGCTAAACACATAATGCATAACGCCTGTTGAGTACTGACAATCATTGATCACTGATCATATTTGACCATAGACCATCAATGATCCCTGACCATCATCAATCACTGACCATCGTGGATCACAAACCATCAGTGGTCACTATCACTGACCACTGACTATCGTTGGGTACTGACTATCATTTATCACTTAGCATCACTGGTCACTGACCATCAGAAATCACCAAACAACTTTGATAATTGATCATCACTGATCATTGATCATTGACCATATGTGACACTATTATAATTCTGAAGTAATAAGAACACACAAAACTAGGCTGGTGTAGAACTACACCATCGAATTTTGACCTAGGAAAGATTAAATAAACTGCTCCCTGTCAACCTACAGTTTTAATTGTAGCCTAACAGCTAATGCATAATGCCTCCAGGCAACAACATTATAATACATAGACTCCCCTTTTGAATAACTGACATTAATCTCTTTGCTTGTTTTGACTAAACAGTGCATTTGTCAATATATCTCTCTCAGTTCAACAGAAATGTTCTTAAGAGACACTGGTAACTGGAATTGCTTCAAAAAAGGCGAGCTGAAGATATGACTATGTATTGGGAAGAGAATTTAAACACATACCTCAACTGTTAGAGAGATTTGGGGAATTATTTGTACAGGAGAATATATTCTATATGAAGAGAAAAAAAATATTTATGATAGCAGAAAAAGGAAATGACAGAGATGAAGTACAGCCATGAGAGAAAATTGGGCTGAAGACATGGGGTAAACTCACAACATCATTTTTAGTAAATTAGTAGACAGAACATGTCATACTGCACATAGCATCCGATATGAACCAACAGCGAGAGTAAGGATGACTTGTCATTCACCTGTACCACCTGATGAAGATGATTTAGTAACTCAAAATGTAAAACATCCAGGAACAAGAGAATTAAGCAATCTACTGCTAAAAATTAGACATGGTAAAACGAGTTACACATCAAGAATTTTTCAAAATTCTCATTGCTGGCAATGCCATAGGCAAAGCTACCTCTCTCACAAACAATTCATTGAAATGGCTCTGAGCACTATGGGACTTAACATCTGAGGTCATCAGTCCGCTAGACTTAGAACTACTAACTAACCTAAGGACATCACACACATCTATGCCCGAGGCATGATTCGAACCTGCGACCATAGTGGTCAGGTGGTTCCAGACTGAAGCTCCTAGAACGGCTCGGCCACATCGGATGACTAGTATTCTTGCTAGCTCCGAAAGTGGTGTGCATATTTCACATGATAGTGAAAGACTATCAGTTGAAGAAAACTTCATGAAACATTGATTATTATCTAAAAGTTTACAATGTCTGATCCAAATACTAGTGTGGAAGACTATATTCGGAAACAGTCTATATAATTATTGACTTTTTGATCGATTCATAGTACATAGGAACAGTTTGGTGGAGGCGTCCAATTTCCTCTCATGTGAAACAATAGATATCCAGTATCTGCTCACAGCACAGAGAGCGAGGCCGAGACTGAATTCATTCGAATTCTACTGTCTGCAACGTCTCCGGCTATGGCTGTGTTGACAGCACTGCTGTACGGCAGACTATGGCCTTGAGCTCCCTCCAGTGAGCAGACTGAACTGTCTTATAGTCGAGCAGCAGACCACATACTGTATTCTGGGATGTTACTCTGGGTGTCACAGGCTTGTGGTGTAGGCTATGATATTGTGAAGAGAATATAGTACACAAATGACTGGGTACTTACATACTCTAGACTATGTTCAATTAGGGCTTAAGCCACGTACTAAAACACCTCTGTGGTGCCAAGTGAGGATACGCTTCCATCCTTCTGCTAATGTACTGCAGCACTGGCTGTTCCTGTACCACGTCCAGCTGTCTCTGCTTCGCAACCCCTGCCGGCTATGTTTTGATTTGCAATGTATAACACTCTCGCCTACCTGTGGCTGACTCTATTGCAACTCACTTCCACTTGCGAATTTTTTGTCCAAAATTGTCGATGCACTATTTTGTCTGAATATTGTAGATACACCACATTGTCCTCCTTTGTAGGAAGACCCAGTTCCTTGTGTAAATCAAACTATATTATCCTGTACACCAGAGTTCCTGGCGACCGGAACTTCTGACCCCGTTTCGCCTTTTAAAATTTATTCTAACAATTGATTCCCTTAACCCTATCACTTTTCTCACACATTTCCACAGGGCGCTTTGTCCTGCTCCTTAACTTAAACACCATGGAACTTATTTCATTACTAAGCTTAGCTTCCTTCTACTGCTTTTATGCTCGAGATATCCAATCCACTGGAATCTGAACGGTGGCTAGGCCTGAGCTCAGTCTTGTGCTTCGTCTTCTAAGTACCAAAACAGGGACTACAATCTTCAGAACAAGTGCTGCTGTGGTGGGTGGTATGACAATGACAGCAGAGGGAGCGCGCCGCGGGCGGAGGGTATTTAAATCGGCCGCCGCCGCGACCGAACCCAGTTCTCCCTGAGCAGCCATAGCGTACGGATCTTCGTGCCGGCATGTTCACAGGAGCTCAGTCGATCAGTTCACCTGATGATGGCGACATGTTTTATCGCCGAAATATTGTGCCCGTTGGACACTATAGACCGGCAGTACACCCGTGGATATTTTGATTATATTTTGAATAATCTATGTTGTCACTTTCCGGTCCTAATTTTCCTGATATGGATTTATGTGCTCCAATAAGGGAGTCTGCTGGTTCAGAAATTTGTTTATAGACTACATTAATTCTGGCTCAAGAATTTTTTAAGTTTTGTGCCATGTAGCACTTCTACAGGATCCTCTGACCAATAAAAACGAGGCTGCAAAATATTCACGTGTGGTAACCATGAAATCGTGGAGGGCGGATGGAATGCAGGCCCCATTACCTCGCACAATGTTCCATTTAATACCAAACTACTCCCTCTTAATTCAAGCCTCTTTGTTGACATAAGCTTCCCCTGCTCAAAACAACGAGCCACTAGCACTACCCTGTCAAAGGTAAAAAACGAACAATGCACCTGGATCTGCTGAGGGTACATTTCCCACTTTATCATTTGTTTATTACATTCTCTTACCTGCTTTTGCCCCATTAGCAATTTCAATGTACAGGAATCCTTCTCCTATCTTATTACCATATTCGGACAGAGTGTAATTTACCCTCCCCCAGTGGCACTGTAACTTTTCTTTCTTCATTTCTACATATCTTCTCGTGTATTTTGCAGCAAATAACAGTCACTGCATTACTACTCTTACAAGTTTCTTGAATATCACCCACTTGACAGGATACGCTCGAACTATGTAGCATTCATAATGTCTTTGTATCCTTGCTACTGGCATAGAATCGGAAATGCATAGAATCGGGAATGTAAACTTTCGTTCCACCAGTTCCCACCGATACTATGGCTACCTTGAAATAAAAATGATAGTTTTTGTGCTTGAGCGATAAATACAACCTCAACTCCAGCTGTAATTCATTCTGTACTTTCCTTTGACCCTCTACATACTGTTCTGGCAACAACAAGTTTATCCCTAGCTGACATCTAACAGCCTGCTGCATAGTCCCTTTAGTTCTGTTACTTTCCCTTGTGCTTCCAAAACTTTATCTTCTGCGGACTGCAACAATTTTAACATTACTATTTCCCTATCTAAGACTTCTACATCGGTTTGTACGTCCCTGATATTCTGATCAACTGCCACTTTTGCGGCTCTGGACACCGCAATACTTCTCCAGTCAGCTGTCATAATAGTCGTGTGTTATTCAAATGGTATCAAATCGCTCCAAGCACTCTGGGATTTAACATCTGAGGTCTTCAGTCCTCTAGAACTTAAAACTACTTCAACCTAAGTAACCTAAGGACATCACACAAATCCATGACCGAGGCAAGATTCGAAACTGCGACCGTAGCGGTCGCACGGTTCCAGACTGAAGCACCTAGAAGTGCTCGGTAACTGCAGCCAGCAATACGAAATCATGAGCTTGTTGTAGCACCCTATTATTTAGCTCCCCTGATACCACTACCTGAGTCCTGAGAAGGTTTTTCTGCATAGCAATCCATCCTGTATTGAAATCTATGACTTTTTAAAATATTGCTTACATTTGTCACTTGCTATCTGTGTGGTTTGCCACTCATGCTCATTACCCCCAATGTGTAATACTGCTACTTTGTTACTTAAGGCATGCGCATTTCCATTCTTCTGCCCAGGTGTATACATGAGTAGAATAATATTGTAGGTTCTGGCGCACTAACGCAATGTTAATATAAATTCTGTATTTCATAAGTAAAACAACCGATTTTTAGAAGTTGAATAAAAAATGTAGTATATTTCATTAAATCTCCAATTTTTATAATGTTAACTTAACTTACTAATTTTTACAATAACACAACTAATTACAATAACGAACTAATTTCTAACTTTATTTAATTTACTATGTCATTGTAGCAAAATTATATGTATTAGTTAACAAATGTAAGTTTTTTAAAAAAATCACGTTGTGCATGGAAGTTAATTAATTAAAATGTATAAGTCAGAAAAGTACATTATTTATAAGAAAATCAACTTGTGAACTCTTTATCATGAAATTAATTATTATTTATACGTTTCTTCATTTCTTTATGTTTTAATTTCGTTTATCCTCTTTCAATTATTTGAAAATAAAAACCAATATTAAATTTAGAAAATCTATTTGCTAAAATTATTTTAAAGTCATTATTAAGTTGAAGTTCTCCAAATCCAGTACTTAAATGTTCACAGTTCATAATATTAGAAAACCTTTCATCTCTAGATCATTTACTTTTCTAATCTCTTTAAAAATATTTAAATTATAAAGCTGATTGATTAAAGAAGGTATTTATAGTTTGATTTAAACATATTTTTTAAAAACTGGTATTTTTTAACTCATAGCTGAATGATTAATTGAAAATTATTGTTGTTCAATTAGTATCAATCTAATACAAATTATTTCCAATAAATGGAGAATCTAAACGAAATGCAAACAAAATTAAAAGAAACTTATTCACCAATTGAGGTACGTGAAAAAGATATTGATATTAATATTTGTTTAAGTGATGAAAGTAGTTATCAATTTACTAAAACAAATCGGAATCAAATATCCATAAAAAATGTATTGATAAATGGTTAATGTAAAAGAAATTCTTACCCGTTGTGGAACCAAAAAAAAAAATAAGCACAAGAAAAAACTGAAGAAACTTATTTTTTGTTGACCCAGCATATTATTAGGATTATGATTAGTAGAACATTGAAATGGTAAATATTATAAAATTTTACTATTTTTCAAATATAATAAATTTTTTGTACATAAATCGAGCAAGTTCAACAAGAATCTTCTGTGAAAACTAAATTTTGTTAATATTGTAATACAGAGATATCAATTGATAATTTTACTTTAAAAAAATATACAAATGATGGTTTTAGAACTATATGTAGACCATATAGAAATAAATATCATGTACAAAACTACAATAAAAATTTAATTCCTTGTGTATGTGGAAAAAGTGTGCTAAATGTTACGTCATTTAACTTTTACGATGAAATCCAAGTAAAAAAGATACAAAAATATTATTAACAATGGATAACGAAGATGTATCTACATCTACAATGCATAATGAAGATATTGTAACTGAAGAAACATCGACATCTAGAAATATATGTAAAAGTTGTCGAGAAATTAAAGATATAATTGTTTTTACATAAATCCTACACATAAAAATAAGCATAAAAAACGTGAGAAATGTACTTTAGAATATATTAAGAATAAGAAAGCTTTAACTGTATGATATATTTTTTATTAAATAATAATTCCTTATGATTCACTAAATAAATAAATGAAATATTATAGATTGTTAAGCTAAATAGTTAAGTAATTGATTGTTAAACTAAATGATCAAATGAAATAGTAAACTAATTCTTTTAAAAAATGTTTTTTTAATTCTGATTATAACCAATGTGTAAAAACTAATTATTGAAATAAATAATAAAATAATTCATTACTATTAATTATCTATTAAATAATAATCATTTTACATCTATTAAGTCATAATCATTTTACATCTATTAAATAATTATCATTTTATAATTTTTTTTTCAAATCTAAAATATATTTTTGCAATAAATAAAAGAGCAAAATGAAAGTGACATTGTTGCTCAACAACTAGAACAATCTACTGTTACTAAACTTAGTGAGTTTTGCAAAATAAATAATTTATAACCATATTAAAATTTATGTAATTATGATTGGATTACATTTATTATTAGTAATCGTTCAATTACTGTTAGAAATCTTCCAAATATTGTTAGAAATTATATACCTGAAGTAAGTGAAAATAATAGAAATATTGTTAGAAATTATTCATCTGAAGTAAGAGAAAATAATACAATATTGTTAAAGATTATACACTTGAATACGGTTCTAAGACAACTTCACCTGCTGCTGAAGTAAGTGAAAATAACAATTATTAAGTAACTGAAGTAAGTAAAAATTATACAAATATTGTTAATATCCTGAAGTAAGTTTAAATCAGAAAAATATTGTTAAAATTATATGTCTGAAGTAAGTAATAATATTAGGAAAAAGCTACATATTATGATATTTTTTAAATAAAATAGAATAAACCGTTAAAAAGGAAACTTCCATCTTTTACAAATATATTTGTAAAACTGAAACCAAGATATAGAAATATAATTAAAAATTATTTAGTTGAAAAAGCATTTGGAAACAGATTACAAACTATAAATTTTGAAAGTAGTATAGATATAATTGATCCTAATCATTTCTTAACTGCAGTAAAAACAAATAAAGGGCTAAAATACAGGGAGTGAAAGGTTATTTACAATTTTACATTTTCAGTTTTTACTCTATGATGGTGCGTAAGTACTAAATGTAAATTGTGATTATTCATTTATATCGACAAAAATTTATAAAATTTTAAATTATTTCAACAAATACTATAATATTTCATCTACAGGAACAGTTTTGCAGTATATTTCAATTTTACTGTAACACATTTGATATGTGTACCATAATTGATTGATTATTATTGTTTATTTGATATAGCTTCTCAGCTACACTTACTGTTATATCAAAATCATCAAAGTTTAGATCTCTATTTATATTTTAACCAACAACAATAATCTTTTAAGTATGAAATCAAATTCAAAATTGTACATTTTTTGTTCACAACCTGTTATGAAAGTAAATTCAATTATTTGTTCGTCATGTACTTGGTCTGTAAGGTCACTCAACTTATTGAAGGATGTAGTCAAATCTTCTTTTGAGGAGTAATGTGAAAAAGGTTTTCTACTTTTTTTTGGTAAAATAATTATTAAATTGCGTTAAAATTGTTGTGTATTCTGGATTTGTAACATATTCTCTTTCTTAGTATTGTTGCATAGGTTCATCTTTTTCATCAATTTTATTGTTTACAGTAACCTGTCTCCTAGTTAAAAATCAATATAGCTTTTGGTTACTTTAAATTCTTCTTTAAGATTGTTTAATTGTATTATTTATCTTTGGATCTATTAATAATTGAGGTTGTTAAATAATAGTTTTCAGTGTTTTCAATATTTCATAATTTTTGTAAATTGTATGTTCGTGTATTGAGTACTTGTTCATTTGTTTTGTTAGATTCATCTTATTCGCAAACTTGTTCATTTATTAAATCTAAAATATCATTAAAATTATAATTGTCACATGGCGATTGGAACACAAATAAACATAAACGACTTCATAATAATTTTGTGATCTTTCTGTAGTGTAATACAGTTCTTTTTTTCCTAAGTAGTTAATTAATTGTTATTTTATATTACCACCAAATGAATCAAAAACAAATCCTTTGTGATTATTTTTACAATAGCAAATATTCAGATGTATCTAAACTGAATATAACATATTGAATTGTTAATGTTTTTTTTTTTTTTGCTAATTCATCAATCATGCATACCTCACGAATGTGTTTAAATTTTGATTATTTAGAAAGTTTTTCTGTATCAAAAATACTTAATGCATTACATTATTTATCACTTTGGTTTTGATACTTTTTTGTTTTTTTTATTATTCCATGACTAAGTCTTTTTTAGTTCTAAGCTATGTTCTTCTAATTCTTCATCATTTATCTTTTTGTTTCATACTGTATTTGCAATTATTGCACATCCACCAGCTAATGAACGAAATGTTGTTAAATATGGTAGTGCAGCTAATAAAAACGGTCCACCTTCATGTTGTATTAATCCTTTACCGTCTTTCTTTTTCGCTAAATATTGAAAAAATATTTAGACAACAGGAAGAGCTAAAGTAACTCATATATTTCTTTTCAGTTTTCCTTTCTTGAACATCTGTAAAAAATGGTCCAATTGCGTTTAATTGTTCATAGTATAACTTTAATTTAATTGATTTTGGTTTATTTTTACCACCAGGTAGCAAAGTATAATCAATTGTAAAATTATTCATTTATATGGTTAAAAATTTAATAAAGATTGTTATATAGTTAATATTTATTAAACATATTATATGTAGATTAAAAATTTATAAATATTTTTAGTATAATTTAAAAATTTATAAAGTTTTTTATATTCCCCAACCATTTTCATTAATATTAGCATAAATTCCCATAATTAATTTTCTTTTGTTGTAAATTATTCCTCTGTCAATTTTTACTGCAAGGTTTTCACCAAATAAAGCATCATTTACATACATTATTTGTTTTGCAGTTAACTGAAATTCTTTATGAACTATATATCCTATTTCTTAATCTTAATTACTCTGTAATCAATACCATGTTTTTTACAAGCTTCATCCAATGGATCTATACATTTATCACCATTGGCTAATGTTTCTTCAAATTTTGTACCTGAACCACAATAATTATAGCGTGGAAGAAGCATTTCAAGTAGTAATTGTTTAATTTACTAATATTTATCACTTTCGAATCTTTATGCAGAAGATTATTTAACAATGTAACTATATATAGAATTCCTTTTGGATTTTAAATTATAAAATCACTAAATTTATTTGCTAACGTTTGTGCAATACTAAGTTTGTCTTTATGATAATTTATATTTCCAGCTTTTTCTTCACTATGAGTAGCTGCTAATCTATCAATTAATTGTCTAAAATTATATAACCAAATATATTGAATTGATTTATCGGTTTATTTTTGACTAACCTTCACCTATTTTATGTTTTTCCAGAGAACTAATATCTGAAGTCTCCATAGTTGATTTTCTTCTTATGTATCGAAAATAATTATCAACAATTTATTTTATTAAATATCATTTTTATTACCTTTACTTGATCTTGTTTTATTTGGTTTTTTATCAGAATAAACCCAATGTACAATTTAATAATATATCTATATAATTTTATAAATCTTCACCATTAAACTTTTCATTATATCATAAATAGTAATTTGTTTTTTGGTTAATAGTCTAATTAATCCATTGGCACCTTCATATCATTTATTATGGATTTTTAATTTATTACCATTAAATTCTATAGGTACAATGCCAACCTATTTAAACATACCAACAGGTTTTAAACCACATGCTTTATATTTACTATGATTAATGTACTTTAACATTCTTTCTCTAACATTTATCTTTTTAGTTTCATTTATATTCTTACTTTTGTTTTCATTTGTATTTTTAATTTTGTTTTCTTCTTCATACATATTTAATATATCACTAATTTCTGTTTCACTTAGTGTACAATTACATTTTCCAGGAATATCATCAGACCAATCTATTTTTTTTTAATTTGTGATCAATCTTCAAAATAAGTTATATGATAATTATATGGCATCATTTGCTTTTCAACTTCCCTATTTTCTTCAATTGCTTTTAAAACATTATCACCTAAACTTTCAGACCTTGTTTTATTTTTTCAATAGCATCAATAACAGGTTCATCTTCCTTTTTATATTTTTCATATTCTGTTCTTGGTTGTTTTTTTTTCAAAGTTAAAATTTTTCTTTTAGATCTTCAGCTTTCTTTGTAGTTTGTTTAGCCTTGTTTAACAACTATTTCATCATACTTTGCAAACATTCATTAATGAAGAAAAACATTAATTATCTTTATGTTCATGTAATACTTATGTTCATGTTAATATTTGTATTTATGTTTCTGTTTATGTTTATATGGAATGTTAAAGTTTATATTTACTGTTTATATTTAATTTTTATGTTGTTACTAAATGTTGTATTTTATTTATAATCTTACCTTTGTTTGTTTTTTTAGTCATATCTATTCTTAACAAACCAAATTCACAATTCCAACGTTTACCACACATTTCCTTAAAACTATTAAACCTTAAGCATCGAACAACAAATTCATGATAAATGTGGATTCAATTTGTACCCTCTGGTGTAAAACTATTTAATAAATCAAAATAGTCAAAACGATTTGGTATTTACAATAAGATTGTGCTAAATAAAAGCGATCTATATCTTTGTGTCTACCTCTTAGTAATACATTCTCTTACAATATCTTGATTTTCTTGAATAAAATCGCCAAATACAACAACTGAATTATCTTCACAATCATCTAAAGGAATAATTTCTTTATGATTTTCAATAAAACCAACAATTTTTCATGAATTTAATCTTGAATATTTTTATATTTTTATAATTTCTTGATTCTTTGGTTGTTCTAAACTTTTTGAATAAACATACAAATGTTTAGTTTTATTCCAATTTAACCATCCTGGAGCTAAAATATAATTATCAATCATTAATGAATTTCTCCAGAACCACTTGGTCCAATTATTGCACATCTTACAGAATTTGGTAAATTTTTACCATCTACATTTTATAATTATTTTTTGGAATTCTTGCTTTAGGTTCCCTATCTGTTTTGTTCATTTAATAATAATTTTTTCATTTATTTATACTTTTTCATTTATTAATAATTTTTACATTTATTAACAATTTTTCAGTAGCATATGAGTAGATTATTTCAACTTAGTTATAAATCTTCTATACTTAGAAAAGGATTAACTGTTCCAATATGTGATAATTATACTAATGTATCATTAGTTGGTTTTATTCTTCTTCTTAGCACCACTTTTGCGAAAAAAAATAATAAACCTGATTCTGATTGAGAATCAACAGAAATTCCAGTAAGTCAGTACAGCTTAAAAAATTTAAAACAATTATACATTTGAAAAAACCCAATATACACACTAAAGCAAATGAAATTTTAAACAGAATAACTATTGAAAGTGAAGTTAATTGTATATGGATATAGCAGATAGTATTCGAAGTTTACTTGGGTTTAATAATCAAGTTGTTCAGGCTAATGAAAAAGTTATAGCTAAAGACCTTCCTAAAATAATTCCTTTTGAATTTTTTTATATAAGTTTTATTCCTGCTGATGGAATGTATGTAAAACATAATAATTATTTTCATAAAGAAACTAATATTATTGCTTCATTTCAATGTAATGCAGAATTTGGTAGACCAATAATTTATGAACCAAATTATGCTGTAAATATTCCCAATTTTAATACAATTCTAAATTTCGAAGGTAACTATAACTGATGAAAACTATAATTTAATTGACTTTAATGGTGCTACTGTAACAGTTATATTAAAAGCAACATAAAAAATTTTTCCTTAATAATTCATGAATAAAATTGACTGTTATCAGTTTTGATCTTTTCCTGTTAATGAAAACACTAGAAATAATTTAAATATTCCTAACAATGATACAGAAATTGAAATATATATTGGTGATGGTTGGCAACATCCAAATCATGCACAATTATCCATGATTTTTAGTAGTATTGGAGATGATGGTACAGATTATCCTACTTATGTAACTAAACTGTTCGATGTTATAACAAAGAAATGGAAATAATACCTTATCTAGAATCGATCATCCTTTTATTTCATCTATAGTTTTAGTACATTGAACTTGATCTGTTACTGACAAAATAAGTTTAGAAAGACACATTCTTAATACAGGAAAAATAGATTGGAGAGGAAATGACGTACTTTATCCTTTGTCAATGCTTGGTGGATTTTTTATTCATAATGAAGAAATTATCTTTGAAGGAAACTTAACTGTAGTTTTTACATGTAGTTCACTTTCTGCAGATGCAATTTTACATTGGTTTGATATAAATGATGCTGGTGTTGAAATAGAAGATACACTTCGAAAAGGAAAAATTATTATAGATTCTATGAAAATTCGTGTACCAGTTGGTAAATATGAACAAAATTATGAACTCGAACACTGTGAAAACATTTTAAACTTCCTATTTGTTTTTATGACCTTCAAACAGAATAAATTACTAGTTCATCTAGTAAAAATAGTGTTAAACTAGATATAAAAAACATCTATAAGTCTACAGAATTTGATATACCATATTTTGTTTTTGTTGTATTTAAGACAAATCATTAAAATAATCTATTATTTGTTTCACAAGTATTTGATCATGATAAACTACAGAATATATACTTAAAAAATAGTCAAAAAACGTTTTTCCTCAAGAGATGTGGAATATTAATCCATTAAATAATTTCTAAAGGCATATGGAGCATTTCCTGATTTTAAAAGAATTACTATACTAAAATCATATATTTATATTGATCCATTTAGTTTTGTATCTAATTAGTCAATTTATGTAAGCAATAACGTGTGTAGAAAAATTATTAAAACTGCACAAAGAAAGATAAAATTACAAATGATATGGTAAAAAGAATCTTACATATGATGCAGAACATATATTACTTACTGAAATATTTTAATTATCAATATTTGCTTCTATATAAATAAATTAAAAACATGAAAAAGTTGTAAAAGTGTTAACTTCATGCCTATTTACATTTCTAAAACATTTTAAGGAAGATAGAAAAAATAAAATCTGAAAATTTTAATATAATTTTATTTTATTAACTAATACATTTTGTTTATTTACTTACCCTTACAGTGTGGTTTTTTAAGGTATTGTACTTTTTTAACTAATACTTTTTAATGCTAACTGCACTACCATGCACTCATCCATTGGAAACCCTGTCTGAATACGTCTTGACATTTCCACATGTAACCCTCTTAAAAACACATCGAGTGCCCTCTGTTCAGCTTCTTGCAAAATAATTTCATTAACTACAGCACCCTGTTCTAACTCACTGGTCCATCCATTAACTATTCATATCTAATAACTGTTCCACAGTTTCCCTATCTCTCTTAGTTCTTACCTGTAATTGTTTCCTATTGTGTCTGGTACTATTTCGTTTCATATATTTCTAAATTAACCCTTCTTTAAATTCTTCAAATGCTGTGGCTCCCTTAGAAGCTTCTGTATACCCTACATAATTTTTGCTTCCCCTATTGGTCTTAGTTTTGCAACACTTGATAATTGCTTATCAGACAAAGCTTCTATCTCAGCCATATTTCTAAGGTCTCTCATAAAGGCCTGCACATCCTCGATTGCCATACCAGAAAAAGGAGGAATTAAACTTACCACTGACAACTCTACACCTCGTTGTGATGAACATGATCCTACCAACGTAGGCAGTTCTGTGTGATCTATTGTTAAATGTGCTACCTTTTCTAACAGTATGCATTCTACTTCCACCTCTGACACATCTTGCGTCTCTGGTTCTGTCGAAACTTTGTCCTTGGCAACACACATTTTGAGAACTAACATTCATGAGACAAGGAATCAAAATACATTAAATAAATTCTTACGTCTATTCATAAGCCACCTCGACTCCAGCATTGGCTAGCCATATGCACCCAACACATATAACATTATATTGGAACTTATTTCATACATGGCACTGAGAGACCCTCAACGTTACGTTGTGCACATCTTACAGGCACTAACCAGCTCTGATGTCCATTATCTGTAATATTAGTCAAATCCACTGGTTCTCTAATTGAAATAAAATATACTTTTCTAAATTCTTGACCATCAATCTTCTTCTCCATGACCAAAATACAGCAACATTTTCTTCTTTACTTACCATACCGCAGACTGTAGGTTCAGACATTGCTCCAAGAAGACAATGTTAGTGTTCTGGCACCACTGTTAAATGACCCTTGGGTTGTCACCCATGAAGAGTGAAATGAGGCATCAAGACGACAGCAGAATTGTTCAGTTCATTTCTTTACTCCAGCCCTTGGCCATAGTACATCAGGAACAGTTTGGTGGAAGTGTCCAGTTGCCTCTCATACGTCTAGTATTCCTGACAGCGCAAAAAGCGTGGTGTCATTTAAATGTTGCTGTCAGCAACAAATCCAGCTATGGCCGTGATGACAAGGCGGCGGCACAGCTGACTATGGCCGTAAGGTCCCGCCAGTGAGCAGACGGCTCCCTCATGACTCAGGGCAGGCTGCCCTGTCTCCTGTATTCTGGGATGTCACTCCTGGTGTCACAGGCTCGTGGTGTAGGCTGTGGTACTGTGAAGTGAATGGTCTAGTACACGAGCGGCTGTGTACTTGTACACTCCAGATTAGGTTCATTTGGGGCTTAAGGCACATACTCTAAACACTTTCATGGTGGCAAGCGAGGATGGGCTTCCGATAACATGGTGTTATGAAGTTCCTGATGCCTGATATGAAATGAACTAGTTTCTATCATTGTTAAACAAATAACTGAAACAAAGTCTCAGCTTCAAAAAATAATATATGGTAATGAAATTTCGGGAATACATTTGTCTAGGTAACATATTTAAATGATTAACATTGCCAGATCATAGCTTAATGTGAGCGCAACATAAGCCATTGCAAATGTGGAATGTTGGTACATAATAACCAGTATAATAGCCAGAATGTTGAATGTAAGCAGGCAAACGTGTATGTATTGTGCTCTACAGGTGCAAGATGTCAGTATGTAGGATGGAGTTCCATGCCTGTTGCTCTTGGTATGTCAATACAGGGACGGTTAATACTGTTTGCGGATGACACTGGAGTTGTCTTCCAATGATGCCACGCATGTGCTCGACTGAAGACAGATTTGGTGATTGAGCAGGCCGAGGAAACATGTCGTTTCTCTGTAGAGCAAGTTGGGTTACAAGAGCGGTACGTGGGAGAGCATTAACGTGTTGGAAAACACTCTCTGGAATGCTGTTCAGGAATGGCATCACAAAAGGTCGAATCACCAGATTGACGTACAATTTTACAATCATTGTGCTTGGGATAACTACGAGAGCTCTCCTGCTGTCATATGAAATGTAATGCTGACCATTACGCCAGGTGTAGGTCAGTGTGTCTAACACGCAGAAAGTTGGTTGCAGGCCTTCAACTGGCTTCTTTCTTACCAACACACGGCCATCAGTGGCACCGAGGGAGATCCAGTTATCAACAGAAAATACAACAGGCCTCCACCATGTCCTCCAATGAGCTCTTGCTTGACACCACTGAAATCGAAGTGGTGGTGGTTTGGGGTCAGTGTAATGCACAGTATAGGGTTTCACTCTTGGAGCTGACCTTGAAGTAACCAATTTGTTATGTCGCTGTGGTACCAACTGCTGCTCAGATTGCTCCTGCAGCTGCAGGACGATGCGACAATGACATACGCCGAACTCAATGGTCCTCCCTCTCGGTAGCCGGTAGTGACACACGGCCGTCCGGAGCCCAGTATTTTTTAAACCGTACATTCTCGTGACCGCTACTGCCTATATTTCTGCCAAGTCTTCCTGCAATGTCGCAGAAGGGACATACAGCTTATCGTAGTCCTATCACACTACCTCGTTAAAACTGAGTGAGGTGTTGATGATGTTGTCTTTGTAGCCTGAAAGGCAGTCTTGGCTAACATCAACTCACAACGTGCAGCCTCAAAGTTTACTAACGCTCAGGTTCGTAACAGCGTGCATTTAAAGCAAACCTGATTTGAATCCTCATACTGGCTCAATCATAGGCCTGGCATGAAATCTTTCAGACGTAGAAACACGCCTACTAATTTTCGTTTATGTCGCGCAACTCCTCCATGGTGTTGCAATTTTTTTCCGTCAGTGTAGTTATAAATTATTTTTACTATACTGCAAGATTATTTATTAACGTATTTCCTTAATGACCACAATTCGTTTATTAATTATGTAATTATTGTACTAACTTCTATGCTGATCACTGTACTACATAAGTGATCGACGTTTCTATAAGTGATTAAAACAGCAGTGCATGACCGGACTATTTTTGTGTGACTTACACTCTGCTGGTTTGGCAGCAACTAATTGATACTGAGTGAGGATTAAACTCATTTATTGTTGCCAAAGTAGCAGTAAGGTTGCAACTTTCTAAGAAACCAATTCCCAATAATAGACTATAAGATGTAGAAAAGGAACAACACCATTTATGGAAGTCAGAAGGCACTAAATACCTGAAACGCCGGTCGGGGTAGCCGAGCGGTTCTAGGCGCTACAGTCTGGAACCGCGCGACCGCTACGGTCGCAGGTTCGAATCCTGCCTCGAGCATGGATGTGTGTGATGTTCTTAGGTTAGTTAGGTTTAAGTAGTTCTAAGTTCTAGGGGACTGATGACCACAGAAGTTATGTCCCATAGTGCTCAGAGCCATTTGAACCATTTGAACCAATACCTGAAACGTGTCTGGAACTGTTCGTAAACAGCAAGCACATCAACGTCAAATGCAAGGATCTCGAGAAAAGCAAGTAAAGCAGGTGCACAGGTCTACCGAGTTGCAACGTCATTTCTACAACGAAAGGTTGTTTTAAAAGGATTCTTCTGATTTCACTAGAGTATATCATTATGGCTTTTTCTGCAATTTTGTGAACATGCCGAAATTTTATTTCTCAACAGGCTGAGGTACTACTACACGGCTTCAATGGTGAATCGATAGTGAAAGCGCATATATCATTACACCATTAGCCTTTCAGGACGCCTGATTTTACTGTATGTCACTTTTTGTGGGGTTCCGTGAAAAGACCTAGCTTATGTGTATATCCTTCCAACATCTTTGAGTATACTGCGACGCCATGTAGTAAGAGCAGTGAATGCTGTTCACTCCAGACATGCTCGCAAAAATAAGGGACCAGTCTGACTCTCGTCTTATATTTTACTCTAAAAAAAATAAAGAAAAAAAACCGGATTACATTACCGGTTTCAACGAACTCCCCATTTTCTTAAAGGAAAATTGTATGTACTGTGACTGTGGCTTCACTAGTGTAGTGTCATATTAACATTTAACAGTAATATAGTCACACTTCTTTACAACAGTTACGTCGGAATACAGAATTTCTTCTGATATTTGTGGACTCAGTGAGCAGTAACATTGTACATTCGTGGAAAGCAGATGACAGCTTTGGTCCTAAATTTATTCATAAAACATAACCCAACTTTTCATTTGTGTGCATTTAATATATGTACTCTTGTAAAACCAGATGTTAAATTTGAAAATAATATGTTTGGAGTCACATACGGATTTGAAATTGATTTCGAGTAGAAGATATAGTTTCATGAGACGGTATTAATGTTACTGAAATATCTGTTTCTCTTTTCATGAACACACAGAAATAAGTTACAATCAATCAGTCCAGTCACAGTAATGTGTCCACGACCTACGTCCGACATCAACGTGCAGTATATCACTCACAGAAGACAGGTGGCAGCACTAGCAAAGGAGGGCATTTAAAGCCTGTCGGGCAGACACCAAGTACAGTGAATTTGCTGTCGTAATGTGTAAACGGAGCGATTTGTCTGATGTGCAAAAGGGCATGATCATTGCTTCCGGTCCAGGAATGGAAGCATTTCGGAAACGGCTAAGTTTGTGAACTACTAGCGTGTCGCCATAGTTAAAGTATACCGTGCATAGCAAAATGGAGGAATCCAAAACTAGTGCCTAGGCAACTATGGTGCAGCACGAGCCATAGATGACAAGGGTGAACGACGGCAGCGGAGATGTCTGCTACATCTACATCTACATCTACATCCATACTCCACAAGCCACCTGACGGTGTGTGGCGGAGGGTACCTTGAGTACCTCTATCGGTTCTCCCTTCTATTCCAGTCTCGTATTGTTCTTGGAAAGAAGGATTGTCGGTATGGCTCTGTGTGGGCTCTAATCTCTTTGATTTTATCCTCATGGTCTCTTCGCGAGATATACGTAGGAGGAAGCAATATGCAGCTTGACTCCTCGATGAAGGTATGTTCTCGTAACTTCAACAAAAGCCTGTACCGAGCTACTGAGTGTCTCTCCTGCAGAGTCTTCCACTGGAGTTTATCTATCATCTCCGTAACGCTTTCGCGATTACTAAATGATCCTGTAACGAAGCGCGCTGCTCTCCGTTGGATCTTCTCTATCTCTTCTATCAACCCTGTCTGGTACGGATCCCACACTGCTGAGCAGTATTCAAGCAGTGGGCGAACAAGCGCACTGTAACCTACTTCCTTTGTTTTCTGATTGCATTTCCTTAGGATTCTTCCAATGAATCTCAGTCTGGCATCTGCTTTACCGACGATCAATTTTATATGATCACTCCATTTTAAATCACTCCTAATACATACTCGCACATAATTTATGGAATTAACTGCTTCCAGTTGCTGACCTGCTATTTTGTAGATAAATGATAAGGGATCTTTCTTTCTATGTATTCGCAGCACGTTGCACTTGTCTACATTGAGATTCAATTGCCATTCTCTGCACCATGCGTCAATTCGTTGCAGATCCTCCTGCATTTCAGTACAATTTTCCATTGTTACAACCTCTCGATATACCACAGCATCATCCTCAAAAAGCCTCAGTGAACTTCCGATGTCATCCACAAGGTCATTTATGTATATTGTGAATAGCAACGGTCCTACGACACTCCCCTGCGGCACACCTGAAATCACTCTTGCTTCGGAAGACTTCTCGCAACTGAGAATGTCATGCTGTGTCCTGTTATCTAGAAACTCTTCAGTCCAATCACACAATTGGTCTGAAAGTCCATATGCTCTTACTTTGTTCATTAAAGCGACTGTGGGGATCTGTATCGATCGCCTTGGGTAAGTCAAGAAACACAGCATCTACCTGGGAACCCGTGTCTATGGCCGTCTGAGTCTTGTGGACGAGTAGCGTGAGCTGGGTTTCACACGATCGTCTTTTTCAAAACCCATGCTGATTCCTACTGAGTAGATTTCTAGTCTCCAGAAAAGTTATTATACTCGACCATAATATGTGTTCCAAAATTCTACAACTGATCGACGTTAGAGATGTATATAGTTCTGCACATCTGTTCGACATCCCTTCTTGAAAACGGGTGTGACCTATACCCTTTTCCAATCCTTTAGAACGCTACGCTCTTCTAGAGACCTACGGTACACAGCTGCTGGCGAGTAGACGGGAAACTGTTGAGCAACTGACAACGCAGATGAATCACCCACGCTGACTGCTGTCAATCGGCAACGAAGGCGGGAATTTGAACATTAATACCGAAACTGGACGTTCACTAAGTGACGACAAGTGGCCTTTTAGGATGAATCACATTTTATGCTCCATCGGATGGATGGCCGTTGGCGTGTACGACCCTGCACCAATTGTCGGAAGGGTCCAGGTGGGAGGCGTGAGCCTTATGAGCTGGGAAATGTTTGCGTGACATTCCGCGAGTGACCTTGTCATTCTAGAGTGACAATACATATATCCTTAGGGACCTCGTCCGACCCCTACACGCAGTTTGCTTTTCCTCGGCACAATGCATCTACCAGCAGCACACTGCAACAAGTCACGCAGCTCTCACTGTACGTGATGAGTTTACAGTACTCCCCTGCCCACGGAACTCCCGGGATTGACACCCAATCGATAATATGTGCGGGTTCCCGGGTTCGATTCCCGGCGGGGCCAGGGATTTTCTCTGCCTCGTGATGGCTGGGTGTTGTGTGATGTCCTTAGGTTAATTAGGTTTAAGTAGTTCTAAGTTCTAGGGGACTGATGACCATAGATGTTGAGCCCCATAGTGCTCAGAGCCATTTTTGATAATATGTGGGATCACGTCGATCGAGCTGTTCATGCCTTGGATCCTCAACCTAGGAACCCAGCGTAGCTAGCGACGGCACTGGAGTCGACATGGCTGCACATTCCTCTCGATACCATCCAGAACTTCACTGACTCCCTTCCTGCACGTCAGCGCTGCACAAGGTTGTTAGTTACGCTTTTTGACAAGTTGTGATATGGTTCAAATGGCTCTAAGCACTATGGGGCTTAACATCTGAGGTTATCAGTCCCCTAGACTTAGAACTAATTAAACATATCTAACCTAAAGACATCACACACATCCATGCCCGAGACAGGATTCGAACCTGCGACCGTAGCAGCAGCGTGGTTCCAGACTGAAGCGCCTAGAACCGCTCGGCCACAGCGGCTGGCGACAAGTGGTCACATTAATGTGGCTGGACCTGCATACTCTTTTAGAAATTTCGTCTGCGACTACGCAGAACCAATAATGATGAGCTGAACACCAAAACTTCCATGATTATCGAATCCTCTGAAACGAGTTGTAATTAAAAATTAAAGTTTTGTGACTGGTAGCGTTGCGTTTGTTTATTTATATCGTGACCGTTTTGATGAACGAAAATCTCCTCCATAAGTATCAACAAGAATTCGAAAAAAGAGGGATCCTGTGAAACTGTATCGCCCTATTCGTCCATGATATCCCAGGTTGGTATAATGTTCCTTTACTTCCGTATGTCCATTGATAATTCCTGGCATGTAGAATTCAATACAATGTTCTTAAGGAAATACGTAGAAGCGTTCCTGCTGAGGATATAGACAAATCATCTAGTAGACAATATTAGGATCTTCTTGAGTGTGTTCGCTCATGACTCTCTTGTGTATGAGCAAATCGTAATGTCAAAAAATAGACCCTTGTTGTAGGGACTGGCGTTTAATTCTCACCATATGTAAATGTAAATGTAAATAGGTAGAAACACCTGTTACTGTTCCATTACAGTATTAGTAATTCAAAGGGAACAGTAATAACTGTAACATATGAAGATGTGGGGCGGCGGGTTAAGTAAGATGAGAATATATAAGATTCGCCGTCTTTTTACAAGAGACTGAAAACTACTTTTAGGGTCAGCCAGAAAGCGACGGAGAATATTCTGACCATAGTTTCCAGTCTGCAAGTCCACATTTTTCTTATGGTCACTGAAAGAAATGTTTCTGCTCTCTGTTTACTCAGCGGGTTATTCAGCAAAAGTTCACAGGTACCAACATAGAGATATTCCTGATATTAATAATAATGTCACTGTCATAACAACACTATGAGCAGTTCAGAGGCGACCTCTACGGTAAGTCCCAATTAAATAGTCTTTCGCCCTGACTTCTTATCATAAAAGCTAATTGCTCGCCACAGAAGTGGAAAATACTCTCAACACTTGCCACACGGTTTTGTCAACATACCGGGCGGCGCAAAAACAATTGCTTCCATGACATCCAAGCGCTCCAGAACAGTGTACAGTCCTTGCAAGTTCACTTCCTATTTGTACCGAAAACATGCGCTTAGCAGTAGACTGGCTGTGACATCATCCGAGGCAGCGCGTAAGCCGCCGTTTGACTGACGCGGACAAAGTGATAGCTCGGTGCTAAGTGTCTGTCACTGCCTCTCAGGCATTTGACCCAGGGCATGGGCACAGCGGACGGCAGAACGGAACCTCTGCCATCATCCTTTCTATGACTAGGTAGCATGGCCGCTTTCTCGGGCACATTGTGGCCGAGCGGTTCTAGGCGCTACAGTCTGGAACCGCGCGACCGCTACGGTCGCAGGTTCGATTCCTGCCTCGGGCATGGATATGTGTGATGCCCTTAGGATAGTTAGGTTTAAGTAGTTCAAATACTAGGGGACTGATGACCTCAGAAGTAAGTCCCATAGTTCTCAGAGCCATTTGAGCCATCGGACACATTTTATAGCACTGTTGTGTATCAATTTTCAATCTTCGTAATTTTTATGTGAATGGAGTTAAGTCGGCTTCAAGAATAGTTTTGCTACACTGCATTTAAACTTACCAGGCTAGAATTTTTAGAACGGAACCGACAGCAGAACATGACCTGTGAACTACTTCTTTAAGAGACCTTGTGTCGATTGTTTTTTATATTAAAATCTGTACACTTGTTATTGCTTCATTTTTAATGGATGTAATCAAGTGCTGTAATCAGAAATTTCTATCACTAATATAATTGATACTTAATCTACTACAAATAAGGACGACTTTTTTCCAAATTTAGATTTTTTTTAGCAAATTACTTGAAAACTATTAGAGGTAGCTTAATGGGATCACATAGTTAATGTTCTTATATCAAACTGAAGCTTCAAACCAATTTTCATTTTTCTGAGTCCAATATTTAGCGCCTTTGATTTTTCGTAAAACCACCGATTTTGACCAAAATATTTCTCCGATCAAGTTGAAACCTGTAATTGTTGGTTGTGACATACATTTTTACTTTTCGAACCATTTTTTGCTTTCTAGGTCTATTATTTAGCGTCAATTGTGTTTTACTTAAAACAATGCATTTAGTGAAACATATTCATCAACTGACCATGAGATTTAAGAATTTTAACATTAATTTAAGGAAGCATACGTTGACGAAGTTTGGAAAAACTACCTTAATTTTTAATTTCATTCTTAGATTATGGCGCAATACTTTGTATGCTACGCACAGGCGCTATGCAAACTCGCTCGCCTCTGTATCTCTCAAATGTTACAGCGCTTGTTTCGCCACTCAGAGATACTTTCCAGACTGACCTAATGTGGAAGGACGACTTGAACCTAGATATGTGGAAGCAGATGCCAAACTGAGAATCAGTGGAAGAATGTTGTGGAAATCCAATTCATCCACGAAAGAAGTGACTTACAAAGCCGTCATTTGAGCAATTCTTGAGCATTTGTTAAATTAGCCCCAAAAGGTCACGGTGGTGCTGTAACAGGGATGTTGTGTGCTACGGAAAGGATTAAAGACAAAGTTCAAGAATGCTCACACAGTATATTACCTCCTCCCACATTCATCTCGTGAATTATTGCAGAAATATTAGTGAAATTAAAGCTCATACGCAGAATTATCGACAGTTATTCCAGCGCATCTTTCGTGAATAAACAGAGAAAGGGGGAATTATAGTACGATCTGATGTACCGTCCACCACCGGCATGTGACTTGAGGAGTGTAGATATACAGGGTATCTGGGAAATCCGCATGCACCGTAACAAAACGCAAGGGGAAACGAGTGCCACACTCTCCAGTGTCTCTCTGTCAGTTGTCCTGCATTTCCAGACCTGATTGTGGACAGAGTTGCAGCCAGCATGCCCTTGGGAAACTTCAACAAGAGCGGTCAACAATGCATGTCTACATTAAAAAAGCCTGACAAGCGAGTGTTGGACTCGCACTAAAAAGAATCGCTCATAAATTTCATTGGGATATAGATAGTCCAGCTATAAGTTTGCGCGCATCGAACTATGTGAAATCTATGGCCGTATCTTTGATGCTTTGGCTTAGAAGCTTAAAATACTGCTGGCCGCGGTGGCCGAGCGGTTCTTCAGTTTGGAACCGCGTGATTGCTACGGTCGACTGGTATCTCTGCGTTTTCTGTCCTTACACCATTTTCAGTGGGTAAAGGATATATATTCCGGTCACCGAGCAGTGAAAATTGGTCTCGAAAGATTAACCAGTGACAAGCTGACGAACTGTGTCTTGTCTCTGTCTTTCTCTGTTTATGGTCAGTGGCAACGGTCCTCTGGAACATAGCAGTGGGTCTCTCTTCTACTACTAAATTATTTGTATTGCCCTGTCCTAGCGGTTTTTACGTTTTGTTAAACATTATTTTTCTAGTGTCTAAGCTCGGTGGTGGCGTCTCATGACTTCAAACGCATCCTAACTTCTCACTTAACTCTCAGATGTTATCTATTGTGGTCAGTGTAGTTCGAAGAAATCCTGGTTTCTACCACACTATTTACAAAAGCATTCTTCCAGGTTGTAACACGTATATCGATTAGAAGTAGGTTTATGTTATGAAAGTGTGTATCGGCAATTATGAATTGTTTATTCTGTGTTATTTAAACTCCTTGTTCCGGGGCAATAATTACAGTTTTTTAAAGTGTATATGACAAAAGCAAAATGATATGTTAAAATGATAAATTGTTGTAAATGTGTATCTTGAAAAAAATCTTTATTGAAAGCTGGTTCATACTTAGGGCACTTGTATTTGTAACATGTAAAAGCTATAGGGAAGTCCACCCACAACGGAAGTGGAATGGCGGGATGTAAAAGGTGGTTTTGACGGTCGAACTGAGCGGTCCCTTTGTGTGAATGGCACGCAGTATGTGACTAGCCGTAGGACGGTAGACTTCTACGGTGCTAAGAGAGGCAATTGGAAGCTGCTTCACAAAGCATGTGGATCTGGCTATTATTTGGTATTCTCGGCATAAAGGAATGGCTCTAATATGTGGAAAATTCGACGCCAAGAACAGATTTTATAGAGCATTCGAACATCAAGAGCCGTTGAGTAAAGTTAGTCGCCATGTCGCTGGACGCCAATCCTCGCCACTGCTTCACTAACTTCACACAGTCAGTAATGTATATGGGCATGGACCAGTTAATTTGTGCGCCGATTTAATAATAATTACAAAAACATAAATTCGTGTCCGGAACCATATTTTCTATCCTGATCACGAACCTATGCAGGATCCCCACTTAAGTCCTACTAAAACCGAGTATCCTGATTTAAATGAATAATTCCTGCATTCAAGTGTTTAAAAATAAGTTTTTGTCTGATGAAAAAGGAGTAGTAAAAGTTAAAGCTAAAACCACGAAAGTGAAGTTGGATAGGTTTTTCTAAACTATATTTAGTTTATTACAAAATATAGTTTTGTACGATTACTGTACAAGATTGTGTAAATTTTACTGTCTAGAGTACCTGCTTCACAGGTAATAAAAAGGCAAATAAGTTACGCTCATTTTCAAAAATAATGTGATTTCTACCATGAATGGTTCCTTTTTTTGAACTCAATTAAGCCCAGTGTTGCATTTTATTATCTTTCAAAGTAAATTATGAACTACTCGAAGTGAAGTGAATGATTAGCTTTTTGAATGAGTCTTTCCTACTATAATAATCAAAGAGCGTTGATTGGTAAAACTATACTAGTTTATGGGTTCCCATTATATTCTCCACCTATTAGGAAAAAATTGAACTATTACTATTTCTAAGGAAAAGTGATATATGTAGAGAAGTTTAAACAGTGTATTTATGATATTATTAATCTTTATTTGTGTTTTCTTCATGTCAGTCAAGATAAAAGCCCCTCATGTCCAACTTTAGTTCTGCACTTCATGCAGTAACGTTTCAGTATTTGATTAAGTAGTGCTCTTGAGTGTAGATGTCATTAGTATGAGCTTGGTGCCAAATTACTTCCTAGAATTTACTGGTGTGTGCGTTATTGGTAACTACTGCTACACAAAGTTCAGAGTGCACTGTGTCAGTTTGTATCCTGTTTGCTATTCAAAGGGAAATCTCAACGAAAGTAACTTAAATAACAACTATTCAATTTTCTCAAACATATATTTCCAAATCAATGTGCCTAATTGGGCTGGCGACCGTTCATTCGTTTCATTCATTTATGATTTTACCGCTTTCATTAACTCACAAGGTAAAGTCTGTTTGTTTTTTCTGTTAATTTCACCAAATCCAAAATTATAATCTGATACCTTTGTCCATTAGACACATGCGCGATCAATCTCCGAAATCACCTCAGAGGGTGACAATAGCGTGTTTCACGTTAGAGTGGTATACGTTAGTGTTATATTTGGCATTTCCCGTGACAGGAGTAAAGGCTCGGTTGTTAGGGAAGAGTGACATACAACCAAATGTTGTAAGGTCTCTGCTAAAACGGCGAGTTCCTCCCTACTGCACAGACCTCTTTATTACAGACTCTGGTTTCCTGTCTCCATGGGAGATGCTTCTTGTACGGTGACTTTTAGCGTCCGGTATCCAGAGAGGGTCTCCAGAGTGCTGGCAAGTCTGACCATGTTGGGAGGACCTTGTCTGTGAGCTCTCTGCAAAATCGACCGAGGGCTACTTTCCTTGCCGACTTTTATGAACTACAGTGCGCTCACTCGCTCGGATCTAAGGACAACTTGTTTCCATAGAGCCTCCTTATTTAGTAAACATCCAACTCAATATGAAAATGTAATCTACCTTAGTTAGGTGTAAGCCATCTCTGGTACTGATATCTATTTCATTTCACCGTGGGGGTAATTATTGTGTTTTGATTTGGCTTTTTAATTGTGGTTTACTTATGTTACAAGACAGTTTGGGAAAAACGCACGCGTAATAGCTTCGCTACTTTTGAGTAAATGTTTAATGTGGCGACCACCAATTTCGTTAAGTAATGTGCGACGATGAAACATGTTTCGTTTGATTCTCTGTGAGTTTCCACGATTCCCTCTGATTATATCAAATGCTCTAAAGATGTGATCATTAAATAGAGGTACTGTTAGAGTTGGTGTTAAGTACACTAGGGATTTTACGTAACTCCAGAGGAAATAGTGAAGAGGAGTGAGGTTAGGGGAGTTTGCAGCAGAGGGGAGTGGGTATCTCCTTACAATTACTCTCTGCCGGAAATTTTCTGTGAGATATACCCCGGCTGGACAATCAAAGGACTCTGGAGGACCACCGTTTTGAAAATACAAAGTAACACACATTGCAAGTGAACGTCCTCCAGACGTTCATGCAAGGCATTCTCCATAAAGTTGAAATAACGTGAACCATTCAGACTACACATTAAGATGTGTGGTGCAATAAGCTAATATCCTAGAAACACAGCCCAGATGTTCACTGAGCATCTCACCTGGTAACTTCATGATTAATTAGTGAGCGGAATTTTAACAGCCCCATGCTGGCTTCAGAAATCTCATTCCACATTTACGAATTTCATTCTTTTCAGTCTCCCAAACTTCTAAAGCGTCGTTCTCGTGCAGCCTGTGTACATTCGGCATCATATGATAGTAGTAGTACTCTCTGTACCGATAAAATAATGCACATACAGCTTCCGATTCAGTAGCCAGTTTTGTCTTTGAAGATACCTCCAGCATTGACGGAAATCGAAATTGTTACACTACCAACACCTTAAAAGAATACTACTGAACTGATACTCAAGCATGTCCATGCCTGTGCGATATGTTGATTATTTTCAAAAGGGTGCTAATAACCTTGTTGTTGAGCGAACTAAATCCACACACACACACACACACACACACACACACACACACACATACACGCACATTTTAAGTACAGAAAAAAGAGCTTTTCACACAGTTGAAGAATGGTGTGAGTACACGATGGTTATTGGGAGTGTATAATATTACTGGTTATTTCAGGTGGTGATCACACACAGGATGTCAAGATGATATGCACTTGTAGCTTATCGCCATCATTTGGACTTCGAGAAAGGTCCCATCATTGGCATGAGAGGCACGTCAGCATCATATCGACAGGTAGCAATAGTTTGTTCACTATAGTGCATCGACATCAAAATGTGTACTGACGAGATGGAGTCAGGGCAACAGAGTAGCAAGAAGAGTGGTTACGGGTCCTTCAAGATCGGCTACAGCACGGGAAGAGGGTAGGATTGTTGGACTGGCTCTGAGGAATAGACAGATGATAACAGCCAAAATGCGGAAGGAGGTTACAGGTAGAGTAGAATCACGAACCGTCGGAGACACATTGTTGGAAACTGGATTGACATGTCGGGTTGCTATACATCGTTTATCAGAGGCATCTTTCCACATACAAAAAAGAATTATATGTTGTAGAGATAGTCAACAGGACACTGTTAGTCATTTTGTGGTATTCAGCTCTAAGTACTGCTTTTGTTTGCCAGTATCTCGTGGTCGTGCGGTAGCGTTCTCGCTTCCCACGCCCGGGTTCTCGGGTTCGATTCCCGGCGGGGTCAGGGATTTTCTCTGCCTTGTGATGGCTGGGTGTTGTGTGACGTCCTTAGGTTAGTTAGGTTTAAGTAGTTCTAAGTTCTAGGGGACTGATGACCATAGATGTTAAGTCCCATAGTGCTCAGAGCCATTTGAACCATATTTGCTTTTGTTTGTAGCAGTCAGATCAACATCAACATGTCCGTAGATGACCTGGTAAAAACTCGCAGAAATCAGTGATTCTCAGACCTCTGGGACTCCTGGAATCATTTTGTGGGGACCAGTTGGATACGACAAAGGTCTGATTTGGTAGTGTTGAAAGGAGACCGAATGCATTCCAGTATGTGGCACGGATAGTAAACCTTGTTGTCATGCCCTTTATGAACAGGGTACCAAATTGCATATTTCAACATGATAACGGATGAACCCATACAGCACTTGACACCATATACGCCTTTTGGAAAATATCGGGCTTTGACTGGCCTGCCCGCGCAGCTATACGTCACCTGTTAACTATGTCTAGGACGCGATGGGAAGACGTGCACTCTCTGATGAAAAGCATGCAGACACCCCTATGTAATGCGAAACTGACTACAAAGTCTCTTGAGAGTCCGGCCCCTCGGTGTTAAAGGAGGCGGCGAGTATTGTGTTGCCAGTAGAGAAGAAGTGACAGCAGAATGGGACGGTCAAGAGAAGTAAATTACTTCGAAGAAGGACTAGGTATTGGATGTGACTTTAATAAGAAAGTTGGTGATGTGGTTGTGAAGTGGAAACGCGCAAGGACAACCACAGCTCAACCAAGCCCAGGCAGACCCCACGTACTGATGGGCAGAGAAAGACGAGCATGTAAAAATCGCATGAAATCAGTGGAAGGAATCACTCATGAGTTCGAAAGTACTACCAGAAGTCCAGCTAACACAATGGGGTTGCGTAGGAAGTTGAAAAGAATGGGGTACAATATTCGAGCAACAATTAATAAAGCACACATTTCTGTAATCAGTGTTAGGCGATGCTTGAGGTATCGTAAACAGCGACGCCACTGGACACTGGACTACTGGAAAGTGTGAACTGGAGTCATGAATGACGCTATACCCTGTGCATGAATTTAACGAATGCCTGAAGAACGTTACCTCCTGCAATCAGGGGTAGTGCCAATAGTCAAGTGCAGAAAAAGTGGTGGTACGGTATGGGAGCGTTTCTCGTGGTTACGTTGTGATCCCCTGATTGCTCTTAACAAAACGTTAATGCTGAAGCATATGGCCGGCTGGTGTGGACGAGCGGTTCTAGGCGCTTGAGTCTGGAACCGCGCGACCGCTACGGTCACAGGTTCGAATCCTGCCTGGGGCATGGATGTGTGTGATGTTCTTAGGTTAGTTAGGTTTAAGTAGCTCTAAGTTCTAGAAGACTGATGACCTCAGGTGTTAAGTCTCATAGTGCTCATAGCCCTTTGAACCATTTGAAGCATATGAACACACCTTCTAGCAAGGTTAGCTGTGTACAGAAGAGAATTACACTCCTGGAAATGGAAAAAAAGAACACATTGACACCGGTGTGTCAGACCCACCATACTTGCTCCGGACACTGCGAGAGGGCTGTACAAGCAATGATCACACGCACGGCACAGCGGACACACCAGAAACCGCGGTGTTGGCCGTCGAATGGCGCTAGCTGCGCAGCATTTGTGCACCGCCGCCGTCACTGTCAGCCAGTTTGCCGTGGCATACGGAGCTCCATCGCAGTCTTTAACACTGGTAGCATGCCGCGACAGCGTGGACGTGAACCGTATGTGCAGTTGACGGACTTTGAGCGAGGGCGTATAGTGGGCATGCGGGAGGCCGGGTGGACGTACCGCCGAATTGCTTAACACGTGGGGCGTGAGGTCTCCGCAGTACATCGATGTTGTCGCCAGTGGTCGGCGGAAGGTGCACGTGCCCGTCGACCTGGGACCGGACCGCAGCGACGCACGGATGCACGCCAAGACCGTAGGATCCTACGCAGTGCCGTAGGGGACCGCACCGCCACTTCCCAGCAAATTAGGGACACTGTTGCTCCTGGGGTATCGGCGAGGACCATTCGCAACCGACTCCATAAAGCTGGGCTGCGATCCCGCACACCGTTAGGCCGTCTTCCGCTCACGCCCCAACATCGTGCAGCCCGCCTCCAGTGGTGTCGCGACAGGCGTGAATGGAGGGACGAATGGAGTCGTGTCGTCTTCAGCGATGGGAGTCGCTTCTGCCTTGGTGCCAATGATGGTCGTATGCGTGTTTGGCGCCGTGCAGGTGAGCGCCACAATCAGGACTGCATACGACCGAGGCACACAGGGCCAACACCCGGCATCATGGTGTGGGGAGCGATCTCCTACACTGGCCGTACACCTCTGGTGATCGTCGAGGGGACACTGAATAGGGCATGGTACATCCAAACCGTCATCGAACCCTTCCTTCTACCATTCCTAGACCGGCAAGGGAACTTGCTGTTCCAACAGGACAATGCACGTCCGCATGTATCCCGTGCCACCCAACGTGCTCTAGAAGGTGTAAGTCAACTACCCTGGCCAGCAAGATCTCCGGATCTGTCCACCATTGAGCATGTTTGGGACTGGATGAAGCGTCGTCTCACGCGGTGTGCACGTCCAGCACGAACGCTGGTCCAACTGAGGCGCCAGGTGGAAATGGCATGGCGAGCCGTTCCACATGACTTCATCCAGCATCTTTACGATCGTCTCCATGGGAGAATAGCAGCCTGCATTGCTGCGAAAGGTGGATATACTCTGTACTAGTGGCGACATTGTGCATGCTCTGTTGCCTGTGTCTATGTGGCTGTGGTTCTGTCAGTGTGATCATGTGATGTATCTGACCCCAGGAATGTGTCAATAAAGTTTCCCCTTCCTGGGACAATGAATTCACGGTGTTCTTATTTCAATTTCCAGGAGTGTAGTTCAGAGACGATGACTGTATCAGAAAGACAATTCATCCTGTTATAAAGCAACACGTGTGAGATAATGGTTTTTGTACAATAACGTTGTGGAAATGGACTGACCTGCCCAGAGTCACGACATAAACCCAAATGCACTTTATAATGAGTTAGAACGTCGACTTAGCTCAAGGTCCTAGCGTCCGACATCACTACCTCCCTCTGCTTTCTGGTCTTGAGGAAGAATGGACTGCCATTCCTCGATAGATACTCAGACACCTCATTGTAAGTGTCCCCAACACATTTCAAGCTGTCATGTAGGCGAAGGGTTGTCATACTTCATATTAATGTCCAGTAATATCTGCCGAGATAGTCAGATGGTATATACCTTCGTACCAATCTCCAGAGAGAAATCTTAATGAAGTACACTAAATTGAAAAAAGTAATGGGATACCTCCTAATTTCGTGTCGGCACTTCTTTTGCCCATCGTCCAGAATGTTCTCCAAACCGACCAGGAGCAACTGTGGCCCAGTGACATAGCGCATTGACATCCACAAAAATTCTACAGTTAATTGCCAACATAAAGTGTACGAATGGCTGCAAATGGTCTCCAGGTAGCCGAACATAACCATTTCCAGTCAACAATCGGTTCAGCTGGATCAGAGGTCCTATTCCATACCATGTAAACACATAATATGGAGCCACCGCAAGCTTGCACAGTGCCTTGTTGACAACTTGGGTCCATGGCTTCGTGAGGTCTGCGCCACACTCGAACGCACGATCAGCTCTTATCAGCTGAAATCAAGACTTATTAGACGAGGTCACGGTTTTCTAGTCGTCTAGGGTCCAACCGATATGGTCGCGAGCCCAGGAGAGGCGCTGCAAGCGATGTCGTTCTGTTAGCAAAGGCACTCACGTCGGTCGTTTACTCCCATAGCCCAATAATGCCAAATTTCGCCGCACTGTCCTAACGACTTCTTCGTCGTAGTCCTACATTGATTTCTGCGGTTATTTCACTCAGTGTTGCTTGTATGTCAGCAGTGACAACCATACGCAAAATGCGCTGCCCTTTTATACCTTGCGTACGTGATACTACCGCTATCTGCATATGTGCATAACGCTATCTCATGACTTGTCACTTCAGAGTAATAAAAAATTGTTCAAATGGCCCTGAGCACTATAAGAGCGGTTCCAGACTGTAGCGCTCAGAATCGCTCGGCCACTCCGTCCGGCTCAGAGTAATACAACATACGTTGGGATATGATAATAAAATTCTCCGGATGACATTTGGAGGCTGTTGGCTTCCACAGTACAATGAACGCAAGAGTGTATTCGTGCTCGTCGGGGCCGCAACTCGTAATATGGATATAAGTTCCGAATAAAATGAATGTGCACTTCTGGCCACACCAAGAAGAAATGCAGATGATAAACGGGTATTCATTGGACAAATATATTATACTATTACTGCCATATGACTATATTTTCACTCAATTTGAGTGCATAGGTCCCGAGAAATCAGTACCCAGAACAACGACCTCTTGCCGTAATAACGGCCTTGATACGCCTAGGCATTGAGTCAAACAGAACTTGGATGGCGTGTACAAGTACAGCTGCCCATGCAGCTTCAACACGATACCATAGTTCATCAAGAGTAGTGATTAACGTATTGTGACGAGCCAGTTGCTCGGCCACCATTGACCAGACGTTTCCAATTGGTGAGAGATCTGGAGAATGTGCTGGCAAGGGCAACAGTCGAACATTTTCTGTATCGAGAAAGGCCCGTACAGGACCTGCAACACGTGGTCGAGCACTGTCCTGCGGAAATATAGAGTTTCGCAGGGATCGAATGAAGGGTAGAGCTTCCGCAGCTCGTGGTCGTGCGGTAGCGTTCTCGCTTCCCGCGCCTGGGTTTCTGGGTTCGATTCCTGGCGGGGTCAGGGATTTTCTCTGCCTCGTGATGACTGGGTGTTGTGTGATGTCCTTAGGTTAGTTAGGTTTACTTAGTTCTAAGTTCTAGGGGACTGATGACCATAGATGTTAAGTCCCGTAGTGCTCAGAGCCGTTTGAACCGTTTTTTGAAGGGTAGAGCCACGGGTCGTAACACATCTGAAATGTAACGTCCACTGTTAAAAGTGCCGTCAATGCGGACAAGGGGTGACCGAGATGTGTAACCAATGGCACCCCATACCATCACGCCGGGTGATACGCCAGTACGGCAATGAAGTATACAAGCTTCCGATGTGCGTTCACCGCGATGTCGCTAAACACGGATGGGACCATCATGATGGTGTAAACAAAACCTGGATTCATCCGGAAAAAAATGATATTTTGCCAATCGTGCCCCCAGGATCGTAGATGAGTACACCATCGCTTGCTCTCCTGTCTGTGATGCAGCGTTAAGAGTAACCGCAGCCATGGTCTCCGAGCTGATAGTCCGTGCTGCTGCAAACGTCGTCGAACTGTTCGTTCAGACGGTTGTCTTGCAAACGTTCCTATTTGTTGACTCAGGGATCGATACGTGGCTGCACGATCCGTGACAGCCATGCGGATAAGATGCCTGTCATCTCGACTGCGAGTGATAGGAGGCCGTTGGGATCCTGCACGGCGTTCCGTATAACCCTCCTGAACCAACCGAGTCCATATTCTGCTAGCAGTCATTGGATCTCGACCAACGCGAGCAGCAATGTCGCAATACGATTAGCTACAATAGCGATAGGCTACAATCCGACCTTTATCAAAGTCGGAACCGTGATGGTACGCATTTCTCCTCCTTACACGAGGCATCACAACAACGTTTCACTAGGCAACGCCGGGCAACTGCTGTTTGTGTATGAGAAATCGGTTGGAAATTTTCCTCATGTCAGCACCTTGTAGGTGTCGCCACCGGCGCCAACCTTGTGTGAATTCTCTGAAAAGCTAATCATTTGCATATCACAGCATTTTTTTCCTGTCAGTTAAATTTCGCATCTGTAGCACGTCATCTTCGTGGTGTAGCAATTTTAATTGCCAGTAGTGTATAATCATTTGATAACTATTATGTGATTGGCATCTCCTCAAATTCCGATAAATATCGGACTGACGTTTAACAATGGAAATTTTGCATTTCCGTCAATGTATTTTTGTTCACCGCCACAGCCTCTCAGCTTAATAGATAAAACGTATACACTATACAGGGTGTTACAATAAGGTACGGCCAAACTTTCAGGAAACATTCCTCACACACAAAGAAAGAAAATATGTTATGTGGACATGTGTCCGGAAACGCTTACTTTCCATGTTAGAGCTCATTTTATTACTTCTCTTCAAATCACATAATCCATGGAATGGAAACACACAGCAACAGAACGTATCAGCGTGACTGCAAACAATTTGTAACAGGAGATGTTCAAAATGTCCTCCGTTAGCGAGGATACATGCATCCACCTCCGTCGCATGGAATCCCTGATGCACTGATGCAGCCCAGGAGAATGGCGTATTGTATCACAGCCGTCCACAATACGAGGACGACGAGTCTCTACATTTGGTACCGGGGTTGCGTAGACAAGAGCTTTCAAATGCCCCATAAATGAAAGTCAAAAGGGTTGAGGTCAGGAGAGCGTGGAGGCCATGCAATTGGTACGCCTCTACCAATCCATCGGTCACCGAACCTGTTGTTGAGAAGCGTACGAACACTTCGACTGAAATGTGCAGGAGCTGCATCGTGCATGAACCACATGTTGTGTCGTACTTGTAAAGGCACATGTACTAGCAGCACAGGTAGAGTATCCCGTATGAAATCATGATAACGTGCTCCATTGAGCGTAGGTGGAAGAACATGGGGCCCAATGAAGACATCAGCAACAATGCCTGCCCAAACGTTCACTGAAAATCTGTGTTGATGACGAGATTGCACAATTGCGTGCGGATTCTTGTCACGGAAACAACTGGTTCTTCCGTAGCACTCTCCATACAGTGACGTGGTCGACGTTACCTTGTACAGCAGCAACTCCTCTGAAGCTGACATTAGGATTATCGTCAACTGCACGAAGAATTGCCTCGTCCATTGCAGGTGTCCTCGTTGTTCTAGGTCTTCCCCAGTCGCGAGTCATAGGCTGGAATGTTCCGTGCTCCCTAAGACGCCGATCAATTGCTTCGAATGTCTTCCTGTCGGGACACCTTCGTTCTGGAAATCTGTCTCGATACAAACGTACCGCGCCACGGCCATTTCCCCGTGCTAATCCATACTCCGCATTTGTAAACATTGCACTGACTGCAAAACCACGTTCGTGATGAACACTAACCTGTTGATGCTACGTACTGATGTGTTTGATGCTAGTACTGTAGAGCAATGAGTCGCATGTCAACACAAGCACCGAAGTCAACATTACCTTCCTTCAAGTGGGCCAACTTGCGTTGAACCGAGCAAGTACAGTACATACTGACGAAACTAAAATGAGCTCTAACATGGAAATTAAACTTTTCCGGGCGCATGTCCACATAACATCTTTTCTTTATTTGTGTGTGAGGAATGTTTCCTGGAAGTTTGGCTGTACCTTTTTGTAACACCCTGTATATGAATTTGAAAAAAAGAAAAGTTGTATGCAGTTTTAAATGGGGAATTCATTCGTTATCTGTATATGGGAACGGAAAACTAAAGCACAGCGAAGTAATTGTGTCGCAAGCAGTGTTGCGAGGTGTAAGCGGGCGTGCAGCACGAAGCCAGCCCAACACCGAAGCGCGATGTCGGGGTGGAGGTGGAGGTGGAGGTGGTGGTTATTGGCAGGTAGTACAAAAAGGTCGCGGCACAGTGGACGGCGGTAGATAAGGGCGCGCAGTTGTATAGCAGCGCGCTGAATGGTGCGGGGGCGAGGGGCGGCGGCGGCGGCGGCGGCGCTAAAGATAGCCGCCCCACGGCAGCCACGCAGCAGCACGCCGCGAGGCAGCGGGCGCGGCCCTGCCGCTGCTCAGTCGCCGGCCGCGCGCCCACACGGCATGCCGCACCAGCGCCCGCAGAGGTAAGCTGTCACGTGCCCCACTGGCGCCGTGCTAAAATCTCGTGCCGTTCTCTTACAACAGTATCACTTCCTTACATTGTGGCCTAGTGGTGCACAGTGCAGATGCGGATATTTCTTTTATGTTTCCAGTGTGACTGACTACAACATTGACCTGTGGTTAACGTTCCTAATACTTGCTCCCGCTCCTGCGTCACTGCTATTTAATAGAAATAGCTTATCAGTTGATTCGCTCGCCACTCTAACTGTAGATCACTCCAATTCTCAAACCGCCATACACACAATCGGCGATTAAAAAAAAATTGAGGATTGCACTATCAGTGTAAGAAATAAACTATTATTTCCTTATAATTAATGTTATGTTTGGTTGATGAAATGTGAGTGCAGCATTCCCTAGACGAGGGCTCAAATATCTGCAATAAGTTTCTAGACGTATTCTATGCCAGTCACTCTCGAGTATGTGGTATAGAGCACTTTTTATTGTGCCACATGTCTGAAGATTTCTTCGCGCTGCAGCAACGTATGGAGCGTCGAACGAATGACTTCCTGTACGTTTCGGACAAGTTTAATTTCAACTTTACGATCTCCACGGGATCGAGAAGTAGGAAGTAGGAAAAAAATTCGTAGTCTCTGTTCTAATAGCTGGCTTTCGGATGTTCCTGGACAAGCTCTCGCGAGAAACAACGCGTCTTTCTTGCAGCGTCTGCCTGTTGAGATCTTTTATCATTCCTGATGCTCCTTCCCAGCAATCAATCAAGCCTTTTACCATTCCCTTATCTTTGTACATTCTTCACGTCACTTAAAATCCGACCTGAGTTGGATCTCGAGCATTTCATCGGTACTCCGACTCGAATCGTCCAAGAATTTTGTAAACAACTGCAATTGTAAGAAAAATTGTAGATTGTCGTCCGCTAGAGCTAACCTTTGGTTACGTGATAACTCCACTTCACATCTCTACTCACTGTTGCTCTTAGGCATTTGTGTGACATTACTAACTCGACTGTCACTCCTGTTTGAAATTTGCATCTAGATACACACTCCGTAAAACTGTGTGAAGTACGTGGCACACTTATCACGTATTAGGATTTCCTGCCATTCCATTCACGTGTGGAGTGAGGGAAGCCGTGTGTGAGCTGTAATTGGACGCCTTGTCTTCGCGGTGATAGGTCGGGTGCTGTGGAGTGTTCTTAGATTCCCCATTTAATACTGGCTCTTCAAACTGTGTGAGCAAGCTTACTTGACGTCTATCTTGAAGCGTCCGCCAGTTCACGTCATTCAGTATTTCCGTGACGCTTTCCTGTGGCGTAAACAAACCTGTGAACAATCTAGCTGCAATCTAGCATCTCGTAAGCGTTTACGTTACCTCTCCAGTAACACAGATGCTTGTTGCGCTAGATTATTAGGATAAGTTCCAAAAACACTTAGTTGGGAGTGCTGAGATAAGTTTTTAGGCCCAAGCATTCCTAATCCTAAGTTTAATGGGACAGAATTACGTTATCACCTACGCTAGCGGACGGCAAACCACTATCCCCACAGATATATTTGGCAAGTTCGTTGCAGCGACAACTTTTTGCAGCAAATACATGTTTTAACCGAGAAATGTGACACTCTTCATTCAAAAAGAATCGTCAATATCCGTTCTGAACATTTACACAGTTTTGTACAAAATATTCATTAAAGGTTTAAAAACATCTTACACCTCGACTTTTTTTTAAAAAAAAATAGAGGTACTTATGGTCTACTGGACAGCATATCATTTCAGATAAAAATCAAGAGGTGAAAAGTCCTTTAACGTATGTTTTTATTCTTAAACAAAATTCGTGCAATATTCAGATCGCCCGACGAAGATAGTTTTTTAGAAAGTGCAACCGTGTCTTAATGAAAAATATTTATGACGCAGCCCAAAGAATGCAGTCGTGCTTATTGCATATGAAAATACAAAATATATTTATAATTGGAAGATGTCCCCAAATCACTTCATGCGTACCAATATAAATTACTTGCAGCTTCCTGTGAAAATGAACACTGTTTAACATGAATATCCACTACTCTAATCATTTTCATTATTGTGCAGCTTCCTTCTGAATAGGACCATTTTAGGTAGTGAGTGGCTAGGACAAGATTTGTTCGACAATGCTTCGCGCTTTCACTGATTGTCTTAATTCTGAACAGATTAGCGTCGGTGCACGCATGAGATCTCACAGCTTCATTTACACGTCTGAATCCTGTACTTTCCCTGAAAAAGTCAACATGAGGGTAATTTTACGGTTTGAACCACAGAGTGCTATAGATACATTACTCCTTTTGCTATTTCTTCCCATTCAGTTTCGCAGTGCAGTGATAGTGATGATACTCTAATTTCGATACTACAACAACAATGATCTATTTAGTTATTATGAGATTCCAAGAATTATACTCGCAGCGATATGTAATATTAACAGAGATTATCAGAAATAAAGTAATAATTAGGTGCCGCACTGCAGAGCCAAGAACTTGACTGCACGCAAATAGCATGAGTAATTACAGAAGACAGGGGAGGAGCATGTACTAATGTTGTATACTAAGATGTATTGCGTTTGGATAACATAATTTCCTCAGCCGTGGCACTCTCATGATTTTTTTTTTTTCAGTAAGCGCATAAACATGTCAGCTCGGAATCGCTTAATGGGTGTTCCGCAATGAAATGTGTGCCTCACTATACTCTTATGTATGTGCTATAGACTGTTCCACTCCAAGTAACAGATTTTCATAACAGTAATACATGGATATCACTTTTGTTTTCACAGTGAGGTTAACGTGAATTAAGGCAGTCTTGTAACTGTTTAAAATAATCTAAATGATTTTGTATGAACCACTTTGTTAACATTTAAAGTGTGCGAGCGTGTGCGTATCCGTGCGAGTGTGCATGTGTGTGTGTGTGTGTGTGTGTGTGTGTGTGTGTGTGTGTGTGTGTGTGTGTGTTTGTTTTAATGAGTCGTCTACAAGAAACTGCATTGATGTTACCGGCGACTAAGTTAAATATAGGCTCACCTCATGAATCCATGCTTTACGTGGCACCGCTACGCGTTTTCTTAACCTCGACATTACGCAACGACATAACTGAATCTACTATAACCAATCCTAAAATCTGTGGATTCAGTATTGCTAATTCACGGCATGTGTGGCGGAGATAATGAATTTCAATTACGGTGAAAAGTAGTTCTTACGAAATGCATTGGGTCACTGTGATGGAGGATGCTGTCGGGTATTTTCTCCCCCCCCTCCCCCCTCCCCCGCCCCCTTCTGTTTTGTTGGTGTAAAGCAAAAGTCGCTTACTCACAAGCTGAGTTAAATGGTAGGACTTCTTTCTATGTTAAAAAGTTCTTACGTATCTGCACTTACAGTCATGATTTGCCAGTTAAAGTAGATATAAAGGTGCCCACTTAACTTTCTCATACTAAAAACGTCAGTAGTTGTCGTCTTGCATACAGACATTAGCCATCTGTCTGTTCCGTTTTCACAGAGCTGTGTCCATTGTCTCCTTGGTCACTTGCGTCTCTCCATTCTTTCGGATCCTAGTTCAGGATTTTCTTTAGCTATCTTTCATCTCTCATTTTATTCGCATTTATTTCACCTTATCTCTGTATTCAGTTTTTTCCTCATTAACTGTGTGTGCATTTACTCATTGCGGACGTTTCCATTTTTAATTAAATCTTTTGGTGTGCAGACCGTTACTCTCTTCACGAACCTCTCTCACTTCCCTAGTGTCATTGGCATAGTTTTGTTAAATTTCATTTTTCTTTTTCTTTGGGATATGTAATTAAATTTTCTGTGTATATTTCCAGGCTTGAAATAAATGTCAGGTTTCTTCTATCTCATGATCTTAATCATGACTCTCGTTGCAGCCCAGATATTCAATATATGACTCCCATTCAATTATTTTCGAGTTAATTACCGTCTTCGATCAAGAAGGACATTTACCTTGGACTTTCGACTTACGTAATCGGGTGTTAAGGTTGTATTCAGTGGATAATTGGTTTAGATTATGTACTGCTATCTATCTAACATAATTCATAAAAGCAAGCAAAAGCTTATATCATGAAACAAAACACATATGGAAAAAACGGACATATTTGAGTAAAATAAATCAAGAAGTGAGACAAGGGTATTCTCTTCCACCCAGTATTTTACCATTTTGACTGACGAAGTCCTTAGAAAATTGGAAAACAGATAATTATACAGGAATTAAATTAGATGCACATACTAATCTATGCACAGTACTGTTTGCAGATAATAAGGTAATAAAGAAGAAAATTGAGGCTCACACATAGAAACGGAACAGTGACTGCAATATAATAGAAGAACCTTTGCACAATCCAAAATGTTTTGCAATGACAGAAATTACGCATACGAGCTGTAGATAGGGGGCAGCTACTGTGTTGGACGCAGCCAGTATCTGGATTAACAAGAAGCGCATTTCATCCATCTCCAACTTCGTGCCGGTACTGGCCTTATACGTACCACTGAAGCGGGCAATAATGCTTCGGACAAGCATCCACGATCTGGCCCCAGGTTGATACGAAAATCGCGCTTCTTGCATATTCTTTGCTCAACTGTCATTCCGATGTCTAATACCAGCTTTATTTGAATACACACCCAGGTGCATCTGAATTAGACTTGGTTGCAGCGTTACAAATAAGATGTGGCTGTCGCAACGAAGAATGGAATAGTTGGGTCGATCACATGACTGATATGTAGTAAGTCTTTGTATGAACAGACAGTGTAACACTTGACCAAGGCCAGATCGTGAGTAACAAACAGATTGGGGCACTTCATTTCTACGGTTGGCCAAAGCTGTAGTGGGAGTAGAGCGATTCTTAGAGAAACGTTGCCGTCTGAGTCAGCTGCAATGAGCACCGACTGTTGCTCACATAAACAGATGATAGACGAGCTACAGCGCGTATATCACTTGGATGATAAGTGATGAGTAACAGCCACACGATAGTTCAAATGGTTCAAAAGGCTCTGAGCACTATGGGACTTAACATCTGAGGTCATCAGTCCCTAGAACTCAGAACTACTTAAATCTAACTAATCTAAGGACATTACACACATCCATGCCTGAGACAGGATTCTCACCTGCGACCGTAGCGGTCGCGCGCTTCCAGACTGAAGCGCCTAGCACCGCTCGGTCACACCGGCCGGCGCCACAAAATGCTCAACCACCACAGTGCTATGACGCAGAGAATACACCGGCCGTAGGTGTGCCCATGATCATTGAACGTCACATGGCACAGAGATTAATATGGGCGCGGAAACATCACCATTCGATAGTCAAAGCGTCCAAAAATTTTGACTGGAATAAAAAAAATCTAGAAACACGATAATGCGCTTCGAAAGCCACATGAAATGTAGCGCCTTTTTTTTTTTTTTTTTTTTTTTTTTGCTGATGTTAAAGCTATTCTCGCGTTCGGGATGTTTCTATGGGATGAAACAGGCCCCCTGGTACGTTTTACATCCTCTTTCAGCGGTAAAGGATTCGTGAACGTTCTGTCCAATTGTGTGCATCTGTTCGTTCGCCATTTTTACCCTGTAAGTGATCTGCATCTTCAGCACGACAATGCACCATCCATTCGCTCTCGAATGCGACGAAAGGGATTCTTCTCATTCAGGCGATTCTTTGCATTCATAACAGCAAACAGCATCAATCACTACCATTATCATCCACAGTTACTAGACAACAATACTGAATAGCGGAACAACGCATCGATCACAGTTATTGTCATCTGGAGTTAGTAAGTAATAATCATGGTGACAGTGAAAAATTGTCTGCACCTAATTTCGAGAGATTTATTAGATTTGTGACTTTCTCAGTCACGACTTCATTGACAGCAGCCAGTAGCTTGTTAATCTAGGTTACACTGAAAGTGCATATAGGCATTTTTTGTGTCTTTCATTTCTTTTAATTCTACTTTTACTTTCCAGTTTCATCATATGGAATGATATACATTCTAGTAATGAAATATGATATGAATCAGATGGGACATCAAAATAGAAAACATGTTAAAAGGATCATAGTTCATTAAAAATGGCAGAACAGTTCAAAAGGGTCTCAGGATAAGGTCGAAAGATTGCTTTACGTCGAGGTCACAGAACGAGGTGACGCGTTAGTAAGACACGAGACTTGTTCTCGGGAGAACAGCGCCCAAATTCCCTTTGGGACATTCACACTGAAACTTCTGTGATTGGCCTAAGGCTAACGTTGGGATGGTTCCTTCCTTACGCTTTACAGTTTGAGTTTGCGATCCGTCTCTAATCCGTTCATCGTCGCAGGCACTTCGAGGTAGGCCCACAAACCGCTCGTTGTTTACTGCAGACAACATACCGGGTGATCAAAAAGTTAGTATAAATTTGGAAACTTAATAAACCACGGAATAATGTAGATAGAGAGGTAAAAATTGACACACATGCTTGGAATAACATGGGATTTTATTAGAATCATCCCATATTGCTAGACGCTTGAAAGATCTCTTGCGCTCGTCGTTTGGTGATGATAGTGTGCTCAGCCGCCACTTTCGTCATGCTTGGCCTCCCAGGCTACCAGACCTCAGTCCGTGCGATTACTGGCTTTGGGGTTACCTGAAGTCGGAGGTGTATCGTGATCTACCGACATCTCTAGGGATGCTGAAAGACAACATCCGACGCCAATGCCTCACCGTAGCTCTGGACATGCTGTTCACAACATTATTCCTCGACTACAGCTATTGTTGAGGAATGATGGTGGACATTTGGAGCATTTCCTGTAAAGAACATCATCTTTGCTTTGTTTTACTTTTTGATGCTAATTATTGCTGTTCTGATCAGATGAAGCGCCATCTGTGGGGTATTTTTTGAACTTTTGTATTTTTTTGGCTCTAATTAAACCCATTGTCATTCCAAGCATGTGTGTTAATTTGTACCTCTCTATCTACATTATTCCGTGATTTATTCAGTTTTGAAATTTATACTGACTTTTTGATCACCCGGTCTAATATAGTAAGATGAACAAGGTTTTTGCGCGATGTCAAGGGCGATGTTGGCAGAGACGGAGAATGACTACAGACTGAACAAGGATGGGCAGGAAACCGAATGTTGGCCTTTCAAGTGAACTATCACAGCATGCATCGTGCGTCATTTTCGAAATTCATGGAACACATAAACTCTGATCTCCGGACGAGGACTTGAACTCCACCACGCCCGACCGAATCCTCAGCGTCATCGCAACAGATAATTAATCTAGAATACGAATTGAAAGCTACAGTTTCTCGACTTTCAAGCAAACTGCAGTGTTTTTGTAGTGCCATAACAATATGCAAAGATCTTCGTTTCTACCGCCCGACACTGAAACTGGTTGTGACTGGCAAAAATCTGAAGTAGTTCGAAGCTATGAGCGAGTATTTTATTAAAAACATAACATTATCTAAGTCGAGCTGACGAAAAGTGTCACGAGCCAACAGTAAACACGCTACAAAAGCAGCCTTTAAGAAGTCACAATTGATTACTCCATTTGTGGAGCCACGTTTGTGCAGCCTGCGGGAATAATACCCCTTTGAGTGGCGGCGGCCGGCTTAATTCCTTTCATTCATCTGCAGGCGCCACAGCCGCCTTTGAGGTCGGCGGCGGGAATACGTCTGCAGTCCCTTCTCTCTGCTGCTGGCCATGTGAGCTCACAGTAGAACCCGCCACGATCGATCAGCTAGCTGAAAGAAGACTGTGGCAAAACTCAAGTGCGTTGTGCCGATCCGATAGCTACCTCCTAACGTTGCACGGCTATTTTCTAGCGGAATTTCATTCCCGTCGTATTCATTTAACACCGCGCCGTAGGGTCCGAAATTATTTGCTTATTGTGAATCCGACACTTTTTTGCATCATAACAACACTAAGCTAATAAATGACATGTTGATCTGCATCCACTTGATTACTCCGTAGCCGACCGAAGTGGCCGTGCGGTTCTGGGCGCTGCAGTCTGGAACCGAGCGACCGCTACGGTCGCAGGTTCGAATCCTGCCTCGGGCATGGATGTGTGTGATGTCCTTAGCCTAGTTAGGTTTAATTAGTTCTAAGTTCTAGGCGACTGAGGACCTCAGAAGTTAAGTCGCATAGTGCTCAGAGCCATTTGAACCATTGATTACTCCGTAATTCACACTTCAGTGCTTGGTATAAGGCGCAAGACACCACATTCACAGTTTCAACTAAACTCGTACCATATGAACTCTGATCTTTATTCTGCCATGTTGATTAATCTCTCTCCCCCTCCCCCCTACCCGATTTCTATAGGTAATGAGAGATAACAATACATAGGGTGGTTACAATTAAAATCTCGCTACTTGAGAGGGCCCCCATCAAAAACGAGTAATCGTAGAAAAAGAAACTTCGCAGATACATTTTTAAGGACATTCGGAAGACAGATAACGAATAAATCATTGGAAGAAACACATTTTTTAATTTCCACATTTGTTAATGAGTACTATACTTACGTTCCAGCTTACAAATATTGCTCAATGTAGCGACCATCTGCATCCATAACGTCTTGAAAGTTTGTAAGGCTACCATTTCACTATTGGTCGCAGCACTTTCCGAACAGTGGTCCGTGGAACGTTCAGTTCATCTACATCAACATCTTCATTTATACTCCGCAAGCCACCCAACGGTGTGTGGCGGAGGGCACTTTACGTGCCACTGTCATTATCTCCCTTTCCTGTTCCACTTGCGTATGGTTCGCGGGAAGAACGACTGCCGGAAAGCCTCCGTGAGCGCTCGAGTCTCTCTAATTTTACATTCGTGATCTCCACGGGAGGTATAAGTAGGAGGAAGCGATATATTCGATACCTCATCCAGGAACTCACCCTCTCGAAACCAGGACAGGAAGCTACACCCGCCGGCCGGTATGACCGTGCGGTTCTAGGCGCTTCTGTCTTGAACCGCGTGACCGCGACGGTCGCAGGTTCGAACCCTGCCTCGGGCATGGATGTGTGTGATGTCCTTAGGTTAGTTAGGTTTAAGTAGTTCTAAGGGACTGATGACCACAGATGTTTAGTCCCATAGTGCTCAGAGCCATTTGAACCATTTTGAAACTACACCGCGATGCAGAGCGCCTCTCTTGGAGAGTCTGCCACTTGAGTTTGCTAAACATCTCCGTAACGTTATCACGCTTACCAAATAGCCCTGAGACGAAACGCGCTGCTCTTCTTTGGATCTTCTCTATCTCTTCTGTCTGGTACGGATCCCACACGAGCAATGCTCAAGTATAGGCCGAATGAGTGTTTTGTAAGCCACCTACTTTGTTGATGCACTACATTTTCTAAGGACTCTCCCAACGAATCTCAACATGGTACCCGCCTTACCAACAATTAACTTTATATGATCTTTCCACTTCAAATGATTCCGAACGCGTACTCCCAGATATTTTACAAAAGTAACTGCTGCCAGTGTTTGTTCCGCTATCATAAAATCATACAATAAAGGATCCTTCTTTCTATGTATTCGCAATACATTACATTTGTCTATGTTAAGGGTCAGTTGAGACTCCCTGCACCAAGTGCCTATCCGCTGCAGATCTTCCTGCATTTCGATGCAATTTTCTAATGCTACAACTTCTCTGTATACTAGAGCATCATCCGCGAAAAGCCACATGGAACTTCCGACACTATCTACTAGGTCATTTATATATATTGTGAAAAGCAATGGTCCCATAACACTCCCCTGTGGTACGCCAGAGGCTACTTTAACCTCTGTAGACGTCTCTCCATTAAGAACAACATGCTGTGTTCTGTTTGCCAAAATCTCTTCAATCCAGCCACACAGCTGGTCTGATATTCCGTAGGTTCTTGCTTTGTTTATTAGGCGAACGCCTTCCGGAAGTCAAGCAAAATGGCATCTACCTGGGAGCCTGTATGTAATATTTTCTGGGTCTTATGAACAAATAAAGCGAGTTCGGTCTCACTCGATCGCTGTTTCCGGAATCCATGTTGATTCTTACAGAGTAGATTCTGGGTGTCCAGAAATGACATGATACGCGAGCAAAAAAACATGTTCCGAAATTCTACAACAGATCGATGTCAGAGATATAGGCCTATAGTTTTGCGCATCAGCTTGCCGACCCTTCTTGAAAACTGGGACTACCTGTGCTCTTTTCCAATCATTTATAACCTTCCGTTCCTCTAGAGACTGGCGGTGCATGGCTGTTAGAACGGTGCAAGTTCTTTCACGTACGATGTGTAGAATCGAATTGGTATCCCATCCGGTCCAGTGGACTTTCCTCTGTTGAGTGATTTCAGTTGCTTTTCCATTCCTTGGACACTTATTTAGATACAGATACAGATCTTGCGTTGCATGAAGATCGCACATTGCGAACAGCATTCTCAGCCATTGCAACAGTAACCTCTTCAACAGCTTGTGGCGCAGTTGGACGTCAACCTCTTTCAGGAACAAATCCCAAATCGCCAGTTAATTCGAACTTCGGAAACATGCTCTTCAACCCCGGTGCGGAAAGGGGACCTCTCCGTATTCCTTTAATGCGTCGATGGTCTCGAAGAGCAGCGGCACTATTATTGTTGTTTTAATGAAACAACTTTACAAGTAAAGCCCTGCTCACCTTGACTAGACACATGTTGACAGCGACTGTAGTACCAACTGATGCTTGTATTTCAATTCTACGTCGCCGTACCAGTACCATGCACTGGGGGCCGAACCGCACAATAACCCTGGGTTCGGTGTGGGGCGGCGGTGGGGTGTGTGGACTGCTGTAGCCTGTTGTGGTGTTGTGTACCACTGAGGACTACGGCGGGGACGAAGCCTCTCCATCGTTTCTAGGTCCCCGGTTCAATACATACGTACATACCATCGCCTAACAGCATGTCATGACACTATTAACAAAGCAAATCGCCGGCCGGGATGGCAGAGCGGTTCTAGGCGCTACAGTCTGGAACCGCGCTACCGCTGCGGTCACAGGTTCGAAACCTACCTCGGGCATGGATGTGTGTGATTTGCTTAGGTTAGTTAGGTTTAAGTAGTTCTGGGTTCTAGGGGACTGATGACCTTAGAAGTTAAGTCCCATAGTGCTCAGAGCTATTTGAACCAACGCAATTCCTGCAGCGCACAGTCTGCACATCATTCCATTGAAGCCGAGTATCCAATCAGTAAATTGTTTTCCGTCTACACTGACTCCAGTACGATAAGTTTATTTATAACCACTATGTACTTTGGCATACAGAGAATAAAGGTGTCGATAGGAACTTCCTGAAAATATTTTTCTGCACTGCGTAACGTCTTTGTTTTAGTGATGGCCATCCAAAATCGTTTATCTTCCCTATTTCGTGATGTCACAAAGCGCGCCGCTCTTTTGTGACTTCTTTCGTTTGTTCTGTCAATCCCGTCTGAAAGAATCGCATAGTGCACAGCAAAGCTCTAGAAAAGGGTGGATGAGTGTAGTGCAAAGAGTTTCTTTAGAGCATTTCTTGTATCTTCCATCTGTTTGGCCAATGAAATGCAGTGTATGGATTATCTTCCCTACAACATTTTCTGCACGATTTTTCCACATACAGAAACTTTTAAAATTGTGTCATACATCACGCAACAGGAATTCAACAGAATTCTTCTAGCACGCACATACAGGACCTCATAGTTTTATTGCTCGGGATCAGTTGCTACTTCTCCTAACATTATTTTTTTCTTATTATACATGGTCTTATGTTGCTTTCCAAATTTTTTTATTTTAATTTATTGCATGGCTTTTTGAACATTATAAGGTATGAATATATGGGGTGTTACAGAACGATACCGCCAAACTTCGAGGGGTTGCAGAGGGTGTCTTGAGAGTAAATTGAGTATAGAAACCCATGTCCAGAAATGTCGTCCAGTGACGCTACAGAGTGCCAACGCTATAGGCGCTGGCGCCTGCTGCTAGGCCACCCTCTCGGCAACAAATAAGACTATCCGCTGACGGACCGTAGGAAAAAGTCTCTCAAAGTTGTTTTTTATTTAGTGATCGTGACTGATTGCCCCATCGTCAGTGGAGAAATTAAAGCTAGCTGCTGCGTGGGCAGGCCTCGTCTTTTATGAATGCGATGTTCCGTTGCCTTGGCGGATGACGGTTTTTGGACACAGCTTTCCAACTGAATTTCATTTTTCTCCTGTACACTGACAAACACTGGAACTTTTAGAGAGCTCCCAGAGAAAAACCCTATCCGAAACCATCATTCACTGAGGCAACAGATGATCACAGTCATAGGAGACCAGGTCTGCTGACGCAGCAATTATCTTCATCTCTTCCACTGGCGATCGTGGCAGTCATTCACGTTAATTGAATAACAGAAAACATTGCAAGACGTTCCGTCTACGGACTGTAAGTATACAAAATCACGTTTTTGGCTGAAGTGCTGGTCTAGCGGTAGGCACAGGCGCCTATAATTTCTCCACGTCGTAGATTCTCAACTTATAGTAATCAATACAGGCCAAAACAATGAACTAAAATTTGTACCAAGGTCTCCTGCTCACTAGGCAGATGCACTAACCTCTGGAGATCCCTGGCAGTGTGGCTAACACAGCTGCACGGATTAGCCTAGTATGTCTCCTTCGCTAACTTGAATTCACACTATTCTAATGTCGGAGAGCCTCTGCAATACTGACATAAGTTAAGACGGAGGACATCAAGATGGGCTGATCCATGAATTGAAATTTGTATTGGGGCGGGGGGGGGGGGGAGGGGGGGGGGGGAGAGGCATAATAAGGTTATCCGTGCAGCTGTGTTAGCTGCAGTACCAGGGTGGTACAGAAGTTGGGGGTCTTTCTTGACAGTGGCCAGTATCTGAAGCTGTGGAGCTGTTCTTTTGGGATTCTTCTCAAACATTTGGGGTAAAGGTGGCGGTAGCATTACCTTCTTTTTTGTAGATTTCAGTTAATTTCAGGAATGCAAGGATAAAAGAGTGGTAAAAGTCGCTCAATGTAGCCACGAAGTCGCTAGATCGAGTTCACTCCATTGAAAAAAAGAAAGAGTGGTTATCAGATGTGCCTAATGAGCACGAGACCTGGGTTAGAATCTTGGCCTTGGTACAAATTTTAATTCATTACTTTGGCCTGTATTCATTATCACAGATGATACTTAATATGTTTCTGGTAGATATAATTTATTTGTTTATTATCAATTCGTTCCTCAATACACCCTCTACAGCCTTTTGAAGATTGTCGGTATCATTTTGCAACACTCCGTATATACGGTATGTTTCGAAACTGTTCGTTCAAATTATTTCTACATCTACATTTACATCCATACTCCGCAAGCCACCTGACGGTGTGCGGCGGAGTGTACCTTGAGTACCTCTATCGGTTCTCCCTTCTATTCTAGTCTCGTTTTGTTCGTGGAAAGAAGGATTGTCGGTATGCCTCTGTGTGGGTTCTAATCTCTCTGATTTTATCCTCATGGTCTCTTCGCGAGATATACGTAGGTGGGAGCAATATACTGCTTCACTCCTCGGTGAAAGTATGTTCTCGAAACTTCAACAAAAGCCCGTACCGACCTACTGAGCGTCTCTCCTGCAGTCTTCAACTGGAGTTTATCTATCATCTCCGTAACGCTTTCGCGATTACTAAGTGATTCTGTAACGAAGCGCGCTGCTCTCCGTTGGATCTTCTCTATCTCTCCTATCAACCCTATCTGGTACGGATGCCGCACTGCTGAGCAGTATTCAAACAGTGGGCGAACAAGCGTACTGTAACCTACTTCCATTGTTTTCGGATTGCATTTCCTTAGGACTCTTCCAATGAATTTCAGTCTGGCATCTGCTTTACCGACAGTCAACTTTATGTGATCATTCCATTTTAAATCACTTCTAATGCGTACTCCCAAATACACTCCTGGAAATGGAAAAAAGAACTCATTGACACCGGTGTGTCAGACCCACCGTACTTGCCCCGGACACTGCGAGAGGGCTTTACAAGCAATGATCACACGCACGGCACAGCGGACACAACAGGAACCGCGGTGTTGGCCGTCGAATGGCGCTAGCTGCGCAGCATTTGTGCACCGCCGCCGTCAGTGTCAGCCAGTTTGCCGTGCCATACGGAGCTCCATCGCAGTCTTTAACACTGGTAGCATGCCGCGACAGCGTGGACGTGAACCGTATGTGCAGTTGACGGACTTTGAGCGAGGGCGTGTAGTGGGCATGCGGGAGGCCGGGTGGACGTACCACCGAATTGCTCAACACGTGGGGCGTGAGGTCTCCACAGTACATCGATGTTGTCGCCAGTGGTCGACGGAAGGTGCACCTGCCCGTCGACCTGGGACCGGACCGCAGCGACGCACGGATGCACGCCAAGACCGTAGGATCCTACGCAGTGCCGTAGGGCACCGCACCGCCACTGCCCAGCAAATTAGGGACACTGTTACTCCTGGAGTATCGGCGAGGACCATTCGCAACCGTCTCCATGAAGCTGGGCTACGGTCCCGCACACCGTTAGGCCGTCTTCCGCTCACGCCCCATGATCGTGCAGCCCGCCTCCAGTGGTGTCGCGACAGGCGTGAATGGAGGGACGAATGGAGACGTGTCGTCTTCAGCGATGAGAGTCACTTCTGCCTTGGTGCCAATGATGGTCGTATGCGTGTTTGGCGCCGTGCAGGTGAGCGCCACAATCAGGACTGCATACGATCGAGGCACACAGGGCCAACACCGGGCATCATGGTGTGGGGAGCCATCTCCTACACTGGCCGTACACCTCTGGTGATCGTCGAGGGGACACTGAATAGTGCACGGTACATCCAAACCGTCATCGAACCCATCGTTCTACCATTCCTAGACCGGCAAGGGAACTTGCTGTTCCAACTGGACAATGACCGTCCGCATGTATCCCGTGCCACCCAACGTGCTCTAGAAGGTGTAAGTCAACTACCCTGGCCAGCAAGATCTCCGGATCTGTCCCCCATTGAGCATATTTGGGACTGGATGAAGCGTCGTCTCACGCGGTGTGCACGTCCAGCACGAACGCTGGTCCAACTGAGGCGCCAGGTGGAAATGGCATGGCAAGCCGTTCCACAGGACTACATCCAGCATCTCTACGATCGTCTCCATGGGAGAATAGCAGCCTGCATTGCTGCGAAAGGTGGATATACACTGTACTAGTGCCGACATTGTGCATGCTCTGTTGCCTGTGTCTATGTGCCTGTGGTTCTGTCAGTGTGATCATGTGATGTATCTAACCCCAGGAATGTGTCAATAAAGTTTCCCCTTCCTGGGACAATGAATTCACGGTGTTCTTATTTCAATTTCCAGGAGTGTAATTTATGGAATTAACTGCTTCCAGTTGCTGACCTGCTATATTGTAGCTAAATGGTAAGAGATCTTTCTTTCTATGTATTCGCAGCACATTACACTTGTCTACATTGAGATTCAATTGCCATTCACTGCACCATGCGTCAATTCGCTGCAGATCCTCGTGCATGTCAGTGGAATTTTCCATTGTTACAACCTCTCGATATACCACAGCACCATCCGCAAAAAGCCTCAGTGAATTTCAGGAGGTAGAGGACGTAAAAACAAACAGATTTCGGTAAGGAACATATGATTCCTGAAAACAACTTGTAATTTTAGGGCATATTGTGGGAGTGGTACTGACATAAGCTGTTGTGTCGGTGTCACTGATTGGGAATGTGTACTGTCATTCAAATATCCATAGTTCGCATGGTGGGGAAGTATCTCTGAATGTTAGACAAAGGATGAACTTCCAGCCCGATGGGGCATCAGCCTATTTCAGCAATGATGTGAGTTATAGCTTCAGGCGCTTCAGTCTGGAACCGCGCGACCGCTACGGTCGCAGGTTCGAAGCCTGCCTGGGGCATGGATGTGTTTGATGTCCTTAGGTTAGTTAGGTTTAAGTAGTTCTATGTTCTAGGGAACTGATGACCTCAGATGTTAAGTTCCATAGTGCTCAGAGCCATTTGAGCCATTTTTTTTGAGTTATAGCGTGAAATTGATAGATCGCCCGAAGTGGCTCTGTGGTCTGGCCACTCAGGTCACCTAACGTCCCGTGTCTGGATTTCTTACTCTGTGGGCATTTGAAACAGATGGTCTATGAAACCGTTGTGAAAGCTGAAGAAGTTTTCGTTGCCAGATTTGCCGCCGCTGCTGGTACCATTGCGTACGTGCTAATAATCTTCTCACCGACACGATAGTCAATAGTTCCACGATGTATTGCGTGCATACACGCATTCGAGCGGTTCCTGTGAATGCTATTACTGTAATTAGCAAGCTAAGCCTCCTTCTGTGTAAATCATGCCAAGCATCAGAAACTGCCGTCAGGGGCTAAATGTACCATAACTAAATGTATTTGTTTTGCTATTCACTACCTCCAGTAATAATTTTAATGAATAGTTTCTAAATACTCTGTCTAAGTAATAAGAGAATGTAGAGAGAGATATGGGTTGTCCCTGGAGGAATGATCAATATTAAGGGATATGACAGGAATGATCGTTAGTAGCAAAAATTCCGGTAAACATCGGCTCTAAAATGCATACCTTAAGAGCTATGAGCACTTGTTTTTCCCAGTAGCGAGGATGAACAAGTGTCCTTAGTTCTTAAGGTGTGCACTTTAGAGCCCATGTTTACTGGAAATTTTTTCTTATTTTGGTCCACACAACCGCTTCTCAAAATATGGAAAGCACAGAGCTTGCAACAGAAGAGATTGTTTCACAGTACCGAAAATGAAGAACTGCCCATAACTCTTGATGTACGCTGTTTAGAGCCCATGTTTACTACACTATTTCGCTCAGAATGAGCATTCCTGTTATGTACCTAAATAATGACCATCCATCCTACGACACCCTGTAATGTACTGCAAACTATTACAGACATTTAGAGTATTTATGTAATTTATCGACACTGGGGTCGTCATCAGTAAGTATTCTTGGCTACGATCTTGTGATCTTGTGGGATATTCTTCTGTGATGAGTCCGATTGTCTGTGGCTCTCCACAATCAAAAAGTGGGGATGCTTTGTTTCTCCACTCGTGTGAAGAAGATGCGCAATTGCCATGAAGGCTCTGATTGTGACTATCACAGACAATGTTTTGCGTAGCAGGTCAAAACCCGATAGTTTTTGAAAGATAACCGTCAAATTATTATTATTTTGGTCCAGTCCAGTCTTGAGTCTATCTTTTGATGAAGTTGACCCCGTATCCCATTGAGAGTCTTGCTGTTTTTATTGGTGATCGTCTAGAGCGGATTTGCTTGTGGTTGCCATCAACAATATATTGATGCATTGGTAGATTTCATTATTCTTTAACTTCTTGCAGTCGTTCGTGAGAGCATTTATGAGTCGTAGTTAAGGGAGCGGAATGTGACTTAGTACTAGGAGCCGTTGCATAAGGGTTGATATGATTATAGAAGCAATCATTCTCATAAATGTAAATGTCGCATGACAAGGACCTTCCCTCGAGTAAACCGTTCGACGGGTGCAAGTATTTCGATTTGATGCCACTTCGGTGACTTGCCCCTCGATTGGGATGAAATGATGATGATTAGGACAACACAACACCTAGTCCCTGAGCGGAGAAAATCTCCAACCCAGGCGGGAATCGAACCCAGGCCCTTAGGATTGACATTCTGTCGCGCTGACCACTCAACTACCGGGAGCGGACTAATATTCTCATGATGTTATTTAACTAGATGTATATTTTGTGCACGTTGGCTGTTTAACCAGACTGCGTCACAATATTCGACGGCAGGATGGATGTCGATTCTCTTCACGTCGACTTCAAGGAACGGTAAACAACGACATAATCAGCAAATAATCTATGAAAACATTTCATATTGTTTCCTAATTCATTTACACCATCTTATGAAAACTCAGCCCCCGGTAGCTGAGTGGTCAGCGCGACAGAATTTCAGTCCTAAGGTCCCGGGTTCGATTCCCGGCTGGGTCGTAGATTTTCTCCGCTCAGGGGTTGGGTGTTGTGTTGTCCTAATAATCATCATTTCATCCCCATAGACGCGCAATTCGCCGACGTGGCATCAAACCGAAAGACTTGCACCCGGCGAATGGCCTAGCTGACGGGAGGCCCTACTAACACGACATTTACATTTTTGTGATGAAAAGCATGCGCAAACCAGATATGGGCTTTAATGGGGTGTCTCCACCTTTCGTCTTTACAACGGATTGAATTTAGGGGAAGACACTTTCCATGAAGTGTGAATGTCTGTGGAGGAATGGAAGCCCATTCTGTCTCAAGAGCCGAATTAAGAGAAGGCAGTGACGTTGGATGCCGGTGTCTGAAGCGGAGTCGACGCTCTAACTCATTCCAAAGCTGTTACATTAGGTTCAGATCCAGACAATGGCCAGCACAGTCCGTTTCAGGAATGTTAATGTCCGCAAACCATTTCTTCACAGATGCTGCTTCATCATAGGGTGCATTATCGTGCTGATACGAACACTCGTCGTCTCCGAACTATTTCTCTAATGAACGCAGTACGTAATGCTGGAAAATGTGGCCGTATGTTTCCACAGTTAGCATTTTCTTGCGTGTATGCAATAAGGGGAGTACCATCTAACCACGAAAAACACCTCAGTTCCGTAAAACCACCTTCCCCGTCCTTCACTGCTGGCAGGTAATGTTCTCCAGACTTTCGCCTAAAACAAACTTTCCATCGGATCGCCACGTCATACAGCGTCATTCCTCGCTCCGAATCACTCGTTTCCAGTCATTCATTGTCCAGTTGGGTCGCTCTTTACAGCACATCGTGGGTTTGTTACTGAGGTAATATCCAGTGAGTGGTCCACGTTCGAAGTCACAGAGTTCTCCTAATCGACGTATGTTCCTGTCTGAACTTCTCTGCTGACAGCACAATATTCTTCGCCTCAATTCATACTGGCGGGCACACCTCTAGTGACATCTAGTGGTCATTTTCATATTACTTTGAGGTTTCCAAATATTTTCGGTCGTATACTCTGTATAGATCAAGAACAGCAGGGGCTTACCACACTGTGACTTTTGTGGAAGGAAATCGCGATTACGAATGCATAGATGAGAGGATACTTCATAAGTGCGCAATTTGATTAGTTCCCTCTGGTTCGGAACGGTGTCAAAGACCTACGGGAAATCTAGGAGTACGGAATCACCTTAAGAGTCCCTGTCATCTCATTTCTTCTTGCGGGTAGAGCCAATTGTCTTTTAGATTAACAATTTTTTTGTATCCGGGCTTATTTTGTGTCAGTGAACTGTTTTTCTCGACGTACCTCATATTGTTTGAATGTAACGTATGTTCCAAAATCCTGCTATGTAAATTATTTGGATTATTTGTTTGCTGTTCTGCTATTTACGCTGTGTGCTAGCCAGTTTCACTGTGACCGACTACACTATCCCATGTTGAAAACGCAGGACTGGCAGTTGCTATGAGCAGGATTCAGTTTCTTCCAGGCGCTCCGATTTAGATTTAATGTAATTTCCCCAGACCACAGAAAGTGCATACCGAGATATTCCCTGCATGGTTCACAGCCGAATTTGTTTTTCGTTCTTTGTCATTCCGCAGTAGGGCTCCCTCTCTAATATACTTTCCGTCGTCGGGACGTAGCTCTAACGTCCCTTTCGCTGTTTCCATTGTCTCGTTGAGGTGGAGTGACAAAGCAAACGAGCATTCGCCAAAAACTGCGTGGGAAAGCGCTAACAACCACATTTACTCTGACTGAATGTATCGCACAATCAATAGTGAAACCGGTGCTGTGAGTCGGCTCGAATCTAGCTCAATTCCCTATCTGGCAAGCTACCATCTGATACTAACAGATCACGTCGTTCGCACCCTTGAATAATAGCATTTTTTTTGCAGCGTGTATTTCTGAAACTTCTAGCTGATTAATGTTTAAGATTTCCGGCAGGGAACCACACAGTTGTCCACTTGGAAAAATTATAGTTTCGTCATCCTCCTCCTCCAAGCTTGGTTCATAGGACATTGCCAGTTTTGTTCTCAGTTGATAATTCTAATGACATCCTGCAGCTGGCTGGATGCCTTTGTTCTGATATAAGTACATACAAAAATGACTTACAGGTACAGATCACAATCGCTGCTTTGCATAATCATTATAGTATAATACACCGAGCCGACAAAAGTTAAGGGATACCTTCTAATATCGTGCCGGACTTCCTTTTTCCCGGCGTAGTGCAGTAACAATTCACTGTAACAGGTCTTGTCATGGGAGAAGCCTCGTCAGAGAGGTCCACCGCATGAGCGTCTAGGGAAGTGATTCCAGTGGTGGTTTCCCGTTGACTTCCTCTGATGATGATGAAATGGTAATGAGGACAACACAACACCCAGTCCCTGAGCGGAGAAAACCTCAGACCCAGCTGGGAATCGACCCCAACACCCAGTTTCTGAGCGGAGAAAATCTCCAACCCAGCTGGGAATCGAACCCGGGCCCCTTGGAGTGGATGTCTCTATAGCCGTCTATAATTGAGAAAGTGTTTCCAGTGTAGGATTTTCTGCACTATATGACCTCTCGATTCCCGTCGGGGGATCTGGGTGGCAAGGTGACATGGCGCATTGTCCTCCATAAAAGTTCCATCGTTATTTGGGAACGTGAAGTCCATGAATGGCAGCAAATTATCTCCAGGCAGCCGTACATAACCATTTCCATTCAATGACCGGTTCAGTTGGACGAGAGGACCCAGTCCATTCTATGTAAACACTGCCCACACATTATGGAGCCACCACTAACATGCACTGAGCTTTGTTGACAACTTGCGTCCATGGCTTCTTGGGCTCTGCACCACACCCGAACCCTACTATCAGCTCTTTCCAACTGAAATCAAGACTCATCTGACCAGATCACGGTTTTACAATTATGGTCCAACCGAAATTGTCACGAGCCCAGAAAAGGGGCTACAGGCGATGTCGTGCTGTTCGCAAAGACTCTAGCGTCCGTCGTTTGGTACCATAATCCGTTAACGCCAAATTTGGCGTTACTGTCATATCAGATACGTCAGTCGTAGTCCCATATTGATTTACGCGGTTATATCACACAGTGTAGCTTGTCTGTTAGCACTAACAACCCTACGCAAACGCCGCTGCTCTCGGTCGTTAAGTGAAGGCTGTCGAACACTGAATTGTCCGTTGTGAGAGGTAATGCCTGAAATTTGGTATTCTTGGCACACTCTTGACACTGTGGATCTCGGAATACTGAATTCACTAACGATATCCGAAACGGAAGGAGTATAACTTCAACTAACATTCCACGTTCCAAGTCTGTTAATTGCCGTCGTACGGCCATGGTCATGTCGGAAACATTTTGACACCAGTCACATGAGTACAAAAGATTCCTCCGCTAATTGCACTTGCCTTTTATACCTTGTGTACGGCATACTATCAGCATATGTATATGTACATATCGCTATCGTATGGCATCTGTCGATTCCCGGCGGGGTCAGGGATTTTCTCTGCCTCGTTATGACTGGGTTTTGTATGATGTCCTTAGGTTAGATAGGTTTAAGTAGTTCTAAGTTCTAGGGGACTGATGACCATAGATGGTTCAAATGGCTCTGAGCACTATAGGACTTAACATCTATGGTCATCAGATCACTAGAGCTTAGAACTACTTAAACCTAACTAACCTAAGGACATCACACAACACCCAGCCATCACGAGGCAGAGAAAATCCCTGACCCCGCTCGGAATCGAACCCGGGAACCCGTGCGTGGGAAGCGAGAACGCTACCGCACGACCACGAGATGCGAGCACGTGACCATAGATGTTAAGTCCTATAGTACTCAGAGCCATTTGAACCATTTGAGCCACGGCATCTGTCACCTCGCTGTATTTATCTGAGTGGATACTATTCGACAACTGGCATAATTTCTATTTGCGATCAGAATTCGAATTTGACACTTTGGAGGAGGTAGTATCTAAGAGATGGGAAATCAGAAAATTTTCGAAGTCTTTCACCAACACGGTTTACCATTTCTCATAACTGTTATCTATTTTTGACAGAGTTCTGTTCAAATGGTTCAAATGGCTCTGAGCGCTATGGGACTCAACTGCTGTGGTCATGAGTCCCCTAGAACTTAGAACTACTTAAACCTAACTAACCTAAGGACATCACACACATCCATGCCCGAGGCAGGATTCGAACCTGCGACCGTAGCAGTCGCACGGTTCCGGACTGCGCGCCTAGAACCACGAGACCACCGCGGCCAGCTGACAGAGTTCTGTAGCCCACCACTGTAGCTGCAAAACTGTTATACATACCTCAAGAAGGATTGCATGCGAGTCGACCTGTTGGATGCATTCCAAAATAGCCACGTCTTTGGTTTACAAGAAGCTCGTTGGACCTTTAGGCGCATCGCGTAACGCGTGCGTGGGTGAGAGAAGGCACGCACCGTCGACTTATGGAGCAGATGATTAGTTTACTATTTTACAATTCTGTATATAGGTATATAGTGTTGCCAGGATAAATAAATACATAAAACAGTATCGCAGTGTATAGGGATTTACCAAGATGAAAAAATGAATCTTCGAACAGGGCATCCAGTTGTTGTTGTTGTTGTGGTCGTCAGTCCTGAGACTGATTTGATGCAGCTCTCCATGCTACTCTATCCTGTGCAAGCTGCTTCATCTCCCAGTACGTACTGCAGCCTACATCCTTCTGAATTTAATTAGTGTATTCATCTCTTGGTCTCCCTCTACGATTTTTACCCTCCACGCTGCCCTCCAATACTAAATTGGTTATCCCTTGATGCCTCAGGACATGTCCTACCAACCGATTCCTTCTTCTAGTCAAGTAGTGCCACAAACTCCTCTACTCCCCAATTCTATTCAATACCTCCTCATTAGTTATGTGATATACCCATCAAATCTTAAGCATTCTTTTGTAGCACCACATTTCAAAAGCTTCTATTCTCTTCTTGTCCAAACTATTGATCGCCATGTTTCACTTCCATACATGGATACACTCCATACAAATACTTTCAGAAAAGACTTCCTGACACTTAAATCTATACTCGATGTTAACAAATTTCTCTTCTTTAGAAACGCTTTCCTTGTCATTGCCAGTCTACATTTTATGTCCTCTCTACTTCGACCATCATCAGTTATTTTGCTCCCCAAATAGCAAAACTCCTTTATTACTTTATGTGTGTCATTTCCTAATCTAATTTCTCAGCATCACCCGACTTAATTCGACTACATTCCATTTCATTTCTTACCCCCAATCCATATGCACCTATAGACTGCTTCCGCAGGCGACCGAGGGCTATGATATAGTTATATTTATGGGCGTTACGAGAATTGCAACCAAATTACAGGTACAACAACTCTGGTATGCTCGTTATAGAAATATCTTGTTGTGCAAAGGGTTGTGCTCATAAAACTAAGCGAGGCATTTGGAAAGAGCTCTGTGAAACCACGGCTTGTCAGGTTGATTGCTACGTTTCACCTGCTGTTACAAAAAGACCCAGACGGTTTCCTTAGGATCAAGATCAGGTGAATTATGGAGCCAGTCGTAGTGCGATAACGTGCCTGAATGTTCGTCTAACCAGGAATGTATGCGTGTAGCCATGCGAACACTGCTGTTATGATCTTGGAAGACGGGATTACCCACGGCCAGTTTATCACGAAGTTGTTGAAGGAAGGTCAACACTTGGTCACTGAGAATGTTGAAATCAACATACAGGTTCACACCGTTTCTGGTTGGTTGGCCTATTCAAGAGACTCACCTTTATGGGCCGCTTGGAGCAGTGGCCTTTGGGAGACACCAGACCATTGCATACAATTTCTCCTCCCGATGATCCCTCGCAAACTGTATGACATGGACCTGCATTCACTGAGAGCAGCAATTCCGATTGGGTTTCGAACAGACTGCCTCAACAATGCATTGCCTCCGATACTTCTCAGTTAGGGTCTTTTTGCGACCACTCTCACGTTGCGTTAGATGGCTGCAGGTGGTATACAGTTTCTCAAAGACTCTTTGGGCAGTACGCGTTGATATACCAACAAATCGGGAGACTTCATTCACTGTAACTCATGGGCGCATCCTTACAAAATAGGTCCTCTCTGTTATTCGGTCACGTCTCCATATTGACCCACCTTACTGCGCTGATTCCATACAACCCACTGACACGTACAACGTCTCGCTTTCCAGTGGGGCGTGTTTAGCGTCTCTATGAGGCTCTGGTGGCGACTAAACGACCCTCTGGCAAACGCACTGCTCTTGGTTGGATCTTCCCTGTATCTTCCGTTAGTTCGATCAGATTCTACAGTGATGAGCAATACTCGTGAGTCGGTCGAACAAGTGTTTTGTAAGCCATTTCTTTCGCGGATGAGTTCTGTTTTCTTAAGATCCTTGCTATTAATCTCAATGTAATATCTGCATTTCTTACTATTTGCTTTATGTGTTCATTCCACTTTAGGTCGTTCTAGATAGTTCCTATTAAACATTTTATGACAAATACTGTTTCCAGCAGTTTGTCACCAATAGTGCTGTTTTTTAGTAGTGTATTTCGTATCCTATGTAAGCGCAATATGTTACCTTTACTTACTCTCACAGTCAACTGACAGTCCGTACACCATTGATCAAACCTTTGCAGGTCCAACTGCAAATCGCTACAAGTCTTCTGCGCACTGCTACCTTCTTGAAGACTAACAAACTATCTACGAATAGCCTTATGAAGCTGCCTTTACATATTTTGTAAACAACTGTTGTACACATTTCTTTGAGGTACTCCTGAAATTGTCTTTACATGTGTTGATTTTGTTCCGTTAAAAGTGACGTGCTGACTTTCCTCTGTAAGAAGGTCTCGAATCCCGTCGCAAATCATGTCCGATACTTGGTAAACATGTACACCAACAGGAAAAGTTGCAACGCCAAAAAATAATTAATTTAGAGTAATGAAATACGTTTGTCTAGGTAATATATGTAAGTGATTAAGACTGTAAGATCACAGGTCAAAGTAAGCGCGAGTTAATCCATTGCTAATATGAAATGCTAGAACATTATAACCAATGTAACAGCCAGACTGTTGAATGAAAGCATGCGAACATACATGCATTGCGTTGTGCAGGTGCCAGATGTCAGTTTGTGGGAAAACGTTCCATGCCTGTTGCACTTGGTCAGTCAATACAGGGACAGTTAATTCTGTTTGTGGAAGACGCTGGATTTCCCGTATGTGCTCGATTGGACACAGATCTGGTGATCGAGCAGGCCATGGTTGGAGGAGAGCGTTATCGTGTTGGAAAACACCCCCTGGAATGCTGTTGATGAATGGCAGCTCAATAATTTTGAATCACAAGACTGACGTACAGTTTTCCACTCAGGGAGCATGGGATCAACACGAGAGTGTTCCTCCTGTCATACGACATCGCAGTCCACACCAGAGCTCCAGGTGTAGGTCCAATGTGTCCAGCATGCAGACAGGTTACTTGCAGACCTTCAACTAGCCTCTGTCTAACCAAGAGTAGGCCATCACTAGCACCGAGGTAGAACCAGCTTTCATCAGAAAACACAGCAGACTTCCATTCTGCCCTCCAGTGAGCAAACCTGATTTCAATTCTCAATGTGGCGCTTTTAGCTCCACTCTTATGCGAATTATGCGAAATCTGAATATTATCTTTCAGGTGTAGAAACACGCCTACCAACTTTGGTATATGTCGCAGAACTCCTTCTTGGTGCTGTGATTTTTTTCTGTCATTGTATTTACTTCACCAAACGGCAGTGAGGAAGAGTTTCAAATGCCTACTTGAAGTCTAGGGACAGGGCATCAACCTGAGCGCCGATGAGTACAGCACTGTGGAGCTCATGGAGGAACGTTTCGAGTTCGGCAAGACCTCTTCTTTCGGAAGTCATATTGATTTTTATGAAGGAGATTTTCGTCATCCAAAAACATCGTAATATGTGAGCATAAAACATGTTAACTGACGTCAGCCCTATATGCCTACAACTATGTAGATTTGACCCACGACCTTTCCTGAAAACAGGAGTGACCTGCCTTTTTTTCCAGTCGCTATCTATCCTTCGATGCTCCTGCGACCTACGATAAACTGTTGCTAGTAGGTGATAATTTCTAAAGAATCTTCCAGGTCTCTAATCTGGTCCTTATGTCTTTCCACAACTAAGCGATTGAGTTGCTTTTTTATTCCACTGTCACTTACCTAAATATCTGACATTTTCATGTTCGTTCGATAATTAAAAGGAGGGACCGTATTACGATCTTCCGCGGTGAACCAATTTTGGATTTTTTTCCTTTATTGATTTTCAATGTCTCCCTGAAGGGGGCGGGCTGACAGCAGTTTAGTACGCTGCTCTACAGCCTACAGACTTTGTTAAAAACGGAAGAAGAAAAGAAACAAGAGAAACAGGCGATAAAACGATGATTTTTTTTTTTTTGTTACAGAGGGTAGCTAAACCCTCCGACCGAACACGCTGAGCTACTGTGCCGGCACCAATTCCGGAAGGCCAAATTCAGTATTTCAGCGTTCTGCTTGTAATTTTCCGTTTAGGTGGCAGTATGGTCCCTGGATGACTGAACAGGTGCTTTCGATCTACATCTACATCTACATCTACATCCGTACTCCGCAAGCCACCTGACGGTGTGTGGCGGAGGGTACCCTGAGTACCTCTATCGGTTCTCCCTTCTATTCCAGTCTCGTATTGTACGTGGAAAGAAGGATTGTCGGTAAGCTTCTGTGTGGGCTCTAATCTCTCTGATTTTATCCTCATGGTCTCTTCGCGAGATATACGTAGGAGGGAGCAATATACTGCTTGACTCTTCGGTGAAGGTATGTTCTCGAAACTTCAACAAAAGCCCGTACCGAGCTACTGAGCGTCTCTCCTGCAGAGTCTTCCACTGGAGTTTATCTATCATCTCCGTAACGCTTTCGCAATTACTAAATGATCCTGTAACGAAGCGCGCTGCTCTCCGTTGGATCTTCTCTATCTCTTCTGTCAACCCTACCTGGTGCGGATCCCACACTGCTGAGCAGTATTCAAGCATTGGGCGAACAAGCGTACTGTAACTTACTTCCTTTGTTGTCGGATTGCATTTCCTTAGGATTCTTCCAATGAATCTCAGTCTGGCATCTGCTTTACCGACGATCAACTTTATATGATCATTCCATTTTAAATCACTCCTAATGCGTACTCCCAGATAATTTATGGAATTAACTGCTTCCAGTTGCTGACCTGCTATTTTGTAGCTAAATGATAAGGGACCTATCTTTCTATGTATTCGCATCACATTACACTTCGCTACATTGAGATTCAATTGCCATTCCGTGCACCATGCGTCAATTCGCTGCAGATCCTCCTGCATTTCAGTACAATTTTCCATTGTTGCAACCTCTCGATACACCACAGCATCATCTGCAAAAAGCCTCAGTGAACTTCCGATGTCATCCACCAGGTCATTTATGTATATTGTGAATAGCAACGGTCCTATGACACTCCCCTGCGGCACACCTGAAATCACTCTTACTTCGGAAGACTTCTCTCCATTGAGAATGACGTGCTGCGTTCTGTTATCTAGGAACTCCTCAATCCAATCACACAATTGATCTGATGTCCGTATGCTCTTACTTTGTTCATTAAACGACTATGGGGAACTGTGTCAAACGCCTTGCGGAAGTCAAGAAACACGGCATCTACCTGTGAACCCGTGTCTAAGGCCCTCTGAGTCTCGTGGACGAATAGCGCGAGCTGGGTTTCACACGATCGTCTTTTTCGAAACCCATGCTGATTCCTACAGAGTAGATTTCTAGTCTCCAGAAAAGACATTATACTCGAACATAATACGTGTTCCAAAATTCTACAACTGATCGATGTTAGAGATATAGGTCTATAGTTCTGCACATCTGTTCGACGTCCCTTCTTGAGAACGGGGATGACCTGTGCCCTTTTCCAATCCTTTGGAACGCTTCGCTCTTCTAGAGACCTACGGTACACCGCTGCAAGAAGGGGGGCAAGTTCCTTCGCGTACTCTGTGTAAAATCAAACTGGTATCCCATCAGGACCAGCGGCCTTTCCTCTTTTGAGCGATTTTAATTGTTTCTCTATCCCTCTGTCGTCTACTTCGATATCTACCATTTTGTCAACTGTGCGACAATCTAGAGAAGGAAGCACAGTGCAGTCTTCCTCTGTGAAACAGCTTTGGAAGAAGACATTTAGTAATTCGGCCTTTAGTCTGTCATCCTCTGTTTCAGTACCATTTTGGTCACAGAGTGTCTGGACATTTTGTTTTGATCCACCTACCGCTTTGACATAGGACCAAAATTTCTTAGGATTTTCTGCCAAGTCAGTACATAGAACGTTACTTTCGAATTCATTGAAAGCCTCTCGCATAGCCCTCCTCACACTACATTTCGCTTCGCGTAATTTTTGTTTGTCTGCAAGGCTTTGGCTATGTTTATGTTTGCTGTGAAGTTCCCTTTGCTTCCGCAGCAGTTTTCTAACTCGGTTGTTGTACCACGGTGGCTCTTTTCCATCTCTTACGATCTTGCTTGGCACATACTCATCTAACGCATATTGTACCATGGTTTTGAACTTTGTCCACTGATCCTCAACACTATCTGCACTTGAGACAAAACTTTTGTGTTGAGCCGTCAGGTACTCTGTAATCTGCTTTTTGTCACTTTTGCTAAACAGAAAAATCTTCCTACCTTTTTTAATATTTCTATTTACGGCTGAAATCATCGACGCAGTAACTGCTTTATGATCGCTGATTCCCTGTTCTGCATTAACTGATTCAAATAGTTCGGGTCTGTTTGTCACCAGAAGGTCTAATATATTATCGCCACGAGTCGGTTTTCTGTTTAACTGCTCAAGGTAGTTTTCAGATAAAGCACTTAAAAATATTTCACTGGATTCTTTGTCCCTGCCACCCGTTATGAACGTTTGAGTCTCCCAGTCTATATCCGGCAAATTAAAATCTCCACCCAGAACTATAACATGGTGGGGAAATCTACTCGAAATATTTTCCAAATTATTCTTCAGGTGCTGAGCCACAACAGCTGCTGAGCCCGGGGGCCTATAGAGACATCCAATTACCATGTCTGAGCCTGCTTTAACCGTGACCTTCACCCAAATCATTTCACAATTCGAATCTCCGTCAATTTCCTTCGATACTATTGCACTTCTTATCGCTATAAACACGCCTCCCCCTTCACTGTCCAGCCTATCTCTGCGGTATACATTCCAATCAGAGTTTAGGATTTCATTACTGTTTACGTCTGGTTTCAGCCAACTTTCTGTTCCTAGTACTATATGGGCGTTGTGACCGTTTATTAATGAGAGCAGTTCTGGGACCTTTCTATAGACGCTTCTGCAGTTTACTATTAGCACATTAATATTGTTATTCCTTGTTGCATTTTGCCTACTCCTGCCTTGCCGCGTCTCAGGAGGCGTCTTGTCGGGCCTAGGGAGGGAATTCTCTAACCTAAAAAAACCCCATGTGCACTCCACACGTACTCCGCTACCCTCGTAGCCGCTTCCGGCGTGTAGTGCACGCCTGACCTATTCAGGGGGACCCTACATTTCTCCACCCGATAGCGGAGGTCGAGAAATTTGCACCCCAGCTCTCCGCAGAATCGTCTGAGCCTCTGGTTTAAGCCTTCCACTCGGCTCCAAACCAGAGGACCGCGATCGGTTCTCGGAACGATACTACAAATAGTTAGCTCTGATTCCACCCCGCGAGCGAGGCTTTCCACCTTCACCAACTCCGCCAACCGCCTGTACGAACTGAGGATGACCTCTGAACCCAGACGGCAAGAGTCATTGGTGCCGACATGAGCAACAATTTGCAGTCGGGTGCACCCAGTGCTCTCTATCGCCGCCGGTAGGGCCTCCTCCACATCTCGGATGAGACCCCCCGGCAAGCAGACAGAGTGAACACTGGCCTTCTTCCCCGACCTTTCCACCGATTGATTTTATACAGCGTGGTCCATTGATAGTGACCAGGCCAAATATCTCACGAAATAAGCATCGAACGAAAAAACTACAAAGAACTAAACTCGTCTAGCTTGAAGGGGGAAACCAGATGGCGCTATGGTTGGCCCGATAGATGGCCCCGCCATAAGTCAAACGGATATCAACAGCGTTTTTTAAAATAGTAACCCCTATTTTTTATTACGTATTCGTGTAGTACGTAAATAAACATGAATGTTTTGGGTGGACCACTTCCTTCGCTTTATGATAGATGACGCTGTAATAGTCACAAACCTATAAGTACGTGGTATCACGTGACATTCCGCCAGTGCGGGCGGTATTTACTTCGTGATACATTACCAGTGTTAAAATGGACCGTTTACCAATTGCGGAAAAGGTCGATATCGTGTTGATGTATGGCTATTATGATCAAAATGCCCAACAGGCGTGTGCTATGTATACTGTTCGGTATCCTGGACGAAATGATCCAAGTGTCCGGACCGCTTGCCGATAGTTACGTTATTTAAGGAAACAGGAAGTGTTCAGCCACGTGTGAAACGTCAACCACGACCTGCAACAAATGATGGTGCCCAAGTAGGTGTTTTAGCTGCTGTCGCGGCTAGTCCGCACATCAGTAGCAGACAAATTACACGAGACATCAACATCGATTGTACCCGTACCATATTTCTATGCACCAGAAATTGCATGGCGACGACTTCGAACGTCGTGTACAGTTCTGCCACTGGGCACAAGAGAAATTACGGGAGGATGACAGATTTTTTGCACACGTTCCATTTAGCGACGAAGCGTCATTCATCAACAGCAGTAACGTAAACCGGCATAATATGCACTATTGGGCAACGGAAATTCCAAGATGGTTGCGACAAGTGGAACATCAGCGACATTGCCGGGTTAATGTATGGTGCGGCATTATGGGAGGAAGGATAATTGGCCCCCATTTTATCGATGGCAATCTAAATGGTGCAATGTATGCTGATTTCCAACGTGATGCTCTACCACTGTGACTACAAAATGTTTCACTGCATGACAGAATGGCGATGTATTTCCAACATGATGGATGTTGTGGCACATAGATCTGGTACGGTTGAAGCGGTATTGAATGGCATATTTCATGACAGGTGGATTGATGGAAGCACCATACTATGTCCGGCGCGTTCACCGGATCTGACGTCCCCGGATTTCTTTCTGTGGAGAAAGTTGAAGGATATTTGCTATCGTGATCCACCGACAACGCCTTACAACATGCGTCAGCGCATTGTCAGTGCATGTGCGAACATTACGGAAGGTGAAGTACTCGCTGTTGAGAGGAATGTCGGTACATGTATTGCCAAATGCATTGAGGTCGACGGATATCATTTTGAGCATTTATTGCATTAATGTGGTACTTACAGGTAATCACGCTGTAACAGCATGCGTGTCAAAAATGATAAGTGCACAGAGGTATATGTATCACACTGGAACAACCGAAATAAAATGTTCAAACGTACCTACGTTCTGTATTTGAATTTAAAAAACCTACCTATTACCAACTGTTCGTTTAAAATTATGAGCCACATGTTTGTGACTATTACAGCGCCATCTATCAGAAAGCGAGAAAAGTGGTCCAACTTAAACATTCATATTTTGTACGTACTACACGTAATAAAAATGGGGGTTCCTATTTGAAAAATGCAGTTGATACCCGTTTGACCTATGGCAGCACCATCTAGCGGGCCCACCATCTGGTTTCCCCCATCAAGCTAGACAAGTTTCGTTCTTCGTAGTTTTTTCGTTTGACGCTTATTTCGTGAGATATTTGGCCCGGTCACGATCAATGGACCATCCTGTATATGGCCAAAATCTTTGTTTCAGTCATTTAAAGCTTCTGTCATTGCCTTCTTGCGCATATTTTCACTTCCTACAGCTCTTCTTTGTCAATTAGGTTTTGACTTCTCTTGAATTTCTTATGAATCTCTCTTTGTTTGCGTACCTGTTTTCTAACACGGTTAGTAAATCACGGCGTGTCTTTCCCATCCCGTACAACCCTGCTCGAAACACACTTGTCTAAGGAATATTGAAGAATGATTTCCTTTTTCCTATTTGTGCTTTACAGTTTCGTTCTCAGCACTGAATATTTCATGTTCACTATCCAGATAGCAATTAATGTCCTGTCGCTCCAGTTAAGTAAAAATGTTTGCCTAATATCCTTAAGATTCCTTGTAAAACACGTAGTCGTAGATGCTATCACTGCCTAGTGATTATTCATACCCTCTTCCACGTTAACTAATTCGAAAAGTTCAGGTCTATTTGTTTCCAGGATGTCTACGACGTTACCTTCACGAGTTGGTTCACTATCTTCTCAAATTACTTTTCGGAAAACACACTCAAAATAATGACACACGAATCCCTGTCTCTTACAACAACAGTTTTGACCGCATGAATCTCCCACTCTGTACCTGGCAGGTAGAAGTCACACCTATTATAATAGCATGATCACGAAACGTGATCACAAAATGTGCACGGTCTCTCTCAAACGCCTACCTGACGCAGGCGATCTACAAGAGCATCCGATTAACATTTTTGACCCACCTTTGATGCTTAACTTCACCCAGATTAGTACACGTTCGGAATCCAAGATGACTTCAGTAAATATTATGGTATTCTTTACAATAATAAAATCGCAGCTGCTGTTGGCGTGTAACCTACACTTAAAATAAATATTCCAGTCCAAATTTAGAGTTTCATTGTTATTCACTTACGGTTGCAACCAACTTTCTATTCCTAAAACTATTTGGGCATTATTTCCTTTAGTAAGTGTTACTAATTCTGAGACCTTGCCAAAGATGCTCCTGCAGGTTTATGGTATCTTATGAATATTTTCTGTTTCTAATCTTTGAGGACGAGCATTCTCTGAGTATAATATTGCTGATGAGTCTTCGATTTCGACAGGCATTTCATCTATGATCCTATGAGGCGGGGCCGGCCGGTGTGGCCGTGCGGTTCTAGGCGCTTCAGTCTGGAACCGCGTGACCGCTACGGTCGCAGGTTCGAATCCTCCCTCGGGGATGGATGTGTGTGATGTCTTTAGGTTAGCTAGGTTAAGGTAGTTCTAAGTTCTAGGGGACTGATGACCACAGATATTAAGTCCCATAGTGCTCAGAGCCATTTGAACCACTTGAACTCATTTGAACCCCCATATCAACAACGATATTTAATCACGCTTCACCTGCACCGGAAGTAGTTCTAAGTTCTAGGGGACTGATGACCTCAGCAGTTAAGTCCCATAGTGCTCAGAGCCATTTTTTTTTTAAGCATCTACCACCAGTCACCAATGCAGGTGTCATTCCTTCATGCTGCGAGCCCCCAACAGTTGAGTTCTATAACCACGTTAATCTGTATGTCCTGTGGTGTACGATAAACAGATGTATACCTTTTGGTGGAGAACGTGTCACTGACTTCAGCATCCCACTGTAAATGAGGGTTCTGCATGTTATGGCTCTTAGCCATTTGTTGTTACCCAGTTCCGGTCTATCCGATTTTCTAATCCGCGACAGTTGACATCGATCCCTGTCTGCAAGACTTCGTTGTCTGCGTCATTTGATTACAGCAGTGGTGGATTTGCCGAATCAATGTACTTTTGGAATTTCCTGGGCATGGTGGTATGCGAAATACGTGGACACTGTACGAGGTAACGTGTCATGCGTCTGCCGCGACATTGTGTGATGCAGATTCTGTTCTCGCGGCGACGTACAGCTAAAGCTCGGACGACATTCCAGTCAAGTGACAAGTCCAACTAGTTCACTCAGAGGGGCGAAAGGAGCGTTCCGCACTTCAACAAAGCAGCAGTCTCTAATACATCTACTCAAGAGTATGAGCTATATATTCCTATGACAAAAACCGTTTCACGGAGTAATGAATAACTGTATACGATGTTATGAAAATTGCTGAATGGGTAGTGATCCCAAATTTATGGGATGTGTGAACAATATTGGTCGACTTATATATCAGAACGTAAATTACGGAGAAAATTTGAAACGTCCCCTTAGAAAAATTATACAAGACTGTGCGTAAACTGACACATAATATTTTTAGCGCAACGCAATCTGACTTTTAATAATCCCTACAAAAGAATGGCCCTGACTAACATTAACTTATACCTTTCACAAATCACTTACTACTGAAGGCGCTAACTACTGATAGGCATAGTTAGCAAATGAAAGATTCTGATAGAGAGCAAACAATGTATTTACCTTAATAATCATAATATATATAGCAGTTCATGACATCCGTTCTTACAAATATACTGTTTCTGTCCAAAACTCCGCCATCTCACTCCCCACGTCCACCAACAGCGCAACGCTATGCTCTGTTAACATCCAGCAGCCCAACACTACAATAGCCAATAAGAATGCAAACGAGCCACAGACTGCACACAGCACAGCCAGTGATTTTCATACAGAGCGCTACGTGGCGTTACCAATAAAAAACCTAGACAGCCTACTTACACATTATACACACTATGGATATGCGTATTTCCTGCTCTGCGTCAAGTTGTCATCCAAGGGGGTTAACACTAGAGGAGACAGTTGTTCTTCTATCATTTTTTACATCTTAGTACGAGGGCGTGCTGAGAAATTTTTATGTCTAAACTCTTAAGGCTATTTAAATAAAGCAAACGTCGTTAACATTCGACGTCTTTATTTTTCATTGTGGCGTGTAACATGGCGGTGGGCAACGCGAGTATACAGAGTGAAAAGTATTTAAACCGACAAACTCTGGGAGGTTGTAGGGAACATCAAAACAAATATTTTTCCGTAATGTCATTTTTTCCTAAGAGGAGTATTTAAACAGGTAGAAGAAGATTTCTCTGGTGGCAAGTTAATTAAACCAACAAATATTTTTTCCATTTTTTATTACCAAGAGACAACACATTAACAAAACCTAATTTCAATTACAGTAGATTTTCCAAAATGCCTCCATTGACACGTAAAGAAAGTTTGCACTATCGGACCATGTTCTGTCTGACACGGCCAAAAACCCGAGGAGTGTCCTGAATTGTTCCCGCTACTGCTACTATCCGGGCAACCAGATCCTCTTCTGATGCAACAGGAGTTGCGTAAACGAGGTTGTGCATCTCTCCCAACACAAAAAAGTCCAGAGGGGACATACCTGGGGATCTAGCAGGCCACGGTACAGGACCACCTCTGTCAGTCCACGTTTCTGGGAACCGTCGGTCCAGGAAACGACGCACACGACGACTGAAATGTGCCGGCGCCCCGTCATGTTGGAACCACATGTGTTGTATTGTAGGGAGCGGGACGTCTTCCAGCAATTCTGGCAATGGTCTGGCGAGAAAATTGTAATAGTACCTGCCATTTAGAACCTAGGTAGCAGATACGGCCCAATTAAACAGTCCCCACATATTAACGACGAAACGCACTTAATGAGCGCTAGTAACTGTGGCATGTGGGTTATCCTCACTCCAAACATGCAAATTGTGCATATTAAAGAATCCATCACGCCCGAACGTTGATTCATCGGTAAAGAACACAGAGGATAGAAATGTAGGATGCATTTCACACTGTTCCAGGTACCACTGCGAAAACTGTGCTCTGGGTGGATAAGGTTGTGGAAACGCTGTAAGTGAAATGGACCTAACAATTGCTCTCGAATGACTGTTCTTACATTCGTCTGATTCGTCCCCATGTTACGTGCAATAGCACTAGTGCTAATTGAAGGATCCCGCTCCACATGCCACAAGACAGCTTCCTCAAATTGCAGCGTTTTTACCGTGCGACGGCGTCCCTGTCCAGGTAATCTTCTACATGACCCAGTCTCACGCAGATGTTGGTACACAGCAGCAAAGGTCATATGATGCGGGATACGGCGATTAGGATATTGTTGTTGATAAACCCGCTGTGCAGCCAGTCCGTTGTGGTGTGCTACGTAGTACGCACCAACCATATCAGGGTACTCACTCCAGGTGTATCGCTCCATTAGTAAACAGAGACAATGCACTACTACACTGATGGATAGCAGTTACCTACAACTGAAGAGCGTAATACGCCCTATAACAACTAAAGATCGTAATACGGCCTCTAACAACTGAAGGGCGTATTACAGCCTCCACTCGTTTAAATAATCCACATAGGAAAAAGTGACGTTAGGGTAAAATATTTGTTTTAATGTCCCCTACAATCTTCCAGAGTTTGTCAGTTTAAATTCTTTTCACCCTGTATTGGTATTTGAGAAACAGGGTGCTGTAATCGACTTTAGGAATCGAATAGTTCGTCCATACATGGAGCACCCTATTGTTTAGCATGACAATGCCAGACCACGCACGAACGCTGTGACGTCTGCAAAAATTCGACGCCTTAGGTTCACCGTCATCGAACATCCTCCACACATTCCCGATTTGGCCGCATCTGTTATTCATCTGTTCCCAAAACTTAAAGAACATCTCCGAGGTTTTTCACATTTTATAGTGACGAGGTATTGTTTTGACTCCGTCGACGAAGTCAAAAATTCTACAGTGATGGTATTAACAAATTGGTCTCTAATTGGAATAAATATGTTCGTCGGCAGGGTGACTATGTTGAGAAATAAATATCTGGTGGTAAAAAAGTCAGTATGAATTTGAAAACTGAATAAATCACTGAATAATGTAGATAGAGAGGTGCAAATTGACACACATGCTTGGAATAACATGGGGTTTTATTAGAACCAAAAAAATACAAAAGTTCAAAAAATCCCGACAGATGGCTCATCATCTGATCAGAATAGCAATAATTAGCATAACAAAGTAAGACAAAGCAAAGATGATGTTCTTTACAGGAAATGCTCAATATGCCCACCATCATTCCTCAACAATACCTGTAGTCGAGGAATAATGTTGTGAACAGCACTGTAAAGCATATCCGGAGTTATGGTCAGGCATTGGCGTCGGATTTGTCTTTCAGCATCCCTAGAGATGTTGATCGATCACGATACACTTGAGTCTTCAGGTAACCCCAAAGCCAATAATGGCAAGGAATGAGGTCTGGAGACCTGGGAGGCCAAATATGACGAAGGTGACGGCTGAGCACCCCAAAGCCAATAATGGCAAGGAATGAGGTCTGGAGACCTGGGAGGCCAAATATGACGAAGGTGACGGCTGAGCACACGATCATCATCAAACGACGCGCGCGAAAGATCTTTCACACGTCTAGCAATATGGGGTGGAGCGCCATCCTGCATAAACATCGTACGTTCCAGCAGGTGTTTATCAGCCAGGCTGGGGATGATGCGATTCTGTAACATATCGGCGTACCTCTCACCCGTCATTGACGTTTTGCCGTCCAGTGCCATCTGTCGGACATTTTGTGAACTGTGCTTTTTTTTGGTTCTAATAAAACTCCATGTAATTCCAAGCATGTGTGTCAATTTTTACCTCTCTATCTACATTATTCCCTGGTTTATTAAGTTTTCAAATTCATACTGACTTTTTGATCACTCAGTATATAGACATGTAGAACAAAGGTGTAAAATGTTAATAACGTTTGTTTTCTTTATAAAGCATTAGGAGTTTTGACATAACAAATCAGATGCACTACTTTCGTGCACACCTTCGTAGATACAGTTGCCCGTTTACAAAGATTAAATCAGGTACAGGTACAAAAACGTTTAAACCACACTCAGTTTCTTAAGGATGCCAGGCTTTAACTTCATACTACGTTCACCTTACAGAATATTAGCATTACTCTTAAAGGAACACACTGGCTCCTTTGAAGATCTATAAATTGTGTAGAAAAGGTGGTCATGTAACTCCTCAATCGTTGACGTAAGTCATTACCGTGAACTGCTGTGTATTTATCAGTCGATTGATTATCCGAAACGTGACAGAATGGCAGAAAAGAGCTATCGTGTTTGGACGTGACCATCGGTATACCATGAATATAACTGGTTGATCAAGGCAGATATACCAAGGTCAGCCATCTAAGACGGGGCAATGACAACGGTCATAAAAATATCCTGACAGAGATCGGAGACTGAGGCCACGCCTTTGTCAGTGACAATCGGTTTGAATCCCAACATGAAGTTCCAGCTGTCAGTGAATGCAGGTCCATTTCAACTAGTTTACGAGTGAACGCTGCGAAGAAAACATCATGCAATGGACATCTGAAGTCAGGTACCTCGTAAACGTCTATTTCCAACACGGCACATAAACAGTGCGAATTCTATGCACCAAACGACGCAGAAATTTGACGGTAGCTGATTGGATTAGTGTAATGTGGCCTGATAAGATGCGATTGCACCTCTTTTCAAATAGTGTAAGGAGTTGCGTGTGCTGCAAGCCCACTGAAGCGTTTAATTCGCATTGTGTGGGTGGTTGGGTGAAGGCTGGACGTAGAGCAGAAGTGATGAGTGAGGGTCACAGGAATACCGGGTGATCAAAAAGTCAGTATAAATTTGAAAACTTAATAAACCACGGAATAATGTAGATAGAGAGGTAAAAATTGACACACATCCTTGGAATGACATGAGGTTTTATTAGAACAAAAAGAAATAAAAAAAACAAAGTATTGATAGACGCGTGAAAGGTCTCTTGCGCGCGTCGTTTGGTGATGATCGTGTGCGCAGCCGCCACTTTCGTCATGCTTGGCTTCCCGGGTCCCCAGACCTCAGTCCGTAAGATTTTTGGATATGGAGTTACCTGAAGTCGCATGTGTATTTTGATCGACCGACATCTCTAGGGATGCTGAAGGACAACATCCGACGCCAATGCATCACCATAAATCCGGACATGCTTTACAGCGTTGTTCACAACATTATTCCTCGACTACAGCTATTGCTGAGGAATGATGGTGGACAAATTGAGCATTTCCTGTAAAGAACATCATCTTTGCATTGTCTTACTTTGTTATGCTAATTATTGGTATTCTGATCAGATGAAGCGCCCGCCATCTGTCGAACATTTTTTGAACTTTTGTATTTTTATTTTATTTTTGGTTCTATTAAAGCCCCATGTCATTCCAAGCATGTGTGTCAATTTGTACCTCTCTACCAACATTATTCCTTGATTTATCCAGTTTTCAAATTTATACTGTCTTTTTGATCACCCGGTATATTAGCTGTTAAATACGCCATACTGTATGAAACTTCCTGGCAGATTAAAACTGTGTGCTCGACCGAGACTCGAACTCGGGGCCTTTGCCTTCCGCGGGCAAGTGCTCTACCATCTGTGCTACCGAAGCACGACTCACGCCCGGTACTCATAGCTTTACTTCTGCCAGTACCTCGTCTCCTACCTTCCGTACTTCACAGAAGCTCTCCTGCGAACCTTGCAGAACTGGCAGAAGTAAAGCTGTGAGTCGTGCTTCGGTAGCTCAGATGGTCGCCGGCACGGTAGCTCAGCGTGTTCGGTCAGAGGGTTAGCTGCCCTCTGTAATAAAAATCTGAGTGAATGGATCAGTAACGACGTCCGCCACGAACAATTGAAACGAACAATAACGAACAAAATGAGATTTAAAAAAAATGGTAGAGCACTTGCCTGCGAAAGGCAAAGGTCCCGAGTTCGAGTCTCGGTCGGGCAAACAGTTTTAATCTGCCAGGAAGTTTCATATCAGCGCACACTCCGCTGCAGAGTGAAAATCTCATTCTGGACGCCATACTGTATGTTAATATTTTCTCATTGTGCACAATGTCAGCCATATTATGCACCTTCCATATGATACGACAACTGTTCTATCAGATTAAAAATGTTTTTTCGACGATGATATGTCACAGACAGGTAAGAAATATTTTAACATTTCGACATGTATTTGAGAATGGCTACATAGCCGAAATCATGACTGTGTAAAATAAGTGAACAATCAAAAGCGAAATGGCGGAAATATCTTTCAAAACGTGAAACATGGTGTTTATTTCAACATTCTTGCTCACCAAGTGCTGCTGTTTCGTCTACAACTTCATGAGGAGCATGCTACGGATACTCAATCCCCTCTTGAAAGGTGGCAACTGTCATGTTACAGGCAGCACTATTATACTCCTGGTTTGGCGCCGGCCGATGTGGCCGTGCGGTTCTAGGCGCTTCAGTCTGGAACCGCGTGACCGCTACGGTCGCTGGTTCGAATCCTGCCTCAGCCATGGATGTGTGTGATGTCCTTAGGTTAGTTAGGTTTAAGTAGTTCTAAGTTCTAAGTTCTAGGGGACTGATGACCACAGATGTTAAGTCCCATAGTGCTCAGAGCCATTTGTTGAACCTGGTTTGGTGACCACTCAGGTGCCCTATCTGAACTCAAGCGATCCACTAAATCACCCAGTCTTAATCTCATACCATCCATCATCCCCGCAATTTGGTAGCTTTGTGGGATGTAATCACAGATAAGTGGCTTGAGAAGAATATGGCATACCTGGAGAAACTTGTGTACTCTCTTAGTCCCTGAACTGAGGCCATTACGTAGGCTAGAGGAGATTACACGGTACTAGCGTGATGCCTCCTACAGGTAACTAATGGTTTGTTCGGTGTGATTATTTATTTAATGCGGTGAAACACACATTTACATGATAACATGCTAAAGGGCGTACGATCAGAACTTACAATTTTATGAAATACTCGTAAGACATAGAGCGACTTAAACAGTTACTAAGAAAATGGAGTAAGTAGATGAGTGAAAATTGGGAGATGGAGGAATCTTAGAACAATTTTGATACGTAAAAATGCATATATGAGCAACTTTAGCAATGTAACGTGTGTACATTAATATTTTTGCACACTGCTTTCAATAACGGAACAATAATGCTTTAATGAGTAGCAAATCGTGTTGAGAGCAGAAATAATGTTCTTAGATTCGAGGACTGAGTCTGCGTATGGACTATTCTGAGAAAAAATAAATTTCATTGAAACGGGCTGTGTTACGGCTCAATGGTATCATACAAGCTTCAATATTCTATGTCACTTACGAAAATACTAACCGTACATATTATACAAAAGTGCGTATTGTGATAGACAATTTTTTTAGATTTCTATGTTTCTGCCTAAAACCGCAATTCTGGAATTTTTATTTGGTTCAGTTTACTGATCAAAGCACTTAAGTGTTGAGCAGGAATAGACTGGGCTACAGTAAATCCTAGCTCGAAAGTACAGTTTTTTTAACAACCGTAAGACTACACTCTAGACTTACTTTCTTCTACGTCAATATGAAACGGAAAAATACATTTTGATCAGGGTACGTAACACCTGTCATTTGCTAAATAATTTATTCATTTATTATTAATAACTTTATCTGACGTTGTGCCGTATACGACAATGGTCATAAAAGGTTTAGATATCTTCAATGTCACAACGAATATTTAAGTAATACCAGAAATACTATGCTAACAAACAATATTCTTGAATATTTAGCTTACATTCTCGCAAAGTAACATTTATACAAAAACAAAATCACGGATTGGCTCTATTGGGCTCGGACAGTCATTCTGTCACAGAGAACGTAAAATTCATATTGCAATAGACACAGTTATATATAAGATCATGTAAAACTTAGTTTTAAGAGCTAAGTCCATACCTGTAGATAACCTTTTAAGAGCTAAGTCCATACCTGTAGATATAGCTGTTTGCCCTCACAAAATCACTGTCCGCTCTATGAAATTATATACCATTCGCTACCATCAGAACACCACCCAAGTGATAAGACTGTGTATCAGTTGAAGAACAGAAATGGGAAACTGTTGACGACAATTTCCTACAAACAGGCATAATTAGATTAGTTACATCGAATGGTCAGTTATCACAGACGTTAAAATAAATGTCCTGAATGTTCATTACGTGGAAATGCAGGGAATATTACAATGTTTACATCTCAGACGGTTGATCAGTGACATGAAGCCTCAGTGGCCATGAGGACAAAATAAAAGGAATCAATGCTCAAATGAAAAGTGTAGGTGTCATTATCCCCACACGCTTTCCGACAGTGGTGTGATAAAGATATAGTTTGAAAGTGGAGTCCTCCGCCCTCTACCAAGCATTTATGCGTGAATCACAGAGTGAGGATGTAGTTGATGGTGTAGATATGTCGACTCCTACCAAGGAAATTTCATCATTCGGTAGCTCATGTAACATTCCACAGGAAAATATTTTAGCGCGGGAGGACTTAATAGCGTCGAACATGTTCGTGCAGAGGTAATTACTGCCAGATCGTCCCTATCAGCCGATTGCGATTCGAGCCTTTCTTTCTACGAGGAGCACCATTTACTCGTAATAGAATTCACTCTGATTCGGCTGCTTTCGCCGACGCTGCTGGCAAGTATTTACATTTGTGCCTACCTACATACAGAGTGAATCACCTAAAACTTGCACCGCATATACTGCGGAAGTGGAAAGTGCTACTGAGGTGTGGTTTTCAAAGGATGCATTGGTAGTCAGGAGCCCGTATTGTTAGCCAACAAACAGACTGTAATAATACTTGTTTGTGGTTTTCAACCTGCGAAGTTACTTGGTACTTTGTTGCTATGTTTGCTAACAGTGTGCATCTGTGTTCCTTGAGAGCACTGCGACGTGTTAATCAGTTAGCGTGTGACAGTCCAAACAGTAGATCGAGAGTGGACAATGGGACTTACCAATGCAGAAAAAGCCGACATGCCCATGGTGTATGGAGAGTGTAGGAAGAAAGCAGTTCTTTCTTGTCGATGTAGGCTGCAAAATATCCCAACAGAGGTCAAACATCTCGGCAATTATTTATCATTCTCTTCAACCAGTTACGTGAAAGCGGTAACGTAACACCTAGACAATGTAACAGAAGGTAACAATTGATGACAGGAGAGGGCGACATTAATATTCTTGTCACTTTTACAGTTGATCTGCGCATTAACTCCCGCGCAGTAGCACGAGGAAGTGGCATGAGTCAGACAAGCGTTCCCATCGACATAGGTTTCATCCCAATCACATCTCTCTCAATCAAGGGCTGTATGGAAACGATTATGAGAATCGAGTTAACTTCTGTACTTGAGCAGTCACACAGGATACTCCAGATGTTTTATGTATCTCGTTTAGTGATGAAGCCACATTTTCCAATCTTGTCCAGATAAACAACCGAAAAATGCACTATTGGACTGTTGACAACCCCCGTTGGCTTCTTCAGGTTGAACGTCACCTTCCATGGAACTGAACGTGTGGTGTGGGATAGTGAACCTTCAGCTCACAGGCCCTTTTTTCACAGACGGAACACTGAACGCGCAGAAGTATCGCAGCCTCCATCTTCCGCGGATGCTAGAAGACGTTCCTCTGCAGGCAAGGAAGAATTATGGTACCTACATGATGGCTGTCCAGCCTATAGTGCACGAAGTACTATAGTATGTCTTCAGGAATTGTTTCCTAATCGTTGGACTGGACCCAGTGGATCTGTACCTTGGCCAGTCTGTTCCCTGTGTAATTGTGTTTACTGAGGAAAGCTAAAAGACGCTGCCTGCAAGGACATACCAACTACACCCGATGGTATGTAATGACATATTACTCCAACGTGCTCGGACATCCTTGCTGCAATGTTAACACGTGTGCAGCAGTCGTTCCATACCAGACTGCGAGCGTGTATTGCAGCTGCTGGTGGTCAGTTTTAACACAACCTGTGATGGTCAGTTGTCTGATTACTGATCAGAATCGAAATAGCTAGTGTGTGCACTTGTGTTGTTCTTTAGTGTGTGTTACCAAAGATATTGTACAAGCTTCTGTGTGGGAACTTTTCAAAATACGATATGTCGTAAACGAATCGCATTAGAAATCCTGCAACAAACACCACTGACATTCTAATTTACCATAATTTTAGTTTATTAATGTCAATAGGCATCGTTACATTTAAAAAGTATATGTTTGCACAAACATACACTTTCTAAGTGTTATTACAACCTGTTGAATGACTAACAACACGAGCGCCGGATTAACAATCCATTCTGTGAAAACCGGACTCATTAGCACTTTCCATTTCCAAAATATTAGCGATGCAACATTTTGGTGATTCACCATGTATACTCTGCAAGTTACTGTACAGTGTGTGGTGTTGGGTACTTTATACTAAGTTAGGGAATTTATGTCCTGTTCCATTCGCGTAAATTCATTGCCTGTATGTCTCTATACGTTCCCGAATGACTGCTACCGTGTTCACGTGGCCCCTATGCGAGATAGAGAGGGGAAGCACTTTTCTCCTCAACTTGAGTTCTCCAAATTCACCGAATAGAGTTCCATAAGACCAGCACCGCCTTCACTTCCAACCCCTTCACCAAGCATCTCTATTACGCTTTCGTATTTGCTGTATCAATCTGTTACGATCTTAGTTATGAGTCTCTGAATTCATTCGGTTTCTTCTACCATGCCTTCTTGAAAAGCACACCAACCTCTGGAACAGAATTGTAGATGTAGGTGGTTGGTTGAAATGGGCGGAGGGGATCAAATAGCAAGGTGATCGGTCTCATCGGATTAGAGAAGGATGGGGAAGAAAGTCGGCCGTATTCTTTCAAAGGAACCATCCCGGAATTTGCTTGGAGCGATTTAGGGAGATCACGGAAAACCTAAATCAGGCTGGCCGGACGCGGGTTTGGACCGTTGTCCTCCGGAATGCCAGCCGTGGTGGCCGAGCGGCTCAAGGCGCTACAGTCGATACGGTCGCAGGTTCGAATCCTGCCTCGGACATGGATGTGTGTGATGTCCTTAGGTTAGTTAGGCTTAAGTAGTTCTAAGTTCTAGGGGGACTGATGACCTTAGAAGTTAAGTCCCATAGTGCTCAGAGCCATTTGAACCATTTTTGAATCCTCCGGAATGCGAATCCCGTGTAGAGTTAGTTGCACCAGTGTCTTGTATGCAGTTATCTTTACAAATGCACTGTACTGTCCCAGAACTCTTTCAACAAACCTAAGCCTTCAATTCGCTTCTCCTTTTCCGATTTTATGTATTCGTCCCATTGGACATGGATTTTTAGTAATATCCCTAAGTACTCACGCGAGATGACAAGCTCCATGTGGAGATCGACTCTCCTCGCACGCGGTGGCAACTGTTTGCTTCTGTGATGGCGTGTGTCTTCTTACTGCAGATTGTCCGGGAGGCGTGTCTACCCTTCCGGCAGGCTACGCGGTTTCCACGTGAGTAGCGCCGCCCATGCACGTGAGGCAGCGGGGGGCGAACCGTTACGTACGCATTACTCACGCTTCAGCAAGACTCCAAGCGAGGCGCCGGGAACCTCCACATCGATCTCCTTGCCCCTACTGCTTTCGGAAGTCCTTATCAGTACTGTACTAACCGCTTCTAACATCATATTATGCCAGAGAAACGTGGTAGATAACCTCTTGCACTGACATCACCCAGAAACAAGGTATTTGCTGCTTGTTCTGGAACAGGTCTGAAAAGGAATCGATTGAAATGATGTTGTTGTAAAAGAAGAAGGAAGCTCATACTCAGCTTTAAAGGGTGAACCTTAATGTTAACGACAATATTTTGGAGGTTTTTCTGGGATGTTATTTAAGCATTTTGGTTTAAGGGACTCGTGACTGAAATGGCTCGTTACAGACTAATAATGTGATCATGATTTATTCGCTTCGTTGCCCAAATAATCTTTATTCCTGCGAAAATACCATTACAGTAGTGTATATGACCGTAATAGGCAATCACCAAAATGTATAACAGAAAAAACATAATTATACAAGGACGCTTAGACGACCCAAGAGCGTTTTCATCCATATGTGTACAGTCAGATCCGTCAGTGCACAGTACGTGACAAACTCAGAACCGTTGCCTTAAAAGTATTACTTAAAATGTCCATCAGAATGATCACGATAGAATGAGCTGCCACGCAGCAGCAACTGCCTTACGCTCTCAAGAATACCAAAGAGTTTGCCGAACTACTATAGCAGATGCGAGAATCCTTGCAACCAGTTCCATGTGAGGAGTCTTGTAAACCATGCTGCTCGCATGTCCCTAGAAGAAGAAGTCCATTGGTGTCATGTCTGGGGACCAAGATAGTTGCTAGCCGTGGAACAAGATTATCTCGGCCAATCCATTATTATCCAAACTGTACATCCTCTGAGGAAATGCCAGCGGCACATTTCTAGGAACTGTGGGACGATAAGTTAAAGGAATGTGGTGTACACGATAACGTTCAGCTTATCGATAAGTACACAAAATTCAGTTACATAATCCTCCAATACCACTTCATAATTTCACATCGAACTTCTGTAAACAGTGACGGTCCTGTTACACTTCTTAGATACCCTTGAAATTATCCTTACATTTGTCGAATTTCTTCCGGTAAGAGAAACGTTTTAAGTTCTGTCTGCAAAGAAGTCTTGAGTCCAGTTAGTAATCTGAACAGATACTCGATTATCTCTTGTACATTTCATTAAATGACAGTGCAGCACTGCATCATATGGCTCCCTGAAGTCAAGCAATACGGCATCAACCTGAGCGCCGATAACTGTAGATCTGTGGATCTAATGGACGAACGGAGCTAACTAAGACTCGCAAGACCTCTGTTTGTGGAATCGATGATGTTTCTGATAGCAAAAACATCGTAGTAGGCGAGCATAAAACATGAGCCATAATTCTAAAACAGATTGAAGTCAGCGATACAACCCTATAATTATGTGCATCTGTCCTACGACCCGTCTTAAAAACGGGAATGATCTGCGCTTTCTTCTAGTCGCTAGGTACCCTTCGTTGCTCCGGCGACCTACGGTAGACTACTGCCATAAGGGGAACAAATTCTTTCGCATAATCTCCGTAAATACTTAAAGGTATCTCATCTGGTCCATATGACATTTCAATTCTAAGCTATTGTAGATACTTTTCTGTTCTGCGATCACTTATTTCAATATCTCTCATTTTGATGTTCATGCGAAGACTGAAAAGAAGGATCGTATTACATCTTTCCGCCATGAAATTTTGGCTTTGTCTCCATTATCTTCCGTTTCTGCTTCAGTATGGTCTTTGAGTGACTGAATATATGATTTAGATCTGATTGCTAATTATATTTATGACTAAATCTTATTACGGTTCTTATTCAGATCGACTGGGAGTACGTTACTTTAAAATCCATTGAACGCTTCTCTCATTGCCATATGTGCGCTTATTTTCGCTTCGTGCAGCTTTTGTTTTTACAGCTAGGTATTGACTTCTCTTAAATTTGTGATGACACTCCAGTCCTTTATTTATCAACTACACACTGAGACTTGTACTCAGGCGAGAAGGTTTCCGATTTTGGCCGCACGACAGGAATTAACAGACGATGAACGCTGAATGGTAACTGTAGCTAGACGCATGGAACATTCCATTTCGGAAATCCTTAGGGAATTTGATATTCCTAGATCCACAGTGTCCAGCGTGTGATGAGAATACCAAATTTCTGGCATTACCTCTCACCATGCTCAATGAAGTGGTCGACGGCCTTCACTTGACGACCGAGAGCAGCGCCGTTTCATTAGCGTTGTCAGTGCTAACAGTGGAGCAGCACTGCGTGAAATAACAGCAGAATTGTGTGTACAACGTACGAAGAACGTATCCGTTAGAAGAGTGTGGCGGAATTTGGCGTCGGTGGGATATGGCAGTAGACGACCGATGTGAGTGCCTTCGCAAACAGAACGGCCATTTCGGTTGGACCCTAGACGACTGGAAAATCGTAACCTGGTCGGATGAGTGTTGATTCAGCTGGTAAGAACTGATCGTATGTTTGAATGTGGCGCAGACTCCACGAAACCATGCACCCAAGTTGTCAGCAAGGCACTGTGCAGGATGGCGGTGCCTACATAATCGTGTGCGCGGTATTTAGGTGAAATGAACTGGGTCCTCTGGCCCAATTGAACCGATCATTGACTGGAAATGGTTATGTTCGGTTACTTGGAGGCTCTTTTCAACTATTCATAGACTTCACGTTCCCAAACAACGATGGAATTTTATGGATGACAATGCGCCATATTACCGGGCCACAGTTGTTCACTATTGGTTTGAAGAACATTCTGGAAAATTCGAGAAAGTGACCTGACCGCCCAGATCACCCGACATGAATCTCGTCGAACATTTATGGGAAATAATGAAGAGGGTTGTTCGTGCGCAAAACGGTGCAATTACGGGCAGCTATAGGCCGGCCGATGTGGCCGTGCGGTTCTAGGCGCTTCAGTCTGGAACCGCGTGACCGCTACGGTCGCAGGTTCGAATCCTGTCTCGGACATGGATATGTGTGATATCCTTAGGTTAGTTAGGTTTAAGTAGTTCTAAGTTCTAGGGGACTGATGACCACAGATGTTAAGTCCCATAGTGCTCAGAGCCATTTGAACCATTTTGAACGGACGGCTATAGAGATAGCATGGCTCAATAATTCTGCAGGGGACTTTAATCAACTTGTTGAGACCGTGGCACATCTACTTGCTGCAGTACGCCGGGCAAATGGAAGTGCGACACGATATCAGGAGGTATCCCATGACTTTTGTCACCTCGGTGTGTAAACGGCATGTAACACAATATCTTCCATTTCGTGTAATCTGGCATACTTCGCAGTACCGGTTTCTCGCATTGTGGTACGGGAGAATCTGGATTCTCGTGGTCGCCTGTCTACGGATTCAAAAGTACAGCGTCTTTGTGCCACTCTTCCACTTCATTCAGTGAACCCGTTCACGAAGCGCACTTGACAGCACAAAGAGTGGAGTTGAAAAGTCGCAAACAGAATCGTAATCTAGTATAGCAGTGACGCGAATGATTTGCGACATACTGTTTCTCTATATCACGTTGAGCATACGTGGAAGAGGAATCATCGCTCGAAATACGAGTATTACGCAAAAATTGTCCTATCTGTATTTTGCACTTACTCGAAAAAGACACAAAAGGTTTTCTACAAATAAAATACGCCGTTAGTAACTATATATACACTAAATACTTCGTTAAGAGGGATATTTGCAGGACATCGTAGTAGCTGAATGGCACAGCTGTGCTGCGATAACGCGCCGGTGTGGACACCTCAGTCAGCATTCTCCCGTACTATCGGGCGCAGGTTGTTTACACAACTGTGAGTACAGTTAGCTTTACTAAAAGTGGATACATATGTTCCTAGATCTATATTTCGATTTGGCTTCCGTTAGGGCAAGGAACGTTCCGAGGTAAATAGTGATAACAGATGGAAAGCAGAAGGTAATTTAGTTGTAGGACGCAGATTTTATCGCGAATTCGGTCTGTGTGAAAGTAATAGATGCCCCAGTATGTATATGAATAATGATCGTTAAGGACGGAAGGGCTAACTTTGCAGAAACTAACGGAGAAATCAGTAACGTGACGACCACACAAGGCGTTCTTAGTTTGTGTACAGTTCACGTACGTCCATCAGCCTGAACATTAAGACGGGGTCCGAACTGTGATGGAACTAAAATCAGACTTAAATGCTGGACACAGTAAAAGTGTGTCTGAACACGCGGTGCGAACGGTGGGCCCCCGCACCCTATGACACGTGCATGTGTCAATGTTAACATCACGAAATCGGCAACTACGACTGAAATGGGAACGTGACCATCAGCACTAGACGTTGGTGCAGTGGCAGAGCGTTGCATGGTTTTATGGATCCCAATATCTTCTTCATCATAGTGATGGGAAGGCGCGAATCCGTCCTCTTCCAGGGGACAGCTGCTTGTCACCTGTACGGCGGGACGTAGGCAGGCTGGCAGCGGCTCCATTATGCTCTGGGTAACATTCATTTGGGCGTCCATGGGTCCAGTGAAGCTCGTGCAAGGCATCATGACCGCCAAGGAGTATGGTACACTGCTTGCACACCACGTACAGCCCTTTATGATGACCATATATCCCGACAGCAGCGCCATTTTTCAACAAGATAAGGAGCCGTGCCACTAGGCCAGGAGTGTGATGGAGTGATTTCGAGGAACACAGTGGCAAGTCCACTTGATGTGGTGGCCCCACTCCTCGCCAGATCTGAGCCCGATCGAAAACATGTGTTACATGACATTAGAGCTCATTGCCCCCCTCCCGCGAATTTACGGGCATTAGGTGACTTATGCGTGCAGATGCGGTGCTCACTCCCTCCAGCGACCTACCAAGGCATCACTGCTTCAGTGCTGTGAGGTGTCGCCGCCAAAGTTGGGCATATCGGTTATTAGGTAGGTGGCCATAATGTTCTGGTTGATCAGTGTATACGTGGTACTCTTTGAAGTTCTCTGTGCACGAATTCAATCTCTACTTCGCGGATACTGAGCGAGCCATACAGGAGGTACAAAGCTTAAAATGCGAGCAGACCATGAACGTGAATGACATATGCTACTGAGTGCAAGCGAAACAACATATTTCAATCAACGAGGCAGCCGAGAACATCTACATCTACATCTACTTCCATACTCCGCAAGCCACCTGGCGGTGTGTAGCGGAGGGTACCTTGAGTGCCTCTATCGGTTCTCCCTTCTATTCTAGTCTTGCATTGTTCGTGGAAAGAAGGATTGTCGGTATGCCTCTGTGTGGGCTCTAATCTCTCTGATTTTATCCTCATTGTCTCTTTCTTCGCGAGATATACGTAGGAGGGAGCAATATATTGCTTGACTCCTCGGTGAAAGTATGTTCTCGAAACTTCAACAAAAGCCCGTACCGAGCTACTAAGCGTCTATCCTGCAGAGTCTTCCACTGGAGTTTATCTGTCATCTCTGTAACGCTTTCGCGATTACTAAATGATCCTGTAACGAAGCGCGCTCCTCTCCGTTGGATCTTCTCTATCTCTTCTATCAACCCTATCTGGTACTGATCCAACACTGCTGAGCAGTATTCAAGCAGTGGGCGAACAAGCGTACTGTAACCTACTTCCTTTGTTTTCGGATTGCATTTCCTTAGGATTCTTCCAATGAATCTCAGTCTGGCATCTGCTTTACCGATGATCAACTTTATATGATCATTCCATTTCAAATCACTCCTAATGCATGCTCCCAGATAATTTATGGAACTGACTGCTTTCAGTTGCTGACCTGCTATATTGTAGCTAAATGATAAGGGATCTTTCTTTCTATGTATTAGCAGCACATTACACTTGTCTACATTGAGATTCAATTGCTATTCACTGCACCATGCGTCAATTCGCTCCAGATCCTCCTGCATTTCAGTACAATTTTCCATTGTTACAACCTCTCGATATACCACAGCATCATCCGCAAAAAGCCTCAGTGAACTTCCGATGTCATCCAGAAGGTCATTTATGTATACTATGAATAGCAAAGGTCCCACAACACTCCCCTGCGGCACACCTGAAATCACTCTTACTTCAGAAGACTTCTCTACATTGAGAATGAAGTAGCAAAATGAAAAATGTTTTAATGCCGGTAATGGTGTTGGGTTTGTAGAGAGAGAATCGGAGAATTATGTTACACCCCGTGTCGTGATACGTTGTTTCGAGTCATTGATGGTATACAAAGGCAGCCACGCACATGTGCAACATGCAGTTGCCTACTAGCAACACGATGCTGCCAATATTTCTCCGCATTAAAGGACGAAAAAGAAAAACCAGCGGAATCCAACAACATCACACTCGTTAGCAGGCTAACGGGTCAGTGGGCTCCGATTGTGGATATACCGTCATGGCTACACGCCTACAAACAAACACTGTTCAAGCTGAAACAAGCACTTGCGATACTGAAACCCCCATACAGGAGATAAAAAGTCTAAAATGCGAGCAGAGCACAAACAACATGAATAACATACGTGACTGTGTGCAAACGAAACGACATATTGCAATCCATGAGACATTCAAGAACGAACTTCTCCGGAAGTACAAACGGACGTACTCAAAAGATACAATGGATGAAACTTTACTGGTCGACTTTCACGCCGTAGTCTTTCACAAAAAAATGCATCTGGCGAAGATTCAGCTCCTGCGTCGAATCCTTGGCGGTCTCTTGGCCGACGTTAGCAAGCAAAGTCAGGAACTTCCGAAAAAACACTACACAAACAGAACAAAAAATACAAGAAGTGAAGGGAATGAAAATTGCCGAGAAAAATAAAGTCGAACCAAAAAATAGTAAAGGGGACACAGTGGGTGTCCATATGTAAGACTGTTGTGAGGGGAAGACACAAGCAGACATGGGTTCAGGAAGCCAGTAATCGGAAACATTTACGTTAGCAGAAGATGTGTGGCAGTCTCCTCAGTTGGTCTCCACCAGAAGGCAATTAATGACTCGTGACACTGATTCTGCTTGAATGGCTAGTTGAAATAAATGAACGAAATAAGGGTCGCCAGGTGAATGTTACTTAGCGATTCTTCAAATGGTTCAAATGCCTCTGAGAACTATGGGACTTAACATCTGAGGTTCGAAAATGGTTCAAATGGCTCTGAGCACTATTGGACTTAACATCTGTGGTCATCAGTCCCCTAGAACACAGAACTACTTAAACGTAACTAACCTATAGACATAAGGACATCACACACATCCATGCCCGAGGCAGGATTCGAACCTGCGACGGTAGCGGTCATGCGGTTCCAGACTGAAGCGCCTAGAATCGCATGGCCACACCGGCCGCCATCTGAGGTCATCAGTCCCCTAGAACTTATAACGACTTAAACCTAACTAACGTAAGGAAGTCACACATACCTGCCCGAGACAGGATTCGAACCTGCGACCGTACCGGTCGCGCGGTTCGAGACTGTAGCACCTAGAACTGCTCGGCCACCCCGACCGGCTCTAATGAAAGTGACCACTGGTAAAAACGAAAGTATCATTGTAGATATCACAGGTGAAGACCTACAAGATATAATCCTTGTGGTTCTAAAAATAAGTTGGCAGGTCCGGAAGGACTTTCAGTTGAGTTTTGGCAAAAGTTTTGACACTTGATAGAAGAAGAATTCACTTCAACGTTATAAGAACGACTGATCAGTGATATATTTCCCATAGCATTTACAAAAGGCCTGGTAGTGATCATCCCGAAGACGAATTGAGCAATTAGAATAGCTAGTGGCAACCCTCTCAAGCACAGTTTGTAATGAAATTTTAGCTTCCTCGTTTGGCTCTCCCAACAAAAATTTCATGGCATTACGGATAATTGCACATTCCTGATTATGAAGAGCATCCCCTTCATCTGCGGTGTAGAATATTGCGGTGCCATGCTGCCTAATGCAGAGATCAACTAGAACACTCGAAGTGTGCAGCTCGAAAGAGACAGTCGGCACAGGTGGCATGCCCTTTGGAACCATGGGAGGGAATTTCCCAGCGATCACGAGGAAAATGCATTTCTGCGGGCGGTGCTACGTTTTTTGGCGCGAGCCCTATTGCTGTCGCTGTGACATCGAGCACAGCAGCGCAAGACGTAGAGGAGTCTATCGTTGCCTTATCGGTGATTCCCGTCGCTTTGGAGTTTAAGTCTCTAGCTACTGCTTTCATTTTGTTTTTCATTCGCTAATTCAATGGTTTCCTACGACTAGTGGTGAGCAGCCGTACCACGTCATCGCTATGGGGTACAGCAGTCACTGCTTATATGTGCATCCCTCCTCGTGATTTCTTCTAAGAAAGGTCGCAGTTCATGGTGGTTGACGGACTGCCATAGAGTAAAACAGAAGTGATAGTTGGCATTTCCCCCCGAACTGTTACAGAACCTCTGCTGTTCCTAATCCATGTAAAAGATTCAGGAGACAATCTGAACACCCTCCTAAGAGATGCTGTCATTTACCGTCTAGTAAAATCTTCAGAGGATAAAAACTATTGTGGGCTGAATTAGAGGAGATAACTACATGGTGTGATAAGAGGCAAATGACACTAAATAATGAAAAATGTAAAGTCATGGACGTGAGTACTAAGAGGAATCCACTAAATTCCTGTTACACGATAAATCAGACTTCTGTAAAGGCTGTCAGTTCATCTAAATAGCTAGTAATTACAATTCCAACAACGTAAATTGGAACGATCATATACACTACTGGCCATTAAAATTGCTACACCACGAAGATGGCGTGCTACAGAGGCGAATTTAACCGACAGGAAGAAGATGCTGTGATATGCAAATGATTAGCTTTTCAGAGCATTCACACAAGGCTGGCGCCGGTGACGACACCTACAACGTGCTGACATAAGGGAAGTTTCCAACCGATTTCTCATACACAAACAGCAGTTGACTGGCGTTACCTGGTGAAACGTTGTTGTGATGCCTCGTTTAAGGAGGAGAAATGCGTACCATCACGTTTCCGACTTTGATAAAGGTCGGATTGTAGCCTATCGCGATTACGGTTTATCGTATCGCGACATTGCTGCTCGCGTTGGACGAGATCCAATGACTGTTAGCAGAATATGGAATCGGTGTGTTCAGGAGGGTAATATGGAACGCCGTGCTGGATCCCTAAGGCCTCTTATCACTAGCAGGGAAGATGACAGGATTTTTACCCGCATGGCTGTAACGGATCGTGGAGCCACGTCTCGATCCCTGAGTCAACAGATGGGGACGTTTGCAAGACAACAACCATCTGCATTAACAGTTCGACGACGTTTGCAGCAGCATGGACTACCATCTCGGAGACCATGGCTGCGGTTACCCTTGACGCTGCATCACAGACAGGAGCGCCTGCAATGGTGTACTCAACGATGAACCTGGGTGGACGAATGCCAAAACATCATTTTTTAAGATGGATTAAGGTTCTGTTTACCGCATCATGATGGTCGCATCCATGTTTGGCGATATTGCGGTGGACGCACATTGGAATCGTGTATTCGTCATCGCCATACTGGCGTAGCACCCGTCGTGGAGGTATGGGGTGCCATTGCTTACAGGTCTCGGTCACCTCTTGTTCGCATTGATGGTACTTTGAACAGTGGACGTTACATTTGAGATGTGTTACGACCCGTGGCTCTACCCTTCATTCGATCCCTTCGAAACCCTACATTTCAGCAGGATAATGCACAACCGCATGGTGCAGGTCCTGGACGGGTCTTAGTGAATGCAGAAAATGTTCTACTGCTGCCCTGGCCAGTACATTCTCCTCTAGATCGCTCACCAATTGAAAACGTCTGGTCAATGGTGACCGAGCAACTGGCTTGTCACAATACGCCAGTCACTACTCTTGATGAACTGTGGTATCGTGTTGAAGCTGCATGGGCAGCTGTACCTGTACACGCCATCCAAGTACTGTTTGACTCAATGCGCAGGCGTATCAAGGCCGTTATTACGGCCAGAGGTGGTTGTTCTGGGTACTGATTTCAGGATCTAAGCACCCAAATTGCGTGAAAATGTAATCAAATGTCAGTTCTAGTAGAATATATTTGTCCAATCAATACCCGTTTATCATCTGCATTCCATCTTGGTGCAGCCATTTTAATGGCCAGTGGTGTAAATAGTGTTGTGAGGAAGGAAAAACAAAGATTGCGCCTTATTGGTGGAAAAATTAGAAAATGTAACTTACACTACGCTTGTACGCCCTGTTCGGGAATGCTGCTGTGACGTATGAGATCCGCATCAGGTACGATTGACAGAGGACATCGAAAAAGGTCAAAGAAGGGTGGCTCATTTTTTATTATAGCGAAATAGGGGAGAGATTGTTATTGTTATGATACGCCCGCTGTGGTGGCAACATTTGAACAAAGGTATCGTTATGTTTATTTGCATGGTCATGTTCCGCAGCATCTGCTAAAATCGGATGTTATTGGTTTCTCCGTCTTAAGCTTACTGCAATTTCATAAAAAGAATTTTTATACCAGACGCGTTTCTCTTTTATTCAAATGGTTCAAATGGCTCTGAGCACTATGGGACTTAACATCGATGGTCATCAGTCCCCTAGAACTTAGAACTACTTAAACCTAACTAACCTAAGGACACCACACAACACCCAGTCATCACGAGGCATAGAAAATCCCTGACCCCGCCGGGAATCGAACCCGGGAACCCGGGCGTGGGAAGCGAGAACGCTACCTCATGACCACGAGCTGCGGACTCTCTTTTCTTTAAAAGGCATCTTCTGTGATCGTTGTTGTTTCTGCCTCTTGTTTATATATTCTCGAAACCACTGCTCCTTTCCTCTTAGCAGAGGAAAGAAGCAGTGGGTAGGAGAATATGTAAACAAGAGGCAAGCAGAAACACCAGTGATCACAGGAGATGCTTTATAAATACAAGCAAAACGCGACTGGTGTGAAAATTCTCTTTAATTAAATTGCAGTAAGCTTAAAACGGAGAAACCAGTAATAAGTAAAAGGCATTTTTCATTGCTGCGATATTTCCAGCGGTCTCCTCCAAAAGCGAAAATATTTTGTTGACGCGCATCTGTATATAGAGAAATAATAACTGTTATAAAATAAGAGAAGTCAGAGCTCGCACCCAGAAAGATTTAGGTTTTAGCTTTCCCGCGTGCTGTTAAAGAGTGGAACGACAGAGAAATTCTGTGAAGGTGGTTCAATGAAACATTTGCCATTCACTTAAATGTGACTGCAGAGTAGTCATATAGCTGTAGATGTACTCAGCGTATTGTATCGAGCACAGAGATTGGTACGGACACAGGTGCACCAAGATTCGAAGCTTAAACCATGAGAATGGGACACCTTGATTGATGAGTCGCAGTAGACGTCGATACACATGAAGGCGAGTGTACGAGCTCATAGAGAACGACACGAGGCCATGCATCATGCATCGTACATCTCTCAGGAACGCAGTACTGATACTCTCTTGTAACAGATTCTTACGCGGTAGAAAACTGAGTACTGGATAAGCCTGCCATCGTCCCTCATTGGCAAATGATGCCTGCACATAATATCCCACAAGTGACCTGCATGTTCATCAAGGGAACGCACTACGTTGTAGCTCCAGAAGAGTATCACATTGTTTTGAAGAACATTCAGCAGCATGAAGGTGCTCTCTTGGCGCGGCAGATAACACGACTCAGTGATGTCGAATATATTTGGAATCCAATGAGTGAAACGTGCAGGCCTTCGAGCCAACGTCGACAAACCTCTGTCAGTTGTGGCTGCCATTTGAGTAAGCTTTGGCTGTCAATCGAGCATTTATAGATCTTGATGGTTCCCTAGCACCTAGCATCCTAAGTGGTGTGACACAAGGAGGTGCACTGAACAGAAGTAATTGCAAATGGAACTGGAAATACTTCAAATTGCTAGAATCCAACTTACAGTGGCATTATGTACAGCAATGATGTGAGGAAAGTCATGGGATAGCGACCACATACAGATGGCGATTGTATCGCGTACACGAGGTACACTATGTGATCAACAACATCCGGACACCCCCAAATACATACATTTTTTCATATTAGGTGCATTGTGCTCCCACGTACTGCCAGGTACTCCATATCAGCGACCTCAGTAGTCAATAGGCGTCGTGAGAGAGCAGAATGGAGCGCTCCGCGGAACTCACGGACTTAGAACGTGGTCAGGTGATTGGGTGTCACTTATGTCATACGGCTGTACGCGAGATTTACACATCCCTAGGTGCACTGTTTCCGATGTGATAGTGAAGTGGGAACGTGAAGGGACACGTACAGCACAAAAGCGTACAGGCTGACCTCGTCCGTTGCTGACAGAGGCCGCCGACAGTTGAAGATGGTCGTAATGTGTAATAAGTAGACATGTATTCAGACCATCACGCAGGAATTACAGACTGCATCAGGATCCACTGCAAGTACTATGACAGTTAGGGGGGAGGTGAGAAACCTTAGATTTCATGGTCGAGCGGCTGCTCATAAGCCACACATTCCCCCCGCAAATGGCAAACGACGCCTCGCTTGGTGTAAGGAGCGTAGACATTGGACGATTGAATAGTAGAAAACCGTTATGTGGAGTGACTAATCACAGTACCTAATGTGGCGATCCGCTGGTAGGGTGTAGGTATGGCGAATGCCCGGTGAACCTCGTCTGCCAGCGTGTGTAGTGCAAACAGTAAAATTCGGAAGAGGTGGTGTTATGGTGTGGTCACGTTTTTCATGGAGGGGGCTTGCACCCCTTGTTGTTTTGAGTGGCACTATCACAGCACAGGCCTACATTGATGTTTTAAGCACCTTCTTGCTTCCCACTGTTGAAGAACAGTTCGGGGATGCCGATTGCATCTTCCAACACGATCGAGAACCTGTTCATAATGCACGGCCTGAGGTGGTGTGGTTACATGACAATAACAAACCTGTAATGGACTGGCCCGCAGAGAGTCCTGAACTGAATCCTGTAGAACACATTTGGGATGTTTAGGAACGCCGACTTCGTGCCAGGCCTTACCGACCGACATCGATACCTCTCGTCACTGCAGCACTACGTGGAGAATGGACTGCCATTCCCCAAGAAACTTTCCAGCACCTTATCGAACGTATGACTGCGAGAGTGGAAGCTGCCATCAAGGCTAAGTGAGGACCAACATCATATTGAATTCCGCCTTTACCGATGGAGGGCGCCACGAACCTGTAAGTCATTTTCAGCCAGGTGTCCCGATACTTTTGATCACATAGTGTATGAAATAGGAGATTCCATTTCGGAAATCGTTAGGGCATTCAATACTTCGAGCTACACAGTGTCAAGAGTGTGCTGAGAATACCAAATTTCAGGTACTATCTCTCACCACTAACAACACAGTCTCCGACAGCATTCGCTTAACGCCTGAGAGCAACCCCGTTTTCGTAGAGTTGCCAGTGCTAACAGACAAGCACCACTGTCTGAAACAACCGCAGAAATCAATATGGGACGTACGACGAACGTATCCGCTAGAACAGTGCGGGGAAATTTGGCGTTTATGGGCTCTGGCAGTAGACGACCGACGCGAGTGTCTTTGATAATAGAACGACATCGCCTCTCCTGGGCTCGTGACCAGATCGGTTGGATTTTAGACGAATGGAAAAACGTGACCTGGCCGGATAAGTCTTGATTTCAGCTGGTAAGAGCTGACTGTAGGTTCGAGTGTGGCGTAGACCTAACGAAGTCATGGACCCAAGTTGTCAACAAGGCACTATGCAGGCGGGTGGCGCCTCCATAATTGTGTGCGCTGTGTTAACGTTAAATGGACTGGGTCCTCTGGTCCAACTGAACCGATCTTTGACTGGAAATCGTTATGTTCGGCTACTTGGAGACCACTTGCTACTATTCATAGACTTCATGTATAAAAACAACGATGTAATTTTTATGGATGAGATTGCACCATATCACCGGGACACAATTGTTCACCATTGGTTTGAAGAACATTCTGTACAATTCTAGAAAATGATCTGGCCATCGAGATCGCGCAACATGAATCTTATTAAACATTTATGAAATATAATCGAGAGGTCAGCTCGTGCACGAAATCCTGCATCGGCAACACTTTCGTTGATCAATATTTCTGCAGGGGACTTCGAACTCGTTGAGTCCATGGCACGTCGAGCTGTTTCACTATGCCGGGCAAAATGAGGTCCGACATGATATTAGGAGGAATCTCATAACTTTTTTTCAGCCAGTGTATATCAAGCAAAAATTGCGTTTATGACGAACGCAAAATATAGTTTGTAGCTGCATTCATTTCGTATTTCTCTCTCTCTCTCTTTCTGTCTCTCTCCCTTCCTCTCTCTCTCTCTCTCTCTCTCTCTCTCTCTCTCTCTCTCTCTCTCTCTCCTCTCTTTTTTTATTTTTTTTTAATTCAAGTATCAGCCTCCGTAGCCTACGCCACTATGTAGACGGTCGCAAAACGTTACGACAATGTCCTGGATTAAATTTGAAAACTCTTTCCGATTAGGTGGCTGAACATACCTCTCTGTGTCTTCCAGCCACTGACATACGCATCTTTCTTGATTCTGGGCTTCTACTTCGAAACTAAGTTGAATTTTTACTTAAGCTTTAACCATTTTCCTCATTAGATATTGTACACTACTTATCTAGCTAATATTTTCGATTTTTTTTTTTTTTTTGCTACGATTCCTTTGACTTCAGTATGATGAACTTTACACTAGAACGTTCATTCTGTCTATTAAAAATCAATATGCCGACGCTGTCTTTAAATTATAGCACCATTTCCTCCGACTGGATGCTACTCGAGTCATTATGGGTAGCAGGTCACCTCTTCTTTAATTGACGGCACATTGTAAGCCCTCTGTGGCCGAGCGGTTCTAGGAGCTTCAGGTTCGAATCCTGCCTCGGGCATGGATGTGTGTGATGTCCTTAGGTTAGTTAGGTTTAAGTGGTTCTAAGTCTAGGGGATTGATGACCTCAGTCCCATAGTGCTTAGAGCCATTTGAACCATTTGAACCTCCCGCTTTTAGGGTTGGAACGTCCTGGAGGAGGGCAGAAATCAGCCGCTATATAGCACAGACTTATCACAGCAAGACTTAAAACAGTGTACCAGCACAGGGAATTACTGTTTTGAAATTCCGTAAAACTTTACAGCTTTATGGTACTACATTATTTTCTCATTTCATTGTCTCTACAGATAATGTTACCTAGTTCTTCCTAGGCTCCTCTTTTAACGATAACTCGCTTTTATTTTCCAACTAATGTATTTTAACGCTCTTCTTAGAAGCTACTGTACATAAATGCGCCATGAAACAATTATTATTTCTTCTTTTGAGTAATAGCTTGGAAGCTTCCATTCTATGTTCTTTCGCTTAAATTTTCCTCATTTGCATTTCTTTCCTGTGCAGTTGTTTTTATGTTTACCCGTTGTTGACAGCTACATCTCCATTTCTTTTAAGTGCAATGTAGGGCATTTAATTAAGACACAAATAAGTAAATATACACTATTCACAGATATACCGGTATTAAAGAGAGTAATGATAAATGTCTACTTGATTATCCTGTTATACATTACTCAGAGTGCGTGAAAACCTTCCTAACAAGTTCAACTTTTTCAAATCTGTTTAATGAAGTTAACCGCCTCGCTGATTTTTATTCCAGCTTAAGAATGTATTATTCGTTTAACTCAATTTAGAGACCATAATTTGACTGGCAGAAAACAAAGCTTTAAAATGCTGTTATCCTTGAATTGAGGTTGTTTATTTGGAGAACACCAAATATTAGACCTAATATGGTATGTAAAATTATGAATACATACTATCAGTTCTGTATATATCAGAATTATAATTAAAGGGCACAATGTTCCAACAAACAGGCCAACGTTCCTGAGACATGATGCAAGATTATGTACTGCAGGGTGTGATATTCACTTCTGTAGGGTATCAGTCTTACTGTGTTGTGTGTAATCCATTGAGAAAGACGATTTGTTACCAGTCACTAAGCTACTGTTAGTCTTGAAGAGCTGTCGGTTATTTATTTTTCTTCCTATGATCCACATAAAAGTTTCTTGCCCTTCGGGTCTGTATCTCACGCATACCATGCTGTATAAGCTTAGCCTCCCATAAAAGCTGTAGTTCCAAAATCACTTTCACGAAAGTCGATCCGATACTCTCTTAAAACTTCACAACATCGTCATGTTAAGCCTTTCTCCACCGATGTAACCCAACCACCGTTCCAGCAACCTATACCACTGGCAAACAACGTTACATGTTGTTCGATCCTCCTCTGTTAATCCTTCATGCAAGGTGCGTCTGATGTGTTCTGTGAATGGTTCGACATCTAAATGGCAATGTTTGTTATAAGTGCGTGAACGCTTATGAGTGTGGTGAGAAGTACCGTGTAGCGTCCAGGACTCTAAGCTAAAGTGAATTTTTTTTTTCTATTTCGCAGATCTAAGGATTGTTGGATTGACAGATGAAACTAGAGTAGTCATCATACTCTTATTTTCATATATGTACGCGATATACGCATCTAAAAGATTTCCCAAAGAAAATATTTTTTTAAGTTCTAAGAGATTAAGTAAGATCGCTTTCTCCTTATCTGAAAATTAGAGGCGTTACTTATGACATTCTTCACTATCTCCTTTTTCCAGCGTTAGCTTCAGGAGCAAAGCATGGCACGCAGGGACTGTTTAAAGAAAAAATGTCTTCGTGTTCTTCAGCTTTTCCGAGGTTTTCCATTGCTGCCTCTGCCGTCCGCATATGCAGCTAATGAGCATTTTTTATATTTTTCCCTCCGTTTTTCATTTCCAGTGTGAATATGAACCTAAATTTATCACATATTTGGCCAGTATAATTTTTGGAACATGGAAAGACTGATAAGAATCTTTATTGAAACATTGGCATAGGCCCATTGCTTGAAGGGATGCAATTCTTTCACAGCAAGAACCATAAATAGAAGTCACTTCAATATGAAAATGCGAAACCCCAAAACACTCTCCATTCCGTTCGATACTCAATGACACGGACTACTGTGATACTGAACAACAAGCTCTCTCTTCTTAGAAGTACACAAATCTGTTACTATTTAGGTAGGAACAAAATACTTCAGAACATGGTCCTTTTTCTATCAGATCTCCTTCTCAGTTTTAAAAAACGTCTAACAAAAAAATGAGAAAATTGGGCATGGTATACATTCCTATTCATGCGTATTTCAATTTAAACAGCGACGGTCCTATTACACTTCTCTGGAATACACTCGATATTACGTTAGTGTCTGTAGATGACTCTCCATCTAGGATCACGTGATGCATCCTGTCTATCAGGAAATTTTCGATCCCGTTGCCACTCTGATCAAATTTCTATGGAATGTATTTTGTTTAGAAGATGTTACTGATTTACTGAATCAGAAGCATTCCGAAAATATAGACACATTGCATGAACTTTATTCTCTGTGTCCATTGCGCTGATGATATAACGTGTGAAGAGCGCGACTGAAGTTTCGTGTGATCGTAGTTTTCGAAGCCCATCCTTATATCTATGGAGAAGATTACGAGCGAAAAAATTCTTCTATCGGAGCACAAAAAGGCAAATATATTCGTAATTAAAAGGCTCTGACTCAAAAGTCGGTTACCAGCTTCCTCATTCTATTTTCTTCATAACCATTAAAAATTTTCCAAAAAATTTTTTCTTACCAACATATTCGTGCTCTTTTCTAACATGCACCTCACGCCTCCCTCCCACGGGCTCCCTTACATGTATCTCGCTCATATCCGTCCATTCCAGTTGGCCGTTCTCACTCCTCATTCTGCTCAATTCGTTGTCTTTATGTCTTTGTGTTTCGTTAACTGTGTCTGCCTCCTGTCTCACAGCAACAGTCTCCCTCGTTCCAGCCTACTACAACTGTACTCTCATGGCCACTGTCTCCCTCTTACTCTCTCTCTTAGTGCTACCATCTCATTCAGTCCTACCCACTGCTGCTGACTCTTTTCACAGTAACTGTCTCTCTCTTCCTCGTTGTCATCGTCATATACTCTGTCTCTCTTTATCACTGACTCCATTCCACTTCCACTTTCTATTTCTCTTTATTTATGACCCACGGGCGCTGGCTCCCTTACTCTTTTCCTAGCACTTTTTTGTCACTGTCAGCTATGTTCTGCTGCCACTATGTCCCTCTCTTCCTCTACACTGCTGTTGTCTCCTTCGTTGTTGCTGTACAACAGCCAATCTCTACTACCTTCCAGTAGTTATCACTTTTCCGTCTCTTTCCCACTGTCACTGTCTCTTTCCCTTTTCAGCATAAAAGAGCTCCAGTATTTTGCATGAAAAAATTTTCGGAGAAATTTTTAAAGGTGCGGAGGAAGGTAGAATGAGGCAACTGGCACCCCACATTTCACAGTCTTTTAAACCAGGACCATGTTAGAGTTTTTTGTGCTCCGATAGGAGCTACAGCAGGAAATGTCACTCATACGAAAATAACTTGACGACTCAGAAAAATATTGTATGTTTATTAATGTGAAATTGAAATAATGTAAAACTAATTTGACACCTCAGATCAGATTTTGCGTAAACAAAAATTTTTTATGTGCTTCTGTACTACAACATGGGATTCCCAGGACGCTTCTGGTGATAACGGAGGCACTCTACAGCATCTTTATCCGTGCAACGATACTTTATTAACTACTTTTTCGCCTCACACCGGTTTTACGTGCGTATTTTAAGTGGACAAATTGGTTAGCTTTGAACCTCGGTATATCGAAATCAGGAAAAAAATTTCAAGTTTATTCGAGATCGAGATCTTAGGAATCCATCGTAAAAATTTTAACCATTTACTGTGCATAGCAGCCTTGAAATACATGGTCCGGTTGTGGTACGCAAACACCAAGTGTTTGGGGTATTTCTCGGTAACGAACAGAGATTTTTGACAACGAGAAGATGGCACTCCTAGATAAAAGCCTAGACAGTATTCGGTTAACATTTGAGCAATGCGCTGTGGTTAGTAATGTAGATATCCTTTGCTCACTGCGAAAAAATGGTGACAAACGCTTTTTTCGGTTTTTTTTCTTCAGAAACAGCTTATGAACTAAATAGTGTCTCAATAATCTCCTTAATGCGCATCGTAGACCACGTCTAGTGCAAAAAGAGCCAAGCAGTTTGCTCCATTTGCCCAAGCTGGAGGAGGCGTGTAATATTCTAATTTTGACGCTGTCCTAGGATAGTTAAAGTAAGACTATCCTTCTGTTGGGTACACAAATGGTCCCTAGTCCAAGGACTATCCAAAACACTTGACCCTACCTTTCTATCGCCTACATGGCCCGAGGTAAGAGCCCCGGAAAAGTCACTTTTTTATACACGACGTTTTGGTACGTATTGGTAGTGCATTCGTAGCAGTTTTGTTCCAGATAGGTCATAATATCTGAAGTCACATTATGTTCAAGTATTCTGCTATAAATAGAAGTGAGTGATATAGGATGATAGCAAGCAGGTGATATCTACTTCCTGTTTTGTATAGTAGATGTGAGGGACCTGTATCAGTTTCGAACCACAACTGCTGACGTCAGTGTTCATAAAGATTTGTGAAAGCGAAATATCTGTTCCAAATTTATCAGACAAAAATTGATAACTAGGACGGGGATCTTCAGGAGATTCCATTTTTACGTGTGGTAGAGATTCATCATCACAATCGGTGAGACATGTTGTTACCTATTCGGTCTGTAATAGATTAGGAAAATACGTTGATCTCAGTGCATAGCATCACATTTCGACGAATATTGAAAGAATTTCAACAGTAATGCTTAGATGAAATCCTAAATAAGCCTATGTCAATATTTTTCAATAGCTTTATAAACGTTACCAAAAGTGTTTTGAGATGGTTCAAATGGCTCTGAGCACTATGGGACTTAACTGGTGAGGTCATCAGTCGCCTAGAACTTAGAACTACTCGTACTTAAACCTAACTAACTTAAGGACATCACACACATCCATGCCCGAGGCAGGATTCTTAACTGCCACCGTAGCGGTCGGGCGGTTCCTGCCTGTAGCGCCTAGAACCGCTCAGCCACCCTGGCCGGCTGTATTTTCAGACAAATGTATATCACTCTGAAGACAATAAAAGGTAGCGTGTTATGACTTCTGTCTTTTGTTTTTATATCATGTAAATGAGCTGCAAATTGCATACCATTTGCATGCTTCATTCACACTTCTGCTATTTCCAGACATGAAGCTATTCCAAGTGTAGTCCCACGCAATGTGCTTTGAAATAAAGCGCATGTACCCGATTTTGAATGGCACTTTATGTTTTATTTCAGTTCCTTATTATACTGTTTTCAATGTAGCACCTGATATAAGGTTATGGCCCGGGTCCATTACATTACGAGTGCATTGAATACGGAATTTTTCCTGCTTAAAAGTGAAAAGTGGGTACAGTATCAAAATATTTATGTTTATAATACTCGTATGTGTCAAGTCGTTATTCGTGGCGAAAACATATATTAACGGTATCGACAACCATAAATGAATAAATACTTTACAAATAAATCATTTTAACTTGTTATCTTTGAATTATTCCAACAACCAGAGCTGCATTTTCGCTATGTTAACTGCCTTAAGGCCAATGAAGAATTATCACTGAACTTTTCCGTAACTTGTCTTGATACACGATTCGTGTATCTAGGGCTAACTTCAAAAATGGTTCAAATGGCTCTAAGCACTATGGGACTTAGCATCTGAGGTCATCAGTCCCCTAGGACTTAGAACTACTTAAACCTAACTAACCTAAGGACATCACACACATCCATGCCCGAGGCAGGATTCGAACCGGCGACCGCAGCAGCAGCGCGGTTCCAGACTGAAGCGCCTAGAACCGCTCGGCTACAGAGGCCGGCTAGGACTAACTCAAAATTGCTTACTCGTCATACGGTACTCGTAGAGGCCTTAATGAGACAGTAGTTTTCGACTCTTTTACATCCTCACGGCCTTCTCACATGTGAAAACAAGAAGTCATTTCATACAGTAAGGCTGACGTCCATATTTCGCTCCGAGGGGAATGAACTTAACACAACGGTATAATCATTCGCTGCCTATAAAGTGGGCGTATCGGGTCATATATTTGTCGGGGCTATGTTGACGGTTGTAGTGTGTGCTAGTGAAGTACATAGTCTAATCAGAAGCATCCGGACACCCCTATGTAATGCGGAGCTGACCGCGAGATGTCAGGAATTGTTCGGTAAGGAGATCGAAGCGACTCCGAGCGTGTCACTGGACACAAGTCACTGGATATCACTTGAGTAACAAATCCATCAGGGACACTTTAGCTTTTCTAAAGCTGCCCAAGTCGACATCCTACATCACTACCTTCTCTAATTTCGATTGTTGAAGAAGAATGGGCTTCTATTCCTCCACAGACATTCAGTCACCTCATTGAAAGTGTCCTCGGAAGAATTCAAGGCGTCATAAAGGCGAAGGGTCGACACACCCTATATCAGTGTCCACTGATAGATGCACGGATACTTTTGGTCAGATATACAATTCTTCAGTTCTGTAATGAGTAAATGATTATGGGAGTGAAAAGATGGAGATCATGTACTGCAGCACGTTCTCCTGCCGATCAGCATTACCATGACTTCATATTCACATCATATGGATGTTTTAATGACAATATTGCCTGACGCTGTCACTAAGCGACCTACATCTACATCTAGATGGATACTCTGCAAATCACATTTAAGTTCCTGGCAGAGGGTTCATCGAACCACTTTCACAATTCTCTATTATTCAAATCTCGTATAGCGCACAGAAAGAACGAACACCTATATCTTTCCGTACGAGCTTTGATTTCCCTTATTTTATCGTATTCATCGTTTCTCCCTGTGTAGGTCGAATATTTTCACATTCGGAGGAGAGAGTTGGTGATTGGACTTCCGTGAGAAGATTCTGTCGCAACGAAAAAAGATTTTGTTTTAAAGATATACAGTCCAAATCCTGTATCATCTCAGCGACACTCTCTGCCCTGTTTCGAGATAATACAAAATCTCCTGCCCTTCTTTGAAGTTTTTCGATTACTCCGTCAAGCCTGTCTGGTAAGGATCCCACACCGCGTAGCATTATACTAAAACAGGACAGACAAGCGTAGTGTAGGCAATCTCCTTAGCAGATCTTGTACATTTTCTGTGTGTCCTGTCAATAAAACACAGTCTTATGTTAGCCTTCCCCACAACATTTTCTATGTGTTCCTTCCAATTGTAATTCCTAGGTGGTTAGTTGAATTTACGGCTATTAGATTTGAATGATTTGTCGATGAACCGAATTTCAACGGATTACTTTTAGCACTCATGTGGATGACCTCACACTTTTTGTTATTTAGGGTGGACTGTCAATCTTCGTACCATTCAGATATATATTCTAAATCGTTTAGCAATTTGTTTCGATCTTCTGCCGACTTTATTAGTCGATAAACGACAGCGTCATCTGCAAACAACCCAGGACGGATGCTCAGGCTATCTCTCATTTCGTTTATATAGATAAAGAACACCAAACAACATAAGACGGCTGCTCAGATAGTCTCCCAAATCGTTTAAATACAGGGTGATCCATTGGTAGTGACCGGGCCAAATATCTCACGAAATAAGCATCAAACGAAAAATCTGCAAAGAACGAAACTCGTCTAGCTTGAAGGGGGCTATGGTTGGCCCGCTAGATGTCGCTGCCATAGATCAAACGGATATCAACTGCGTTTTTTAAAATAGGAACCCCCATTTTTTATTACATATTCGTGTAGTACTTAAATAAATATGAATATTTAGGTTCAAATGGGACTTAACATCTGTGGTCATCAGTCCCCTAGAACGAAGAACTACTTAAACCTAACTAACCTAAGGACATCACACACATCCATGCCCGACGCAGGATTCGAACGTGCGACCGTAGCAGTCGCGTGGTTCCGGACTGAGCGCCTAGAACCGATAGACCTCCGCGGCCGGCATGAATTCTTTACTTGGCCCACTTTTTTCGCTTTGTGATAGATGGCGCTGTAGTAGTCACAAACGTATAAGTACGTGGTATCACACAACATCCCGCCAGGGCGGAATGTACTTACTTCGTGATACATGCGGAATATGTCGATATCGTGTTGATGATTATTATTGTGATCAAAATGCCCAGCGGGCGTGTGCTATGTATGCTGCTCGGTATCCTGGACGACATCATCCAAGTGTCCGGACCGTTCGCCGGATAGTTACGTTATTTAAGGAGACAGGAAGTATTCAGCCACATGTGAAATGTCAACCACGACTTGCAACAAATGATTATGCCCAAGTAGGTGTTTCAGCTGCTGTCGCGGCTAATCCGTACATCAGTAGCAGACAGATTGCGCGAGAATCGGGAATCTCAAAAACGTCGGTGTTGAGAATGCTACATCAACATCGATTGCACCCGTACAATATATCTATGCACCAGGAATTGCATCGCGACGACTGTGAACGTCGTGTACAGTTCTGCCACTGGCTGGGCAAAGGAAAAATTACGGGACGTTGACAGATTTTTTACACGCGTTCTATTTAGCGACGAAGCGTCATTCACCAACAGCGGTAACGTAAACCGGCACAATATGCACTATTGGGCAACGGAAAATCCAAGATGGTTGCGACAAATGGAACATCAGCGACGTTGGCGGGTTAATGTATGGTGCGGCGTTATGGAAGGAAGGATAATTGGCCCCCATTTTATCAATGACAATCTGAATGGAGCAATGTATGCTGATTTCCTACGTAATGTTCTACCGATGTTACTACAAGATGTTTCACTGCATGACAGAATGACGATGTACACTCCTGGAAATGGAAAAAAGAACACATTGACACCGGTGTGTCAGACCCACCATACTTGCTCCGGACACTGCGAGAGGGCTGTACAAGCAATAATCACACGCACGGCACAGCGGACACACCAGGAACCGCGGTGTTGGCCGTCGAATGGCGCTAGCTGCGCAGCATTTGTGCACCGCCGCCGTCAGTGTCAGCCAGTTTGCCGTGGCATACGGAGCTCCATCGCAGTCTTTAACACTGGTAGCATGCCGCAACAGCGTGGATGTGAACCGTATGTGCAGTTGACGGACTTTGAGCGAGGGCGTATAGTGGGCATGCGGGAGGCCGGGTGGACGTACCGCCGAATTGCTCAACACGTGGGGCGTGAGGTCTCCACAGTACATCGATGTTGTCGCCAGTGGTCGGCGGAAGGAGCACGTGCCCGTCGACCTGGGACCGGACTGCAGCGACGCACGGATGCACGCCAAGACCGTAGGATCCTACGCAGTGCCGTAGGGGACCGCACCGCCACTTCCCAGCAAATTAGGGACACTGTTTCTCCTGGGGTATCGGCGAGGACCATTCGCAACCGTCTCCATGAAGCTGGGCTACGGTCCCGCACACCGTTAGGCCGTCTTCCGCCCACGCCCCAACATCGTGCAGCCCGCCTCCAGTGGTGTCGCGACAGGCTTGAATGGAGAGACGAATGGAGACGTGTCTTCTTCAGCGATGAGAGTCGCTTCTGCCTTGGTGCCAATGATGGTCGTATGTGTGTTTGGCGCCGTGCAGGTGAGCGCCACAATCAGGACTGCATACGACCGAGGCACACAGGGCCAACACCCGGCATCATGGTGTGGGGAGCGATCTCCTACACTGGCCGTAGACCTCTGGTGATCGTCGAGGGGACACTGAATAGTGCACGGTACATCCAAACCGTCATCGAACCCATCGTTCTACCATTCCTAGACCGGCAAGGGAACTTGCTGTTCCAACAGGACAATGCACGTCCGCATGTATCCCGTGCCACCCAACGTGCTCTAGAAGGTGTAAGTCAACTACCCTGGCCAGCAAGATCTCCGGATCTGTCCCCCATTGAGCATGTTTGGGACTGGATGAAGCGTCGTCTCACGCGGTCTGCACGTCCAGCCCGAACGCTGGTCCAACTGAGGCGCCAGGTGGAAATGGCATGGCTAGCCGTTCCACAGGACTACATCCAGGATCTCTACGATCGTCTCCATGGGAGAATAGCAGCCTGCATTGCTGCGAAAGGTGGATATACACTGTACTAGTGCCGACATTGTGCGTGCTCTGTTGCCTGTGTCTATGTGGCTGTGGTTCTGTCAGTGTGATCATGTGATGTATCTGACCCCAGGAATGTGTCAATAAAGTTTCCCCTTCCTGGGACAATGAATTCACGGTGTTCTTATTTCAATTTCCAGGAGTGTATTTCCAACATGATGGATGTCCAGTACATAGTTCGTAATGTTCTACCGATGTTACTACAAGGTGTTTCACTGCATGACAGAATGACGATGTATTTCCAACATGATGGATGTGCAGCACATAGCTCGCGTGCGGTTGAAGCGGTATTGAATAGCATATTTCATGACAGGTGGATTGGTCGTCGAAGCACCATACCATGGCCCGCAAAGTTCTCCGGATCTGACGTCCCCAGATTTCTTTCTGTGGTGAAAGTTGAAGGATATTTGCTATCGTGATCCACCGACAATGCCTGACAACATGCGTCAGCGCCTTGTCAATGCATGTGCGAACATTACGGAAGGCGAACTACTCGCTGTTGTTAGGAACGTTGTTACACCTATTGTCAAATGTATTGAGGTCTACGGACATAATTTTGAACATTTATTGCATTAATGTGGCATTTACAGGTAATCATGCTGTAGCAGCATGCGTTCTCAGAAATGATAAGTTCACAAAGGTATAGGTATCACATTGGAACAACCGAAATAAAATGTTCAAACGTACCTACGTCCTATATTTTAATTTAAAAAACCTACCTGTTACCAACTGTGCGTCTAAACTTGTGAGCCATATGTTCGTGACTATTACAGTGCCATCTGTCACAAAGCGAAAAAGTGGTCCGACTAAAACAGTCTTTACATACTACATGAATATGTAATAAAAATGGAGATTCCTATTTAAAGAAAACGCCGTTGATATCCGTTTGACCTCTGACAGCGCCATCTAGCGGGCCAACCATAGCGCCATCTGGTTTCCCCCTTCGAGATAGACAAGTTTCGTTCTTTGTAGTTTTTTCGTTTGACGCTTATTTCGTGAGATGTTTGGGCCGGTCACAATCAATGGACCACCCTAGATAAGGAACAGCAAAGGTCATATAACGCTACGTTGGGGAACGCCAGAAATCATTTCTGTTTTATTCGATGACTTTCCGTCAATTACTACGAACTGTGATCTCTCTGACAGGAAATCGCAAATCCAGTCACATAACTGAGGCTATATTCCATAAGAATGCAATTTCACTGCCAGCCACTTGTGTGGTACTGTGTTAAATGCCTTCCGGAAATCCTGAAATACAGAATCAATCTGAAATCCCTTGTCAACGCGAATGAAGAGCTAATTGTGTTTCACAAGAACGATGTTTTCTATATCCATGTTGACTGTTTGTTAATAGAGCGTTTTCTTCGAGGTAATTCATAATGTTCGAACACAATATATGTTCCAAAATCCTGCTGCATATCGACGTTAATGATATGGGCCTGTAATTTAGTGGATTACTCCTACTACCTTTCTTGAATATTTGTGTGACCTGTGCAACTTTCCAGTCTTTGGGTGCCAATCTTTCCTCAAGAGAACGGTTGTATATGATTGTTATGTATGGAGTTAAGGCATCAGCATACTATGAAAGGAGCCTAATTGGTATGCAGTCTGGACCAGAGTCCTTGCCTTTATTAAGTGATTGAAGTTGCTTCACTACTCCGAGGATATTTACTTCCACATTACTCATGTTGGCAGCTGTTCTGGATTCGAATTCTGGAATATTTACTTCGTCTTCTTTTGTGAAGGCATTTCGGAAGGCTGTGTCTAATAACTCTGCTTTGGCAGCACTGTATTCGATAGTATCTCCATTGCTAACGCACAGAGAAAGCATTGATTGTTTCTCGCAGCTAACATACTTCACATACGACCAAAATCTCTTTGGATTTTCTGCCAGGTTTCGAGAACAAAGGTTCGATGTGGAAACTATTGTATGCATCTCCCATTGAAGTCCGCGCTAAATTTGGAGTTTCTGTAAGAGATCGCCAATCTCGGGGAGTTTGCGTCTGTTTAATTTTGTTGTGTTTGTTACTTTGTTTCTGCAACAGTGTTCTGACACGTTTTGTGTACCAAAGAGGATCAGGTCCGTCATTTGTTAATTTATTTGGTATAAATCTCTCAATTGATGTCCATACTATTTCTTTGAATGCAAGCATCATCTGGTGTACTCTTATATTATTAATTTGGAAGAATGGAGATTGTCTCTCAGGAAGGTGTCAAGTGAATTTTTATCTGCTTTTTTGAACAGGTATAACTTTCGTTTATTTTTCGAGGATTTGTTGGTTACAATATTCAGTCACTAATCCCTGTATCCGTCTGGATGCTTGTTATTAACTCAGGATTATTTGTTGCTAAGAGGTCAAGTGTGTTTTCACAACAGTTTACTATTCGTGTGGGCTCATGAACTACCTGCTTGAAATAATTTTCAGAGAATGCGTTTAGCACAATTTCGGATGATGTTTTTTGCACACCTCCAGAATTAGACATGTATTTCTGCCAACATATCGAGGTAAATTAATGTCAACACCAACTATAATCGTATTAGTCGGATACCTGTTTCAAAGGAAACTCAAGTTTCCTTTGAACCTTTCAGCAACTGTATCATCTGAGTTGGGAGGTCAGTAAAAAGATCGAATTGTTATTTTATTCCGGTTTGCCAACAATAACCTATGTCCATACTAACTCACAGGAACTACCTACTTCCATTTCGTGACAAGATAAACTACCTCTTACAGCAACAAACACGCCACCGCCAACCGTGTTTAACCTATCCTTTCGGAACACCATTAGGTTCTTCGAAAACATTTCGGCTGAGCCTATCTCCGGCTTTAGCCAGCTTTCAGTGCCTATAACGATTTGAGCATCAGTGCTTTTTGTTAGCGCTTGGAGCTCTGGTATTTTCCCAATACAGTTACGACAATTTGCAATCGTTATACCTATGGTTCCTGTATCTACGTTGTTCTTGTGTTCGGCCTGCACCCTCTGTGACTCAAGCCCTTCTTGTGCTTTTCCGAGACCCTCTAACCTAAAAATCCGGGTCCAGTCCACGCCACACAGCCCCTGCTACCCGTATAGCCACCTCCTGCTTATAGTGGACACCTGACCTATTCAACGGAACCCGAAACCCTACCACTCTTTGGCGCAAATCGAAGAATCTGCAGCCTACATGGTCGCAGAGATGTATGAGCATCTTATTCAGATCCTCCACTAGGCTCTGTACCAGAAATCCGCAATCGATCCTGTCGACTTTGCTACAAATGGTCATCTGTGCTTTCGTCTCGCAAGCAAGATTGGCAGCCGCTCGAAACCAGAGAGAATCTCTTCTGATCCAAAGTGACAACCATTGTTGGTACATACCGTTGGCTGCACCCTGTGCTCTTCATGGCATCTGGGAGGGCCAGTTCCACATCTGGAATGACTCCACCCGGTGTGCATACGAAGTGCACATTGATTTTCCCTCCTTTCTTGGCAGCCATGTTCCTAAGGGGCCCCATAACGCGCCTAACGTTGGAGTTCCCAACTATCAATAATCCCACCCTCTGCGATTGTCCAGATCTTGCAGGCTGAGAGGTTTCCTCTGAAACAGGGCAGGCGACAGCATTTGGTTCCGCGACAGTGTCAACCACAGACAGCACATGGTACCTGTTTGTCAGACCACTACAGTGGTGCCCATCCACTGCAGCCTCAACCTGTGCAACCGAAGCCATCATAGCCTGGAGATGAGAGCGAAATGTCGCCAACTCGCACACAACAATCGCAGTCCCTGTCAATACTAAAGACTGTTGAAAACTAAATTGTGCAGATAAACGAACTATCGTCATGTGGTGCGCAACTCTAGTGTAGACATTGACGAAAACGCGAGAGTTGTGTCTAATAAATTAGGTTAATACGCAGAGATTCAAAGAACTAACTACCGAAGCACTCAGGTGAACTAAATATTTTTCCCCTGATTAGGAACTTCTAACATGTCATAAAATCTGTTTACTTTCCGATGCAAACGAAAACGCGAGAACTGTGGCTATTAGGTGTTAAATAAAGACTCAGAAAATCAAGAAACTAAACTATTAAAGCACACAGATGATATTATAAAATTCGCCCCTGGTTAGGAACTCGTAAAAGTCACAAAATCGTTACTTCCCTGTTGCTGCGTGTGTCTCGGCCGACTGCTGCTGCCTGACTCAATATGAGATTAGAGATGTAGCCCTGAACACATTAACAAAATCTGGTAAGGTAGATCTACATAGGTCCACGTCAGATTTCCTATGGGAAATGAAAATCTCTTAGACGACTGGGACTCGAATGATATTGTATGACCGTAAATCAGCGGAAGAGAGTGCAGCGCAATACAGAAATTAATTAACTAAGCTAGACGTCCTGAATGCATTAAAGTTTCGATCACAAGAGAGTATCTGAAACCTCATTATTAACTTTCCAGCACGCGGAAAGCATGCAACAAGCAAGAGTAACATACCGGTCTATCAGAAATCACTGTGCTCAGGATTATAATACGGCTTGAAAATGTCGAGAAGTATTTCTTGGTGGATTCTTCCATTAGAGTGAAACACTGGAAGACCATTCGAACAGGCCTCGGAAGACCCAGCAGTAACTACCGATCGCCGTGACATCCGCAGTCCATAGGCTTCACTGTTATGGGACGTAATTGAGAGGTCAGATCGTGCATAAGATCCTGCACCGACAACACTTTCGTCGTTACAGACGATTGTAGAGGCAGCGTGGCTCAGTATTTCTGCAGGGGACTTGCAACAACTTGTTGCGTCCATCCCACGTCGAGATGCTGCACTGCGTCGGCCAAAAGGAGGTCCGCCACGATATGAGGAGGTAACCCATGACTTTTCTCACCTCCGTGTAATACGTTTATATCTTCACTCATCAAGCCCCCATATGGTGTGTGCTGAAGGATTTCATAAAACAAAGAACTAATTTGTAAGGTTTGTACAGAACTAGCATGTAGCGGAATTTTAATGCTACTATCGATGTGCTGGTAATGCACAAAGATCCTGGCGTAGCACTAAATTACTTTGGCGAATGCTCGGTGTTGTGGCTGTCTACAGATATCACACGCGCAATTTCGACACCCGCACTGAGCGTATTTAAAACAAGACACTGCACCACTCATTACGATGCTCTACTTAACTGTTGGTTTTTACTTCGCCTTCGCCCCGAGTTGAACAGTTAGTAATACGCACCTGGCAGAGCTGCAAGTGCTGTGTACCAGAAAAAACACTGCCTCTCTATCCCGACTCACTGCTCCAGCAGATACCTTGCTGACTGAATTTGCATCTGTTTAAACCTATCAAATTAAAAAATGGATCATGATCCGATCCAGGTTGACGTATCACACTCTTAATCTTCCCAAGATGTTTACGAAGGTTCCTTGACCCTTTCCTGCGATATCCTATTAACTGCTAAAGGTGTCCAGCCTGTCTTATAAATGACCCTCTGGTCATTTAAAAATTTCCGTTATGATAAATCATACAGGTAGTCACTTGCCAAACTCAGTGCTCATAATAAGCTAGTCTCGAACATTGCAGGTGAAGATACTCTTCGCAATATGCACCATATGGTAACTTACCTAATGTGATGTAGACATTAAGGAAAGCATGAGTATTATGTGCATGCTGACAATTTTTATATTTTGGCAGTTATATCTATCGTTCACAAATTTTTAGGGGTTGGTAGAAAATAGTAAGCTACTTCTCTATATGAAGCATTTATCTGTGCATTTAGCAGCTGTCTTAACCTACACATTATTGTTTTAAATTGAAAACTCCGTGATTGTTGTTAAAATCAACACATTATACAAAATAAAGAGATACAAACAGCGGTTTGTTGTTACTTTGGCGAGCAAAGTGTAGTACAAAGGGTCTACGGTTATTAAGTGGTTGCTGCTTCCACTTCTATGGATCTTTCGCTTTCTAAAAGTGGGATAGTACGGTATCTGGAGCTACTCCGATCAGAAACAAGTAACAGTGTAGAGAGAGCGACCTAATTTTTCTTGGACGTCTCTCAGTCTGCCGTTTACTTGTCTGCGCGAAGCTTTTAGGGTACGTTGCCAAAATACGACTTGTGTTTTCCACATACCACCCATACTTTCGGCGGCCTAAAAATTTCTTCGCAGAGCTGCCATTCCCTACGAATGAAACATAATGAAAACTACGGTTAGGCCTGTGTTTGTAACACAGTCACTCTCAAATAACTGTACATAGCACCGTCTTTTTGTTTTTCTTACCTATTATTCAAACATTAGCCACATGTTGTATCGAGAACATTTCACACAAAGGACACTGTACTGAGTGCGGTGGCACAGTGGTTAGCACGCTTGTGTGTCACTCGGAAGGATGGCCGTTCAAATCTCCTTTTGGCTATCCGTATTTGGGTTTTGCATGGCATCCCTAAATTATTTAAAGCAAATGCCACGATGTTTTCTGTGTGAAGAACACTATCAATTTTCTTACCCACCCTTTCCCCAGTCCGAGCTTGTGCTCTGTGTCTAATGAGATAATGACGTCATCACCGATGGGACATTTAACTATAATCTTCCAGTAAGGACATTAATTTTTTTCCAGAAATCATCAAACAATATGGTATTCGATAACAGACATAATCGTGTATCTGCGTTTTGAAACTCGGTGTTGTAATTTGGCTTTGGAAAATATTAGTATGTTCATTTTATTATTTCATGGTATTATCCCTGGTATCAGACGAGAAAATGTGCGATAGAATACCAAAATTATATGTATGTGTAATCTAATGAACTGTATTAAGAGTCACTGCATTTGAACGATAGCAAAACAGCTGTCATATATTCAGCAGTCTCTTAATATCAGAAAATTTATAAATAGGTTGTATTCATTGTTATGTCCTTCATCAAAGTACGCCATTAGATATACAAAATCCCACCTTCTTTAAGAAGACAAATTAATGAAGTTGCAGGTTACTTAAGGTAATTTAGAAAAAAGGGTTTCGGACTAATGTTACCAAATCGTTACAATAACTTATTAGGTGAAGCTGAAGTAATAGTTTCTGCACATCAAGTCATCAAATAACAGAGGATCCCATTAAGCCTAGCAGACTACGTTCATCCAAATCCACAAGTCATCTATATTTATTGCCTAAGATGACTAACACTTCACTTGGAGTATTTCATTCTTGCAATATGGTATATAAACATTGATTCCGGGCGCCAAAGAGGTTCCGAAGTTATGTTGGGCGGGACACGCTATTTTGCTAAGGACTTAACACATAGCTGAAAACCAGAACATAACTTTGCTGAATTCAGGTCAGAGTGCACCATCGCTGTAGATGTCAAACTGTTAAGAGAGGGGCAGTTGAATCTGCTATTGCGTCAATAAGTTGAGCTCTTTTTCTATCTCGTGTTGTTCAGAAGTTTCCCGAAGTCATCTTTGCGCGCTGCCGCCTCCAGTGAACAATCTAGCTCTTCTGCCCAGCATCCTCCGATCTCTAGACAGAAAACTTTCAAGGTCATAGTTAAAAGCATGAGATCCAAAAGTCCTACAAGTTCAGGTACCTAATTTGCTACATAAACAACTCCTTTTACTAAGGTTTGAAGGTCCTCTTTTCGTTCTTCCGTGTTTGCGATTTAAAAACTGGGTTGTTTTGGAAATCACCCTTATGCAAACATAATTTTTTTATATATATTTACCCAGACGTGTTTCGACACCAATGTCTCATCTTCTGTGGGTCAAATTTTTATTTCTTAAAATTACATCGCTAACTGAATTGTATTATTATACATCGATTTTAGTGCTTGTTTTCGTCCTTTTTTGACATCATGTTCCCTGCAAAATGTTTCGTACTGTTTCGTGTCCCTGGTTGGTGTCTCAATCAACTGCTATTCAGTGCATTGTTTTCACTTAGTTTTTTACAAACTTCTGCTCAGGCTGAGTGTGTTGTCAGAAGTGTCTGCTCAGATCACATTTGGCCACATTTTGTGTAAGTGCACGTGAGGTAGTGAGCAGAAAGTTGTGAGAAACTGTTACGTCTCCTCCGCTCATTAAACTTCGGTAACTCCTGGTAAAACCTCTTGTTAGCATAAATTTCTCACTAACGGCAACAAAAATTTTCATGTGTGTCTTCATGTTTTATTTCTGGCCACAAACATCAGTACTAACTACATGAGAGCCCTGGAATCCTCTGTAACAGTGGCATTTACTAGTGTCAGGAAAATCCAACCTCTGCTAATGTCGGCCGCCCAGAAGAGATACGTATCCCGATGCAGAGATTCGACACCACTACCAGCAAAAGTTATCAAATATTGAATAAGTACATGATGTACGTAAAATCGTTCTAACAATCAAAAACTGGAGCGAATAATTAGCCACTACCATATCCCATAGCGCACGTCTAAGAAACCACAAGTTTCACAAATTGACATTCGGCGGTATGGATAGCAAATAGGCGCAAAGGGGACAAGTTAGTCACTCATTTGAAAGAGCACACTGGTCGCCTTGGAAAGCTGTAGATAACGTAGTGCTTGCATCGGACGGCCATGTGACCCTCCACCGCTGACATATATGGTGTGTATGAGACAGTTTCTTGCATGAAATCTCTGCAGGAAAATGAGTAGAGTGTTTGGATGTGTCCATGACCACACCGTTAAAGAAGTTGCCCGATTTTGATATTAGAACAGTAAACTGCAAACTATCTTCAGACAACTAACAATTAGCGAAAAGAGGTACTCCCATGTTCAGAAAAAGCGTAACACCTTGAAAGACTAGAGGTAGGGCGCTCGTATTCACAGGACATATGCATTAGTATGTTCTGCAGAAATGATTAGCATTTGAACCATGTCGGCAAGCGGGTTCAGGGTCAACATTGATATCGCGGCGCAACACCACCTACCAGTAAAACGTGTTTGCGGCTCTCCTTGTAGCCATAAACTGAAGGTAATGGATCAGTGTGACTTGAGTAAACGTGCAGGATGCCCCGCAGACGTATGCGTGAATCGTACCGTCAAGTCAGCGATTTTGAAACAGGGTGCATTATTGACGTAAGAGAATGTGATCTATTCATCCGGGAAATTGCTGCTCTTGTGGGACAAAGTGACCGAGCGGTTCTAGGCGCTTCAGTCTGGAACCGCGCGACCGCTACGGTCGCAGGTTCGAATCCTGCCTGTGGCATGGATGTGTGATGTCCTTAGGTTAGCTAGGTTTAAGTAGTTCTAAGTTCTAGAGGACTGATGACCACAGATGTTAAGTCCCATAGTGCTCAGAGCCATTTGAACCATTTATTGATACGATTCGGAAAGGTCTCATGAAGATTGTGTATCCTCACCTGAGGCAAACTGACCCGCAACTGATCCTTGATACTCTGAATACAGGCAATGGACGGGGTTGATGTCCGAGGTAGTCCAGCACATGCTCTATTGGGGACAGATATGATATGGGTAGTCCGCAGCTCGTGGTCGTGCAGTAGCGTTCTCGCTTCCGGCGCCCGGGTTCCCGGGTTGGATTCCCTGCGGGGTCAGGGATTTTCTATGCCTTGTAATGACTGGGTGTCGTGTGCTGTCCTTGGGTTAGTTAGGTTTAAGTAGTTCCAAGTTCTAGGGGACTGATGACCACAGATGTTAAGTCCCATAGTGATCAGAGCCATTTGAACGATTTGATATGGGTATCTTGCTGGCCACAGAAGTACCTATAGATCGTCGCAGAAAGTTCATAGAGAGACGTGTCATGTGTGGCCGAGAACTACCCAGTTGAAAAATAGCACCACGAGACCTTCACATGAGAGGAAACACATGACGACGCAAAATGTTCGTGAGAAAGCATTGCACCGTCAGAGTCCCCTGAATCACTGCCTGCCGTGGCCTGAAATCAGACCCGACGGTCATCACACCATAACGCCATGAGTAACACCGCTGTACTTCTCCAAAACATTGGAAGAATGGGACCTCTGTCTACGTCGCTACCATACTCGCCGACGATGGTCATCCGCGGCCGTGAAAAACAGCAATTTATCGCTGAACACAAAGCGACCCCATTACCGGCCGTTCATGCTTCCCCATCCAAATGCAACCTTTTGTGTCGTGATGTTAACGACAGCCCCAACAGCTCGTGCTTCCCGGTCACGGCCTCACTCCACGCGCAGCCGTTTGTGTTGTTGAGTGAACACTAGCCTGGGCAAGAGATGGTAAATCCGTAGTCCGCCTGCTACTGAAATCCGACCAATGGTGTGGGATGACACACAATGCTGCCAGAAGTCCATTACTTATCGTCGGATGGCTGGCGCAAATGTGAAGGGGTTATTGTGTACTTACATACAACACGGAGATCCTTCGTTGTGGTGGTCAGAAGTGGTCGACCGCAACCTTGACGGCGAGTATGCCTGATGTTACGTTTCTATGTCGAATCCGAATGATCAACATCTCTGGTAGCTGCACTATTCGTCGAGCCGGGCAAACGAAGATTCACAATCAGGCTCTTTTCAGATTCTATCAAGTGCTGATGCTGCAGTCTCACACGACCATACGGCTTCTCCGTTTGCTTCATAGCGGTGGTGGTGGTTAGTGTTTTAACGTCCCGTCGACAACGAGGTCATTAGAGACGGAGCGCAAGCTCGCGTTAGGGAAGGATTGGGAAGGAAATCGGCCGTGCCCTTTCAAAGGAACTATCCCAGCATTTGCCAGAAACGATTTAGGGAAATCACGGAAAACCTAAATCAGGATGGCTGGAGACGGGATTGAACCGTCGTCCTCCCGAATGCGAGTCCAATGTGCTAACCACTGCGCCACCTCGCTCGGTCCCTTCACAGTGATCATTCAACATATGAGGCTGCCCACGCCTATTATACAGGGTGTTACAAAAAGGTACGACCAAACTTTCAGGAAACACTCCTCACACACAAAGAAAGAAAATATGTTATGTGGACATGTGTCCGGAAATGCTTACTTTCCATGTTAGAGCTCATTTTATTACTTCTCTTCAAATCACATTAATCATGGAATGGAAACACTCAGCAACAGAACTTACCAGCGCGACTTCAAACACTTTGTTACAGGAAATGTTCAAAATGCCCTCGGTTAGCGAGGATACATGCATCCACCCTCCGTCGCATGGAATCCCCTGATGCGCTGAAGCAGCCCTGGAGAATGGTGTACTGTATCACAGCCGTCCACAATACGAGCACGGAGGGTCCATACATTTGGTACCGGGGTTGCGTAGACAAGAGCTTTCAAATGCCCCCACAAATGAAAGTCAAGAGGGTTGAGGTCAGGAGAGCGTGGAGGCTATGGAATTGGTCTACCTCTACCAATCCATCGATCACCGAATCTGTTGTTGAAAAGCGTACGAACACTTCGACTGAAACGTACAGGAGCTCCATCGTGCATGAACCACATGTTGTGTCGTACTTGTAAAGGCACATGTTCTAGCATGACAGGTAGAGTATCCCGTATGAAATCATGATAACGTGCTCCATTGAGCGTACGTGGAAGAACATGGGGCCCAATCAAGACATCACCAACAATGGCTGAACAAACGTTCACAGAAAATCTGTGTTGATGACGTGATTGCACAATTGCGTGCAAATTCTCGTCAGCCCACACATGTTGATTGTGAAAATTTACGATTTGATCACGTTGGAATGAATCCTCATCCGTAAAGAGACCATTTGCACTGAAATGAGGATTGACACATTGTTGGATGAACCATTCGCAAAAGTGTACCCGTGGAGGCCAATCAGCTGCTGATAGTGCCTGCACACCCTGTACTTGGTACGGAAACAACTAGTTCTCCCTTAGCACTCTCCATACAGTGACGTGGTGAACGTTACCTTGTACAGCAGCAACTTCTCTGACGCAGACGTTAGGGTTATCGTCAACTGCACGAAGAACTGCCTCGTACATTGCAGGTGTCCTCGTCGTTCTAGGTCTTCCCCAGTCGCGAGTCATAAGCTGGAATGTTCCGTGCTCCCTAAGACGCCGATCAATTGCTTCGAATGTCTTCCTGTCGGGACACCTTCATTCTGGAAATCTGTCTCGATACAAACGTACCATCGCCACGGCTATTGCCTCGTGCTAATCCATACATCAAATGGGTATCTGCCAACTCCGCATTTGTAAACATTGCACTGACTGCAAAACCACGTTCGTGATGATCACTAACCTGTTGATGCTACGTATTGATGTGCTTGATGCTAGTACTGTAGAGCAATGAGTCCCATGTCAATATAAGCACCGAAGTCAACATTACCTTCCTTCAATTGGGCCAACTGGCGTTGAATCGAGGAAGTACAGTAAATACTGACGAAACTAAAAGAGCTCTAACATGGAAATTAAGCGTTTCCGGACACATGTCCACATAACATCTTTTCTTTATTTGTGTGTGAGGAATGTTTCCTGAAAGTTTGGCCGTACCTTTTTGTAACACCCTGTATACCGTACCAAGCTTGAAAACGACACTTTATACTAACAGCACTAATACACTCTGTTGACTGCTCTATTTATCATAGAGTATTGCAGTTCTAATCAGTTTCATATCTACCAACGATGTTTACATGTGTGAAATTGCACTGATATCCGATCATGTCTTATGGGTACTTCACCTTTTTCGTCAGGCAATATACTGTATGTTCGCCATATAGACTTCTGCTGGGAAAGTTCGACGTTGCAGAGAGTTTTTCCAAGCGTCCGATCGCATCAAAACTAAACGTTTGGCCCAGCTACAGTTTGAAGGTGGTAGTTCATGTGGATTCGGTAGGGGTCTCCATGATGCAGCTACCAATGTGCGCCACATTGACGTGACAATTACACAGCAACAAAAAGCGTTTTGCGTCTTCCTTTCGCAGGTGGCATTCAGTAACAACTGTGTGGCATGAGTTTCGTCGAGAGTATGGCAATGCACCTCCTACAGTTCATGTTATTCGACCATGGCATGAGAAGTTTCAAGAGACTGGTTGTCCACATGAGGATGGGCGTTCAGAATGTCTAGTGCATTCAACAGTTTCGCATATAGTTCCTATAAATCTACCCATCGTGCCATTCGAGAGCTAGCAATTCCTCAAGTGTATGTATGCAGCTACATTTCAAACAATGCAGGATTCACTTAGTAGAAGCCCCTCATGCGGCTGATAAACAACAACGTGCAGAGTTTTTTGAATTTACTCAGGGAGTGACTGAACTACGTTCCATTTAATTGTAGAAGTGAACCGCCATCACATAACAATACGGATAATACGGCAGCTGTGTACTATAGTCGAGCACGAAAGACTTTTCTTTGGGGGGGGGGGGGGAGAGTACGGTTACAGGAATCACGTATCTATCTATGTTCGAGATGTGGCTTTATCCACAATTGCGAGAACAGGATAGTGCACTACCGCACTGCCACCTGCATTTATCAACATGAGCTGCCTCAGCGGTGGATCGAATGCATTGGTGATATGAACCTCGCACTGCACCATTGGCCTCCAACGTCGACTTGTCTCACGGTAGGTTGTATTTTTTTGTGTGAGGAGGGGGGCGGTGAAAGAACCCTTATTTTTGCCTGCCGTGCTACCATCGTCTGATGAACTGTAACGTCGCATAGGGACAGGAATGGGACGAGTTTCACCATCACCTGGACGGTTGTTATGATTCCGAAGGAGGTCGCATTGAATATTATTTGAAAGATAAGTGAAACTTTTATCCTTAACGTGAATGTGAAAAGCACTGCAATACTGTATGTACATGCTCGTAAAAGATATACCCTTGCAAAATCGGATGGCTATTTTGAGAATAATAATTTTTATTCGTATGCGTAAATTAAAATTTACCCCAAGTTCACCGAGCGAGGTGGCGCAGTGGTTAGCACACTGGACTCGCATTCGGCAGGACGACGGTTTAATCCCGCGTCCTGCCATCCTGATTTAGGTTTACCGTGATTTCCCTAAATCACTTCTCGGGATGGTTACTTTGACAGGGGTCGGCCGACTTCTTCCCCCATCCTTCCCTAATCCAATAAGACCGATGACCTCGCTGTTTGGTCTCTTCCCCCAGATCAATCCAGTCCTTACCCCAAGTCCCTCTCTTTATTGATGTACAAGATACAGTTCTATGAAAGGGGTTGAATCTTTTTGGAACGCCCTGTATTGTGTACATTTGAAGTCCTATCCCTGGTGAGGACAACCGCACACCGGACGTAAAAGCTGGACGTGGAGGTAAATATGGTTCCCAGTATAATAGGTGAGCACTCACAAGGGATGTGCTCCCGACATTATCTGCCACCACAACTATTTCTAACGGCTCTCTCGACCAAGCCAGTCACCCAGATATAGCCTCCGACAGTGGGAAATTAGGAAATAGCTGAGTTAAATTCATATGCATGTCTCAAAGAAGCAGGGTGAAACTCTCGAATAACACTACAAAATGCCACTGAAAACATACTTCAATAAACAACCAAGGCTTTGAACATTTGTGAGGAGCTGTAAGTTTTTGTCCGTCCAGGAATCAAACATAGACCCTCAGGTTTAGAAAGAAGAACATTATCAAATATGTTACACGTTTTAACTTCTGCACAATCAGTTGAGTTGCAAAACTAATTGGTTGAGTAAAATACCTGGAGAAATACGAGGGCCTATTGAAAAGAATAACTGCGAATTTTTTATGTCAGTACTTTCAAACTTTTTTGGATAAAACAAACGTTATTAACATTCTACGTCTCGATTCTTCGTGTCTAAATATTTGCAGCCTTCTGCTGCCAGAGGGCTCCGAATTATAGCGTGTATATGTATCATAATTATGTCGGTACGTGAGAAACAACGTGCTGCTATTGAGTTTCGAATTCGAAGAGTTGATGCGCCCATGGGGGACTCTCTCCTTCAGCAACACAATGCCAGGCCACATATCAGCGCAGCGGCGCATAAAACAATGCGACACCTTTGGTTCATGGTCAGCGACCGTCCGGCATACTGTCCGGACTTTGTCCCATCGGATTTTTATGTGTTTCCAAAACTTAAAAAACACCTTCCAGTACTTCACTTTGATAGTGATGAAGCAGTGGAAGCAGAGGTGAGGTTGTGGCTCAATCACTAAACATTTTACAGTAACGGTATCAACAAACCGAGCGGTTCTAGGCGCTTCAGTCTGGAACTACACGACCGCTACGGTCGCAGGTTCGAATCCTGCCTCGGGCATGGATGTGTGTGACGTCCTTAAGTTTGTTAGGTTTAAGTAGTTCTAAGTTCTAGGGGACTGATGACCTCAGAAGTTAAGTCCCATAGTGCTCAGAGCCATTTGAACCAAACTGGTCTCTAGTTGTGAGAAATGCGCTCGTTTCCAGGGTAATTATATTGAGGAGCAAATATGTAAACATGAAGAATAAAAAGCTTTAAGAATTTTTCACATAAAAATTTGAAGGCATTACTATTCAGCACGGCCTCCAGTATATTTCTACTCCATGCCTTAGGACATAGACGCATGGTAGCACTTTTAACCATCAAAGTACAGTTTCGCGTAATTTTATTATAACGTATCGTACCAAAAACGACGAGTTTTAGAAATATCCTTGATCCACCAGTGCCTTGAAACAGCACGTTTTTGTATTTCACAAGCTCCGACACAAAAACCTCCAAACATGTCACTTCAGCTCTGTAAGATGCATTCAGATAGGGCACATTATGATACAGAAAGCGTTTTCACATTATTATATTTTCATGTCTCGTAGCACTTTCCTGAAATCCAACAAGACTTAAAATGTATTCCATCTAGGTGAATGCTTTGCAACGTGGCACTACATGTTTTGAAGAAACAAACTTGCTCCGCTTCATACCCACGTTAGCTTTCGTGTCCCGTCTCGGGACGGCTTGAAGTATGATGTCGTATACTTTAAGCAATATTAGCTTTATTTTGTTTCATATCCCACACATGGATAGTAACGCGAGTAGTGGACTCTGTCGCTGAGCTGGACAATAAATACATACCAACCACTAAAGATCTTTAATTTTTTTATTTTATATAGCAGGGTTTGTATCACGCTAACGTAGATCAGTTTCTTTACAACTGGAAACGTTGGCGGAGTGCCTTTGGTTGGCTAGTGCAAGAATCTTGTGGTGTCACGAAAATTGTTATAGCGGGGAGCCGAGTTCGTCATTTTGTTTTACAAACAAAATGCGCTTGCGACAGCAGGCTGGTAGACGATTTGCGGATAGCTGGAGCGGCAGTGTCAGAGCCGGCGGCCTGCACGTAGCCAACTTGCACAATGGCCTTCCCCTCCATTCAGAGAGCCCACACTGTGTCCAGTGCCCCACTTCGATGCTGCGACTCGGACACCTGTCGGGTCTGCGCTTAACCAAACAAACTCCTGTCACCAAGTTCCTCTGCTTCTCGTTTCCTTTAATGCCTGCGTGCTAGTCTTCACAAATCCTACCCTGGCAAAGTCAATACTGTATCGTAGAGTATGCAGCGTAATATTTACGCGCAGTGAGAAGGATGCATCCATAGTAGTGAATCAAGGCCTAAAGTAATGTTACAGCCTGTTTTTTCTTTCTTTGTTTGACTACACGTAACTCCCAGAGAAGAACTCAAGTGTTATATTTATTACGAAACTTTTGTTGTCTAACTATCGCGTCTCAATGGGAGATTCGGAAGACCGCATACAATGAAATGTAATACAATTTAATTGAGTTCCTGGAATGATTAACATTGACCACTAAATCGGAAACTATGACTGCGGAAGAAAAATCTCTCAGGATTGTTACAATTATGGTCACTGGGAAAACAGATAGGCAAATAAACTCTTTATAAAAGCAGAACTGCTACGTTTCTGTATACATATTGAATGCCTGCTTAGTGCATAATATGTTGTTATACGTAAAGCGACATTTCATAAAACATGTGAGGAAAGACTAAGCCAGCAAGATAAGTTACAAGAATGTATCTGAAATTAGTTTTTTACGACGTGCTATGAGATATAAAATGAGAAGCAATGATGAACAAGCTGAACTGAAAAATAGTAGTACGATTCCAGACATCCAGAGCTGTAGTAAGCAATGGCTCTCAGATTTACATGAACAACAGTCGGTAACTGTGGAAAGTTATACTTTTATTTTTTCAAAAACCCAAAGGAAGACAAGATGACAATGATCCTTTTCCAAGACGGAATAAGATTCCACCCACCATCGTCTCGAAGAAATGACTATCCTCCTCAGTGCTCGTTGCAGTGGATACAGTATTCACATTTGCGGAAATAGCATTAAGGCCCACGTAAGCAGTAGATCATACATTGTGCCATTAATAGTTACTCCATTTCTGGCTACATTCGGGAACGGAGCAGTGAGAAAGTGGACTTTCTGATGTCTTGATTCCCATCCGAAGCTCTCCTATTTCATCATGATGATCCTTATTTGAAATGTACCACGATGATCATAAAACCTGTTTTGGGTTGTGTTTCCAGAGTTTTCTGATACAAGAATCCCTCAGTGTGCAACATCTCAGGTTCAGTCTTTTGTTTTAATAACACTTGTGACTGCATTGCCCTGAGCATACCTAGCACCAGTCAAAATTAGTGTAATGCTGGAAATGTGTCGTGTTTGCGAAGAAAACGTTGGACTGACTTATGGTAGTCGCTGCTGAAAGCACATGAAAATACTTTTTACCTCTTTGCTCTCAGGCTTCTCTTACACAGGGTGAATTACGTAATACATGAACAGAAAACATTTCGGAAATGTAAGGTGCTGTTGACGTTCTATTTTCATCGAAATGATCTGTCACCGGGGGTCTACAACCTCTTTCCACACTCAGAATTTAATAAGCATTGTAACATGTATTTATTTTAGAAAGTCAAAGTTATTAAATGGGACAGTGCCTTATTACATTATCAAACTGAAATTAATCAAAACTGAAATCAAAATATCAGAGGTTAATTTTTTCATGATTGTTGTACAAGAGCCCACGAGAAGTCTCAGTTTGAAAATTTTAACACCGCCAGTTTTATGGTCCATGTATTAGCACTAATGTAAAGAAAAAAGTGAATAAACAAATGATTTGGATTCTAAAAAAGGGAGATGACTGGTCTTCAAAGGTGTTGTTGCAAATGACGTCCACCAGCTTCGCGAGAAACTTCCAGCGTGCCATGTAAATACTAATACAAACATTCCAACATTGCATAAGAAATTTCACCATGGATGTCAGTAATAAGTCGTTTTATACCATCGTTGATACAGCGTCTTTTAGCTTTCTCAAGACAAAAATCTAACATGAATCAAACCCGGCCTAGACAAAATTCCCATTCATCCAATCAAATGATTTAAAAACAGTCTGAGAGATAAAAAGCAGTACATCATGCATAATGCGCTGGACAACCATTATGGTGATATCACATGAACATACAACATGCAAATGCCATTTCTCAGTGAATAACTCCCCTCATGGCTGTTATAATCATTATCGATACCGTTACTCGTACTTGCTTTGTGCGGTTGCGCTGAAATGATAATCATTTATATATGCAGGCACGTAATACACCTCATGTCACTTTAATGTTTGCCTCACGCAACCTTCATGATTTTGTATTTTTAACGGCTAGAAATTAACGTGTGTACTCCGCACCTTACGTTGTTTGGTGGAGGACAGACCGAGTACCGCTGTCACCTGCCACCCACTTATTCCACTCACGATTTCTGCGCTGGAGGAGCCACTGTACGTCGTATTTTTCTAAATTCAGCCCCGCATCATGTATTGTCTGAGAAAATAATGGTACTTTGCTCATATTAAACTGTTCACTATTGGAATTTTAACAAAAGCCCTCACTGTTAAAAAAAAATCAAATGGCACTGAGCACTATGGGACTTAACTTCTGAGGTCATCAGTCCCGCCGGCCGGAGTGACCGAACGGTTCTAGGCGCTTCAGTCTGGAACCGCGCGATCGCTACGTTCGCAGGTTCGAATCCTGCCTCGGGCATGGATGTGTGTGATATCCTAAGGTTAGTTAGGTTTAAGTAGTTCTAAGTTCTAGGGGACTTATCTCATAAGTTAAGTACCATAGTGCTCAGAGCCATTTCAACCACCTTCAGTCCCCTACAAGCTAGAACTACTTAAACCTCACTAACCTAAGGACATCACACACATCCATGCCCGAGGCAGGATTCGAACCTGCGACCGTAGCGGTCGCGCGGTTCCAGACTGTAGCGCCTAGAACCCCCCGGCCACTCCGGCCGACATCCTCTCTGTGATTCAAGATGTTATTCTTGTAACATAGCCTCAGGGACTGGGTGAAAGTGTCTGCGATAATGTGACTATGGCTTTGTAAGGCTATAAAGATAGCACAGCTCTGTTTTGATTATTTTCTATGGCATCTATTGTTCCCACTGGCTTATCGTAGTGGTGACACGGTTTCCCGCCAGACCAGCGACGTTAAGTGCTGTTGGGTTTGCCTAACTCTTGAATGGGTGGCTATCCCGTCTGTCGAGCGCTGTTGGCAACGGGGGTGCACTTAACCCTTGTGAGGCAAATTGAGGAGTTGCTTGATTCAGAGGTAGTGACACCGGTCTCGTAAACTAGTAACTTCCGGAATAGGGGTGTACTGACCACATGCTCCCTCCTCCCCCCCCCCCATACCCGCATCCTGATCCTGACTCAGTATCCATTCGTTGAGGATGACACGGTGGTCGGTCAGTACCGTTGGGCCTTCCAAGGCCTGTTCGGACGGAGTTTTATATCATCTATTAATCCCCCCTTATTGGATCCCACGTTGATTAATCCCCGCTGATAATAAACCTGGTCTGACGAGCAACTCCTGTCCATTGGACGAACATGCTGAACCACACAATTCACAAACTATCGATGTATCCGAACATTACTTTGCTGTGGGCCATCTTGTTTTTCTTCTTTTCTGGATTCGTAAGGGATCAAACTGCTGAGGTCATCGATCCCTAGACTTAGACACTACTTAACTAACTTATACTAAGAACAACACACACACCCATGCCTGAGGGAGGGGCCACGCAATCTGTGTCATGGCGCCTCAAACCGCATTCACTGCATCTGGAGCAAAAGTACAGGAAATTCTAAGGGCAGCTCTGCTGAGGGGAAGTCCTATTTGACTGTTATACACTATCTGATCAAAAGTATCCGGACACTCCTATGTAATGCGAAGTCGACCTCTAGATGTCATGAGAGGCGGATCCGTCAGTATAAACGGAGGAGTAATAACAACAGAATTGACCGGTCAGGAGTGTTCACTGACTTCGAACATGGACTACTCATGTGACGTAACCTGAGTACCAGATCTATAAGACTAATTTTAACCCTTCTAAACCTACACAAATCGACTGTTAGTTGTTATCATCATTAGTTTCTTTTCAAGTATTAGGCTGTTGCCTGTTTCGAACTCACAAACAAAACCATTCCCATCTTTTTCTCGACTTTCCAATAATTCTTTTCCCATTCGGCTTGTAGTTGGGGATCTTCTGAGTAATTCTGTGACCTGGAATTCTCATCAGGTATTGTTTCTAATCTTCAAGATATTTTTGAATTTTTTCATGCACGCTGAAAATATTTAATTCTGATCTAATATCTTCCTTCTAATCATCTCACTTCTTATGCAGCCCTTCGTCTTTCTTAAGAACCTCTTCTCTGCTGTTTGAATTTCATTTCTTAATTATTTTTATTGGGTTTCTTTTTTTTATGGCCCAATTTTCTGCTAATGGTACCGCAGATAGCTAGGAATTTGTGTATTTTATTTTCAAAATAAGGGTCCGAATCAAAACTTATAGCACAGCCTAAATAAAGGGTTTGAGACACTTGTTCTGAAACTGAGTTATCCAAAACAATTTTTGATCTGACTGGATATTTTCCTCGGAATGTCATTGTCTTTATTCTGTTACTAGAAATTTTAAAGTAGTTCTTCTTACGAATTTCGTTTAGCTAGTGTACTGATCTACGGAGGTCATCTTCAGTCTTCTGAATAATAACCATTTCATCAGCAAACAAAAGTACATTCACGTATTCCTCATGGAAAACACACCCATATCGTAACAACACCTCCTCCGTACTTTACTGTTGGCAGTATAGATGACAGCAGGCAAGTTATCCAAATATTTTCCAAACCCAAAGCTATCTTAATTTCTTTGTTTACTTTACATTTCCATCTGCGAATAATGAAGTTAATGTAAATATTAAAAAGGTTAGATGATAGTCCACATCATTGTCTAAATCCTTCTAATCGATTCCTACCTGTGTTTATTGCAATGTGTATAGTTTTGTAAAGACTTTTCACTACTTCTATTTGGTGACAGGTATACAGCCGTTCCGACATAATCTTTCATAGACTATCTCGGTTCACACGGTCAAAGGCCTTCTCAAAGTTGATAAAGGCCATATAGGTTTCTATATTAAATTTTCTGTGTTTTTTATGATGTTGTTAATTACAAACTCATTGCCTGTGCATGACCGATTTGATCTAAATCAATTTTGTTTCAGGAATAATATCTTCTGTATTATTGTTCATGTGGTTATTGATAATCTTTGAGTATAGTTTGTAGACAGTGTTTAGAAGCCTTATGCCACGATATTTTTTTCAGTCATTGCGTTTCCCTTTTTTTGAAAAGAGAAATTACTTCTGCTGTTGGTAAAGGATCTGAGATGTTTTAGTTTGATCAACATTCATTTATTAATTGTATAAGTCTCTTATCTAGTGGTAACCCTCCATGTTCAATTAGCTCTACATTTATTCCATCCATTCCAGTTGCTTTTCTATTTTTCATGCCTTTCAAAGCCTGTTGTAGTTCGTCCATAGTAATTGGATCTACTGTTTGATTGTACATACTTTCCCGAGTCTCATCTTCGTCCTTCTGTGTGAAAATACAAATCTGCATAACGATTTATCCATTGTTCATTGGCTATGACGTTCATTGAGGCAATGTCTTTTTCTTTCTTGTTGAGGGCTTCAATGACCGTTTATGCACATTGCTGTCTGCCATGTACGACGTGTTCTAAGACGCTTATGAATAAGTCGCATAACTCTTGCTGTGCTTTGCGCACTATTTCTTTCGCAGCATTCCTCTTTATTTTGTATATTTCCCTACTTTTTGAAGTTTTTGTCAGTAGAAAATTCAGATAAGCTAATTGTCTATCTTTAATTTCTGTGCTCTAAATTCTGAGTCTTTTTTCCCCATCTATTCCTTCCTTTTACCAAGTGCTTCTGATGCTGCTTCAGTGACGCAGATTTTGATATTATCCTATTGTACATCGATGTCTTTATTGACTGGTAGTGAAGCAAGATTTTCTTGGAGTCTGTACTGATGAAGTTTCCAAATACTATATTCCGACAGGAGATGTACTTTGAACAACTCTTGTTATGGTTTCCGTTGGAATTTTTTTCTCTTCTTCTATTTTGTAGTAACGTCATCTTACCGCCTATAAGGAAGTAGTCACTACCTATGTCACTTCCTCTATAATCACGTATATCTTGCGCAAGATTCTTCATTTCATCATTAATGAACGTGTAATCAATCACATACCATATTCCTCATACACTCTATGTAAACTTGTGAATATCTTTCTTTCTGTAAAATGTGTTAGTAATTTTAAAACTGTTGAAGGAGGCAAATTGGCGTAGTTCATGTCCATTATTGTTAAGGCTCTTTTCTCCAAAAAGTTCTACTATTCCTGGTATAGATAGGTTTCTATCTCTTGCATTATAATCACTGGGGATGAAAACGTGGTCTGTCTTGTTGGTTTTATTCGTTTATTTCTGAAGATCATCTTAAAAAGTATCAGTATCATGCTTCCTTCCATCCTCTGGGCCGTAGACACCTACAACTGTTAAATGACCTCTTGGAATTTGAAATCTGAATGTCATTATCCTTTCATTTATGAAGCTGTATTCACGAATCTGTCCTCTCCATTTGTCATTGACTAAAATCGCTACTCCAGCACTAGCTCGTTTACTTTATCACTATAAGTGATCTGATTGTAAAATGTAAAGCGAAGGGGCAATAGCAGCTGAACCGAGACCATGCAGACGTCATCCACTGACAGACAGGGAGCGTCAATAACTGAGGAGAGTGATAAAAAGAATCACATGAAATCAGAGGCAGGAATGAAAAGTGACTTCCAAACTGCCACCAGCAGTCCACCTAGCGCGATGACTGTAATGTAATGGGTTAAAAAGAATGGCTTACAATGGAAATGTACTGGCCTGCCCAGACTCCAGACATGTACCCAAATTAACAATTTTTGGATTTAATAATTATTGCTTGAATTTATGTATATTGCAGCCAATTCTGTATGTGAATTTCTAGAATCTGCCGTAGTTCACTGTCAAAGTGTCACGCCGTCTGAAACTTTCCCACACCCCCGGTCAAGGTGTCCTACCATGTGTTGCAGGGCAGCATATAACCTGCACGGATTGGACAGAAACATGGAAATAGCGCGAAAAGTGCACGGCTGAACATAAATTCAGATGTGAGCCAAGTCAAAATGTTGCACTGTTGTATTTGAACACGAACGGCATCCTCTAAGTCACAACGCAGACGAAAGTGTGTGTTGAGTCATCGTAACAGGCGGGTGCTGAAAAGGATTGTGACGAAAATGAAGAGGTTGAGAGCTGAAGACTCATTGTAGAACTGAATGTCGTAGTCGCGAACTCTGTCAGTACCAAATCAACAAAAAAATGGTTCATATGGCTCTGAGCACTATGGGACTCAACTGCTGTGGTCATTAGTCCCCCAGAACTTAGAACTACTTAAACCTAACTAACCTAAGGACATCTCACACATCCATGCCCGAGGCAGGATTCGAACCTGCGACCGTAGCAGTCGCACGTCTCCGGACTGCGCGCCTAGAACCGCGAGACCACCGCGGCCGGCACCAAATCAACACAAAGGGATATCTTTAAGCAGGAAATTGTACGGTGAGCTGTAATTCCAAAATCACTCATTAGTGATGTAAATGCCAGTAACACGGAAACGAGGTGCCGAAGAAATAAAATTTGGACTATGAAGAAATAGAAGTTAGTCATTTTGTCGGATGTGTCGTGTTTCACGCTGTTTCCAACTTCAAACCGAGTTAACGTCGCAAGAGTGGAACTAAGTCACTAGGGCAGAGCTATCGTGGTATTTCGTCGCCGCGTGGTTACTAAGCAATTTCGCATTACTGCCAAGGATTATGCGACCACTATGGCTGATCAGTTCTCGAACAAGGCCCCGGGAGTAGACAACATTCCATCAGAATTACTGAGAGCCTTGGGAAAGCCAGTCCTCACAAAACTCTACCATCTGGTGAGCAAGATGTATGAGACAGGCGAAATAACCTCAGACTTCAAGAAGAATATAATAATTCCAATCCCAAAGAAAGCAGGTGATGACAGATGTGAAAATTACCGAACAATCAGTTTAATAAGTCAAGGATGCAAAATACTAACGCGAATTCTTTACAGACTAATGGAAAAACTGGTAGAAGCCGACCTCGGGGAAGATCAGTTTGGATTCCGTAGAAATATTGGAACACGTGAGGCAATACTGACCCAACGACTTATCTTAGAAGCTGGATTAAAGAAAGGCAAACCTACGTTTCTAGCATTTGAGAAAGCTTTTGACAATGTTGACTGGAATACTCTCTTTCAAATTCTGAAGGTGGCAGGGGTAAAATACAGGTAGCGAAAGGCTATTAACAATCTGTATAGAAACCAGATGGCTGTTATAAGAGTCGGGGGACATGAAAGGGAAGCAGTGGTTGGGAAGGGAGTGAGACAGGGTTGTAGTCTTTCCCCAATGTTATTCAATCTGTATATTGAGCAAGCAGTGAAGGAAACAAAAGAAAAATTCGGAGTAGGTATTAAAATCCATGGAGAAGAAATAAAAACTTTGAGGTTCGCCGATGACATTGCAGTTCTGTCAGAGACAGCAAAGGATTTAGAAGGGCAGTTGAATGGAATGGATAGCGTCTTGAAAGGAGGATATAAGATGAACATCAACAAAAGCAAAACGAGGATAATGGAATGTAGTCGAATTAAGTCGGGTGATGTTGAAGGAATTAGATTAGGAAATGAGACAATTACAGCAGCAAAGGAGTTTTGCTATTTGGGGAGCAAAATAACTGACGATGGTCGAAGTAGAGAGGATATAAAATGTAGACTGGCAATGGTAAGGTAAGCGTTTCTGGAGAAGAGAAATTTGTTCACATCGAGTATAGATTTAAGTGTCAGGAAGTCGTTTCTGAAAGTATTTGTATGGAGTGTAGTCACGTATGGAAGTGAAACATGAACGATAAATAGTTTGGGCAAGAAGAGAATAGAAGGTTTCGAATTGTGGTGCTACAGAAGAATGTTGAAGATTAGATGGGTATATCACATAACTAGTGAGGAGGTATTGAATAGGATTGGGGAGAAGAGAAGTTTGTGGCACATATTGACTAGAAGAAGGGATCGGTTGGTAGGACATGTTCTGAGGCATCAAAGGATCACCTATTTAGCATTTGAGGGCAGCGTGGATGGTAAAAATCGTAGAAGGACACCAAGAGATGAATACACTAAATAGATTCAGAAGGATGTAGGTTGCAGAAGGTACTGGGAGCTGAAGAAGCTTGCACAGGATAAAGTAGCATGGAGAGCTGCATCAAACCAGTCTCAGGACTGAAGACCACAACAACAACAACGTGGCTGATCAGATCCATCCAATGATACAATGTTTGTTTTCGAATGGAGATTCTGTGTTACAAGGCGACAGGGCACCTGTTAACACGGCTCGCATCTCCAGGACTGGATTTGTGATCACAATGAAGAATTATCGCCTCTCCGGTGGCCGCCAGTCACAAGGTCTCAACATTGCTGAACCTTTGCGGTCTGCTTTGGAATAAACGGAGTATCATCGCACCTCCGTCATCGTTACCTGAAATTGCCATTATTTTGTAGGACTTCTCTTCCGACAGGCACAACTATAGAAGTATGACTGTTTAATTATGACCGTCAACAAGGTCCAAACGCCACATAACCTTTCCATTTTTAAACTAAATTTTTAAGTACAACTCATCTGGATCACCTAACCTAACTTCAATCATTTTTATGAAGCAGCTAACATATAACATCAGAGGCAGGTAGCTAGTGTCCATCATAGTCGACCACGTACCTCTAATACAGGACGTGACGCATACCGTGACGGATTCGTAAATTACCTTCATAGTTTACGCAAACGGAAGGTGAGCTGCCGACCCAACGTCTGCCTCTACAAACAGAAATACTGTAGACTGGAGCTCAGGTCACACGCCGTCATGTTCTACTGTCACTGGTCTCTGCTCAAAACCTCTTTCTCTCTCTCACTCACTCACTCCAGCCATCGCACGGTGCCTTTCTAAATATCGGCGATATTATTAACCAGTGAAGCAGTATTGGTTCAAATGGCTCTGAGCACTATGGGACTTAACATCTGAGGACATCAGTCCCCTAGAACTTAGAACTACTTAAACCTAACTAACCTAAGGACATCACACACATCCATGCCCGAGGTTGGATTCGAACCTGCGACCGTATCGGTCGGGCGGTTTCAGACTGAAGCGCCTAGAACCGCTCTGTCACAGCGGCCGGCAGAGCAATATTATGATCCATACAAATGCTCTCTTTGCCTCTGATTTCAGAGTAAAATGTTTGTTTCGTTAAATAAAGAAGATTCGTGACACTCAACATATTTCAGTTAACAAGTCACATTTGCCTCCTCCCGGTTATTATGACTTTAGGCTTATAATCGGTCAGATGTTTCAGCTCACTCGACTTCGTTCAGGTGCCTTATAGCATCCCATGTTCAAATCGTCTGACTGTCTAATTACCTGATCGTCGCTCATTTACCTGCTGCAGGAATATATCTTGTGAAAGTCAAAGTAAAGAGAGTGTGAAAGCGTAGCTGAAGTCCTAGGAATATGTTTTGATTGTTAAAGGCTTTGGTCGTAGCAGTGTTTGGAAAACATTTTTCCACGTGATTAAACGGGATATTTGTTATGTGTTTTCTGGCAGATGCTTCGCTGTAGTTAAAAAACGCTTAGAAATAATTGACAGAGAACTACGTGCATTTATAATAGAATCAGGTGGAGGATTTCGCAAATTATGTCAGGAGGTTTTGGACTTCGGTTCGCAATTTGGACGTGTGGATGCCTGTAATATTCTGCCTCGATATACAACACTGTCATACAACATTTAAAGTCAGATCGATTAAATATGGGTGAATGTGACGCCCATCAGTGTCGACACCGAAGGTGGGAATGCCTGTTCGTTTACAGCAGGTATCTAGGACAATACGTATGAAAAACAAATCTGCAGTGTACTCGAAACAACCTTGGCTGCAAGATTTTCGCTGAGAAGTCCTTACACATCACCGATACAGTGCCGATCTCTCCCACTGCGATATCCATATTTTTGGAGCCTGCTTCGGACGAAGAGGTGCACCCCTGGGTACAATGATGATTTCGTAGGCAACGCCCAACAGTTTTCCATAAAGGCTTTGACTGTCTCGTCTCACAGTGGGATAAACGTATAAACAGTTATGCAGTTTATCTTTAAATAGCCGACCGGTGTGACCGTGTGGTTCTAGGCGCTTCAGTTTGGAACCGCGTGACCGCAACGGTCGCAGGTTCGAATCCAGCCTCGGGCATGGATGTGTGTGATGTCCTTAGGTTAGTTAGGTTTAAGTAGTTCTAAGCTCTAGGGGACTGATGACCACAGATGTTAGGTCCCATAGAGCTCAGAGCCATTTATCTTTAAATAATGTCCAGTTTACTTTCTTTTTTCCATGTGGTTGTTTTTCATTTCAGTGCTCCTTTATATACGTATTTATCTACATATAATAACATTTTATGTTAAAACGGTTCTTATATTGTAACGCTGCAATTAGGCAAATGTATTTTAACCGTTCTATCTAGCTCAGTTTTATGTACTAAATTGTGACATTTTTCTAGTGAAGTCCAACACGTATCCTATTTAAGCCTCGTTATGTTGCACAGCTGTATCTGATCAAAATAGGCTTTGTCTTGAACCTATAAAATAAAAATAAATACTACGCTAAAGGTCAAGCATTTCACTGTAGCTCTGCTCAGAGTTGCGTCGTCTGAAGCTTCCTACATCACATAAATACCAGCACGAACAGAACGAATAAGAGAAAATGAAAATCCATGAAACAAAAATCCTCTTTGAAAGGACATGTCGCACCTCGTTAAATAAATCCTGCTAGGATTGCCCTGAGTGTCGTACAGGAAATTCCGAAGTCCAAAGGAAAAAACTCCACATCACTCATTATGCAATGGTGGCAGTAAGAGTAGCTGCTGTTCCGACTGTCGAAATTGCTTGCACCTACCCAAACGTAAATAGGTCGCATACTGCAGTTGGGTATGTAATGTTGTCTCAAGGCTCATTTAGGGTCTCCAGAGGGAAGGATGTGATGAGACTGGTGGACTCTCCTCAGTATAACCCATTTTAAAAATTCTCTGTCCTATGCCCAGAACCTACTTTTAGTTGAGCTATGGCACTTGCGTTGTTCTACAACCATTGTAATCATTATCCATATTGGCAACATTGATTTTCAGTGACTGTGGTATAACGAAGGTTTCATAAACTAGTCACAATGTTTGTGTATCATTATTTACATGGCGAGCCACTGGTGCTCATAATCATGGCTCAAAATTATACAGATTCTACGATCCTATTACGTCAACAAATTGAGGTGGACCCCACGGTTGAACCCTGCCCTCCCGTGGAAGGCGTAAGCGCTTTGTGTGAGCTGATGTGAAATATTGGCGAAATTTCAGGTAATAAAAAGTGTGATAATCAACTATTTAACTACATACTTTCAGGTATTGAATCCTTTTATTTTTTTATTTACCTCGTATGGTATTTCTCTGATTTTGGTTCACGTCTTTTTTTCGCTTAGAGGCTTTGATATTTCTCATGATTTATACTTTTCCAGCCGATCTTACCCTTTTCTCTTCTTAACCGTTCTCGTAGCTGCAAATTTTTTGTCCGGTGGATGTGCTTTCTGTCAGGTGTCTTATACATCGTCATGCCCATAGAAGAAAAGTATCAACTTGGCATCTCGTTGGAGCGTGGCATGCATCCCTGGGACGGCCACTTCACCACCAGCTGAGTCAGCAGGCTGCTGATATTTGTGGAGGTGACACGGATGCTCGCTAAGTGCAGGTGCAGCGCAACATCAAAGCTGCTGCTGCCGACACTTCTCACGCTAACTGGCAAGCAAAATCGCTATTTAAGACGGGACAGAGTGTATATGTGTAAATGCGAGGTACTTGAGACGGTTCACGTAGACACTAAGAACCATCGTCTGTGTAATTGGCATTCCATCACATATACTGAACAGCGACTAAATCTGCCATTAACTACCTTTTGACTGGAATGTCTTAAAGGCCCACCCTCCAAAATGTAAACAGTAAGCCTTTACATATTAATTTTAGTTCGAAGCATACAGTACAACGTTATACAATTATGGGAAGTTCAAATAGTTAAATTATGTGTCTTTTTTTTTAAAACTTTACGATATGTACATGTATTTCTAACTTGTGGAATAATTATAAATGTCCGAAAATTACCAACCAGATGATACTAAACATACATCATGGTAAACGTAAATTAAAGGGAACAGTAGTAAAAGAAAAATTGGTTATATTAGAAGCAAATTGAAAATACTGTATCGTTATAACTAAAGTGCCTTGATGCATCCATCCTAGTTGGCACTTAGTTGAGTGTGAGCCTTATAAGAACACCAAGTCTTGTACTAGCCACTAGAACAATGGAGGTCCTATTACGCTTCTTCGGAGTATACCGGCGTTACGTTTGTTATTGGGATCCAGGCGTACTCGTGTCATTAATATTAAGACCTTTGCGAGAACCACATATCACACAGACAGACGATGTAGTGTAAGGTTTCTAGAACAACGAAATAGTGACATCACCAAAAGAGGGAAGTGCTGACAGGTGCAGTATTGAACCATTACTTTAATACATCATTCTTATAAAGCACTAACATTAAGTTTTTTTTACTTTAGAAAGGAGAGCATTGTCTGCCACGACTGTTATTAAATTTGTTTATTTATGAGCACAACATCAGTATGTATGGCATTCTCACCTATTAGGTCATTACGAAGTGAATCAACGTATTTTCATTCCCGTTGAAAGAAAAACGTCCTCGTGTCAACCAAAGTAACGTATTTAATGTCAAATGCATGAACAAACAGAAACCCTCGACTTGACACTTGGTACACGCACAGTTGTATATAATAGTGCAGGTTTCGCATGAGTGCAATAATAACTATTATGTGGAGTGCTACGTCTTTTGATATAGATGAATAACGAATCTGGTTTTTTAAGCATTTTAATTGAAAAATGCAAATAACTGGCAGAGGGAGGGTGTTCTCTTAATGGTAATGAATATGCATTGACGCACTTTCTAATCAACTGTTTCCTCAGAAAGGGGCACCTATTGAAATTGCGTACTTCATAAAATGAATTTACTAAGTTGATAATTATTACTTTGAAGACGTCTAATTACAACAAAATAAAACAAGTTTTTGTTACCATATAGTTAACGCCTTTATTATTGGCAGGAAATCTTCAGTGGCCTGAAATATATACCTCTTCAGTGACCTCAAACATATACGAATTTGCGTTTAAAGTGTTTTATTTTACTGTGCAAATTATACATTGCCACTTCTTGCTTTTCTGTGACGTAATCATAGCATAAATTTCTACTTACGAATTTAGTATATCTTACTTTACATGAGTACTTTTCCCCGTTTTACAGATATTCTTCTGCTTTTTTTCTTTTTTTGGTTATCAGTCTACTGACTGGTTTGATGCGGCCCGCCACGAATTCCTTTCCTGTGCTAACCTCTTCATCTCGGAATAGCACTCAATTATTTGCTTCACGTATTCCAATCTCTGTCTTCCTCTACAGTTTTTGCCCTCTACATCTCCCTCTTGTACCATGGAAGTCATTCCCTCATGTCTTAGCAGATGTCCTATCATACTGTCCCTTCTCCTTATCAGTGTTTTCCACATATTCCTTTCCTCTCCGATTCTGCGTAAAACCTCCTCATTCCTTACCTTATCAGTCCACCTAATTTTCAACATTCGTCTATAGCACCACATCTCAAATGCTTCGATTCTCTTCTGTTCCGGTTTTCCCACAGTCCATGTTTCACTACCATACAATGCTGTACTCCAGACGTACATCCTCAGAAATTTCTTCCTCAAATTAAGGCCGGTATTTGATATTAGTAGACTTCTCTTGGCCAGAAATGCCTTTTCTGCCATAGCGAGTCTGCTTTGGATGTCCTCCTTGCTCCGTCCGTCATTGGTCATTTTACTGCCTAGGTAGCAGAATTCCTTAACTTCATTGACTTCGTGACCATCAATCCTGATGTTAAGTTTCTCGCTGTTCTCATTTCTACTACTTCTCATTACCTTCGTCTTTCTCCGATTTACTCTCAAACCATACTGTGTACTCATTAGACTGTTCATTCCGTTCAGCAGATCATTTAATTCTTCTTCACTTTCACTCCGGATAGCAATGTCAGCAGCGAATCGTATCAGTGATATCCTTTCACCTTGTATTTTAATTCCACTCCTGAATCTTTCTTTTATTTCCATCATTGCTTCCTCGATGTACAGATCGAAGAGTAGGGGCGAAAGGCTACAGCCTTGTCTTACTCCCTTCTGAATACGAGCACTTCGTTCTTGATGGTCCACTCTTATTATTCCCTCTTGGTTGTTGTACATATTGTATATGACCCGTCTCTCCCTATAGCTTACCCCTACTTTTTTCAGAATCTTGAACAGCTTGCACCATTTTATATTGTCGAACGCTTTTACCAGGTCAACAAAGCCTATGAACGTGTCTTGATTTTTCTTTACCCTTGCTTCCATTATTAGCCGTAACGTCAGAATTGCCTCTTTCGTGCCTTTACTTTTCCTAAAGCCGAACTGATCATCACCTAGCGCATTCTCAATTTTCTTTTCCATTCTTCTGTATATTATTCTTGTAAGCAGCTTCGATGTATGAGCTGTGAGGCTGATTGTGCGATAATTCTCGCACTTGTCAGCTCTTGCCGTCTTCGGAATTGTGTGGATGATGCTTTTCCGAAAGTCAGATGGTATGTCGCCAGACTCATATATTCTACACACCAACGTGAATAGCCGTTTTGTTGCCACTTCCCCTAATGATTTTAGAAATTCTGATGGAATGTTATCTATCCCTTCTGCCTTATTTGACCGCAAGTCCTCCAAAGCTCTTTTAAATTCCGATTCTAATACTGGATCCCCTATCTCGTCTAAATCGACTCCTGTTTCTTCTTCTATCACATCAGGCAAATCTTCACCCTCATAGAGGCTTTCAATGTATTCTTTCCACCTATCTGCTCTCTCCTCTGCATTTAACAGTGGAATTCCCGTTGCACTCTTAATGTTACCACCGTTGCTTTTAATGTCACCATAGGTTGTTTTGACTTTCCTGTATGCTGAGTCTGTCCTTCCGACAATCATATCTTTTTCGATGTCTTCACATTTTTCCTGCAGCCATTTCGTCTTAGCACTTCCTATTTATTTCATTCCTCAACGACTTGTATTTCTGTATTCCTGATTTTCCCGGAACATGTTTGTACTTCCTCCTTTCATCAATCAACTGAAGTATTTCTTCTGTTACCCATGGTTTCTTCGCAGCTACCTTCTTTGTGCTTATGTTTTCCTTCCCAACTTCTGTAATGGCCCTTTTTAGAGACGTCCATTCCTCTTCAACTGTGTTGCTTACTGCGCTATTCCTTATTGCTGTATCTATAGCGTTAGAGAGCTTCAAACGTATCTCGTCATTCCTTAGAACTTCTGCTTACTGCCAAACAAAATTTCGTTAGCACACCACTACGGAATCAACACTCATTTATTGAAGTAAAGTTTTATATCTCGTTGTCAACTCTCGAATATTATTGTCAGCTATCAAACTTGTGTTTGTGATATCAGTGATCTGTTTGTTTGTGTGTGTGTGTGTGTGTGTGTGTGTGTGTGTGTGTGTGTGTGTGTGAATTTGTAATGTATTAGTATGTTTATGGGTATAAATGGGTACATTTTTTATTACATTATCATTTCTTTTATTAAATTTAGCAAGGAATTGGTGTTGACATATTTTTGGTAGTTTACCATATGTTTATTCTCTGCATTGATTTTCTGGACATGGTATTTTTCTCCTACATTGGTTTATAAGGCTATTGTTGTAGTTATTTACCCTGATGACTTTCATATCTTGTTCTAAGTTGTAGGATGATGGTTACGGTGTTTCAAGCGCTCTGTAAATATGGAACGTTTCTTTTCATACTTACATCTGGAGTGTTTTAAAATTCGTACAAGTAATACCTGTGCATACGCTTCACAACTTTGACATTCAGGTTTGTATATTCTCAGTCTCTGGAATGTTTCCTTCTTGTTTGTGGGTTGGATACTTTTGGAGAATTTGCACTATTTTTTTCTGTATGGATGGTCCCTTTCTTTTGTATATTTGTCTTTGTGTATTTTAATTTATGGCGTATGGCACGAAAAATTTATTTTATTTAGTTGTAATATATGGGATACAAAGTAATAATTATCAATATAATATTACACGCAACTGAGGACGACAGTACAACACTTAAAGATGAAAATATATTTAATGCCAGCTTAGGCGGAAAATGTTATGGCTTCAGAAATCCGCAAAACTATGGACAAAAGTAAACAGATAATAAGCCATGTTTTCATGAATAATACTTAGTTTCCTTAGCATGTGCGTGTAAATTGTTCCGTAAATCTTCTGCAGATAACCCTAAACTAGTACACCTTCCTGCCGTTGCTATAGTCTGCTGCGGTGCCAGTCTGTCACTCGTGACATACGTGCAACGGAAAAAGGATGTATTTGCGTGTGGATATAATTTTGAAACGTGGTGAGTTATGGGTGATGGATGACAGATTATTTTTGTAGCCCACTGTGCTGTTAGAGGAGAGAACTAGATTTATACAGAATGATATTTTCACTCTGCAGCGGAGTGTGCGCTCATACGAAACTTCCTGGCAGATTAAAACTGTGTCCCGGACCGAGACTTGAACTCGAGATCTTGGCTTTCGTGGGCAACTGCTCTACCAACAATTTTTTTTTAATCTCATTTTGTTCTATGTTTTTCGTTGTATTTGTTCGTAGCGGACGTCCGATGACACCCGTTCAAGTTGTTCGTTGATCTGTTCACTCAGTTTTTTTTATTACAGAGTGTAGCTAAACCCTCTGACCAAACACGCTGAGCTACCGTGCCGGCGACTGAGCTACCCAAGAACGACCCACGCCCCTCCTCACAGCTTTACTTCTGCCAGTACCTCGTCTCCTACCTTCCAAACTTAACAGAAGCTCTCCTGCAGACCTTGCAGAACTAGCACTCCTGAAAGAAAGGATAATGCGGAGACATGGCTTAGCCACAGCCTGGGGGATGTTTCCAGAATGAGATTTTCACTCTGCAGCGGAGTGTGCGCTGATATGAAACTTCCTGGTCGATTAAAACTGTGTGCCGCACTGAGACTCGAACTCGGGACCGTTGCCATTCGCGGGAAAGTGCTCTACCAACTGAGCTACCCAAGCATGACTCACTGTGAGGACGGGGCGTGAGTCGTGCTTGGGAAGCTCAGTTGGTAGAGCACTTGCCCGCGAAAGGCAAAGGTCCCGAGTTCGAGTCTCGGTCCGGCACACAGTTTTAACCTGCCAGGAAGTTTTAGATTTATACAGTTGTTTGTACGCGTTAGCCTATGTTACTGTCTCCATAACTTGTAAATTACTGTTTGATTTTCTTTAGCCAATTTTAGCTTGTCATTAAGTCGTGAATGCCCGTTTCATTCATTTGAGACAAAGTTAGCGTCTCCGTAACTTGTACACGACTGTTTCATTCACTTTAGCCAATGTTAGCTAGCCCCAAGGCGCGGGGATCTACTCGTAATTCCTGCGCGCGTAGTGAGCTGGTGTCGGTGCAGCGTTAAACAGCGGCCTGACAGCTCCCAAAATGAGGAAAGAAGGCGTCCACGTCGAGATAGGAGCGCTGCGAGGCCGGCTGCGTGGCGGCGCCCAAAATAAGCGTGATGGCCGCGCCGCAGCTGGCCGCGTGCCACGCTGCATATTACCGCCACTGCGCTCCCCACACACCTTTTGTTTCTTCCTTACCACTCTCACGTGCAAACCAAGTAAGCAGCTAAGATTCACTTCCACGTCTCTCCACACCAAAACCAGTTTTGAGCTCTGTTACACAAGGCTGGAGAACGGAATCTACCGTGACCTTGGCGGTTCCAGTAGGTATAATATGCGACAAGTCGCTGTTTGGATTAGATACCATTTATTGAACCAGTAACTATTTTTCTAGCCACTGCAGTCTCATCATCAGATAGAGTTGTTTGACATTGATCATGCAGCGGTTCGAACACTAGTTGATGGTACAATAAATCGTATTAAAAAAACAAAAAAGGGACTGGTTGCGTATTGCACCTACATAAGCCGCCCATTTTTATCACTGTTGCAGTTGGTTGTTCACAACAGATATAAGGAATCTGCCGTGACCTTGGTAAAACTACAGTCCAGAAATTCACCGCAAGCGAGTTGGTCTAAATGGCTCTGAGCACTATGGGACTTAACATCTGAGGTCAACACACACATCCATGCCCGAGGCAGGATACGAACCTGCGACCGTAGCGCGCAAGCGAGTAAATTGCACCCGTGTTCCTGGGTTCGATTCCCGGCGGGGTCAAGGATTTTCTCTGCCTCGTGATGACTGGGTGTTGTGTGCTGTCCTTAGGTTAGTTAGGTTTAAGTAGTTCTAAGTTCTATGGGACTGATGGCCATAGATGTTAGGTCCCTTAGTGCTCAGAGCCATTTGAACCATTTTTGAGTAAATTGCGGAATTCATAAATGAGGATGGTCTGAAGGTGATTTCCGCATCTTGTGAAAGCACAATTTGTATTTTTGTCGCTATTTTCTGTTGCGAGAGTGACAGAAATTGCTTCATCTTCCGTGGATCGATTTTATCAGGTTAATACAGTTAATGCTGAAGTTGATACAATGTTAAATATAAGATTCTCTCCCAAATCAGCAGATGACCATGCTGGTTTCCCCTAATAAGTTCATTACACTGACGGAGCTTAAAGTGCAGAAAATAATTTATGTATTGTAATGAAATTTCGGGGATACGTATGTCTAGGTAACACATTTAAGTTATCAACATTGCAAGATCCCAGGTTGATGTGAAAAGGAAATAAGCCGCTGCCAATTTGACATGCTGCTGCATTAAAAATCGGTGTAACCACCAGAATGTTGAAATCAAGAATGGAAACGTGCATGCATTGTGTTGTATAGGTGCAGGATGTTAGTTTGTGGGATGGGGCTCCATGCCTGTTGCACGTGATCGGTTAATAGAGGGACGCTTAACGTTGGTTATGGATGACACTGCAGTTTGTAATAGTACTTGAATTACGTAACGATTACGACACCTCACCTCAACCTCTCGATAACAGCAATGTTCTACTGTGTTTCTGTAAAATAGTTAACAAATTTCTGTAACAACATTCAGATTTTATTTCATTAATGTAGAGGTACTTACATACATCGATATGTATATATTGCAATGATATTATTCTTATGTGTATTCTTTCTTTTGTCACTATGATCTTTGACGTACTTGTAACTCTGATTTTTGGGCGCGTAAGCGGTTATTAGAGAGTCAAGCTTTGGCCGTAACGTTAAAAGGCGCAAATTGTAGTCAGTGTATGAAATGTGAACTTTAACAGTGAGGAAGATATTTTCAAGTATGTTTTATATTGTGAAGTGATGTTTTGGAACGAGTTACGTGATATTGCAACAAAAGTAATAAAAAAGAAGTGTAACTTAAATTCGGAGTGCTGATTACTTTTTTACATCACCATTGTCCTAACTTGCAAAAGTTTAATCTTCAAGAATGGTTTATGAAACACATCTATAAAACTTTTGGTTATCGCAGAACAACACATAGACCTCTTTGTATCCGAGCTTGGAATCATCACTACCTAGATTTTCGAGGATTGAGCCATGAGCTCACAACGAGACCAGCGTGGGAAGCACGAAAAGATGAGTGCCTAGTTCATCCATTATTTCAAGAAATGACTTTATTAACTGTGCTCTAATGACACCTGCCACATAATATAACTTTGTTGTTACCCGAATATGCAATATTTAGCAGCGTGACCAACACTATAATCATAATTAATTTTTGACCTTTGTTGTGGGAGGATTATTAGAACTAGTTGTCCGATGATGTCCCATACGTGGTCGATTGGTGACAGATCTGGTGATCAAGCAGGTCGAGGCAATATTTTGACACTCTGTAGAGCATGTTAGGCTACAACAGCGGTTTGTGGGCGAACGTTATCCTGTTGGAAAGCACTCCCTGGAATCCCGTTCAAGAATGGCAGCACAACAGGTCGAAACACAAGATTAACGTACAAATCTGCAATCAGGGTGCGTGGGATAACCACGACAGTGCTCTTGATGGCATACGAAATCGCACCCCAGCCCATAACCCCAGGTGCAGATCCAGTGTGTCTAGCACGCAGAAAGGCTGGTTGTAAGGCCTCAATTGGCCTCCTCCTAATCAAACACGGCCACCGCTGGTGGCGTGGCAGAACCAGGCTTCATCAGAAAAAAACAACAGGCCCCAACGTGCCCTCCAATGTGCTCTCGCTTGATACCACTGAAGCCACTGGTTTGGAATCATCGGAATGCACGGTACAGGGCGTCTGGCTTGGAGCTGTCCTTGTAGTAACCGATTTGTAACAGCTTTTTGTGTCACTTAAGTGTTAACTGCCGCTGCTAAACGTTCTCTATAGGTCCAGTACGATGCACCAGAGCCATACGTCGAACACGATACTCTACCCTCTCGGTAGTGCCACGTGTCCGTCCGGAGCCAGGTCTGCTTACGACTGTACATTCTCGTGAGCACCGCTGCCAGCAATCATGTACAGTGGTTACATTCCTGCCAAGTCTTTCTGAAAAAGTGAAGGAACATGCAGCTTCTCGCAACTCTATTACACGACCTCGTTCAAACTCAGCGATGTGTTGATAATGGCATGCATGTAGCTTTAACGACATTCTTGTCTAGCATCAGCTAACTAACTCCAATCTCACAGGTAACTAATGCTCAGAACCGTTATAGCGTGTATTTAAAGGAAACCTGATTTGCATCCTCATACTGACGCACCTAGCGCCATTCCTATGAGACGGACGCGAAATCTGAATACACTCCTGGAAATTGAAATAAGAACACCGTGAATTCATTGTCCCAGTAAGGGGAAACTTTATTGACACATTCCTGGGGTCAGATACATCACATGATCACACTGACAGAACCACAGGCACATAGACACAGGCAACAGAGCATGCACAATGTCGGCACTAGTACAGTGTATATCCACCTTTCGCAGCAATGCAGGCTGCTATTCTCCTATGGAGACGATCGTAGAGATGCTGGATGTAGTCCTGTGGAACGGCTAGCCATTCCATTTCCACCTGGCACCTCAGTTGGACCAGCGTTCGTGCTGGACGTGCAGACCGCGTGAGACGACGCTTCATCCAGTCTCAAACATGCTCAATGGGGGACAGATCCGGAGATCTTGCTGGCCAGGGTAGTTGACTTACACCTTCTAGAGCACGTTGGGTGGCACGGGATACATGCGGACGTGCATTGTCCTGTTGGAACAACAAGTTCCCTTGCCGGTCTAGGAATGGTAGAATGATGGGTTCGATGACGGTTTGGGTGTACCGTGCACTATTCAGTGTCCCCTCGACGATCACCAGAGGTGTACGGCCAGTGTAGGAGATCGCTCCCCACACCATGATGCCGGGTGTTGGCCCTGTGTGCCTCGATCGTATGCAGTCCTGATTGTGGCGCTCACCTGCACGGCGCCAAACACGCATACGACCATCATTGGCACCAAGGCAGAAGCGACTCTCATCGCTGAAGACGACACGTCTCCATTCGTCCCTCCATTCACGCCTGTCGCGACACCACTGGAGGCGGGCTGCACGATGTTGGGGCGTGAGCGGAAGACGGCCTAACGGTGTGCGGGACCGTAGCCCAGCTTCATGGAGACGGTTGCGAATGGTCCTCGCCGATACCCCAGGAGCAACAGTGTCCCTAATTTGGTGGGAAGTGGCGGTGCGGTCCCCTACGGCACTGCGTAGGATCCTACGGTCTTGGCGTGCATCCGTGCGTCGCTGCGGTCCGGTCTCAGGTCGACTGGAACGTGCACCTTCCGCCGACCACTGGCGACAACATCGATGTACTGTGGGGACCTCACGCCCCACGTGTTGAGCAATTCGGCGGTACGTCCACCCGGCCTCCCGCATGCCCACTATACGCCCTCGCTCAAAGTCCGTCAACTGCACATACGGTTCACGTCCACGCTGTCGCGGCATGCTACCAGTGTTAAAGACTGCGATGGAGCTCCGTATGCCACGGCAAACTGGCTGACACTGACGGCGGCGGTGCACAAATGCTGCGCAACTAGCGCCATTCGACGGCCAACACCGCGGTTCCTGGTGTGTCCGCTGTGCCGTGCGCGTGATCATTGCTTGTACAGCCCTCTCGCAGTGTCCGGAGCAAGTATGGTGGGTCTGACACACCGGTGTCAATGTGTTCTTTTTTCCATTTCCAGGAGTGTAGATATCATATTTCAGATGTAGAAACTTTCGTTTATTTCTCACGACTCGTTCTTGTCGTTGAGATGTTTTACCGTCAGTGTACTTCAGCAAAAGATACAATACATATGGATACAGTAGCCAAAGTGGGAATCACATTTCTACACTCAAATAATGACCTCTAAACATTTCGTACTTTGAATGCAACTGTTTTGTTTCTGCGTAGTTTACAAAAGTCTGGAAGTTTAGCTACTGGCTCTCACTTTGACGCCATATGTTACCTAGGATTGAAGATGAATATTCATTAGAGTGGACATCAGTACTTGCTAGAGCTTAACTTTGAAGGATGAGTACATATGCTGAGAGATTTAGTCGAGTGTCGGAAAAAATATCGACCAGCCACATCGGTGAGGGAATTAGCTTTGCATATAAAGCTACGAGGTAAAAAGTAACTAGTAATCGGTTGTCATATTACTTCATGAATATTGGGACGTTGTGGCTAAAGCCTGACGTGCACTCGGGAGAGTACCGCCCAGTACAGCACGAGGGTAGTGAATCTGAAACCACTGAGACTTAGTGTCTACGATCACTTATAGATATTCCTAGCATTTTGAACATCGAGCTGATGTCCTGTACAACCCTAATATGAAATCGCCTCTGAATATCGCATTTGGTCCGAGACTGAGTTAACATGAGCTGAGAGCGGAGTAAATCAAATTCATAATTTCGTTACCTCGCTCCTGGAGGAATGACATAGGCAAATCGCGCCTCCAAGGGGTCCCTATGCCAGCATGACTGGTGACCAGCAGGACACGGCACCCTTGTTTCTTTCCTAGTGGCAGTGTAGGGCAGTCTTGTCTTTGAAGTTGCTAGCTATAGCCGGCGGGGGTGGCCAAGCGGTTTTAGACGCTACAGTCTGGAGACGCGCGACCGCTACGGTCGCAGGTTCGAATCCTGCCTCGGGCATGGATGTGTGTGATGTCCTTAGGTTAGTTAGGTTTAAGTGGTTCTAAGTTCTAGGGGACTGATAACCTCTGAAGTTAAGTCCCATAGTACTCAGAGCCATTTGAACCATTTTTTGCTAGATATACAAAGAAGACCTAGCGGCCGCGGAAGCATATTCGTCATGATGGTTTGCGCAATTTCTTTTTAACGTAACCTGCCGGGAGATCCATCCGCTTATCTGTCGTTCCGGCGTGTTGATGCGTGATCAAGAAACATAACGTTTTTTAAATCAATTGTCCGCTATCGTAGCTAACATTTTTAGTACTTGAAAGTTGAGAACTATAATGAAATCTGATAGGTAGTTCTTCAGTTCTTCAGTAGCACACTGATGTGTCCAGTACATCTTCTAATACATTCAACTGCCGTTATATCAGCCCATCAATTTATATGAATTACTAATTAAACATGTAATCAACGTCTTAAAACAAGTGATCTATTCTACATTCATATCTCAATAACCCCTTATATTTCGTGCTACCTTCTCCGTATTTCTCAGAGAAATGAGACTTCTCTTGGAAAATTTGGAGAAAATTACCGATGAAAAAAAAATGCTACTGGCGTCCCACTATACAAACGTATCTGAAATAAGGTGGGCCGATATGGACAAGAATACTTCCGAAAGTACAGCTCTTTAAATCAGCCAGAGCATTACAAACTAACAATATGGCGCTTACACTATCTCATCAAACGTACCCAGACGATCTTTTGTATTGCAAAATTGACCACTACTTTCCACGATAGGCGGACCCGCCAGTGTTAAAGGAGGCTAATGATGTTCGTAGAGTAACAGTAACAGCAGAATCTGTCTGTTGACTATTCATTGGATGTTACGTGAGTAAAAAATCCATCAGGGACATTTCTAAAGCTGCCTATGTGAGTCTGAATGTGAAGTGGAAACACGAAGGAACAACCATAGCTAAAGCAAAATCGGGCAGACCTCATCTGCTGACGGACAGGGACCGCCGAGCATGGCGGAATCCGTTCGTAAGAGATCCATGAATCATGCCATATCCTGTGGAAATCCAGTGGAACAGTTTGCGTTTCTCAAATGCCTGGAGAACAAAACCTGCCATCGTGTGTAGTACCGACAGGGTACTACCAAGGAGGTGGTGTTACATTATATGGTTGGTTTTCGTGGTTAGTGTTGGTCTGCTGATTGCGCTTAATTTTGAGACATGTGGAAAAATATGCAGCATTATGCACCGAGTACAATAGAGAAACAATTCAGAGTCGTTGATTCTTTGTATCAGCATGAAAATTCATTGTGCCATAAAGCGAAATCTATGAGATAATGCTTTGTGGGCACTAACATTTCTGAAATGGACTATCCTGTCCAGAGTCCCGACCTGAATCCAATGGGATCCCTTTGGAATGACTCAGAACATGGACTTTGCTCCATACGGAGGCGTCCAACATCACTACCACCTCTGGTTTGGGCTCTTGAGGAAGAATGGACTGCTGTCCCTCCACAGGCATTCAGAGTCCTCATTGAAAGTCTCGCCAGCAGAGTTCAATCCGTCGTAATGGCGAAGGATGGGCACATCCCATATTAATGTCCACTAATAGGTATCCAAATTCTAAAATAGTTAAAGTGGCTCTGAGCACTATGGGACTTAACATCTGAGGTCATCAGTCCAACAGACTTAGAACAACTTAAACCTAACTAACCTAAGGACATCACACACATCCATGCCCGAGGCAGGATTCGAACCTGCGACAGTAGCAGCAGCGCGGTTCCGGACTGAAGCGCCCAGAACCGCTCTGCCACAACGGCCGGCTATCCAAATTATTTCGGTGATTTTAAGAGTGAGCGTATTTGGGCTAATCGACCTGTTACTCGTGTGGTATCGATTCAGCTCGCTACGGTGTTATGTGGGCGAATGCTTCAGAAAGGATAAATTTACTGTTATCCGCTTACTACATAAGTGAAAACGCTGTCCGTGTGTACCACAGTAATGTTTCCATAATATACAGGATGTTACAAAAAGGTACGACCAAACTTTCAGGAAACACTCCTCACACACAAAGAAAGAAAATATGTTATGTGGACATGTGTCCGGAAACGCTTACTTTCCATGTTAGAGCTCATTTTATTACTTCTCTTCAAATCACATTAATCATGGAATGGAAACACACAGCAACAGAACGTACCAGCGTGACTTCAAACACTTTGTTACAGGAAATGTTCAAAATGTCCTCCGTTAGCGAGGATACATGCATCCACCCTCCATCGCATGGAATCGCTGATGCGCTGATGCAGCCCTGGAGAATGGCGTACTGTATCACAGCCGTCCACAATACGAGCACGGAGAGTGTCTACATCCGGTACCGGGGTTGCGTAGACAAGAGCTTTCAAATGCCCCCATAAATGAAAGTCAAGAGGGTTGAGGTCAGGAGAGCGTGGAGGCTATGAAATTGGTCTGCCTCTACCGATCCATCGATCACCGAATCTGTTGTTGAGAAGCGTACGAACACTTCGACTGAAACGTGCAGGAGCTCCATGGTGCATGAACCACATGTTGTGTCGTACTTGTAAAGGCACATGTTCTTGCATCACAGGTAGAGTATCCCGTATGAAATCATGATAACGTGCTACATTGAGAGTAGGTTGAAGAACATGGGGCCCAATCAGGATATCACCAACAATGCGTGCCCAAACGTTCACAGAAAATCTGTGTTGATGACGTGATGGCACAATTGCGTGCGGATTCTCGTCAGCACACACGTGTTGATTGTGAAAATTTACAATTTGAGCACGTTGGAATGAAGCCTCATCCGTAAAGAGACCATTTGCACTGAAATGAGGATTGACACATTGTTGGATGAACCATTCGCAGAAGTGTACCCGTGGAGGCCAATCAGCTGCTGATGGTGCCTGCACACGCTGTACATGGTACCGGAACAACTGGTTCTCCTGTAGCACTCTCCATACAGTGACGTGGTCAACGTTACCTTGTACAGCAGCAACTTCTCTGACGCTGACATTAGGGTTATCGTCAACTGCACGAAGAATTTCCTCGTCCATTGCAGGTGTCGTCGTCGTTCTAGGTCTTCCCCAGTCGCGAGCCGTTGGCTGGAATGTTCCGTGCTCCCTAAGACGCCGATCAATTGCTTCGAACGTCTTCCTGTCGGGACACCTTAGTTCTAGAAATCTGTCTCGATACAAACGTACCGCGCCACGGCTATTGCCCCGTGCTAATCCATACCATCAAACGGGCATCTGCCAACTCCGCATTTATAAACATTGCACTGACTGCAAAACCACGTTCGTGATGAACACTAACCTGTTGATGCTACGTACTGGTGTGCTTGATGCTAGTACTGTAGAGGAATGACTCGCATGTCAACACAAGCACCGAAGTCAACATTACCTTCCTTCAAGTGGGCCAACTGGCGGTGAATCGATGAAGTACAGTACATACTGACGAAACTAAAATGAGCTCTAATATGGAAATTAAGCGTTTCCGGACACATGTCCACATAACATCTTTTCTTTATTTGTGTGTGAGGAATGTTTCCTGAAAGTTTGGCCGTACCTTTTTGTAACACCCTGTATGTTCCTAGGGGCATACGTATGAGTACATAATTCAAAGATAAAGAAGTTCTACAATGTGTTCAAAACGAAAGTTCCATTCTTTATAGCACCAGAATGCGTGTGTGAGGAACAAGTGAGTAAGGGCGAGGGGCTAGTATACAGCGATGAGTAGAATTACTGCAACTGCTTAGGACTAGTACGTCAGAGTACCTCGAAGATGTCTGCCGCAGGCTCGAATGTTGGTATGCATGTCACTGTCCAGAAATGGGTCAGTCTTCAATGGGCACGTGAACGGCGGCGCTGAGTGCGTAAATATAGTTCGTTCTGACGAGTCCCGCTACAGCTTGGCCTACAGTAATGGCCACAAATGACTCTATAGCAGTGACAACTGTATGGCAACATGCGCTTCTGAGTAGCATAGAGGGCAAGAAACTGGGATAATTTGTAATGTCACGGGATTCAATATTTGATCTCGACTTATACTCCCCACTACGACAAGGATGTCAGAGGCAGTGGTACTGTTCTCACTTGCTTTATTGTAGCAGTCACTGTCGGTACACGTGGGATGACTACTGTATAAGCCATTATTAATAGTATTAGTAGCAGTTTTTGCTGTATTAGCAGTAGCATTGCTATTATTATTACTATTAGTTCTCAGTCTGTACTGTTAGGATAAATGACCTAAGATGTAAACAAATCTTGTAGCACATCATCCTTACTGTTATATTACTGCCATTAACATTACAACTGGTAGTATCATAACTGTTGTCATTACTCCTCATGTAAGCTGTAATGGAAAACGATTTTTATGCATAAGATCTAAGAGAGAGTCTTCAAGATCAGGTTAAATAAATTAGCAATCAGAAATATGAATTATATACTAGGTTGGCAACTTGCTCATCGTGGTCTTCCAGGAAGCATAGTGACGCGTCAGTGCTTCACATACAAAGTAGGGCCTTTTGGATTCCATACCAGGGCATATAGAGACTCTTTTGTAGTATGTAAAAGTTTCGTAAGATACTGAATTCTCAAAGTCAAAGATCACTTAGAGCTCTGTGCTGCCAATGATTTATGTTCTCTCATTTACCGAAGATGGGATGCCAGTTTCATTTCAGGCATGTGTATATTTCTTAAGGTTTGTATTTTACAGCCGTTAGTTGTATCAAAAGCGTTACATATATTTTCCGCGGCGATACTAGCACAAAGATATCAGAGCAGTATCGAAGCACCCTGTAGTACTCAAGTACAAAACACTAAGTATTAGTGGAATTCTTTCGGGGAAACGAGCTGATAGCACGAGAGAAATTTGTTTGGTAGCCTTGGGACGGGGAGCGACCTGTGGAGAGCCGTATGTCTGTCTTCTGGAAGCAGAGTGCTCCTAGACAAGGACACTCGCGCTTTGCTGGGACGACAGGCGCAATATGTGGGACACTGAGGCTTCCGCTAAACAATTTAGAGTGCCCCTAAAAATAGAGCCGACTGCCAGTATGGCTGCAAGTGCTGGCGCCATGCTTACAGCGTGTACCCCAAGTTAAATTTAGCGAGGGAGCAAAGGTGTGCTCGAGGACGGACCCTGACCCTGCGGGGAACACTTTCGCCGGAATCGTCATGTCAACTGCTGGCAACGTGCGTGCCTTGATCTAATGGTACCTCACCGAAAACCTACAGACTGCTTGTACCACCTCCCAAGATTAGCGTCTTCGTTTGCACTTAAGCAGTACTCACGCGACACATGAATGCAACCGAGACGTGTCTGACAACGCACAGCAGACATACCCGATCTGCGACGACAGCTATCTTCAGCGGCAGTTGACGACATTATATGACGCACCTTTCTCGATAAGGGACACGTGCGAAAGAGCTGCGTACACTGAATTTGAAATTATCGAAGATGAGCGGGGAACGTCCAGAACACTATGGGGAAATAATTGATTTCAAGGTCACTTAACATGTTTAAAAGAATGATTGAAAGGTATCCATTTCCTGCGAGACATAGTGATGGGACAACCGATTAGTTTTAACAACCGATTGTAGTGTTTTATTTTTTTTTTACGTCCGTTACATGATTGTTTCCAATTCTACATTTACATAGATACTCCGGAAGCCACCGTAAGACGCGTGGCGGAGGGTACCAGGTACCCGTACTTTTCATTTTCCCACCTGTTCCACTCGCAAATAGAGCGAGGGAAAAACGACTATCTGTACGCCCTCGTATGAGCCCTGATTTATCGTATCTTATCTTTGTGGTCCTTACGCGCGATGTATGTTGGCGGCAGCAGAATCGTTCGGCTGTCAGCTTCAGATGCCGGTTCTCTAAATTTTCTCAATAGCGTTTCTCGAAAAGAACGCCGCTTTCCCTCCAGAGATTCCCATTTGAGTTCCCGAAGCAACTCCGTAACACTAATGTTTTGTTCGAACCTATCTGTAACAAATCTAGCAGCCCTCCTCTGAATTGCTTCGATGTCTTCCTTCAATCTGATTTGGTACGGATCACAAACACTCGAGCAGTACTCAAGAATAAGTCGCGCCAGCGTCCTGTATGCGGTCTCCTATACAGATGAACCTCTCTTTCCTAAAATTCTCCCAGTAAACCGAAGTCGACCATTTGCCTCCCCTACCACAGCTTTCACTTGTTCGTTCCATCTCATATCGCTTTGCAACGTTACGCCCAGATATTTAAACGACTTGACTGTGTCAAGCTGGATACTAGTGATACTGTATCCTAACATTACAGGTTTGTTCCTCCTACTCAGCCGCATTAACTTACATTTTTCCACATTTAGGGCTAGCTGCCATTCATCAAACCAACTGGAAATTTTGTATAAATCGTCTTGTATCTTCCTAAGGACACTCACCGTTGACAGCTTACCGTACACCACGGCATCATCACCGAAAAACTGCAAACTGCTGCCCACACCGAGCGAGGTGGCGCAGTGGTTAGACACTGGATTCGCATTCGGGAGGACGACGGTTAAAGCCCGCGTCCGGCCATCCTGATTTAGGTTTTCCGTGATTTCCCTAAATCGCACCAGGAAAATGCCGGGATTATTCCTTTGAAAGGGCACTGCCGACTTCCTTCCCCGTCCTTCCCTAATCCGATGAGACCGATGACCTCGCTGTCTGGTCTCCTTCCCCAAAGAACCCAACCCAACACTGTCCGCCAAATCATTTACGTATAGAGAGTACAACAGCGGTCGTATTACACTTCTCTAGGGCACTCCTGACAATACCCTCTGATGAACGCTCGCCGCCCATGGCAACATACTGGGTTCTATTATTTAAGAAGGCTTCGAGCCACTCATATATCGGTGAACTTATTCCATATGCTCGTACCTTCTTTAACAACCCGCAATGGAGCACCGTGTCAAATGCTTTCCGGAAATACAGAAATATGGAACCGTCCCGTTGCCCTTCATGCATAGGTATCAGTATATCATGTGAGAAAAGGGCAAGTTGAGTTTCGTACGAGCGATGCTTTCTAAAACCATGCCAATTCGTGGAAATAAGCTACTTATCCTCAAGAAAGTTTATTATATTCGAACTGTGAATGTGTTCAAGGTTTCTACAGCAAACAGAAGTTAGTGATATTGGTGTGTAATTCTGCGGGTACTTTATTTTATCTTTCTTTTATAGTGGAATCACCCGCGCTACAATTTAATTTGTCTCTGGGTTTCTGTGATTTCACTTACACTCCTTACTTTTGTCCATTGCTTTCACTGTTGCTTCCGTGAGTGTGTTACTTTAATATTAATTTACAAATTTTGTTTTTTTATTTCACTTACTTATGTTTCCAGCCTTTCGGTTATATATGAAGCATGACTAAGGATGATCACTTTCATAAAAACAAATAACTTATCTTATTTCAAGGAGAGGTGCATAATAATTATGTTTCTAGAAATTAAATGTTTTCAAAACTAAGGTAGTTATTTGTATAAATACTCATATTTTGTCCTTCTGGTGTTAACAATTGATTTTTGGTTGGTTTTAAAAGGTTTATAGCTGGCTCTACATTATCAATTCCTGTTTAAATAAATGAACACAGACTTTCTTATTTAAATTCACTTAAGTTCTGTCTCTCACTTACCGCTGATTTGCTCCCATAATCGATCATTCTTTTTAGGTAAATACTGCAATGATGTGAAAAGAAAGCACATAGGTTGTAACATTTTTAATTGTTCAGTTACTTAACTACTAGCTTTTTAAGCATATATTGTCACTTTTTTCGAGTGAAGTATTTGTTATAATTCGTTAATCTTATTTGTATTCCTTTAATTAATGTAGTTTCACAATGTATATCATCCGTGTAGATACTGTATACGAGGGTTGTCCATAAAGTAAGTTCCGATCGATCGCTAAATGGAAACCACAGAGAAAATCAGAAACATTTTATTTGAAAGATTTAGCTACGCTTTCCAGATACTTCTCTACATAGTCGCCGCTCCGACTTAGACATTTGTCGGAGCGTTATAACTAGAATTCCAACACCATCGTCATAGAAGGCAGCCGCCAGTGCTTTCCGATAATTCTCTACGCTGGTCTACAGCGCGTAGCCTGTGCCCAAGTGTTGTCTTCATATGCAGCGTTTCATGTGAACAGAGCTGATACTCAGGACGAGCCAAATAGGGTTGTGTTGTGGGTGATCGAACACTTCCCATATAAAAGGCTGCAAGTGCATCTTCACGGCCTCTGCAGAGTGCAGTTGAGAATTGCCATGGAGAGGGTAGTGCGTGGCAGTTGTGTTAGGTGGGCTGCATTAATTAAGACGAAGCCTCTCAGCGTGCCCTCCTTCTTGGTGGGAGACGTCGTTGTTCTAGGCACCTTTAATTAGAGACACTACCCAACACATCTGTGCAAAGTTTCATCGGGTTTTCACAGTGGTGTCCATTTCACAACCGATCGGAACTTACTTTCTGGACAATCCTCATATCACGCAGAATTTATGTTTTAGCTAGTCAAATTACTTCTTTCATTCCCACACCACTAAACGTATCGGCATTTTGGTCGAGACTAAGATCATTATTAAGTAAAGGTCTGTTCCTGAACATGGATGAAAAGTGAACTAAAACCTACTTATTTTCAATCCGTAAAAATCAAACCTCGGACGAGTGACGACAGGTGATAGGAGTTCTGTCGACATGAATGACTTAACAACACCAAAACGATTGAATTTTTTCATTCGGTTGCTCCAAAAGAGTGATTTCACAGAAAGGAATGAATGAATGAATAGTCCAACAAAACTTAAACTACAGCCTACTGAAATGATTGTTTTCATTCATTTGTTTCCATCACTCCCAAGGCGGCACGTCATTGAAACAGCAGTGAACCAGTAAACAAAGGTTGAAACTGTCCACAAAATTCGTCAGCGTATGTAAAATTCCTCCGACGCTTCGACCAATGTTACAAATGGCCTTGATCAGGGAAGGCCATTTGCAATGACAGCTTCCGTGAGAGCCTATATTTACCAATTTTGAAACATAAGTGAAAACTTTAGACTGTATATTCGATCTTGGAAATTCATGATGAAAACAGTATTTCATATATGATGCAAGCGCAGATTCGGTCGTTGTGTGGAAACCTAAACCCCTTTAGGTAGACTCCCAGCGAGAGTGTGGCAGGTAGACATCCATGTGTTGGGGCTGGTGGGGGAGAAGGCTCATAAGGGGCACGAACCCATCCCTTCCCACCTCCAAATTAATTTTTTCTAATAAATTTTTAATTTTAATGGATATAGATTACAAAGATTCTTAAATAATTTTCGTAGAATAAAGTAGCATTAACTCTGCCTAAAAAGACTAGGATTTATAGATAATTACAAACTATTTTTAACACAGGACCCTGAGCCCACGAACAGAATCAGCAAACGACAGTAAGTTCAGTAAGGCCAGAATGAAAGGGAAAGGCCCTTTGCTAAGAAGAAAATAACACAAACGCTGACTTTCTGATCATAAGAGGAAAGGTCTGAGTTAAATAGTACGAGGGTTGTCCAGAAAGTAAGTTCCGATTGGCCGCGAAATGAAAGCCACAGTGAAAACCATAAACGTTTTATTTGCAACAGTTAGGTACATCTTCCACCCACTTCACTACATAGTCGCCGCTCCAACTTCGAGTTCTGTCGTAGTGTTGTATCAACTTTCTAATATCCTCGTCTGAGAAAGCAAACGCCTGTGATTTCGGCCAGTTGTTTGCACTGATATGCAGCTCCTTGTCTGAGGAAAAATTTTGTCTTCATAGCCAGCGATTCTTGTGAGCAGAGATGAGACTCAGGGGGAGCCAATTACGGACTGTATTGTGGGTGATCAAACACTTATCATCGGAAACGCTGCAGGAGCGTCTTCAATTGGCCCTGCAGTGTGCGGCCGAGAATTGGCGTGAAGAAGGAACTGCTCGACAGTTGTGATATGTGGGCTGCATGACACAGGCGAAATCTCTAACCAGGCCCTCATACTTGGTGGGAGATGCTATTCCCTATGCGTCTTTACGTGCTCTCTGTTCACTCAAAACTGAAAAGAACGACGTGACACGATCGACAGGCATACTAGAGACACTGCCCAACACATCTGTGCAAAGCTTTACCGGATTTTACCAGTGGCTTCCATTTCGTGATCGATCGGAACGTACTTTCTGGAAAACCCTCGTATTACCGCCATTTGCAGTCTCATAGCCACAGACTGTAGACCTGTAGTCACAATCGTAGCACTAAGTGAAATACTGATAATAACGAATGCACACTTTGATTTTATATCGTGTAGAGTATTGTTTTTGTAAACCGGAAGAGATGACAATAAAAGCACTTAGTTGTTGTGCCAAAGAAGGAAGATGAATCTCTGGTGTGTAAACTTAAATGTATGTAGGTGAGTTATTCAGCCGTCTGAGAGTTGGTATGGGGTGATGTAAATTTGTTTGTGTACCTGAGAGTTAGCCGGTGAGCTTAGCGCCCAGGGCGCGGCGAGGCAGGCCCTGCTGATGTGACCAATGCTGGTGAGTCCAAGTACAAAGGCGAGCAGCGTGTAGGTGGAAATTAGAATTCCCAGAGAGGAGAGCGTAAGGTATGCGGTTGGTCACATGGGTAAGGTGGAGAAGATGCACCAGCAATGGCAGAGTATAATGCAGTCTGAAATAAGTTGATTTCCAACTCTTAGAAATTCAGTAATAAATCACAGTTACATAGTAAAGCAAATCTGAATACATCTGTGATCTCAGAAAAATGAGGAACCTCCAATGAAACAATAATATTTTTAATAACTTAAAAGTTACGAAAGTTAAGATTTTACAGTGACCAAATATTTTCTCATTAAACTTAGAATTAACAATTTTTAACACTTCATGCAATTCAAACAAACGTTATCTCAGATGACAACATTGCAGTATTGCCATCATCCCTGAAAGCCACATATGTGTAACTATTTTGTTTATTAATCTACTAAGTTTTTATACCATTTTCATTACGCAAAGGTTTGTCAGAAAATCACATCTCCAACAACAACCACAGCAACTGAATGCAGCATAATACCTCTTATCTGGTCATATTTGTATAGTTATTTCAGGAATATTTTACTATACTTAACTGTAACTTTATTTAAATATGAGTACCTTTGATATTAGCAACCATAATAATTTAACAAGTGGTCAGTTGCAGGTGTTAGCTGATACCACACTTGAAAAGCATGCCAAAAGACACTTCTATCAAGCAGACCTACGTAATTGTTGCAAATATTTTTAAAACAAGTTACTGTCACTTTAAGCGAGTGCACATGCATAAGATGCTGGCTTATTTATTTCTGAACAAACTACTATTTACATTTATTCTAAATGCTCTGAATGTGACCAAATGTTTATAACATTGTTTTTATTAAATATTGTCACAATACAATAGTTTAACGTGGAAAGTAGTAAAGCTTAAGCAAATCACGTCTTTTGGTGGGGATGACCTTCAGCCAGGGAAGAAGTAGGCAGTGGCAGAACACTACTGGGGCAGAGTGGGGACAGATGCTTTTGAGTGGAGAGCTCAAGGGAACTATTTGAGAGAGTTGTTACATTAGATCTGGAAGAAGACAGACATACCGGAGGTAATGTGCGAGATTCGGTGGTATAGTTGAAATATTATGGGTGCTGAACGGCCGCTGTAATACTTTAACTTTTGAAGGAACTTTAACTTTCGCGAGTTCTAAATGTGCTGCAGCGCAGAAATTTAACTTTGGCGGAATTGAGACTGAAACGTCCACTTAGAAAAATTATACATGACTGTGCTTAAACTGACACACAATATTTTTAGCGCAACACAATCTGACTTTCAATAATCCCTACAAAAGAATGGCCCTGACTAACATTAACCTATACCTCTCACAAATCACTTACCTCACAAAAAATCTTCGTTACTCGAACTACTGCAATACAGCGAGCACCACTACTGCCAGCTAAATAAAAGATTATAACTAAGGAAGGCACTAACTACTGATAGGTATAGTTAGCAAATGAAAGATTTTAATAGAGAACAAACAATGTATTTACCTCACTAGTCATAATATATATAGCAGTTCATGACACCAATTCTTACAAATTTCAAAACTCCGCCATCTCTCTCCCCACGTCCACCACTGCTGGCGGCTCACCTCCAACTGCGCAACGCTACGCGCTGTTAGCATCCAGCTGCCGCTGCCCAACACTACAATGGCAGACAACAATGCAGACTAAACACAGACTGCACACGGCACAGCCAGTGATTTTTTTCATACCGAGCGCTATGTGGCGTTACCAATAAGAAAACCTAAACAGCCTACTTACATAGCCCCCATGCTCCCCACAAAAAATATTTACAAATTGTTTTGGGCAGTGGCCAATAATGATTTGATAAAATTTTTCATAATTACTATAACAAAGATATCAAATACACACACTTATTGATACAATGTTGGTCAGAAGCTAAAATTTTCTCACAGTCCATAAAGACAGTCCTGATCGTTCATCACAGTAAAATTGCAGTGTTTTTTTCAAAGTCTGAGCAATAAAAGAAATTGCACTTGGAAGTAGTGGATTTCTAAGCAGTCTTGAAGAAGTAGTGTTGTCCTTCCAACGAAAGACAGTGCTGACTCTTGACATGCAGACAGGTAATGGGCCACAACAGAGCAAACCCACAGCAGAGTCAGTCCAAGTTTTGAAGAATATTGGTAGGTAGGTCGTCACAGAGTAGACCCATTGTAGTCCTGGTAGAGATTATGGTATTGGTGGGCCACCAGAGTTGCAGACCCACTGCAGTCCTTGTAGAAATAATGGTATTGGTGGGTCATCAAAGGTGTAGACCCACTGTAGTCCTTGTAGAGATGGCCAGCAGCCATATGTTTGACTGTGCATGCGCACAATCACCATTGAAGAGTCTTGCAGATAATATAGCAAGTCCATAACCACCACTTGTGCACTCACAAAAATTGTTTTTGAAATGTCCTTACAACCAGCAATGCTGTTATCCAGTCCCTTACTGAATTATTAACAATCGTGCAAACACTATCAGTCCCTACTTCTCAAATATTGTCCATATACTGTGACCAACAGAAACGTGTGCAGTGAAATGTAATTTACAAGTTACTTAATTTGATGAACTGGTGTCAATTACAAATTTATAACGTGAGAATACAATAACAAAGGTACAAAAAAAATCATTAAAGAACATAATAGTACAGATAACATTTGCAGTAATACAGGCTTTACAAAAGAATCGAAATAACATATACATCAGTGTTACAAAAATTACGACATAAGTACATACATAAAAGATCAGAATAACTTTTGAAACATCAACTTCACACATGACCATTAGAACAAAACAGAATAAATAATGTTTAAACATCTTTACAAAGTAAATAGCATGTTATTAATGCAAATTATATTTGAGGATAACAGTATTTCTCATCATAGTGAATGTAGCTTAGTATTAGAAGAGAAAAAATTCTATGAAACAGTACACAGAGACAGGAAGAAAACAAATACACAAGGGTAAACAAACAAATAGTGGGATAACACAAGGAAAGGACAGGGTTTGTTTTACTGCAGTATTTTGCAAACAAAACTTTATTTACTTCTCGGAGATCTCCCTTCGTTCTTCATTATTTCCAAGAAGTCTTATCTATACCTGATTTCTGTACTTTTTTCATATAACTTCTCAATGCATTTCTTCCAATCCATCGCAAATCATTCTCTTATATAGGCTACCCCCTCTTAAGCTAACTTAAATCTACTGAGCCCAGATGCTTAACTAAGGGATGAGGCAATGCAGCAGCACAAAACAATTTACACAAAAAGCAATGATAAAAAAATGGAAATTGGCAAAAAAAGGCAGCAATATTACAACTAACATAAGGCAATGCGCAGCAAACAAGAAAAATAAATCAGTAGTAAAACTAGCTTAACAGAGTAATACAAAGTGATATTTAGTAGCACTATGCCAGGAAAACAGCAGCAGCAAATGCAGTAACTTATATCTAAACATGGTAAAGCTCAAGCAGAAAAATATTGCACTAAAGACAACAATGCAGATAAGGGAAATGTATATTCACATCTTAATGTCTATATAATTAAAGTGGTGCACCACGAAAACTTATTGTAAAAAAAATATTACCATGTACTTGAAAAGAAAATTCTGTATGCAATTCCTGTGAAGGGAAATGTCTTTTTGAGCTCCTTCCTTTTTTTAAGTACATCATAAAGTTATTATTTACTGGATCTGTAGGCATAAAATATTTATATTAGTACATCCATTATATTTTATAGTAACCAATGCTGCAGTGCAGCTAGAAACTAGGTATTAAACAAAATAGGCAAAACAAGGCGTGAAACGTCATTCACTAGCCATATGGCGTTTCATAAAGCAGTAAACAATTTTTCAACTAGCAAGACAATAGACGTGAAATGTTTCTCGTCGTTTCATTAGGCATTTTAATGAATATCATCAATTAAGAGCTCCACAGTATAATCATATGTTTTTAAGTTTGAGCGTGTCGTATTTGCGATGCTTTCTACAAAGGAATGACAATAGCGAGGATAATGACCTCCTTTTTTTTTCTACCTGTGCCTCTGACAGGCACACACTAATGACTTTTTCTCAAGGCGGCTGGCACACCTGGCCGCTCACAACGCATTACGTCACGGTCACTTACCTTTCTTACCGAAATATTTACGGCACCAGTTTCCGCTACAGTGGCAGTCTCATATAAAAAATGTCACAGGTCAAGAAATTGTGTTACACATCTGTAGAAACAAAATCCTATTGATATAACAGTGCTAAAAAAAATTTCGTCGGCATTGTAATACATTCAGGCATGTACACACATTTCATAACTCTTAAAGTACGATTCTTGGTTTCCAACAACCTTTTTCACAAACCAGAGTCCCTAACCACTACTCATTATTCCTTACCTTATTCGTCGACACTTCTTCAATATTTCATCATAACAGATACGTAGCATAACCAAATAACTCATATAGCATCAGCTTAAACATACTTCAGCAGCATAATTCACATCGTCGTCGTAATAATAACATCATAACACCTCAGTCAACCCTCTAAATCGTCGTAGCTTCCTCCAATAATTTCAAAACCTAATAAAAATTCTCTGCTCATGTCAAAAGTGTCAACTACCTCAAACGTACTTTAAACATCATGATCCGATACCAAATACATCATTCAAAGCTCTCATAGCATCACAATGGTTCCGAAAAAAATATGAACAGTTCACAAAGTACAGACAAAATACAATTTCATAGGTGTTAAATCATCCAACTGTGTAATTGCGTAAAATGTGTCACTGATGATGTAGTAAAAAAAAATGTTTATCTCTCAGTTAAATGACCAGATAGCTGTGTAATTTATGTGTTAGAGAAATATGGTACCGATGTGTAAAGTTGTATAAGCAAATACCATATTAGCTAGGGCTCCTTGTGCTTGCCAAACACATGGTACACAAAGTAGACGTGTACCCCCTGAGGATTAATGTAATTATATCCTCAGGTGTTCCAGATTACAGCAATGGAATGAAATGTATCACGAAAAACTTTATTTGTAATTCAACAATCTTGAAAAATAAATGGTTTAAGTACCAAATTAATCACTCAAATGCGTGCCCTGTAGTGCTAAATGTGAGTTTTGCTGTAAGATAATTCTGTGGAACTGTCGTACGTCCTCTGTAAGCAAAGTTCTGCTGAAGTCAATGTACTTACCTCATGATAAACAAAAGTGAAATGCTTTGCGTATAGGTATCGTAGTTACTACGCTTATGGCCATGATGAAGTAAGTACTGTACTGTAACATATTGTTGTGCTACAGAAAATGCTGTCTCATTGTAGCTATACCACAAAGTTACTACTAAAACATGTTTTCCTTTCCAGAAGAATTCAGAAAAACTGTGCAGATATAAAACAGATACACCGCAAAAGCAACATTGTAAATTGTCACTCATTGTCGTGATATAATCGTGTAGCTGTCACATATACTAAGCACTGTGTCATCCGGTATCTCAGAGAAAGTACTTTAAATCCAGAATGTATTTTTAAGTAAACCAAAATGTTGCATTAAAATCTCATTAGCTGTACTGGTAAATGTGCTAAGCATGTGAGCCTTATGGTCGTTACGTAATCGTGCAACTAACAAGCAATAATGTACAAACAACAACACTGTGTCGTCTGTTCACTATAACAATGCATTCGTAATTTCTGTTTAAATAAGTTCTCTTGGTTCTAGACTGGATAGTTAACTTCAAAACTCTGTTGCATGTTAACAGTTTCTCAGTGTGACAAAGCATACTATAAATGTAAAGTGAAATGTTTTATGGCAAAGACAAAGTTAAAAAGCAGATTATATTTCAATAAACAGTTTTACATGTGAAATGTGGTGTAAACCTTTACTCTTCCTAGTACGCAGAGTTTCAACTTGAACGCAATTATCATGTGGTATACGTCGGTAAGGATTCTGGAATTTTTCTCCAGATTAGCGTCTATGTTATTTTTCTCTGAGCCAGCCGGTGCACGCGGCTGCCTCTACAAATTCACCTTGTCGAGAGGGCCCTGCTCTGTTTGAATCCCGCCAGTTCTGATGCAATTCAGGTCTGTCGTTACGATCATATCGTCTGTCATGTCGGTAATTTCTGTAATTAATATCTTGTCGGTCACGTGGTGGAGAATTTCTCCCTGAATCGTAACTGCGCGCTGGACCGTTGCGTCTGAAGTTATTCCGTCTCCCTTGATAATAATTGTTTTGGTTCCCGTATTGTCTGTTTCTCTGATTGTCTCTGTGATATTCATTACTACGGAAATGCGATCTTTCTCTGTAACTATTACTCTGCCAGCGGTTGTCATATGGGTGGTATCTGTTTTGGTCACGATTTGTGTTGTGAGAATGGCCTTGTCATGGCTAGTTATTGTTTCTTTCATCGCGGAATTGCGACGGACGTGACCTGTAGTGATTGTTTTCCTGTTTTCGCATCCCGCGACTGTCTGTGTCAATTACTAATTCTTGTAAGAGCCCCTCAAAAGCTTCAATGACGTCCTTACATCGTCCTGCTAAAACAATCTGTCGTCAATGTTCAGATAATTTGATTAAGCAAATGCGGATGAGTTCTGAGGGGCTGTATGGGTTTGAAAGATACTGATTCTTATGTAACATGTCTTCAAAATATTTGACAAGACTGGAAAATTCAGATTGTTCGAAGTGTTTCGTCATCATGATGCCATGTTTTACTCGGTCTTGTGTGGCTTGGGACCAATATGCTGAGAGGAAGGCATGGTGAAATTCTCCTTCACTGTGGCAATCGTGAATGACCGATCGCATTCTTACAGCTGGTTCATTCTGTAAGTAGCCACACATAAATTCTAATCTGTGCTCCAATGACCAGTTGGGAGGAAAACAATGAGAGAATTGATGGAGCCACGCTTGTGGATGAATGTCGTTGCCAGAATTCTTAAATGTTTTGAATTTACGTGCAGTAATGAACAGCTTATAGTCAAAATCATCGTGTCGGCGTGTAGCATATCGTTCATTGTTACGTCGTGTCGGCAGTTCCATCTCAAAATTCGGTGCACCTTGCCAATTTCTTTCATAATTTTCGAAGTGCCCTGTGTTATTATTTTGTGGCTGTTCCGTATTTCTATGTCCCTCTTCCCGTATTGGAGCGCGAGTGTCCTCTGAAATACGTAATTGTTGTATTACCTGTGACAGCTGATCTTGTACTTCCCGGATTTCTCTTTGGTGTTGCGTACTAATTTGATTCAGACTTTGTTTGAATTTCCTAATTTGTTCGTACTCTCCTGTGTCATTAAAGACTACCGGTTTTGTGTCATTCAGATTATCATCTACCTTCGTAGATAAATTAGTGAACTGATCCGAAAGTTCGGCTACTTTCTCCGATAGTGAACACATTTCCTCAGTGTGTTTTTCTGAACCAAGTTTCAGAGTGTCCATTTGTGTTGAAATCGAATCTACTGTGTCCTTTAAGTTTTCCTGAGTTCTTGCAAGTTGCGTAACCGAATCGGTGGATGCAACTGAGTCCATTTTAGCTTGCAAGGTGTCGTGATTTTCACGAACAACAGTTTGCAATTCTTTTATGGCTGCTTCGTGATTCTGTAATGAGTTTTCATGCCGCGAAAAAATGGGTTGGAAATGCTCACAAATTTGTGTTTTTACGTCATTACAGATTTTTTGACATTTCGATTCAATGTTATGTAACTCAGTAGTTAAATCTTCACGTGTTTGTTCAAGTGTGGTGTCTAACTTCCGAAGATTTTGTTCCATTGTGTCTAACTTTTGAAGATTCTGTCCCATTTGTTTCTGATTTTGTTCAAGCGTTGTGTCTAACTTTTGAAGATTTTGTTCCATTGTGTCTAACTTTTGAAGATTTTGTTCCATTGTGTCTAACTGTTGCTGTGTTTGTCTCTGGTTTTGTTTCATTTGTTGCATTAATTGCAATAATAATGTATTAGTGTCTGGAATATGATCCTCTATGCCTTTCGGCAGTGCATTTGCACCGGCAACATTCACAGTTTGACAAGCAGAAAATGTGTCTCGACTTATTTGAGAAAACGGTGAGTACGCAAAACCTGAATGTACAGTATTTGCAAGATTGTGTCCTGTCATATCGGATTCCTGACGCGAGTTGTTGCCGACCGATCGATCGATAATGCTTCCCTGTTCACTAACTGTTTCACTTCCTACACCATTATTTGCAGCCCGCTCCATTTCCCTATGCACTATTACCAAATTACTACTTTGAACATTTGTGAATTCATTACATGGTGGCGCTAACACATTGCTTTCGTCTTCACTGTCATTTCTCAGTTTACTTTGTAGCCTAGTATTACGTTTTTCACACGCCATTATTGTCACAATTTTTCACACGACAACACAGAAAAACACAATTTGAAGAACAAAAATAAGAGAACACATTAACATAGCACTGAAAATAATATCTAGTTAATTGCAAGCGCAGCTGCGAAATACTTGGTGCAAACCTACATGCATGCCACAACTGTTTTACTGTACAACAATGAAAGACTACAACTACAAAGGAGATTCTCTCTACAATTACGCGCTAGCAATAAACAAAATCTACACTTATTACACAAACTACAAGAAAAAAAATCAGAAGATTCCAGTGGGGTATCCTCGGCTAAGGGTCGACATATGAAACGCCCCTTAGAAAAATTATACATGACTGTGCTTAAACTGACACACAATATTTTTAGCGCAACGCAATCTGACTTTCAATAATCCCTACAAAAGAATGGCCCTGACTAACATTAACCTATACCTTTCACAAATCACTTACCTCACAAAAAATCTTCGTTACTCGAACTACTGCAATACAGCGAGCACCACTACTGCCAGCTAAATAAAAGATTATAACTACGGAAGGCACTAACTACTGATAGGTATAGTTAGCAAATGAAAGATTTTAATAGAGAACAAACAATGTATTTACCTCACTAGTCATAATATATATAGCAGTTCATGACACCAATTCTTACAAATTTCAAAACTCCGCCATCTCTCTCCCCACGTCCACCACTGCTGGCGGCTCACCTCCAACTGCGCAACGCTACGCGCTGTTAGCATCCAGCTGCCGCTGCCCAACACTACAATGGCAGACAACAATGCAGACTAAACACAGACTGCACAGGGCACAGCCAGTGATTTTTTCATACCGAGCGCTATGTAGCGTTACCAATAAGAAAACCTAAACAGCCTACTTACAAGACTACGCAGAGTATGAGTTCCTACTCGTTACCTGTTGTGTGGTGGTATGTAAGTCGTCATTCTGAAGTCTGTATTACTTTGAACTGATGAATATTTCGTGTAAAATGACTGCGAAATGGACTTAATTTTTCACATGTGTTGGATGACTAATTGACTTGGGGTCTGCTATCATTCTTGTATCAGTTTTAATACAACTTTACTAGAATTTAATGTGGTAATTTTTCTGGCTATTCTATAACTGGTAACTGTAGTTTATTTGAGACGGTTTATTTGAACAAACATTATTCAAATTGATTCTCTATTGTCGTCTGCATAAATTGCAGACGTTATGAAAGAACCCTTTTTATTAGTTATTCGTTTATCTTTTATTGACTACCTCTGAGTTTTTCATTAATCGCAAATCCAGCCAGTACAAAGACTATTTGACTACAAGATCACAGCTACAGGTTATTACTTGCAGCCAGTTAGCTGTAGGGTATCTGTTTTGCTCGGCCCTACGACTTAATCGAGCCATTCTTTTCAAACAGTGCTGTACGTTGCCCAATTGCCTAAGATTCAAGTAACTGCAGGTGGCCGCGCAGTCTGGGGCGTCTTGTCACGGTTTGCGCGGCTCCCCCGGAGGAGGTTCGAGTCCTCCCTCTGGCATGGGTGTGTGTGTTGTCCTTAGTGTAAGTTAGTGTAATTAGTGTGTAGGCCTAGGGGCCGATGATCTCAGCAGTTTGGTCCCACAGAACCATACAACAAATTTCCAAAAATTTCCAAACAGTAGGTAAAGTCGCAGGTGGACTGATACAGTAAGAAATGAAGAGATTCTCTGCAGAATCGGTGATCAGAGGGGCACGAGGAAGAGGTGGACAAGGCGAATGGAGAAGATGGTAGGACACGTGCTGAGGAAACATAAAGGAATAACTTACACGCTACTTGAGGAAACTGTGGTCTGAAAAAGACAGAAATTCGAATATATCAAACAAATCATTAAGGACCTTAGCTCTAAGTGCTACTATGAGATGAAGAAGTTCGCATAGGAGAGGAATTCATGGCGGGCCGCATCAAATAAGTCATAAGACAAAGTCCAATTCATCTTGCAAGGGCCTCTTGCCGGATTTAAAGTGAAGACTGCAACGTTCTGTGAGACGATCACCAATACGTCTCACAAAGTGAAACAGCAACCCTCTCTGTTAGGAATGGTACATAGAGAAGCCTCACCTTCGACGAAGACAGCAGCTTCTAGAATAGTACACGATTAAATTTTCTTCCGAAAATGGATTAGATATTACTCTGGATAACGGTTAAATTTCATAAAGAAATAACTCTCTATAACAACAGCGTCCAAGCAAATAAGGACTGTGCAGAATTATTAATGGACTTGTTACAGCCTATGTGCCCTAAAGTATCCTTGAGCTGTTCCAGCAAGGATAAATATCTAATTACACATCACAACTAGGCACACCCTTTAGTATAAATTGTTAGCAGCAACATCTGAGGAAGTAAGAGAGGATGCCAAGCTAAGAAAGAAGTTAGGTCTCCAGGATTTTTAGTCTTCCTTACAAAAAAGACCACACCTATATCGTAAGCGATGGGGGCTAATCAAAATGAAACCGGTCCTCGAACAGCAAAAAAATCTGCTGTGAGTTCACCCTTTCCTCCCATTATTCTCAATCTCGTGTATCTGGTAGGTTGTGAGTAATATGATTAAGAACAGATTAGAGTGTTTCGTAGAGCTTACTAAAATACTTCATAATAAGGTATGCCGTTTCCTGAAAACCGTCAACACAGTACATTCACCAAGTATCTTTGTACAGATGTGTAACTGAACTTCTCCTACAAGCTGTGTACGGCTGCACCCTTTCTATATACAAAAGACGGCTACGACAATGTTGATATTACTATACTACGACAAACACTATGTGATCTGGGTATACCACCGAAAATAATCATCTGCCGAAATGCACTACTTTTTTTGTTCAGAATTCTGTTGCAAACATTCCTGATCCACATTAACCCCAGGAGCATCAAGTTATCTTACGTAACATAGAGCAACAACCAAACGCAAATTTTCCCGCCTTACAATGTGCATTTTGTGCATCAGCTTCTACTCTTGCCTCAAAATGTTGTGTAGTCAACATCAATAGACTTTTCTTCTGTTTTTCCTTTGTGATGTTAGAGACAACTGTTTCCGGAGGCTTCTTAGTCGATGCATCTGTGAATGCAAACTTACAGGAATACTGCTCTCTGCCTGCTGTCGACTTATGTCCATGCGGTATGTGTTTTCTGCTGGATTTGAGTGTTCCAACTAAGGTAAGCTTGTAATCTGCATAGAAAGAGTCCACCAATTCTACAGAAGTGTAGAACTGGTCAGTTGTGATACTGCAGCCTGAATTCTTCATTGGCTCCAACTATATCTTACCAGTCTCAAAGAGACTTCTTTCACAGGCAGGTCTACTGTCCTTTCCAGCCACACATTTCCATTTTTGCTGTGCATTGCTCAATTACAGTGCTGACAAGTACAATAAGTATTCCATATTTCCGAAGACTGTCTTTGAGGAATATTTCTTATGGACAACGACCTCTGAAAAAACAGAGCATTTGATGAATTGTATTGTGAAGTCGATTTATAATTTACCTAGGCAATATTCCACTCAATTCTTCCAACACTTCACGCAGCAGCGTCTTACTCCTCTGGTGTCCTTATCATGAAAACGAAAAATTAGTTGGCAAGCTCTTGTCTTACACATAGCACCTTTATATATGACTCTTCACAGTAAGTTTGATCATAAATCATTTAATGGCATACTGGTGTCATAAACTCTCATTAAGAATAGTCCCATCGAACCATATATTCCAGAATTGCTAGCAGAAGATACATATTTTCTTTCAGCTTTTTCATTTGTATGATCTGCAATTTTCCTAACAATTGCAGGAGTGAAAAATTTTTTTTAACGATTCATATATACTCGTTACTTTCCCAGCAGTCGTTATTCTCTGAGTTACAAGTTTTATGCTTGAAAAATATCTTTTACATTGCTTTGGAGCTTCTACAAGATGCAATCTGCGAGAACTTTAACATACTTACTTAGAGCATTCCCTGCGTGACTGGTTTTTCTTCTTCGTTTGAGTGCTCTTCAGATACTGTGTAATCCGGCTCGAAATCACTGAACTTTGGTAATTCGTCGTCTACTAAAAGTTCAGCAAGAATTTATAGAAAAACATCCTCACAAGAAACACGTTTGCTCTACTGTGACAAACTGCTAATAATGGTGGTTAGGTTGTAAATTAACAATGAAAATGATACTCAACAGCTACACTCTCAACAATACACCACAAAACTGACATTCAAGGCTACCAAATGAAATTAGAATCTTGGCCAGAGGTAGTACCAACCCAGGACGAAGCATGCCTTTAAGCATAAAAGTTATATATTACGTTTCCGGTTTTAAATTTTAACCAGATACATGTAAAGTATAGTACTTCATAAGGTGAAAGACAAATACACTCCTGGAAATGGAAAAAAGAACACATTGACACCGGTGTGTCAGACCCACCATACTTGCTCCGGACACTGCGAGAGGGCTGTACAAGCAATGATCACACGCACGGCACAGCGGACACACCAGGAACCGCGGTGTTGGCCGTCGGATGGCGCTAGCTGCGCAGCATTTGTGCACCGCCGCCGTCAGTGTCAGCCAGTTTGCCGTGGCATACGGAGCTCCATCGCAGTCTTTAACACTGGTAGCATGCCGCGACACCGTGGACGTGAACCGTATGTGCAGTTGACGGACTTTGAGCGAGGGCGTATAGTGGGCATGCGGGAGGCTGGGTGGACGTACCGCCGAATTGCTCAACACGTGGGGCGTGAGGTCTCCACAGTACATCGATGTTGTCGCCAGTGGTCGGCGGAAGGTGCACGTGCCCGTCGCCCTGAGACCGGACCACAGCGACGCACGGATGCACGCCAAGACCGTAGGATGCTACGCAGTGCCGTAGGGGACCGCACCGCCACTTCCCAGCAAATTAGGGACACTGTTGCTCCTGGGGTATCGGCGAGGACCATTCGCAACCGTCTCCATGACGCTCGGCTACGGTCCCGCACACCGTTAGGCCGTCTTCCACTCACGCCCCAACATCGTGCAGCACGCCTCCAGTGGTGTCGCGACAGGCGTGAATGGAGGGACGAATGGAGACGTGTCGTCTTCAGCGATGAGAGTCGCTTCTGCCTTGGTGCCAATGATGGTCGTATGCGTGTTTGGCGCCGTGCAGGTGAGCGCCACAATCAGGACTGCATAGACCGAGGCACACAGGGCCAACAACCGACGTCATGGTGTGTGGAGCGATCTCCTACACTGGCCGTACACCTCTGGTGATCGTCGAGGGGACACTGAATAGTGCACGGTACATCCAAACCGTCATCGAACCCATCGTTCTAGCATTCCTAGACCGGCAAGGAAACTTGCTGTTCCAACAGGACAATGCACGTCCGCATGTATCCCGTGCCACCCAACGTGCTCTAGAAGGTGTAAGTCAACTACCCTGGTCAGCAAGATTTCCGGATCTGTCCCCCATTGAGCATGTTTGGGACTGGATGAAGCGTCGTCTCACGCGGTCTGCAAGTCCAGCACGAACGCTGGTCCAACTGAGGCGCCAGGTGGAAATAGCATGGCAAGCCGTTCCACAGAACTACATCCAGCATCTCTACGATCGTCTCCATGGGAGAATAGCAGCCTGCATTGCTGCGAAAGGTGGATATACACTGTACTAGTGGCGACATTGTGCATGCTCTGTTGCCTGTGTCTATGTGCCTGTGGTTCTGTCAGTGTGATCATGTGATGTATCTGACCCCAGGAATGTGTCAATAAAGTTTCCCCTTCCTGGGACAATGAATTCACGGTGTTCTTATTTCAATTTCCAGGAGTATAGCTCTAATGATTTAGTTCACCAGAAGGTGTACTTTTGAGTTCCACGAAACCGGTAGTGACCTAATAATAAAGGACAAAATAGAGTCGAATCGGTTTATTAATACCCAAGATGAATACGCAAGGAAACAGAAAAGGGTCACAAACACAGAAAGATATTAATTCTGAGTTTTTAACGAAATAAAAATGCACGGTCAATTTTTGCCCATGGTTGGTGGTTCTAGGGTTAAAAAGCTTTCAGTAAGAGCAGATATGAGGACAAATGCCTTTGACAAGGCATTTACCAGTGTTCCTTTCTCGACACATGCCCACCTCCATCACTATATGGAGCCAAGGCGAAGGCAAACAGCTGCTACGTTACTCGTCATTTTGCAACTGTTTGTAACGTGAGTACATATGGCCATCATACAATTAAAGTCCAGCCCAGTATACAGGGTGAATCACAACTACAGCGACAAAGTTTCGGATGCTGTCTAGGAATATATCTTGAATACTCGTATTTCTGTGTAAGAGACTAGTGGTCTCCGGTGGAGCGTTAAATAGTGCATTTCGTTTGATTTCTTACTCTCACTTATCTTAGTAACTGTATCCCTCTGAAAATATCTACACAACAGTGCAAGTGTAGACGATATGCGCCGTTCATCATCTTCGGAAATAAACTTGTTCTACGCACTCACAGCACTTGCTATTGTCAACGGTAATATGCCTACTTCACTGTGCCTCCTAAAGTTTGCATTTAGTACAGCTCGCATATGTCATGGATTTGTTTTTCCGGCAGTGTTAAATGCACATTAACAATGATGCACAGAAGTACGGATAACCTTATTGATGAGAAATTCGATGATATTCTACATGAATTAAGGCAAAAACCTGACGTAATTTGTAACTTGTTCCAAAGTTTCCGTCTACAAAAAATCCATCAGATTTTGTAAGTACAAATCTTTTACACGCATGCACCTACAATCATAGCATTATTACAGATTCTAGCAGATGGGACATATTCTCCAGTGACTTACAGAGAATATATACAACATTTACAGAAATGATTAAATCGGAGCTCTGTTGCTCCATTGCAGACGTGGGACAGCGGCTGGTCAGATATTTAACAAGTAAACTGCCGTGCAATTTGAGAAGTCATTTTATTTTATTTTCATAACCAGTTTCGGCAGTTCAGTATGCCATCTTAATGCCCCTGTGTATTAAAAAAGGGTATACATGTATTGTATATGAAGGTATAACACATCTGACTTTACAGAAAGAAAAGTATAATGATTAAAGTTCTTAGAACCTACCAAATTCAAGTAGCAGCGTCAAGACAAGTACCTGTGCACTTACAGCACGACAAAGTATAATATGTACAGATACTGGTAAGCAATGAAATTATTTTAACATCACGTAGTTGTAAAAGAACGTGTGAAACATTAAAAAAAACAAAAATGAACAATATTCAATCATAAGCTCAACGGAACAAAGCTTGTTTAGTTTTATTATATATTTTTTAATTTCTAATTTATTTTTAGATAAAAAACCTACATAATTTTTGTACGTGAGGAAAACCCTATTTCATATTAAGACCTATACGCATTCAAAGTAAAACGTCGCGATACAATTTATGAAACACAGTAGTGTGCGCATCTATAGCCTAAGTATTATCACTACTGGTGATATATCAGAAGTAGTTCTCACAACGTCCAAGAAGCAACCAGACGCAATAGTCAACGGCAGACAAAATGTCAAGTGAATTATGATACGCAAAGAACATTCGAAGAATACTCATAAAATACCTCGACAGCATACATTATACAGCAAACAAAAGTTCAAAGATATGACTTGGTGTCCCATACATAACTGGATAGGTGGGAAAATACAAGATTGGAACAAACGAGGACCTCAAATACATATTAACTAAGGGCAGTCCTCCAAAATCTTAGCAGAAAATTTAACACGACGTCCCTGGGAGTATAAGGTATCACACTAACAACCTAGCTATCAAATGATAAACACATCCAAATAGAAAATGACACATCGCAAGTAGTATCGCTATAGGTAAGGCCGGGAACGACCAATCTACAAGTAGGATATGTATGCAAAGACCAACAAAACACCAAAGTACAAGCCCACTAATTAAGTAACATACTGGGGCATAAAAGGGAGGGGGGAGGGAACAAAAATAGTGAGCGAAAAAAGGAGTTTTTAGATGGCCTCATATTAGAAACTAATCATGGCGTGGATCAATACTACTCAAATATTGTAAGTGATGGAGGAAACCAAGGCGATAAAACAATGTATTGGCACAAGCCTACATATGCCAGAAGTCTCAAGCCACACAGAAAAACTTGAGACCTACAACAGTAGCCAATAAACTCGAAACTCGTAACGATAATCAGGTTGGCATCAATCCAAAATCCATAAACGCCATAAAATACGGGTATATGGTAAGAACGTCGTAACATTCCTTATACGGTGTATGGTGAAAGCTAGAACCATGCTATACTGAAACACTACTCTTGAGATGCAGTCAAGAAGTCCCGAATATCCCACATATGACCGGGGAATGTGTCTAAAAATGTAGCCTGCTAAAAATGGTATGCAAACAAATGCAAATCATAGCATAAGGGAACGGCAAAGACCTGGCTGTCCTAAAGATCAAGAAGATCTCACTATCATAAGGAACATTCCCTCAGAGATGCTTAAAAGCTTATAAAAGACCAAAACATGGTCAATAATAAAAACGTGCTGCGTACCAACAGATTGGAGTGTTTCGAAGCGAGATTCAGAGAGTTGCAGAATCAACCAAGACCTGTGAGCTAAACCAAGACTCATACTACCGTATGTCACAGCCAGACAAATAAGTGCGTTACCGTAAAGCCAACATAATACATGCATACTAAGAATCTAAGACCAAAGATTACAGCTAGAGAAAACTGTAGAATGTCGGAAACATAAAAACTTGCGTTAATATGGAGGTACACGTATAAGTAAACCAAGGTAATACCTATAATCCAACGAACACAACGAAATAAAAAAAATGAAATTTACTAAAATAATACCTATAAATGGCACATCATGTCCAGACACTAATGATACCGTACATCAGTGTAAAAATTCATCTAAAAATGTTATGGGACAGATTCATCATGGGTTATTCTAGCCAAATGAAGTCAGAAGTGTAGTATTAAGGACAAGAAACGCCCCAAAGGTATGGAAATGGAAATGAAGTCCCATGCTTCTTGACCTTCCGATCGTAATGGGGATGAATGACGATGATGAAGACGACACAACACCCAGTCATCTCGAGGAAGGTGAATATCCCTGATACCGCCGAAAATCGAACCCGGGACCCCGTGCTCGTGAAGCGACACCACGACCGTGGACACTCCAATGAGATACATAGTATAATATTTAGCTAATAAACTACATACCTCGCGCGCAGAACTGACTATATCACGGTGACCCTATTATAAACCATAGTGTCGGCAAATATAAGTCGTCAACGGAAATAATGATGGAGGCGTAATCAGTGGCGGCCATTTAACAACTTTTTTCGCTCACAGTTGTTGTCCCCCTTTTTCGGCAACTATGCTACTTAATTAGTGTGCTTGTACTTTGGTGTTTTGTTGGTCTTCCCACAATTATCTTACTTTCAGCTTGGTCCATCCACGCGTTACCTATAGCGATACAACGTGCTATGTATCAGTTCTTAATAGGATAGGTTTGTCATTTATTAGACAAGTCGTCAGTGTGATGTCTTATATTCCAAGGGAAACAGTCTTAAATTGTCATCTGAGATTCTGAAGGACTGCCGTTAGTTAATATGGGTTTGAGGTCCTCGTTTATTCCACTCTTGTATTTTCCCGTCCATTAAGTGATGTATGGGACACGAAGTCTTTTTACTTTTGTCTGCTATATAACATATGCTGCCGAAATATTTTATGAGTATTCCTCGAATGTTCATTGTATACCGTTATTCACTTAATATGTTGCTGGGGTTTGCTTCTGGTCGCTTTTTTGATGTTGTGACAACTTATTCTGATACATCACTAGTAGCGATAGTACTTAGGTTATACACTGAAAAGCCAAAGAAACTGGTACACCTGTCTGAAATCGTGTAGGGCCCCGCGAGCACGCAGAAGTAACGCAACACAACGTGGCATGGACTCGACTAATGTCTGAAGTAGTGCTGGAGGAAACTGACACAGTGAATCCTGCGGGAATGTCCATAAATCCGTAAGAATGCGAGGGGGTGGAAATCTCTTCTGATCAGCAAGTTGCAAGGCGTACCAGATATACTCAATAATGTTCATGTCTGGGGAGTTTGGTGGAAAGCAGAAGTGTTTAAACTCAGAACAGTGTTCCTGGAGCCACTATGTAGCAATTCTGGACACGTGGGATGTCGCATTGTCTTGCTGGAATCTCCAAGTCCGTCGGAATGCACAATGGACATGAATGGATGCAGGTGATCAGACAGGATGCTTACGTACGTATCACCTGTCGGAGTCGTATTTAGACGTATCAGGGGTCCCGTATCACTCCAACTGTACACGTCCAGCACCATTACAGAGCGTCCATCAGCTTGAACAGTCCCTTTCTGACATGCAGGGTCCATGGATTCTCAAGGTAGTCTCCATACGCGTACACGTCCACCCACTCGATACAATCTGAAACGAGACTCGTCCGACCATGCAACATGTTTCCAGTCATCAACAGTCAAATGTCGTTGTTGACGGGCCCAGGCGGGGCGGAAAACTTGGTGTCGTGCAGGCATCAAGGGTACATGAATGGACCTTCTGTTCCGAAAGACCATATCGATGATGTTTCGTTGAATGGTTCGCATGGTGATGCTTGTAGATGGCCCAACATTGAAATCTGGAGCAGTTTGTGGAAGGGTTGCACCTCAGTTCTCTTTAGTTATTGTTGGTCCCCTTCTTGCAGGATCTTTTTCCGGCCCGAGCGATGTCGGATATTCGATGTTTTACCGGATTCCTGATATTCACTGCACACTCGTGAAATGGTCGTACAGTAAAATCCCCAATTAATCGCTGCCTCGGAGATGCTGTGTCCAATCGCTCGTGCGCCAACTATAACATCACGTTTAAGCTCACTTAAATCTTGATAATATGCCATTGCAGCAGCAGTAACGGATCTAATAACTGCACCAGACACTTGTTGTCTTGTATAGCCGTTGCCGACCACAGCGCCGCATTCGACCTGTTCACATATATCTGTATTTGAATACGCATGCCTACAGCAGTTTCTTTGGCGCTTCAGTACACTGTTGTGTACTTCATAGGGTATATCGCAACGTTTTACTTTGAATACGGATAGGTCTCAATATGAACTAGGATTTTTCTCATCTATAAGAATAAGGTAGGATTTTTATTAAAAAAATAAAAACAAACTAGACAAGTTTCCTTTGGTTGAGCTCCTGATTGTAAATTTTCTATTTCAGATTTTTTTAAATGTTTGACTTGTTCTTTTACAAATCTGTGATGTTAAAATAGTTTCAGTGCTTACCAGTATGTGTACATATTATATTTTTTGTGCTGTTTGTGCACAGATACTTGTCTCAACGCTGCTAAAAAGGTAATGTCTCCATCTTCGTAACTCTTCAACAGTTGGCAGCATTGGTATGCGGCAGGCATTGGCTTGTTCCGTAGCCTCTTCTCTGCAGCACCAGTTGGTGGGAAGCACTAGCATTGAACGGTTATGTTGTAACAGTGTAAATTATGGAACCATTCTCAGGCGGTCGGTCAATGTGATTCAAGCAACGTGAAACCATTGAATTCTTGACAGCAGAAGGTGTCACCCCAAAGGAGATTCATCAGAGAATGGAAGCAGTTTATGGTGATTGTGTTGATGTGATTACTGCGCGTCGTTGGGCGAGTAGGTTTAAAGACGTTGAGGCAGGAATGTCTGACCTACGTGACAAACAAAGAGTTGAACATCCTGTTGAATTTCACAAGCAAAATGCTGACAAATTGATTCAGGGCGATCGAAGTATCACTGAGAGAGAAATTGCAAGTACAATCGGCATTTCAAAATAACATGTGGGTCATATTATTGCTTTGCTTGGCTATTGAGAAAAGTGAATATTGGTAATTAAAGATCACATTCTAAGGATTGTTTCTGCATCTGATTTATTAAAATATTCCCATCCAAACCCAATTAACGAAGGTGGAGGCATTACTTTTCATTCAACCCTCGTACTTGCATTTTGTAGGTACTAATAGCTTTTATTATTATGCTTCACTTTCTGTAAAGTCAGCTGTGATTTAGCTTGATATACGCTACGTGTAAACTCTTTTTAATATTCAGGGGCCGGAAGATGGCATATTGCATTGCCGAAACGGGTTTTGATAATAAAATAAAATAACTTCTACAATTGCACGGCTGTTGACGATTTTCCTTGTGAAATAAATATTTAATCTGTGTCAAGAAAGGGCACAAATTAAGAGAGTGGGGCAGAATACATGCAGAAGTGTGACAAGGATGCAGTCTTCCGCCAATTTTATTAATTATTTGTATGAATAAAACTGTCCAAGAATGGAGACAACTGCCACATGCATTCATGAAGATCAGCAGAAACACAAAACTAGATGATTTACATTTTGCTGATGATTTTAGCTCTTGTAGCATCTTCAGAGGATGACCTACAGCTATCTGTACACAATTAATAGATTATCTCCGAGAAATACAGCTTGGATATCAACACCGAAAAAACAAAACCTTGACCTTCTGCGGAAAATACCAAGTTCAATGTAAAGATCCGTTTGAAAAATTATATTCTAGAAAGAGAGAACACATTCACACATTTAGACTATACATTATCCTTTCTATAAGAAACAAATCTAGCTGCAAATGCCATCAGCTATACAAAAGCAATGGGAGACCTTAATAATATAATGAATCTTCTTATAGTTCAGAAGCACATTGGCAGAAGTCTTTGCAAGACATTATCAAGACTAGTGCTGTGCTCGCAAAGCCTGGACAATAAAAGCAAAAAATATGCAAAACTAAGACCCTGTAAAATGAAATTCTTGAGACGAACAGCTGGTTACACCAAACAGGATCACAAAAGGGATGAAGATGTTTTGAAAGAACTCCATCGCACATTATAATTATACAGGGCTACCAAGAAACTGGAGAAAACATCTGCAACGAATGAGCTCAAGAGAATCAAAAACTCAATGCTCAATGCTCAATGCATGATCTGAGAATAGGTTCCTGTACCTTACTCTGATGAACGTCTATGGAATACCAAGTATTTCCCACAAGAGGATAATTTTTTGCTGTACCCGTATTCTGGCATCGGCGCATATCAAGACATACTATGATTCATCAGTCCATATTAACTTCATACTATTTTTCAATTCCCATTGTCACTGTTGCTGTGTCTCTGTACCTAGAGGAGTAACCATGCTAGGGCAACTGGTGCAATACTGGTCATCGGGGGTCGGTTCGAGGCGGGACCCATCACTGAAGACAGTTTTACTCTATTCAGTGAGATTCCTGGCCGAAGATGTGTCTAGAGACGCCCCGGAGAGTGGTAGGATACCAACCTGCCTGTCGTCCGCCAACGGCGCATCATCCAGGAATGATGGTCTGGGGTGCCATTTCTTCTCATAGCAGGACACCTTTGGTTGTGATCCGTCGCATCCTTACAGCATAGCGGTACATCGGTGATGTTCCATGCACCGTTTTGTTGCCCTTCATGACACGCCGTCCTGGGCTTGCATTTCAGCAAGATTATGCACGCCCGCACCCGTCGCGAGTTTCTACTGTTTGTCTTTGTGCTTGGAAAATCCTACCTTGGCCAGCAACGTCACAGGGCCTCTACCCGATTGTAACCCTTGGAGTGTTATAGGCAAGGCCCTTGAACCATTTCCGTATTCTGAAGCTCTGACGAGCCAGTTGAATAGAATTTGGCATGATATCCTCCTGAAGGATATCCAACAACTCTTCAATCAGTGCCAAGCCGGATAACTGCTTGCACAAGGGCGAGAAGAGGACCGACTTGCTCAGTTTGTGATTCTCTTCGTTTTCAATAAATCATCAATTTTCTACAGAAATTGTAATCAGTTGTTCGTCTGCATATATACATCACATCTACCAATTTCCGTACCATTTGGTAATTCATTCGTGGTGCTTCTTTGTTTCTCTCTTAGAGTGTGTATTCACGAGATTCCCATGGAAAATCTGCATCTACATCTACATCCACACTCCGCAAGCCACCTGACGATATGTGGCGGAGGGTACCTTGAGTACCTCTATCGGTTCTCCCTTCTATTTCAGTCTCGTATTGTTCGTGGAAAGAAGGATTGTCGGTATGCTTCTGTGTGGGCTCTAATCTCTCTGATTTTATCCTCATGGTCTCTTCGAGAGGTATATGTAGGAGGGAGCAATATACTGCTTGACTCTTCGGTGAAGGTATGTATTCGAAACTTTAACAAAAGCCCGTACCGAGCTACTCAGCGTCTCTCCTGCAGAGTCTTCCACTGTAGTTTATCTGTCATCTCCGAAACGCTTTCGCGGTTACTAAAAGATCCTGTAACGAGGCGCGCTGCTCTCCGTTGGATCTTCTCCATCTCTTCCATCAACCCTATCTGATACGGATCCCACACTGCTGAGCAGTATTCAAGCAGTGGGCGAACAAGCATACTGTGACCTACTTCCTTTGTTTTCGGATTGCATTTCCTTAGGATTATTCCAATGAAAATACTCAGTCAACAACTGTGTTCCGAAACAGATACTCTGGTTGCTAGCTAAATGACTGAAATTCAGCTTGTTCATCGCTGTAATTCTCCATAGTTTTCTAAATTGAAAAGAACTTGTCAAAGCTATTTCTAAAAAAACTTCGGGAAAATGATGGAATAAAAACAGAAGCATTAGAAAGTTCTTCCTCATTATTAATATTGCTAAATCAATCTACAGAAATGAAAACTCAAGGGTCAACATTATTAAGTCCACGGCTAAGAATAATTGTTAATGTTGTGCCACAACAAAGACGCACACTGTTAACGTTTGACAGAAAGAATATAATAGAATCCTAATCTATATAACAATGTTCGCTCATTTGTTACATTCCGTATACTTAAATAGCTTAGGCTAATCCAGGATAAAAACTAAAGGCTTCTTGTGTGCTCCTTGTGCTACTTCTTCTGTGAAATTTAATATGACTTGAGATACTTATTGTTTATAAATCGAAAATTTCTGAGTGTGTGTATCACGGCTTTGAATAGTATAGTAAACGTGGTGTCGTTTTCTCGATTCTCGTTTCGTTTCTAATCTTTACATCGCACTACAAATGTGTCAGAGTTGCGTTAACATAAAAATTTATGTCACTCAGTAGGCCTACATACATTATATTGACAGCTAATCGTGCAACACGGAAATTCACACTTATGTACTTCTGTCAATATTATTTTTGGTTTTTGGTTTGTATTCAAATGCTTTGTTAGATATTATTGCATTTTTGTAATGTTATTATGTGTTGTAGTTAATTAATATTTCGGTGTTTTTATTCCTAGAGTAAGAAGATTAAATATACAAATGTTTGTAAAAAAACTTGTCTTTCTATAACTTAAATTTACTTTGGATACTGCAGTTTTATGTACGATCCTTTAAGGACGAATGGCTGTCTACATTTTTTAAGATTTTATTCTGTTTTAGGTAACTATTATGTATAAAGATATGTCGTCGTCGATATGGTGAGCTGGGAAATGGAGAGGAGCAACACGTTCTAGCTGTGGGGCCCTCACGACCATAGTCACGTCCCTGTCTCTATCCTATCAGTAGAAGTAAGCGTGTGAGGTCGTGGCTCTTTAACACCATAGTAATGTAATCAGGTGGTTCTGTACGCTACTGCTATTCACCGCATTTTGTTCTCCCAGAAGTGATCTGTAAAGTGCTTTGCCATCTAACCAATCGCACAATCTGCTGTAGCCAAAGACCGTCAAAACTGCAAATTGAATTCCTCTCCACGGCAGTTGACTTAGTCGACAGTGGTGTTCCCTGAATAGACGTACTCGCGGTACAGTCTGGACAACCACCCACAATCTGGCCGATAACAAATTCGTTAATATCGTGCGTCTTACACATCGTGCGCTGCACTCTGACGATGAAGGCCTGTAAAAGGTCTGTCGTCATGCCAGTCACGCGGAAATACGAACTTTTTCATTCACTATGGCGACAGGTTCTCTCTCTCTCTTTCTCTCTCTCTCTCTCTCTCTCTCTCTCTCTCTCTCTCTCTCTCTCTCTCTCTCTCTCTCTCTGTTTCTCTCAAACACAACATCTATTTATAATTCAATTACTCATAAGATTGTTTCGTCTGAGCAAATACTCACTATTAATACAGGTGGCATAACCCACACATGGCAGTGAATGTCCTACGTATTTTGAAGTGCGTACGTAATATCTGTACTCGTGCTCCAGGTGCTGACTGGAAACGTAAACTATAATACAACGAAATTGAAGACGACCTTCGAGTGTTACTTTCTTGTGGTGTTGAAACTGTATCACGAATAACAGGAATAATAAGAGGAGCTACGGCAAGATTTTGACAAAGCAGAAGGCACTGATTTTTCGCGCTGATTCGTGCGTCCCGCGAGGGAGGAGAGGACGATAGAGGGACGGGACAGTGGCGTGCGGCCGACTGCGCATGCGCCGTCTTTGATGCAGGCGATGCCCCGTGCTGTGTCGTGTTGTGTTTCCGCTGACTGCCTCACTTTTTTCGTCCTGATATTTGTTCAGCCGTGGCCCTAACGTTTACGCCTGCTTTGTGCTGTTTCGTGCCGGCCGCGGTGGTCTCGCGGTTCTAGGCGCGCAGTCCGGAACCGTGCTACTGCTACGGTCGCAGGTTCGAATCCTGCCTCGGGCATGGATGTGTGTGATGTCCTTAGGTTAGTTAGGTTTAAGTAGTTCTAAGTTCTAGGGGACTAATGACCACAGCAGTTGAGTCCCATAGTGCTCAGAGCCATTTGAACCATTTGCTGTTTCGTGACAACATGAAGCGATGGCACCGAATGAAGTGACAGAGTTACGGTATAATGGGTATGTTTGATTCAATCGTAAGAAACACATTTAAGGAGACAACTTTCATGTAATTATTATAATTTCCATAAACAATCAATAACCATCCTGATTCTTTTTTGATCGTGAATTTTTTTTTTTAAATCAGTGAACAGGTACTTCTAGAAATTTATATGACATGTTTGGAGGGATAAACGTTGCGACGCAGGTATGGCATTACAAAAAACATTTAGCATACGTTTGTAGTCTTGTTGTTACGTATACTGCTAAACGTGTAGGGCGAATGAGAAGCACACTTATTTTTAACTAGCGTTAGTTCCTTAATCGATTTGATGTGTATAGGGGTATAGCAGACGGTCTTTTATCGGTGAATCAGCTAGGCTGTTCTTGTTAAACACTGTACGGTATCTTTTTTGATTACCGTTGTCTGGTATTTTCAAGTTCAGCAGCAACACGCTATACACTATGGAGATCGCCACTTTACACTAAGACGGAAAGCAAAACAATGAATCTTTTCCTATTTCACTATTAAAGTTTTAATATTATTGATTAATTTCTTGCAGAGACAGATTCATAGACTGTATACAGATAATCAGAATCCTATGGATCTTTAATTAGCCTTTCTCTTTGCGTCCTTAAGTTAGAGTTTTCTGCCGTCCGAGCGGTTCTAGGCTCTACAGTCTGGAGCCGCCCGACCGCTACGGTCGCAGGTTCGAATCCTGCCTCGCGCATGGATGTGTGTGATGTCCTTAGGTTAGTTAGGTTTAGGGGACTGATGACCTAAGTAGTTAATTCGCATAGTGCTCAGAGGCATTTGAACCATTTTTTACAGTTTTACAATTGGTTCTTGAATAAATGAAATAAATAATCCGCTTTCTAGGTCTTAATAATTGAATGTAGGAACGTAGTGTGTACCTTTAGAAAACGCGTCACGACGGTTTATTGCAGGAGTCCAACGGTTATGATAAATATGGCGACCCTGAGATTTAATGTGCGTAATAAGAGAACAAAATAAAGGACATTTTCGGTTTTTTTCAGTTTTTGGGTGGCAAAGAAAACACGTGTGAAAATAATTTCTGGCTTATGATACTATCAATCTCGCTAACGGATGCCAGAGATTTAGCATCTCTCCCCCTTTAACTCGCGGACGGAACCAGAACTCTAGATCTACGTACATACTACACAAGCCACAGTAATGTGCGGGGCCACGACTTGTACCACTAACAGTCATTCCCCTTCCTGTTTCACTCGCAAATAGAGCAAGGAATAAACGACTGTCTACATTCTTCCGTACGGGAGCTAATATCTCTTAACTTATCCTCGCGGTCCTAAAGCGAAATGTACATCGGCGACAGTACAGTCTATTTGCTTTAAATTTTCTCAATAGTTCCTCGAGAAGAAGGTCGCCTTCTCTCCTGGGATTCCTATTTCATTTCCCGAAGCATCTGCACAATAGCTGCGTGTTCCTCGAACCTATCGGTAACAAATCTAGCAGCACGCCGCTACCCTTAATCCGACCTGGTGAGGATACCAAACACGCGAGGAGTACTCCAGAATGGTTCACACTAGTTTTCTATAGGCGGTCATCTTTACAGATGAACCGCACTTTCCTCAGATTCTACCGATACACCGAAGTCAACAGTTCGCCTTCCCTACTACAATTCTTACATGCTCATTCGACTTCATGTCGTCTTGTAACTTTACGCCTAGATATTTAATCGGCTTCCCCGCGTCAAGCAGCACTCTAATAATGCTCTATTCGAACAATACTGGTTTGTTTTTCCTACTCATCTGCATTAACTTGCAAAACAATGGCTCTGAGCACTATGGGACTTAACATCTGAGGTCATCAGTTCCGTAGAACTTACAACTGTTTAAACCTAACTAACCTAAGGACAGCACACACATCCATGCCCGAGGCAGGATTCTAACCCGCGACCGTAGCAGTCGCGCGGTTCCAGACTGAAGCGCCTAGAACCGCTCGTCCACAGAGGCCGGCCATTAACTTGATTTTCTACGTTTAGAGCTGGCTACCATTCGTCACATCAACTAGAAATTATGTCTAAATCATCCTGTATCCTCTTATAGTCACTCAACGACGGCACCTTCCCATACACCACAGCATTATCGGCAAACAGCAGTAAATTGCTGTTCTTCCTGTCCGTCAGATATCTATATGGAGAATAATACAGATGCTGCCACACTTCCCTAGGGCACTCCTGACGATACCCCTATGTCTGATGAACACTTGGCGCCAGGGACAACGTACTGGCTTCTATCACTTAAGAAGTCTTCGAGCCACTCGCATATCTGGGAGCCAACTCCGTACGCTCGTACTTTCCTTAACAGTCGACAGTGTGGCACCGTGTCACAGCTTTTTCGAAACATAGGTATATTGAAACTACCCGTCGCCCTTCATCCATAGTTCGCAGGATGTCATATGAGGAAAGGGCAACGCCGGTGTCGTGATCACCGCATCAGTAGTGGGTAGGTGTGGATGGGCAAATCAGCTAAATGTATGCAGTCCGTTGCGACGTCTGGTTTGATTGTAGCCTCTACTTGCTGTGGGGGCTTGATGCTGATGCTGTAATCGTCTGGAGGTAGTATTCCAGTCTCCAGATCCCTGCTGGAAGTCAGTGATGCTGGGGGTGGAAACGAGTCCAATTCCATGGGGGACCAGTCCCGACAGCGTTGAGCCTGTGGGCATCTGAACGCGCATCGAGCGGGCTTCAGGGGCGATACTGTTTCCTTCTAGGTGGAAACTACTTAGTGTAGGCACAGTTGGTTGGCGAAGTGGGTCAGAACCTCGGCTTTGGGTGCGACCAACAGCATCTTCCATATCTCTACCTTAAAGTTACGGATGAACCGTTCAGCTTCACCAATGTGGGCTGGGTGGAATGGTACCATTGTGACATGCGTTATGCCAGTCCAGGAGCAGACATCCTCAAACATGTTGTTGTTGTTGTTGTGGTCTCCAGTCCTGAGACTGGTTGGATGCAGCTCTCCATGCTACTCTATCTAATGCTAGCTTCTTCTTCTCCCAGTACCTACTGCAACCTACATCCTCTTGAATCTGCTTAGTGTTGTCATCTCTTGGTCTCCCTCTACGATTTTTACCCTCCACGCTGCCCTCCAGTACTATATTGGTGATCCCTTGATGCCTCAGAACATGTCCTACCAACCGATCCCTTCTTCTGGTCAAGTTATGCCACAAACGTCTCTTCTCACCAATCCTTTTCAATACTTCCTCATTAGTTATGTGATCTACCCATGTGATCTTCAGCATTCTTCTGTAGCACCACATTTGGAAAGCTTCTATTCTCTTCTTGTCCAAACTATTTATCGTCCATGTTTCACTTCCATACATCGCTACACTCTATACAAATACTTTCAGAAATGACTTCCTGACACTTAAATCTATACTCGATGTTAACAAATTTCTCTTCTTCAGAAACGCTTTCCTTGCCATTGCCAGTCTACATTTTGTATTGTCTCTGCTTCGACCATCATCAGTTATTTTTCTCCCCAAGTAGCAAAACACCTTTCATACATTAAGTGTCTCATCCCCTAATCTAATTCCCTCACCATCACTCTAGTTAAGTCGACTACATCCCATTATTCTCGTTTTGCTTTTGTTGATGTTCATCTTATATCCTCCTTTCAAAACACTATCCATTCCGTTCAACTGCTCTTCCAAGTCCTTTGCTGTCTCTGACAGAATTACGATGTCATCGGCGAACCTCAAAATTTTTATTTCTTCTCCATGGATTTTAATACCTACTCCGAATTTTTCTTTTGTTTCCTTCACTGCTTGCTCAATATACAGATTGAATAACATCGGGGAGAGACTACAACTCTGTCTCTCTCCCTTCTCAACAACGGCTTCCCTTTCATGTACCTCGACTCTTATCACTGCCATCTGGTTTCTGTACAAATTGTAAACGGCCTTTCGCTCCCTGTATTTTACCCCTGCTATATTCAGAATTTGAAAGAGAGTATTCCAATCAACATTGTCAAAAGCTTTCTCTAAGTCTACAAATGCTAGAAACGTAGGTTTGCCCTTCCGTAATCTAGCTTCTAAGGTAAGTCATAGGGACAGTATTGCCTCACGTGTTCCAACATTTCTGCAGAATCCACACTGATCTTCCCCAAGGTCTGCTTCTACCAGTTTTTCCATTCTTCTGTAAAGAATTTGCGTTAGTATTTTGCAGCTGTGACTTATTAAACTGATAGTTCAGTAATTTTCACATCTGTCAACACCTGCTTTCTTTGCGATTGGGATTATTATATTCTTCTTGAAGTCTGAGGGTATTTCGCCTGTCTCATACATCTTGCTCACCAGATGGTAGAGTTGTGTCAGGACTGGCTCTCCCAAGGCCGTCAGTAGTTCTAATGGAATGTTGTCTACTCCCGGGGCCTTGTTTACACTCAGGTCTTTCAGTGCTCTGTCAAACTCTTCATGCAGTATCTTATCTCCCATTTCGTCTTCATCTACATCCTCTTCCATTTCCATAATATTTTCCTCAAGTACATCACCCTTGTATAGACCCTCTATATACTCCTTCCACCTTTCTGTTTTCCCTTCTTTGCTTAGAACTGGGTTTCCATCTCAGCTCTTGATGTTCATACAAGTGGTTCTCTTATCTCCAAAGGTCTCTTTAATTTTCCTGTAGGCAGTATCTACCTTACCCCTAGTGAGATAAGCCTCTACATCCTTACATTTGTCCTCTAGCTATCCCTACTTAGCCATTTTGCACTTCCTGTCGATCTCATTTTTCAGACGTTTGAATTCCTTTTTGCCTGCTTCATTTACTGCATTTTTATATTTTCCCCTTTCATCAATTAAATTAAATATTTCTTGTGTTACTCAAGGATTTCTACTAGCCCTCGTCTTTTTACCTACTTGATCCTCTGCTGCCTTCACTACTTCATCCCTCAAAGCTACCCATTCTTCTTCTACCGTATTTCTTTCCCCCATTCCTGTCAATTGCTCCCTTATGCTCTCCCTGAAACTCTGTACAACCTCTGGTTCTTTTAGTTTATCCAGGTCCCATCTCCTTAAATTCCCACCTTTTTGCAGTTTCTTTAGTTTTAATCTACAGGTCATAACCAATATATTGTGGTCAGAGTCCACATCTGCCCCTGTAAATGTCTTACAATTTAAAACCTGGTTCCTAAATCTCTGTCTTACCATTATATAATCTATCTGAAACCTGTCAGTATCTCCAGGCTTCTTCCATGTATACAGCCTTCTTTTATGATTCTTGAGCCAAGTGTTAGCTATGATTAAGTTGTGCTCTGTGCAAAATTCTACCAGGTGGCTTCCTCTTTCATTTCTTTTCCCCAGTCCATATTCACCTGCTACTTCTCTCCCTTTTCCTACTACCGAATTCCAGTCACCCATGACTATTAAATTTTCGTCACCCTTCACTATTTGAATAATTTCTTTTATTTGATCATACATTTCTTCAACTTCTTCGTCATCTGCAGAGCTAGTTGGCATATAAACTTGTACTACTGTAGTAGGTGTGGGCTTCGTATCTATCTCGGCCACAATAATGCGTTCACTATGCTGTTTGTAGTAGCTTACCCGAATTCCTATTTTCCTATTCATTAATAGACCTACTCCAGCATTATCCCTATTTGATTTTGTGTTTATAACCCTGTAGTCACCGGACCAAAAGTCTTGTTCCTACTGCCACTGAACTTCACTAATTCCCATTATATCTAACTTTAACCTATCCATTTCCCTTTTTAAATTTTCTAACCTACCTGCCCGATTAACGGATCTGACATTCCACGCTCCTATCCGTAGAACGCCAGTTTTCTTTCTCCTGATAACGACGTCCTCCTGAGTAGTCCCCGCCCAGATATCCGAATGGGGGACTATTTTACCTCCGGAATATTTTACCCAAGAGGACGCCATCATCATTTAATCATACAGTAAAGCTGCATGCCCTCGGGAAAGATTACGGCCGTAGTTTCCCCTTGCTTTCAGCCGTTCGCAGTACCAGCACAGCAAGGCCGTTTTGGTTATTGTTACAAGGCCAGATCAGTCAATCATCCAGACTGTTGCCCCTGAAACTACTGAAAAGGCTGCTGCCCTTCTTCAGGAACCACACATTTGTCTGGCATCTCAACAGATACCTCTCCGTTGTGGTTGCACCTATGGTACGGCTACCTGTATCGCTGAGGCACGCAAGCCTCCCCACCAACGGCAAGGTCCATGGTTCATGGGGGGAGGATCCTCAAACATACTGGACGAAAATTGAAAGCCCTTGTCCGAAAAAATAAAGAAATAAATAGTAAATAAAACCAAATAATTATAGGCGTTGTGGCATGAGTAGGACTAAAAAACAATGTCTTCGTTAATCTCTACATTAATCGTGTATCATGTATACCTGTGAACTGACTCGTTCCACATCATTCCGATAAAAGAATCGTTGAAATGCTCTGTGGAACATGTAACTAACTATTTATGGGTGAATATCTTCTACGAGGTGCTTATTGTCTCCGTTGTCATTGTATTTGACATTCTAACTACCTAGGGAAACTTTGAAAATGAGTTTATAACGATGATCGACGTCTTTCTGAGGTAGGGGCCGGTGAGGTCGACATGGACGCGCTCACTGCACGCTATGGTGCTGGCTAGATGTGGAAACCTTGCGGGGCTGCTGACTTTCTTGACGAGCAGGCCACCCAAGAGCGGACTGTCCTCTCGGTGTCCTGAGTGATGTAGGGCCCGTAGGCGTGCCGCCTTGTGATCGCTTTCATCCATGTCATTCCACAGTCGTCAGATTTATGATACTCTGGTTCAGTGGCGGCGGGATGACCACTCGCCAGTGTTCGTTGTCTGATGGGAGCATCAGTAGTCCCTGTAGCATCTGGACTTTTTTTTCTTTCTAGAAGGGAGTGGGGTGGGAGACATCCCAGGCAAGCTTGGCCAATGTATTGCATAATTTGTTTGAGGATCTTCCATCTGGCGAGCAAAATGTATGAGATAGGCGAAATACCCTCAGACTTCAAGACGAATATGATAATTCCAATCCCAAAGAAAGCAGGCGTTGACAGATGTGAAAATTACCGAACTATCAGTTTAATAAGTCACGGCTGCAAAATACTAACGCGAATTCTTTACAGACGAATGGAAAAACTGGTAGAAGCCGACCTCGGGGAAGATCAGTTTGGATTCCGTAGAAATATTGGAAAACGTGAGGCAATACTGACCCTACGACTTATATTAGAAACTAAATTAAGAAAAGGCAAACCTACGTTTCTAGTATTTGTAGACTTGGAGAAAGCTTTTGACAATGTACACTGGAATACTCTCTTTCAAATTCTGAAGGTGGCAGGGGTAAAATACAAGGAGCGAAAGAAACCATATGGCAGTTACAAGAGTCGAGGGACAGGAAAGGGAAGCAGTGGTTGGGAAGGGAATGAGACAGGGTTGTAGCCTCTCCCCGATGTTATTCAATCTGTATATTGAGCAAGCAGTAAAGGAAACAAAAGATAATTTCGGAGTAGGAATTAAAATCCGTGGAGAAGAAATAAAAACTTTAAGGTTCACCGACGACATTGTAATTCTGTCAGAGACAGTAAAGGACTTCGAAGAGCAGTTGAATGGAATGGACAGTGTCTTGAAGGGAGTGTATAAGATGAACATCAACAAAAGCAAAACGAGAATAATGGGATGTAGTCGACTTAACTCGGGTGATGTTGAGGGAATTAGATTAGGGAATGAGACACTTAATGTATGAAAGGTGTTTTGCTGCTTGGGGAGCAAAATAACTGATGATGGTCGAAGTAGAGAGGATATAAAATGTAGACTGACAATGGAAAGGAAAGCGTTTCTGAAGAAGAGGAATTTGTTAACATCGAGTATGGATGTAAGTGTCTCATGTCGTCTCTGAAAGTATTTGTATAGAGTGTAGCGATGTATGGAAGTGAAACATGGACGATAAATAGTTTGGACAAGAAGAGAATAGAAGCTTTCGAAATGTGGTGCTACAGAAGAATGTTGAAGATTAGATGGGTAGATCACATTACTAATGAGGAGGTATTGAATATAATTGGGGAGAAGAGGAGGTTGTGGCACAACTTGACTAGAAGAAGGGATCGGTTGGTAGAAAATGTTCTGAGGCATCAAGGGATCACCAATGTAGTATTGGAGGGCAGTGTGGAGGGTGAAAATAGTAGAGGGAGACCAAGAGATGAATACACTAAACATATTCAGAAGGATGCAGGCTGCAGTAGGTACTGGGAGAAGAAGAAGCTAGCATTAGATAGAGTAGCATGGAGAGCTGCATCCAACCAGTCTCAGGACTGAAGACCACAACACCAACAACAACAGGGTCCCCACGTGTATTCTTCGTATTTACAGATATAGTACAGAAAACTCTTGGTGGTGGCTTTTTAAGCTGTCAGATGTTTAGAAGCACGGTGTGTCCTGAGAGTCAGATGCCAGATCTGGTCTCATAGGTAGTCCAGACAGGGCATCGGCGTCAGCATGTCGTTCTACCAGTGACAGTGGGCTAAATAATTGTAATTGCTGAGGAAATGGGCCCAGTGTTGTAGACATTATGCCGTTTTTTCTGGAAGATAGTTCTTAGGATCAAAAAGGAATCTGACGGTTTAGGGTACGTTATGAGGTGAGAGTTTGTGCCATAAAGAAAAGTACGGTATTTCTGCATTCCAAATATGATAGCCAGTGCATCTTTTCGAATTGCTGAATATTGCTTTGGACTGAAGTGAGCACTTTAGACGTATGTGTGTTGGGCTGTTCATGTTCATCATCGCTTTTGTGAGAAATAACGACCCTGATGCCATGTTGAGAAGCGTTAGTGGCCAGGATAAAGCGTTTTGATGGGTCGTACAGGGGTCAGACAAAAATATGGTCACACAAAATTGGAAATTTTTAGTTAAGTTGTATGGAACCAAACTGATGAGGTCATCGGCCCCTAGGCTTACACACTACTTAACCTAACTTACGCTAAGGACAAAACACACACACACACCCATGCCCAAGGGAGGATTCGAACCTCCGCCGGGGGGAGCCGCGCGAACCGTGGCAATGCCCCCGCGACCACACGGCTGGTAACACAGCAAACACAGCACATTGCCATCCTTAATACGGAATAGGAAACCCGTCGGCATTCTAAACAGCCTCACCTACTCTCGTAATGGATAAATGCAGTTCCTTTATGGTTTAAAGAGAATTTTAGAACATTATTCCTGCAATATTGTGGTAGGTTCAGGTAAGGATGATGGAGGTGGATAACGACCACGTATCCTTCTCGCACAACCAGACCACCAAGGCTCAATACTATTGAGGTCTGATGACAGTGGTGGCCAGGGAAGATGCGACAACCCATCCGCGTTCTCTCGCTCTCACAAAAGCAGCCCCGGACTATGCAAGCTGTGTAAACAGGGGCCATGTCACTTCGGAAGACAGCATCACCACTGGGGAACAAACATTGTATCATAGGATGGACATGAAAAGCCGAGATGATCACGTAATCCTTGGTAGTAATGCGACTTTATAGCGAAACCACGGAGCGTTGTGACTTAGCGGGCGATGTTTCTCCGCTTTTCCTGTATGCAGTACAAATCTTGGACACGGTGCCTCTTGAAACACCAAACACTTTGCCTCCCTTGGTTACGGAAGCACCAACCATACGAGCACCAACGGTCTGTCCATTTTCGAATCCACCTAGCTCCGATCTAACGCACTCACAACTACACGGACCACTGCTCTGACCACGACCGACTCTTCCAACGTATAGAGGACATTTTACAGGTGCCATTCATGGTCAAATGACAGCGCTACCTGCAGGCTTGGCCAGCCTCTGCATTTGTGTTAAAGCATGCGTTTCTCGAAGTTTTGCCAGATTTTTCTACATCACTGTGTGTCGCCAGCAAAGGAGTGCACTTTAGATAATTTTTTGACTTGTGAAACGGCTTTTTGTTTAGGATGAGGCCCCTCCATGCCCACACGAACGTGGTGACCAAACCAAAAGTTCTACCGTCAACTCCGTAAAACATGTTAGTTTTTGAATCAGGAGTCACATGATGCGGGCTGTGACATTATCCATGCCTGGGTAAGATTACTCATTGACATGGTCCATCAGGAGATAGAAAATGGACGAAAGTGATCGAAGGGTAGCGGTTTTAAGGGCAGAGTAAAAAATGTGCCAAGGCAAGCGCCAAGGGGAAAAAAACCTCTGCGACAGTAGGACGGGTATAGGGACAGTAGCAGGTGGCTAGCTGCGACAGTGCATGCAAGGTGTGGTTAAGTTAGTGCGAGGTATCATTCATCGTTGCCTTTGTCGTTGCGGAAGCTCGTTGTAGGGCTTGCTGCAGTTGCTGCGTCCCTGTAACAGTTCAAGGTCGTCATGCATTAGTGGGCTGTCGGTCATAGATCAGCTCACAGTCTAAGGGGGGGGGGGCTGTTTTGAGTGTTGTGTACAGTACGGTTTCCCTGCGGTTGCCTGTTTTTCGGCGGGTCGAGCATCTGTGGTTACCAGTAGTAGCTGTGTTGCAGGTGCTAGCCAGTACTGTCGCGTTAGCGTGCTATGGACCATAGATGTTTAGTTTCTTGCCAATGATGTCTTTGCTCTATTATGTTTCCATCTATGGTTGTGGTCGTAGTTACCCAGAGAACGGATAAACGGGTTACGCGAGCGTCTCGTGTTGTTGTACAGTCGTGTGGAGAGTTTTTGGATTACCTGCGAGATGGTATCCAGCCGATATCCCCGGTGAAGGTCCGCGGTGCGTGTGTAGCACGGAGCGTTGCTTATGATTCTGAGTACTTTATTCTGTATAAGCTGCAGACGGCGCAGGCGTGTGGGCGCAGTGTATCCCAAGACAAGGGCTGCGTACGTCATCAGGGGTCGAATAAGTGCCATTTACATGGGCCTAGACACCCTCCTATTCAGTGTGCTGCTCCTGTTAAGCATAGGGTAAAGTTGTTTGAGCCTCGTGTTTGCTTTTTTGGTTATGTGTTGAATGTGGTCCCCCAGAGTAGTTACGGTCCAGCCAGACACCGAGGTATCTGACCTTCTCGCGGAAACGCATGTAGTGTTATTGGATTGCGACGTTCACTCTAATACGCCATTTCACCAGCCAAGGCTCTGTCGCTCTGAGTGCAGTCTGTAGTCGTGAGTTAATGTTAGACGGCTTCCAATTTTGCGCAAGGATGGCAGTGTCATCCACGTAGATTGCCACCGTCGTGTTGTGTGGAGCTGGGAGGTCGTTAATGTAGAGGTTAAACAGTAAGGGCCCTATGATGTTTCCTTGGGGTACTGCTGCCTGGATACCATGTCGTGTCGATTGTTTGCCCTGCACGTCGGTGTTGAAACTCCTGTCCATGAGATATGAGTGAATGGGACGTACGAGCCCGTCGGTGAACCCTGCGTCGTGGAGTTTGCGTATGAGGCCGTTGTGCCATAGACGATCGAAAACCTTTTCGATGTCCAGGAACACCGCCTCGGTTGATTTGTTTGTGTTGTGTCCATGTGTTACGTATTCAACGACGCGGAGGAGTTGTTGTGTTGTCGAGTGGTCATTCCTGAAATCGAATTGCTCCGGTCTCACGGTGTCGTTTGTGATGCAGTACCTAGTGAGTCGTTTTAGTATTACCTTCTCTGCGATCTTGCTGAGCGCGCTCAGCTGACTGATGGGTCGGTAATTTTGTGGGAGGGAGTGATCTTTCCCCGGCTTCCTGAACATCAGGACCTTGGTGGGGAAGTGTTGGTGTTTAAGTATGGCATTCGCGATGTGTGTGACGTATTCTACTGATTTGTCTGTGAAGTCCTGGAGGACACGGTTTTGAATGACATCGTGACCAGGGGTCTTCCTAGCGCTGGTATGCATGATGGTCCATTTGACTTCAGCTGTGCTAGGTTGCCGGATAATGTTGCGGCTGGTTGGGCCTGGATGCGTCTGACCTCCTGGTCGGAAGCATGTGTGAACGCTGGGTCTGAGGGATCCAGGTTCGGTGTGAATGACGCTGCGAGTGTGAGGGCTATCAGTTCCGCTTTTTCTTCGGCAGAATATGATGGTCCGTTGGGCCCTTGTAGCGTGGGTGTGTACAATTTCTCCCTGGTGAAGTGTCGGGCCATCTGCCATACGCCAGGTCGAGTGGTGTCCAGCCCTTCGAGTTTAATTGTGAAAAGGCTGTGACCATTCATTTTTCATACCCTGCGTAGATTACGAAGAAATCTGAATTTATTACGTCGAGAAATGACTGAAGGTCTTCTAAGAACATAGTCATTTTGATTTTTGCTATAGCTTCCACGTGTTGCTGAGTCGATTGAAGTCCTTAATCAGACAGTATAAGGCCTTTGTACTTCATTTGCTCTTGAAGGAATTCGAACTTACGTTTGATACATTTTAGTACACTTTGCTGCAGTGAGTGGAACATGAGACGAAAGTTCACTAAATGGCGCTCCGGACTGTACGCGGCACTACCGAGAGGGAAGACCACCTCTGGCGCACCGTATTGGATCTGCAGCAGCAATCTGAGCAGCAGTTGCCACCACGGTGCTACAGGTAACTGTTACAAATCGGCTACTTCAAAGACAGCTCCGAGTCAGACACCCTGTGGCGTGCATTCCACTGACCTCAAACCACCTCCCTTTGCGACTTCAGTGGTGACAAGAGAGAACTCATTGGAGGACAGGTCTGTTGCGTTTCCTGATGAAAGCCGGTTTTACCTCGGTGGCAGTGATGGCCGTGTATTGGTTAGATATGAGGGGAGTTGAGGGCCTGCAACCAACCTTTGTGCGTGCTCGACACATTGGACCTACACCAGGAGTTATGGTCTAGGGTGAGATTTCGTATGACGTCAGGAGCACTTTCGTAGTTATCCCGGGCACCTGACTGAAAATATGTGTGTGAATCAGGTTATTCGACCTGTTGTGTTTCCGGTCACGTACGGCACTCTAGGAGAGTTTTCTAAAAGGATAACGCTCGTCCACATACCGCTGCTACAGAGTGTCGATATCTTGCCTTGCCCTGTTCTATCACCAAATCTGTCTCCAGCAGAGCGCATATGGGACATCATAAGACGACAACGCCAGTGCCATCCACAAAGGGCTGTAAGAGTCCCTATATTGACCGACCAAGTGCAACAGTCATGGAACTCCATCCAACAGACTGACATTTGGAACCTATACAATACAATGAATGCAGGTTTACTTTCTTGCATTCAACATTCTATCGCTTACATCGGTTATTAATGTACCAGCATTTCACATTTGCAATGGCTTGTCCCACTCTTACGTTATCTTGTGATTTTGCAATGTTAATCACTTACGTTTGTTACTTAGACATATGTATTCACAGAATTTTATTAGTCTATATTATATATATATTTTGCTGCTGCGATTTTTTGCGTCATTACATATCGTCCAGATAATTGACAGTGTTAGAAATTTTCTGAATAAGCCCGTCTTTGCACATTTGTTGCTATATGGGAACACAGAATGTAAGTCATCAAGCTTTACAGTCTTTATCATTGTTTTCTCTGGTGCATCTTAAATGTACTTTATTGATAGAAACATCAAGTTTTGCACCATTTTCTACATTAAGAGTAAGAGGCTTCCTTGAATCCCTCTCTCTCCTTATGTTACCGGTGGTCCTTCAGTTTCTAGAAAGAAGCACCACACTCTCATCGGAACCTCTTATACGAAAATGTCAGCCACGTAAATGAGGTGGCACAAGCCATATGACTTTTGTGCTGTGACTCGCATCCGTATAATCGGTAATAAAACGAGAGTTATGTTGTTTTCTGGATACCTAGTGGAACTATTGCTCATGTCAAAAATTAAAAAGGTTTTAATGCATACATATTCTTTCACAATCATTGAAATGATGAATATGCGTATTGAAATGTTCATAACTATTTCAGACATAGAACTAATGAAATGTTTCTTCTCTTGTGAGTATTATCAGAAGAACTATGCTGGAAAACATATAATTTTATGCAAACTACACTCCTGGAAATGGAAAAAAGAACACATTGACACCGGTGTGTCAGACCCACCATACTTGCTCCGGACACTGCGAGAGGGCTGTACAAGCAATGATCACACGCACGGCACAGCCGACACACCAGGAACCGCGGTGTTGGTCGTCGAATGGCGCTAGCTGCTCAGCATTTGTGCACCGCCGCCGTCAGTGTCAGCCAGTTTGCCATGGCATACGGAGCTCCATCGCAGTCTTTAACACTGGTAGCATGCCGCGACAGCGTGGACGTGAACCGTATGTGCAGTTGACGGACTTTGAGCGAGGGCGTATAGTGGGCATGCGGGAGGCCGGGTGGACGTACCGCCGAATTGCTCAACACGTGGGGCGTGAGGTCTCCACAGTACATCGATGTTGTCGCCAGTGGTCGGCGGAAGGTGCACGTGCCCGTCGCCCTGAGACCGGACCACAGCGACGCACGGATGCACGCCAAGACCGTAGGATGCTACGCAGTGCCGTAGGGCACCGCACCGCCACTTCCCAGAAAATTAGGGACACTGTTGCTCCTGGGGTATCGGCGAGGATCATTCGCAACCGTCTCCATGAAGCTGGGCTACGGTCCCGCACACCGTTAGGCCGTCTTCCGCTCACGCCCCAACATCGTGCAGCCCGCCTCCAGTGGTGTTGCGACAGGCGTGAATGGAGGGACGAATGGAGACGTGTCGTCTTCAGCGATGAGAGTCGCTTCTGCCTTGGTGCCAATGATGGTCGTATGCGTGTTTGGCGCCGTGCAGGTGAGCGCCACGATCAGGACTGCATACGACCGGGGCACACAGGGCCAACACCCGGCATCATGGTGTGGGGAGCGATCTCCTACACTGGCCGTACACCTCTGGTAGTCGTCGAGGGGACACTGAATAGTGCACGGTACATCCAAACCGTCATCGAACCCATCGTTCTACCATTCCTAGACCGGCAAGGGAACTTGCTGTTCCAACAGGACAATGCACGTCCGCATGTATCCCGTGCCACCCAACGTGCTCTAGAAGGTGTAAGTCAACTACCCTGGCCAGCAAGATCTCCGGATCTGTCCCCCATTGAGCATGTTTGGGACTGGATGAAGCGTCGTCTCACGCGGTCTGCACGTCCAGCACGAACGCTGGTCCAACTGAGGCGCCAGGTCGAAATGGCATGGCAAGCCGTTCCACAGGACTACATCCAGCATCTCTACGATCATCTCCATGGGAGAATAGCAGCCTGCATTGCTGCGAAAGGTGGATATACACTGTACTAGTGGCGACATTGTGCATGCTCTGTTGCCTGTGTCTATGTGCCTGTGGTTCTGTCAGTGTGATCATGTGATGTATCTGACCCCAGGAATGTGTCAATCAATAAAGTTTCCTCTTCCTGGGACAATGAATTCACGGTGTTCTTATTCCAATTTCCAGGAGTGTAGAAGGTGCTGAAAGCAAGAATTACGAGGAATGAAAACATTATTTCCATGTATGTTCTTTGCGGATATTGCAGTGCTACAGCAACGCATGTCTCATGTTTTATGAACTTTGTCAACGTTTCATATATATTTTACAAACTATATTCAAGTATCCGCAGCGTTACCAAGTGTGGACAAAGCCCTGTTATTTTACTTTGCTTGTTGGTCAGTAATGAGGACATTATTTCCTTTGTTGCACACCGGCGTGTTAACTTTTTTCGAAATACAGTATTAATCCCAAATATTATGGGCGAAAGGAAAATTTCTGTTGAACTTCCCATAAACGATGATGTCATTCGAGGCGGAGGCCATTCTCGAACTGAAGAAGAATGAGTAAAGAAATTGTAAGTTGTCTTCTCATAGCAACCTTTCCAGTATTTTACGTAAGCGTCTTTGTGAAAACCTGGAAAACCTAAAGGGTGATTTAAAAATACTAAAATCCCTCCATAATCGATAGCTTAATTTTACCACAGAAGAATGCTGGCACATATAGAAGGCATTAGCAAAAACAATACAGAGTGTAAACGACTACATTACACTATGAAAAGGCACCCAGTTTAACAAATTAAATGACTTGTACGGAAAAACCGTCACAAATAGCTTAAAGGCACACACACACACACACACAGAAGCACACACTCACAGAAAGAGACAGAGGGGAAGAAAGTAAACAAAATTCACATTTGGCGCCTACCTCACCTTACAACAAATGAGAGGACTGGGACTGGAGACACAGTAACAACGTTATACTGTGTTTTAGGAAAGTGAAGTGTTATTTCCAAACTAAGTTCGGCAAAATAAATACAGTATTTATTTGTGGTTCTCAACAACTAATGGGATAGAAGATGAAAAAGGCTTTGTCAAAGTTAAACGTACGTAATCGCAAAAATAGGAGCGAAATATATCCTCACAACTAAATTACGTTTAGATATAAAGTGACATGTTGTATGTTGTATGTTAACCGGGGGCCTAGAAACGACGGAGAGGCTCCGTCCCCGTTGCAGCCGCAGTGGTCCGCAACCCCACGACGACTACCGCATTCCACTTCACCCCACCACCGAACCCAGGCTTATTGTGCGGTTCGGCCCCCAGTGGACCCACCCAGGGAACGTCTCACACCAGGCTAGTGAAATGGTGGTGCACGCGTACGTGGAGAACTTGTTTGCGCAGCAATCGCCCACATAGTGTAGCTGAAGCGGAATAAAGGGAACCAGACCGCATTCGCCGTGGTAGATGGAAAACAGCCTAAAAACCATCCACAGACTCGCCGGCTCACTGGACCTCGATCAAGTCCGCAGGGCGGATTCGTGCAGGGGACCAGGCGCTCCTTCCCGCCCGGAAAGTCGTGTGTTAAGTGACATGTTAACTTGCCTACAAAATTCGCATTAAGAACGTTTAGCTTTGGATGTCAAGCTGCCAGTACCTGGTAGTGTGGAGAGTGTACTATAATGTAAAATGAAACTGGTACACCTAGTTTTCGTAGCTTACGAAACGCTTTATACTAGGAGCAGGCACAGATGTGGAAATGCATCTTGATAAATAAAGAACCGCAATAGCTGTTAAATAAGCCTTTATCGAAATGATCGGTTTCGCACCTTATAGCTGCATCCTCAGGTATAAATATAGCAGAAAACGGGGGGGGGGGGGGGGGAGTAAAATACATCATGCGCACCTAATATGTTCGAAAACTCCGCGCATAAAAACGTACCTAATATGTTCGAAAACTCCGCGCATAAAAACGTGATTTTCAGGTGGTCATACCCGGGTTCTATTGGTGAAAAAAGGTATGGTCAAGTGTTTTGAATACCCCTTGGGCTATGGACCTTTTGTATACCCAACAGAAGGCTCGTCTTAGTGTCATTATCCTACAGTACACGTTCAAAGTATCAGTATTACACACTTCCTCCTGCTTAGGCAGATGGAGCAAACCGATTGGTTCTCTTTTAATTTGGTGTGGTCAACGGCAGGCATACTGGGACTTACGGAGGCACCATTAGTTCATGGGCGGTTCCTGGAAAACCCAACAAAAGTTTTTCTTACAGTATTTTCGCCGTCGTCAGGTGGATAAAACCCAGCCGAGGATTCGAGACGGGTGTGAACAAGAAAGGGCTGCAATTTTTTCTATGTGTTCCTAAGGTCCTTATCTCGAACAACGTTCAAAATTTTCTTCACTGAAGCACATGCAAAATTTTTTGCATGTAAAATACGATCTTCAAGCCAGGAAACGCCTTCACACATCCTTAAAGGAACAGGAGGCAAGGCTGTCACAAGCCAAAACTCCACCCCCCTCGGGCGAAAGATAAAGCCCGTCAGTAAAGCGTTAGCGTCAGCGTCACAGCGGAGCTTGTGGGAGTTTGGGGTGAACTGCAGGTTAAAGAAAAAAAGCACTAATATGTGCGCAAGACAAAATTTTCGTCAATTTTTTTAAAGGTGCTGATACTCCCCTTTATTAAAAATATTGCGAATGTAGTGATTGCGTTGACGAAATTGGAACAGTTGATCTGCAGGCACCATTCGTGTAAAACAACTGAAGCTTCGAAATCCGATATTTGAGCAGCTAGGAAAATCTGTTCAAGTACTAACGAACAAGTACGACAGCGAAAAATGATTTCCAAAATTATACTTTTGTCTTCCGATAGCTGTGTCGCATGTAAATGTAGTATGTGTATTGGCTGCAGGTTTTGTCAGTTCTTGGACAGCGCATTTCGGTGGAGGAAATCTGCACCTACACTAGGTGCCCTCTAAGCTTTTTAACACCGCAGTCACACAAAGACGAGTCCACAAGTAGGCCTCGCACGTTGTGATCTCAGCTCCCAAACAGATAAGTATCCAAGTATTCTGGTTGCCCTTGTGAAAGTCATTCATCTAGCAGCAGAGAGTGCTTAGCTGACCCTTCAAGCGTCTCAGTTGTTCTCTGGCATATCTCCCTTCGCTTTAGCCTTGGTAGTATTGGATGGTATCCGAAGCCCAACAGAAAGTCAGATACGGATGTCTTAGCCGTATTCCTACCTATGGCTGCTTATATGACCTACATGATACTATAGTTCTCCCAGGTGTATGAGACTCAGACATCCTGAAATTATGCGACGTGTTTCATTAAGTGGAAGGAAATTCTGTATGTGAATCCCTTGGGAAGGAATCCCTTGGGATTCCTTTCACCCAGACCGGAACTACAATCCACATTTCAAGCTTATCGTGAGCAGTCACCTTCAAAACTTACATTGTAACTAATGTTCCCAGAGTTCCTGTCACAGGGTAAGTGGAAATAACAATGAGATACACGGAAATGATTACTGACCGTGGCTTACTCCGAAATATGAGGTACACTACGTGAGTCAAGTTAGAAATGGTACACCAATTTCATGTAGAACTAATAAATATATCGACATGAGGTTCTCGTTAAATTATAATAAAAACGTATCCATTTGTCGGAAATACGGGAGTAATTGTTAACGTTTATAGTTACTGTAGGACTATGAAATCGGCTTTTTTTAGGGAAATATATTTTTTTCCCACGATACTGAAAAGAGCCTTCAAAAAAATAATGGCTCTGAGCACTATGTGCTTAACTTCTGAGGTCATCAGTCGTCTAGAACTTAGAACTAATTAAACCTAACTAACCTAAGGACACCACACACATCCATGGCCGAGGCAGGATTCGAACCTGGGACCGTAGCTGTCGCTCGGCTCAAGACTGTAGCGCCCAGAACCGCACGGCCACTCCGGGCGGCCGAGCCTTCAAAGAGCATTTCAATAACATGAAATGTGTCGAACTCGATCATATAGTAACCAGATAATAGTGCCGCGTCGACTGCCTCGCTATCAGGAAAAAAAATTTTACAAACGTCTGCTCTGCTGTGTCACATGTAAGCAGATAAGTAACTCATATATGGTTCTTGAATTTATTATTATAACTCTTGTTTAAAGCACTTAAAATATTGACCTCGAGGGTTGAGACATGCTATAAACAGGCAATACTGCACGTAGAATTTCATCTGTATTTATGGCAGCAAGGGATTGTGTTATACGGCTTTTCATGCGTTCTGGATAATTTTACCTCAAATATTATTTTATTTTATTCTGAAGGCAACCAGTTTCGGCATTTATTATGTCATTTTCAAGCCCCATACGCTTCTATCCAAATAAACGAACTTGTCGTAGAGCGCCATTAATCATTGTACAATTGAATTCACGATATCCAGTGAATTGTGGCACTATATGACAATTTCGTTTATTTGGAGAGGAGCGTGTGGGACCTGAAGATGGTATAATGAAATGCCAAAACTGTTTGCCTTAAGAATAAAATAAAATAATATCTTAAACTACACGGCTGTTGGTAATTTTTAATTGATAATGACAATGGTTTGCGTGTTTTCACTGAATACGTCATTTTCTGTATGAATCACTTGAGAATGGGTCCAAATACACGAAACTGGTCATCAATTGCCGGCCGGGATTGCCGAGCGCCTTTAGGCGCTACAGTCCGGAACCGCGCCACAACTATGGTCGCAGGTTGGAATCCTGCCTCGGGCATGGATGTATGTGATGTCGTTAGGTTAGTTAGGTTTAAGTATTTCTAAGTTCTAGGGGACTGATGACCTCAGAAGTTAAGTCCCATACTGCTCGGAGCCATTTCAACCATGTTTTGTCATCAATTAAACAAAAAGAACTGTATTTCGTAACGTTCGCTGTTTCCAACATCAAACTGGTTAACGCATGTTGCTATCCTGTTATTAATCCAGTATGAAAGAAATCCGAAATCAGCTGCTTATTTCGGCTACTATGAACGTTAAAAATTGCTTGAGGACGTTACAAATTGCGGTGCACCGTTTGCTGTGACATAGATAACATAGCAGCTCGATATATTTACTTATTATCGATATAGTTTTGGTCGACTGTTTGGGCTGCATCAGTGATCCTCAATGACTCGATTAATGGGGATGTAATCGATGAACATACAATAACGTAAAATGTAGGTAATGAAAAAGCTCAGAAACGCTGAGCATACATTGTAATGGGTATGTCGCGATTGCTGAAAATCGTGTCAGATCGGTAGCCGAACAGAAATTTCCTGCATTTCATCAGCAGTCTCCAGAACTCTTAATCCATCCAATCCCGCTTCAAGCCCAGGCTCTCGTTTCACTGTGGTTACTGTTATTACTCCAGAACATTACTACCACAGTTTCTTCGAGGCGTATGCCAGGGTAAGCCACCGTTCTCTCGAAAAATCGTTCATATGTGAAACACTTAATGGTTAATATGACTTACTTACAAAATCTCGTTCTCCCAGTGGTGCTGTTCTCACATAATCAATGAGAAAACCAATTTTACTGTTCCTAGCTCAAATGCGGAAACAGCAGTGACACTGACAGATTGAGTAGACGTTTTCGGGCAGATTGATAATTAATGTGACTGTTCGCGAAAATTATAATTCGGATTCTGGAGCCTCATCTGGTACAAATTTTCATTGATCATGACGTATTCATTACATTTCAGGTTCAGTGTTCCAAATGTTTTTCACTTCCAACGATCCACACATTTCATTTCAGTGAATCTGAATGAGCTCTGCTCCTCAGTAGGATTTACTTCGTGCCCATTGTACGCGTGTTATGAGCAAGAAGGAAGACGGTTTAGCCAAAGTCGGAAAGTTTGCAGCGAATGTTGAGAGGGCGTGTGTACAGCAGGAGCAGAGTTGGCTTTGATTGGGTGTTATCGCAGGCGCCCAGCTCCGGCCGCAGGCTGAAACAAAGCGCACGTCACCCACGCATCCATCTAACCTATAAAGTCAGCCAGCTCAATGCTTTCATGCCCCCGTGCTCGGGCTCTCATTCAAACATTGTAGCGGTCGGTCCTGAATGCTTGTGGCCTATAGACTTTCTTGCCGTTGTCTCTCCAAACGTGAACAGAAGCGTTGTGTGTGTAATGACATCGGCGTTAAAAGCGCATTACATAAGCTCATTATCAGGCACAGTGTGACCTGCTTGTCCTCGAAAAACTCTTATTTTATCTGAGAGCTTCGGCGCACAATTATTTCTAAATGTAACGAGTTTAGTTTTCCGTCTACCCCTGAGGTATTTATTTATGAAGCTATGTCTCTTTGCTCTAATATAAAATTGAAATAGTTCTCCGCCAAAATACGCTATTAATTCCAATTTATACTCCTGGAGAGGTAAGTTAAAGTGTGTTAAATTATGAAGCAAAGAACGTATTATGAAAGACATGTACGTGCAAAGAATGGTGTAGCATGCTGTACCAAAGAAGAAACACATGCCGATGCAACTTGCAGGAACAACTGGTAATTTGGAAACTCTTAAAAGTTCGTTAAGCCATACCGTAAAATAAAGAAAACTGAAAACGTAAAACAAATATCTTCATTCATTTAGGCAATAACAGAATTCTTGCCGCGTTTCTAAGCCCATGGAAACCGTTAGCGACACCTATTCTGCAACTGATCGAAGTCGCATATTTTTGTTGTTATGGACGTTGTTGTTATTATGAAATTCAGTCCGAACACTCGTTTGATGCAGGTCTGCACGCTAATCTATCATGTGCAAGTTTCTTCAACACTACAGAACTACTGCAGCTTACATCCTCTTGAATCCTCTCATTGTAGCCAAGCCTTGGTTCCCCTCTACGATTTTTATCTACCTTCCCCAGATCACATCCCAGCATTACCAAACTGACGACCCCTTGATGTCTCAGCATGTGTCCGATCTAAAGCTTCCATTTTTGGTTACGTTGTGTCTTCAATTTATTTTCTTCCCAGTTCCAATCAGTACATCCTCAGTAGTTGTCCGATCAGTAGTTGTCTACTCTACATCTACATGGGTACCCTGCAGTTCTCAGTTTAGTGCTTTCTAAAGGGCCCACGTAGCCGGTGCATTAATTACAAAAGGTCAAGAAATATAATGTACATAAGCAAGTTCCATCGCTCAACTTCAGAACGCTCAAGTACAAATTATACATTTCACAAAACACATGATGGGCAAAACACAACCCTACAAGCCATAGCTTAGGCCAGGTTTTCTATTAGCTTCAGTAAGTAGCAACGCGTAAAATGTATCTTTTACGAAAGTAATGTGAAACGCCTACAGATAACTTGTGGTACCTATATACAGGGGTAATTAGGACCACTATGCATCGATGCATATCGACATCTCATTCTCATACACATTGAGCTCCTGACCAGCCCTCGGTCAACGATTAATTATTGCCAAGGATTGCTGTTTTACAAATCATATAAACTTACGCTGTACAAAGTTTGTATTCCGATGTAACGGATTTGAACTGGCAACTGACCCTGAAAATAAATACAAAATTTGATCAAAAGTATCCGCTCCTTTGTGACAGAGTCCATTATCAACCACTGTCTTCACCTCCGAACTGTTTCTCTACTGAACGTACTACACAAGGTTGTAGAATACGTTAAAATCCTTCCGCATTTAGCGTTTTCTTAATGGCCGTTAGGAGACGACATCTGAACCACAAAAAACACAAACACCCTCACACCGTAACACCACCTCCTCTGTAATTCGCTCTTGGCACTATACATGATGGTACGCACTGTTTTCCTGGCATTCGCCAAAAACAAACCGTCATGTCGGTTTTCTATAGGTTGCAGTGTAATTCATCACTCCAAAGCGCTAGTTACAAGTCATCCACTGTGCAGAGGTGTAGCTGTTAACACCACCTAAAACATCGTTTAGCATAGAGTGCGGTAGTATGTGGCTTACGAGGGGCAGCTGCTCGACCATTAATCGCATTCTGGTCAACTCGCTACGCACTGTCATCGTGTTACCTATTATACCCATTCCTCTTCTTTAGTCTTTTTCTTCTTGTTGTTTATCCTGGCTTCTTGAGATATCTTGTGAAGGGACACGATACAACAAGTTCCGTAGTGGTGTAGGACAATCAATGAAGTTGCACAACAGTTAATAATTTAACTTTTGAAACTACCGGTTTATTGGGTTTTATGGAAAGGAAAACACTCTCATACTCTCATGGAGTCAGAGAACTTGGAGTAACATTTTTTGTGTGTAATGGGCCTTACTACGTCGCAAAAAGTTCTAATTAATTAATTAAGCAGCTTTACAATGTTGCTGGGCGACGTAATCAACAGGGTGAAACGTGTCACAATTAAAACTGGACCTCAATATCTTGAGTAAACTTTCGGTTAATTTTTTGTCAAAATCAGCACGTGTCTCAAAATTAATTTCCAACTTCGTGCATGAACTCCTAAAGCATTTGTAGCTACTGTACGTGATTTACTGGACAGCTCGATCACGCACTGACGTGTAACGTATTTCAAATCGAGCACGCAGGTTTCAGTTTTCCTTACTGGGCTAAAAGATTCTTTTGTAATAACGTAATGTGTCTATCTCACGTAAAGTTTAAATGTAACTTGATTTACTCTCCATTCGGGTGAAGATCACAAAATGAAATTCACCACATAGGTCAGCGAACTGTACACGCGCACTTTTAGCACGCTAAGTGATAACTCGTCTCAGAGTAAAAGCCACACATAAGTTCACACTTTTCTGTACGCATACAACATTCAAAACACCTTTATATTAAACTATGAAATTATGACACGTAATTACTAATTACATATTTCCGATTCTGAATAAACTTCAACAACTGTATTTCATGATCAATAAAATTTTAGCACTTGAGAGATATTACACTACTGGCCATTAAAATTGCTACACCACGAAGATGTCGTGCTACAGACTCGAAATTTAACCGACAGGAAGAAGATGCTGTGATATGCAAATGGTTAGCTTTTCAGAGCATTCACACAAGGTTGGCGCCGGTGGCGTCGCGTACAACTTGTTGGCATGAGGAAAGTTTCCAACTGATTTCTCATACACAAACAGCAGTTGACCGTCGTTACTTGGTGAAACGTTGTTGTGATGCCTCGTGTAAGGAGGAGAAATGCGTACCATCACGTTTCCGACTTTGATACAGGTCGGATTGTAGCCTATCGCGATTGCGGTTTATCGTATCGCGACATTGCTGCTCGCCTTTGTCGAGATCCAATGACTGTTAGCAGAATATGGAATCGGTGGGTTCAGGAGGATAATACGAAACGCCGTGCTGGATCTCAACGGCCTCGTATCACTAGCAGTTGACATGACAGGCATATTATCCGCATGGCTGTAACGGATCGTGCAGCCACGTCTCGATCCCTGAGTCAACACATGGGGACGTTTGCAAGACAAAAACCATCTGCAAGAATAGTTCTACTGGCGTTTGCAGCAGCATGGACTATCATCTCGGAGACCACGGCTGCGGTTACCCCTGACGCTGCATCACAGACAGGAGCGCCTGCGGTGGTGTACTCAACGACGAACCTGGATGCACGAATGGCAAAACGTCATTTTTTTGCATAAATTAAGGTTCTGTTTGCCGCATCATGGTGGTCGCATCCGTGTTTGGCGACATCGCCGTGAACGCACATTGGAAGCGTGTATTCGTCATCGCCATACTGGTGTGTCACCCGGCGTTATGGTATTGTGTGCCATTGGTTACACGTCTCGGTCACCTCTTGTTCGCAATGACGGCACTTTGAACAGTGGACGTTATATTTCAGATGTGTTACGACCCATGGCTCTATCCTTCATTCGATCCCTGCGAAACCCCACATTTCAGCAGGATAATGCACGACCGCATGTTGCAGGTCCTGTACGGGGCTTTCTTGACACAGAAAATGTTCGACTGCTGCCCTGGCCAGCACATTTTCCAGATCTTTCACCGACTGAAAACGTCTGGTCAATGGTGGCCCAGAAACCGGCTCGTCACAATACGCCATCGACTGCTCTTGATGAACTGTGGTATCGTGTTGAAGCTGCATGGGCAGCTGTACCTGTACACGCCATCCAAGCTCTTTTTGACTCAATGCTCAGTCGTATCAAGGCCGTTATTACGGCCATAGGTGGTTGTTCTGGGTACTGATTTGTCAGGATCTATGCACCCAAATTGCGTGAAAATGTAATCACATGTCAGTTCTAGTGTAATATATTTGTCCAATGAATACCCGTTTATCATCTGCATTTCTTCTTGGTGTAGCAATTTTAATGGCCAGCAGTGTATTAGTTTGCTAAAAGGGATTCAGATTCCAGTCAACTCGTGTCTGGACGCCGACGTCACGAATTGATAGTTGCTTACAATGAACGAAATACCGGTACTGAAAAATACTGTCCATTGAATTTTCTGACTTTTGAATCGCTACACTGGCCTGGTGGTAGCATTTTGGAACTCACGAATGATACCTCCCGCTGATTTCATGAGATTTTTTACAACCACTCTCCGTAACGTTCGACGGTCCCTGTCCGTCAGTACATCTACATCTACATCTACATACATACTCCGCAATCCACCATACGGTGCGTGGCGAAGGGTACCTCTTACCACAACTAGCATCTTCTCTCCGTGTTTCAATCCCAAACAGAATGAGGGAAAAATGATTGCCTATATGCCTCTGTACGAGCCCTAATCTCTCTTATCTTATCTTTGTGTTCTTTCCGCGAAATGTAAGTTGGCGGCAGTAAAATTGTACTGTAGTCAGTCTCAAATGCTGGTTCTTTAAATTTCCTCAGTAACGATTCACGAAAAGAACACCTCCTTTCCTCTAGAGACTCCCACTCGAGTTCCTGAAGCATTTCCGTAACACTAGCGTGATGATCAAACCTACCAGTAACAAATCTAGCAGCCCGCCTCTGAATTGCTTCATGTCATCACTCGATCCGACCTGATAGGGATCCCAAACGCTCGAGCAGTACTAAAAAATATGTCGTATTAGTGTTTTATAAGCGGTCTCCTTTACAGATGAACCACATTGTCCCAAAATTCTACCAATGAACCGAATACGACCATCCGCCTTCCCCACAACTGCCATTACATGCTGGTCCCACTTCATATCGCTCTGTAATGTTACGCCCAAATATTTAATCGACGTGACTGTGTCAAGCGCTACACTACTAATGGAGTATTCAAACATTGCAGGATTCTTTTCCTTACTGATTTGCATTAATTTACATTTATCTATATTTAGAGTTAGCTGCCATTTTTTACGCCAAACACAAATCCTGTCCAAGTCATCTTGTATCCTCCTACAGTCACTCAAAGATGACACCTTCCCGTACACCACAGCATCATCAGCAAACAGCCGCACATTGCTAACCACCCTATCCAAAAAATCATTTATGTAGATAGAAAACAACAACGGACCTACCACACTTCCCTGGGGCACTCCAGATGATACCCTCACCTCCAATGAACACTCACCATCGAGGACAACGTACTTCGAGCCACTCATAAACTTGGGAACCAACCCCATATGCTCGTACCTTAGTGAGGAGTCTGCAGCGGGGCACCGAGTCAAACGCTTTCCAGAAGTCAATGAATATGACATCCGTCTGATACCCTTCATCCATGGTTCGCAAGATATCATGTGAAAAAGGGCGAGTTGCGTTTCGCAGGAGCGATGCTTTCTAAAGTCGTGCTGACGCATGGACAGCAACTTCTCTGTCTCAAGGAAATTCATTATATTCGAACTGAGAATATGTTCGAGAATCCTGCAACAACCAGATGTTAAGGATATTGGTCTGTAGTTTTGAGGATCCGTCCTGCTACCCTTCTTATACACAGGCGTCACCTCTATGAGGTATGCCTGGTTTTGGTTTAGCTGTGGTTGTTTTCTCGCGTTTCCACAGCGCAGTCGGATCACTAACCGTCGACTTGTGCAGCTTTAGAAGGGGTGAAATGTTCCTGATGGACTTGTTACTTGGGTGACATCCATGTTCGGAGTCACTGAGCTCTCCTGACCAATCCAATCTTGTGCTCCTGCTTCTCTGCTGACAACACAATACTCCTCGCCTTCGCCGCCCGCGGTGGTCTAGCGGTTCTAGGTGCGCAGTCCGGAACCGCGCGACTACAACGGTCGCAGGTTCGAATCCTGCCTCGGGCATGGATGTGTGTGATGTCCTTAGGTTAGTTATATTTAAGCAGTTCTAAGTTTTAGGGGACTGATGACCACAGTAGTTAAGTCCCATAGTGCTCAGAGCCATCCTCGCCTTCATTTATACGGTAGGCTCCGTGACATATCGTCCTCAATTCTGCATTAGATAGCGGTGTCCGGATACTTTTGATATGATAGTTTAGACGATTGGCAGGTTTACGCATTATACATCCATTCATCATACGTGACAAACACGCTGTTAGTTCTCTGTTGTCCAGACCACGACACACCTAGTGAAATACTGTCAAACTACCACCTTGGTACCGTAGTTAACAATAAGGAACCTAGCAAGCATAAATGAAATGGGACATTTGACAATAATAGCTCCTCATCCTCCGAAATCCGCCGGGATACTTGTTCCCACGACACCTATTCGCTTTCCAGACACACACACACACACACACACACACACACACACACACAAATTATTTCTTTCTTAACGATGGGGAGTATTGTTTACTACATAGACTACCTATGTTAAGACCTTTGTATCCTACTTCGAAACATGTGTAATCTTGCTTCGAGTCGATGATTGCAAACTTATAAGCAGTTTCATGGTGCGAAACTCTGGTTAATTCAAAGTGTGGCGTAGACACCGAATCGCAGTGTTGTGTGGTAATGTGTCGCTTCAATGTTTTCTTGCATTTCAGTTATGACTGCTGAATCTCTAGCGATTCCACTTTTATCACTGAACAATTCATTTCAAGTCACTAGCCTTCTGTGCACCTAGCTCCCTCAAAAATAATTTTCGATCCTACACTGCATATCTGCTTCGCTGTTTCTAAGGTACCAATTAACGGCTAGTTAGCAATAACTTCAAATCATCAGTTTGGTGGTGGTAAGTTCTATGGGACCAAACAGCTGAGGTCATCGGTCTCTAGGCTTACACACTACTTAATGTAACTTAAACTAACTTACACTAAGGACAACACACACATCCATGCCCGAAGGAGGACCCGAACCTCCAAGGGGGGAGCCGCGCGAACAGTGGCAAGGCGCCATAGACCGTACGGCTTCCCCCTCGCGGCTTTTACCAGTTTATACATTAACAATTTTATGCACTTTTCATCACCTCAACTGTATGAAAATGTCACTCAAGGCTTCCGGTAAGTATAAATTCATTACTCATTAGTACCCTACCCGCTCTGGCGCCTCCATTCCCCCTCTTCCTGTCTTACCATCCCTCCCGCCGTCCTGATGGCACAGTCACCAATTAATTGCTGTTTTTCTGCCTCTAACTCCTGAGGGAGACTGCTGTTCAGTTATTCAATATTCGCGCAGCCATATATGGCACACACACACACACACACACACACACACACACACACACAGTAGCTTTATAACGGAGATGTAACTGACTACTTTCGAAGAGACAGCGCCTCACATTCGTTTATTGCAGTGTGAGGGACTTTAATTAGGTATTAAAATATTTATTGAAATAAATTGTATACACAGAGATATGTTACAAGATATTCTAATCTCACAGACTTGATCCTTACTATTATTTCTTCAACGTAATCTAACTGTTACATTTTTTTGTTCAATCGTAGCCACTATGTTAAATGTTTCACCCCTTCTTACATAAAATTTCCTCCCCGCCTCCATTATATGTCATCACGGGATCGTTTATTTTGAACACGAGCATGACAGAGTTGTCTGTCATCATTGCGCACACCCTCCAATCGCTCACAAATTGAAGACCAACGAATTTCTACCTCTCTAAGGCTGTGGCAACTACACTGCCAGACAAAAAAAGTCTAACTTGGTATACGTGCACACTATCGAAGTAATTGTAAATGATTAGAACTTAAATTCTCCGTAACAAGAATAACGGTCAACAAAGTGCAGTAGATTTGATCATGTTTACTGTTGTTACCATGCATAAAAGAGTATATAATGAAAGTAAACATTGTCAGATGTCGACTTATCACTGTGAAAGCACACAGATGGCGCGTACGAGCATGAGGTGGCGTTATCAGACCTCGACAGAGTTTGAAAGGAGCCTCATTGTGCTTCTCTATTTTGCAGGCTGTTCGAATCGTGCAATATCCACATTTCTGGGGTATTCGTTTGTGTAAGTGATCCACTGATAAAGTGCGCGTCATTTACGACAGCGATAGAGTTTAGGTTCTTTCTGCGCATCTGACGCCACAAAACACAGTCAGCCACTGAACAGAGAGCGACGTTGCCAGAGCTCGACTGCAGTGCAGAGCACAGACGATGGTCTTCAGTTTTAGAAACGTTCAGTCATAAATAAAGTAATTGAACAAAAGCAATGTCTTGATAGCAGAATTTCTTTTATAGGAAGTTTGGAAAAAGCGCTCTTTATACCAATTGCTTCATATTGTATTAATTACTTAAACCAAACAAGCAATAAGCCTCCTAATTCAGGCGATAGCAAGGAGAGGTGTTTGTATCATTCTCTCTAACCGCTTTCCGCTTTTCCGCAATAAAGAACAGCGGTAATTGCTTATATCCTATTGTACATCGACGAAACGTGAGTAATTCATAGTCATACCAACAGCGTTTGTCGGTATTTTGCGTCGTATTTTAAAAACCTGCAAGAAGGCTGTTGGGTGACGAGCTGCGTTAGCGTAATGGTTAAAGAATTTTGCTGCTAAGCGAAAGGTTCTGAGTTCACACCTTTTATGGTGCTTAATATTTTCCTTATTTAAAAACAATATCGAAGTGTCTTACTTCATAAATTTTATTCGTTTGAAGGTAATTTTTTGAAATTTCTAGTGGCAACTAAAATCGACCATACGGAAACTATGCGCTATGGACTTTTACCTCTGCAAACTCTTCATAATTTCGTCGAATGGTTTACTACATTTAATGCTGCACAATAACTGCGTTGAACATCGAAACAAAATTAAGTCATTTATGGGGGCAAGGTATCAGTCAAGAAGATGTGTAAAACTCAAATTTTTGGACCAAATAGTTTTTGTGAAATCGAATGATAAGTGTGTCAAAGCAGTCGAAACACCACGTGTCTGCACAGGCGAGCAGTGCAGTGATGACAAAATCGCGCACAGTGCAGAATGCGGGGAGCACGTCTGTGTAGCAGTGAAAGGGTTAATGCGGCCGTTGTGGCTTTACTTCATAAACTGCGCGCTCCCCCCTATACGTAAGTTTGCTTGGCGCGTGCAACTGGCAACGCAGCAATCTCCCGCGTCTGGTCGGGCATGCGCGAACTGCCAAGATAAAAGAATTGAACTGTAGACGGTATGGAAACGTGAGAGCAGGCATATCTGTCGTCAAGATGTCGGTCGATCACGTCTAACCACTATGAGGGAGGATCATTGTATTGCGCACCAAGTACATTCTAACCGGTCACATCTGCGCTTGCCAAGCGCGAACACGTAATTAATCCATGTAATATTCTGTATCATTGTGATACATTGTTCGGAGTCTGGCAGCAGCCAGACTATGGAATTACCGACCCATGCTTAAGCTACCATCAACACCACAAGAAAAAACATAGCGGCTGCGCCTGGGGTAGTGCAGTGACCGAAAAGCATGGAGTGCTAATGAATGGCATCCCACTACGTTCAGTTATAAATCGGGGTCCTCCACTACTCCAGATGACCATCGTTACTGAGTGTGGTGGCGACCTAGGCATAGGCCTCACACTTTCAATGTTTTTAGAAGATACAGCGGTATTATTCCAAGCGACGTGGGGGGAGACATCAGACATAACGTGAGGACGCAGCTGGTTGTGATTGAGAGAACTCTGACAGCTCAGTGGTACTTCAGAGATAGTGTGTGCTCTTGTATTACCTCTCATACTACACTATCGTGACCCCAGATCCGACCGCGATAGGTGTGTGGGGACAGCTCAGACGCCATATCCCTCCCACTGCCAATATCCAGGATGTCAAGGGCCAGTTACAATAGTTGTGGACCAGATGTCTCAGGAGACGATGCTACAGCTTTGTGACACCCTCCCCAATCGAATAAACGCATGTATGCAAGCTCGACAGGGTGCAACGTCACACTGATGAGTGAGCTCATACCATCAAGTTCTATATAAATTTGACTATTTTATAATCACAGAACAACACCCACCCACACACACATTCGTGCGTGTTTGTATTTTTCTTTGTGTATGTTTACATTACTTTTTACTGAAGAGACCTTAACATTATTTTAGGTAGTTTGGGAAGATGGGACTGTGGCTAGTCGAGGGAAGTTCCAGAAATTTGAATGTGGATTTAAGAGCTATTAGAAAATGGATACAGAGTTGTAGGTGTTCAGGTGATACGATTTTTGGTTTAGTGGTTATTTTGAGGGGATCAGTGATCAGCGAGCCTAGGGGGGGGGGGGGGGGGAGGGGGATTCTGTGGCAAGAGTCTGATGATAATCTGTTGTGGTATTACTCTACTATATTATCTGGCCATGTGAATAGTGAGTTGTTGATCATGTACACTGGGTCATATAAATGGGTTTTCTTTTTGCCTTTGGGCTTTTGTGTATAAGTCAACGTCAGTTAGTTCAGGAATTATTTTTTATACAATTATCTGTTGCTATCTTTATGCCTTATCTTTTGAAAATGTTGATTCCATATTACTCTGTGTTCTGTATTTAGTGTGCATGTTGGGTGATATTATGTTGCTGAATGTGGTTGGCTGTTAGAGCTTTTTCTTGGGATGGTGGGGGTATGGACCTAACAGTGAGGTCATCGGTCCCATCGGATTAGGGAATGATGGGGAAGGTAGTCAGCGGTGGCTTTTGAAAGGAACCATCTCTGAACTTGCTTGAAGCGATTTCGGGAAATCACGGAAAACCTAAATCAGTATGGCCGGACGCGTGTGTGAACCGTAATCCCCCCGAATGCAAGTGCAGTGTGGTAACCACTGCGCCACCTCGCTCGGTGCTGTTTGTGGCTTTGTGTATACTGTTGTTCTTTGCATGCTAATTATGCTGTCTAGCTCTGTCACTCTGTTACTATTGTATCCACTGTTTCTCGTTATGTGCATTATGAAGGCTAGTTCTCGTTAATAGTTTTCATTTGTGAGTGATACTACGTCGAGTATACGGATCATAAGCCGGAGTACTGCTCCTTTGTGTGAGTTCGGGTGTTACGAAGTTTAGTGTATGGTAGCGTCAGTTGTTAGCAGTTTATAGTACATTTGAGGTACGTGCATGTGGTTGCATTTATTGACTGTATTGTCTGGAAATGTAATTCGATTATAAAGTTCTCTTTGTATTGCGAATTTAATCATTTTATATAATTTGTTAATAGCAGTATTCATTTTTTGTTTGTGATTCACCTGTTAAGCAGCGGATGTCACCCATTTATCTGAAACAGTACGTGTTGTATTCCGTTGAAAATACTTTTGTAAAAATAATCTGTTCAACATTTGCTAAGGCTTCTGAAATTAGGTAACTCATTACTAATCCAACCTCTTGCAAAAAAAAAAATATTTTGTTTGGAAATACACACATGAAAAAAGTTTTGTATCATCCCAGTTCTCAGACCTCCTGAAGATAGACGTTGACTGTGGATACTGTATCACAAACACAGTCTCTTTGACTTTTCAGAGATGTCACTAAACCCATCATGCATGAGCAGCGCCTATTAGACAGAGGGGGTCTGACAGCCGTCCACTTCCAGTCATTCCACCAGGAAGGAGGTACACGGCTCGTGTTGTCTCTAGTTCAACCGTGCCTAGACGGTCAATACCGCTGTGCGATCCCGTCTGCATTGTTATTTTGGGACAGGAAGGGCTCTCAACAAGGGAAGTGTCCTGGCGTCTCGGAGTGAACCAAAGCGATGTTGTTCGGACATGGAAGAGATACAGAGAGACAGGAACTATCGATGACATGCCTCGTTCAGGCCGGAAAGGACTACTACTGCAGTGAATGACCGCTACCTATCGCTCGGAGAATCCTGACAACAACACCACCGTGTCGAATAATGCTTTTCGTGCAGCCACAAGTAGGCTGCATGATGCGCAACTTCTCTCCCGATGTCCATGGCGAGGTACATCTTTGCAACCACGACACCATGCAGCGCGGTACAGATGTGCCCAACAACATGCCGAATGGACCGCCCAGGATTGTCATCACGTTCTCTTCACCGATGAGTGTCGCATATGCCTTCAACCAGACGATCGTCGGAGACGTGTTTCGAGGCAACCTGGTCAGGCTGAACGCTTTAGACACACTGTCCAGCGAGTACAGCAAGGTGGAGGTTCCTGCTGTTTTGGGGTGACATTATGTGGCGACGACGTAAGCCACTGGTGGTCATGGAAGACGCCGTAACGGCTGTACGATACGTGAATGCCATCCACCGATCGTTAGTGCAACCTTATCGGCAGCATATTGGCGAGGCATTCGTCTTCTTGGACGAAAATTCGCGCCCCCATCGTGCACATCTTGTGAATGACTTGCTTCAGGAAAACGACATCGCTCGACTAGAGTGGCCAGCACGGCCTCCTGACATGAACCCCATCGAACATGCCTGGGATAGATTGAAAAGGGCTGTTTATGGACGACGTGACCCACCAATCACTCTGAGGGATCTACGCCGAATCGCCGTTGAGGAGTGGGACAATCTGAGCCAACAGTGCCTTGATGAACTTGTGGATAGTATGCCACGAGGAATACAGGCATGCTTCAGTACAAGAGGACGTGCTACTGAGTATTGTAGGTGCCGGAGTGTACAGCAATCTGAACTACCACCTCTGAAGGTCTCCCTGTATGGTGGTACAACATACAATGTGTGGTTCTCATGAGCAATAAAAAGGGCGGAACTGATGTTGATATGATCTCTATTCCAATTTTCTGTACAGGTTCCGGAACTCTCGGAACCGAGGTGACGCAAAACATTTTTTGATGTGTGTAGCTTTGTTTCATATAAGCAGTAATAATGGATGTGTTTTATTAAGCTGCCCATCAGGTTTTTGGGTGTATGACTTCAGATTTTTCCTGTAATATCTATTATCTCGGTTACTGGTGTATTGGAAAACATTTTTCTATGTTGAACGAGAGAAGTGATGCTATGTCTAGAATTTTATAAATTTTTTTATTGGTTTTATAGTGTTTGTAATTGTTCTGTCTTCTAAGGCTTTGAAGTCTTCAGACAGTAGTATTTCAACGTAATGTTCTTCAGTGTTGTATCTGGGGGCTTTTCTGAAGTTTACTGTGGTTCTGACTGGGATAACTTGCTTACGGAGACAGTGTGTACATGATAAATAACTCACTATTTATATTAAGGGTAAAATATAAGGGTAACACCACAACAGATGATCCTCACAATAATGTCACACAACTTCTTTTCCTCGCTCACCCCTGATCACCTCAAAATAACCTCTAAAGCAAAAATCAAAACATTAAAAGGTCTACAACTCTTCATCCACTCCCTGAAAGCAATTACATTAGGTGCTTATAACACTGTCTTACATGAGTGTGTAGTATCTCAATGTCCTTTCCAGTAACCACTTAACATCTAACACTGTTCACGCCCCTTACATACCCCAATAGGCCTGGTAACAACACAGAACACGAAGAGCACTAGTGTACCCCGGTGACCACTCAAATTTTTCAAGTGAATTACAACTGTATTCATTTACATACGCACTGATGGTGAGTACATGTACGAAGTATCATTAACATCCAAGCATGTCATGTGTGTGCATCACTTTTATCGTCAGGTATTATATTTCTTCCAACTTTCAGACGTTATAGATCTACGCTGATACACGCTGAATACTTAAATAATTTTGTTATTTCCTAATCTTGTGTTATTTTAATCACAGAGCCACTTTTTATCATGTTTTATCATGCATATAAAATTTTCTGTGTATCTTTTCTTTGTAAAAATGCAACATTAGCTTCTAAGTTTGAATGTTTGGGGCCGGCTGTGGTGGACGTGCGGTTCTAGGCACTGCAGTCCGGAACCGCGGGACGGCTGCGGTCGCAGGTTCGAATCCTGCCTCGGGCATGGATGTGTGTGATGTCCTTAGGTTAGTTCGGTTTAAGTCGTTCTAAGTTCTAGGGGACTGATGACCTAAGATGTTAAGTCCCATAGTGCTCAGAACCATTAGAACCATGAATGTGTGGGCCTAATTACAGTTACATAAATTTATGCTGTGGCCATTCGGTTTTGTGTGACTAATATCTGTCTTAATTTTATAGGATCTAGTTCTTTGACAGGCTATATGGTTTGACGGCATGTTTAATGTTTTGCTTAAAAATATTTTGGTCTGACGTTTTGCAAGAGTATCGGTCACTTGTGACAAAGTAGTGTCACTTGAGGCATGTTTAATGTATTGCTTAAAAATATTTTGGTCTGACGTTTTGCAAGAATATCGGTCACTTGTGACAAAGTAGTCTCTCTCGAGGAAAATGTGCACCACTGTATTCCTTTCACTGTTTTGCAGAAGATATACTGTGAATCTATGTAGGCTCCAAAGAATGGCAGCCTATAAATTGAATACGTAAAAGTCGCATCTTAAGGCGAGAGGTTGCATTGAGATAGATGCAGACTTAGTAGTTATATCAGAAACCATGTTAAACTATATTACATTTGTACAATGTACAAGTTGGGCGACTATATGGCAGGTAATAATTAGGGACACATATTTGAATAAACAAAAGAAAAGAAAATCCTTGTTATGTAGAAGGAGGTAGTGGGAGTGGACCATAGGAAACGCTAGATTATCTAAAAAAATTACAGAAACTATGCTAGAATTATATGAGTTGAAGGGCCTGTAAGAGAGGCAGTAGTTAAAAAACGAGGGAGTTAGGAGAAATTTAAAAAAAAAGGTTGAAAGTTCAAGGAAAATAAATGAAAAGTTCCGTTTTACCGTTGACACTTTAGTTGTGTCAGAGACAAAAGGTGACCTGGAAGATCGGTTTATTGGAATGGATAGTCTTGAAAAGGTATTATGAAATGAACTGGAAAAAAAAAACAAGTGTAACTGAGTGTAATAAATTTAACTCAGTGTTGCTGGAGGAATTTTATAACATATGAACTGATCCAGGCAGTTGATGAGTTTTGCTATTGGGGTAGCAAAACAAGAGACGACAGTAGTAGTACAGAGGATATAAATAATGTATCTTTTGATGACTTTACTGCACGGTATAAGCCATTACCATCTACAAACAATCTAAGAGGTTTCTCAGATTATCTTCTAAGCCGTTTGTACAATATAAGAGCAGCAGACGTCTTACAACGCTTCCTTGGCGAAGCCCAGATATCAAAATACTCAACACCTGTAAACGCTTTGGCTTTGATCCTCATTTGGTCGACGCTTACGTAGTTAATTCGTTTGTTTACATGCAGTTTCAATTCAGATAAACATACTATAGTTGTCTATAGGCAACATAAGTAGGAACTCCCGTTATTAATTAGCGAGGGAAGGCTTATTTTTGAATCATTTTTCTTTACACATAATGTCTTATAATCCGTGACTAGAGGACTCAAAGGTACTGGCTGCATGGGTAAGTAAATTTCATATTGCCTCTGCCGTTTTTACTTGCTTCCTCTACCGTCGCGATTCTCTCTTATCCTCAGTTGGCAGAAATCGGCAAAAATGGGAAGCTACTTGCTTCAGCACCCGCTTGCTGATCTTTAAGCTCCTGCATTACTGCAGCGAAGTGGCAGCAAGGTATCCAGTGTTGACATGAGTGAGACGTGTACTGGACAGCTGTGTGAGCCTAGCGGACTGTTGTCGTATAAACCCTATTATCGATGAACGTCTGTTAGGTAATAGTCGTTTCTTTTATATGCTGCTTGGATTAAATGACACTGCAGAAATGACACCGTGATAACAGCGTGCGTTTATAGTCACTGGCTGAGAGAAAGGCTTCTTTCCGTAGCCAGAAGACAGAAGCAGGAGTGGTAGGAAAACTCGTATGCGGCCCCGGTTAGTCCTCGAATCGTCTATCTTTTTCTTCTCCGGTTGTTTTTGCACAATGTCTGTTTCTGCCCCCATGGCGGGTGCCAATCTCGCCACTCCCTCGCTATGACCCTAAAAGGCACCAATGCACTGTTATACTGTTATATTCGGTGCCGCATGGAAGCAAATAGCCTCCGAATGTCATCTTCAGCAATTTTTTGCCATGCGTCAAACAAATGTGTCAGTCCATGAAGATCACAGGCTTGATCCCGACATGAAAGAAAATGATTTGTATAAGAAATTAGCATGGCACAGAAAGTAGAAATTGTCCCGAACAATAAAATGTCCGAGGGTCTATACATGAGTACTGAAAAAAATGCGGTAATTTCCGCTTCTCCATAAATCACACAAATTTGGGGGTTGTGGGTTCTACTAAATACCTGTGGATTATACTAACAATTTAAGTTAGAGCCATCGCATAGACAATTTTATAAGGAAGGTAAACTAATGACCACGTTTTATTAGGATAACACTTAGGAGATGCAATAAATCTACTGAAGAGAATGCGTACACTACGCTTGTCCGTCTTTTTCTGTTTTGCTGCGCGGTATTAAATCCGTAAAACACAAAACTGATAAAGAACTGAAAAAGATTGAGTGACGGCAGTTCGTTTTACATTATCGCGAAATAAAGGAGAGAGTGTCAGTGATATCATAAATGAGTTTGGGAGATAATCATTGAAACAGAGGCCAGACTTTTCACGAAATTTCCATCAACAATTTTCTTCGTCGAATGACAAAATATTTTGTTGATTCAACTACGTAGGGAGAAATGACCATTGCTTCAAATTGAAATAAATCAGAGCGGAAATATTTCGGTGTTCATTATCCCACTTTCTAATAGAGAGGGGAACAGTAGAGTAATTGCCTGAAGGTGATTCTAGAAATCTTCTGCCAAAAACTTTTTGCTCATCGGATGCACTGCCTAGCATGTAATGCAAGAATTTATCGTAAGTCTTTAGCCAGCCGTACGGGACTTATTGGAATAAATATTGCAGAAGCTTTGCACTGACGACATAGACATCTGTAAATGTTGCAACTAAAGCTTGGTTCAAAAATGGTTCAAATGGCTCTGAGCACTATGGGACTTAACATCTGAGGTCATCAGTCCCCTAGAACTTAGAACTACTTAAACCTAACTAACCTAAGGACATCACACACAGCCATGCCCGAGGCAGGATTCGAAGCTGCGACCGTAGCAGTCGCGCAGTTCCTGACTGCGCGCCTAGAACCGCTAGACCACCGCGGCCGGCGACTAAAGCTTCGCTAGTGGCTTGAACACAGCAGGAAAATACGAAGGTTTTCAGACACATGTATGCCAAGAAACGACCTTACTCAATTTGTGCCTTGTGCAGCACAGTCTAAATATCGCTGGCGTGCTAGGGTCTTCGTTCTGATGCTCATATTTTTGGAAAAGTTTGGTTTTCCAATTACTTAAGCAGCTCTGCTTTAAGATGGGGGGGGGGGGCTTTGTTAGATTGTATTAAAATGCCTCAAGAGGCTCTGCGATAGAAGATGGCCTTCTAGGCGACAAGTTATGACAATTCTTCCGGAGAGGGTAGCTTCTGTGTACAACGTGTTACAGGATATGACCTGTAGAGACAAATGGACAACTGAAATAGCAATGGGAGCTTTAATCTTTCTCAGTACAATTGAATATGAACTTGTGTTGTTATTAGAGACGTTGTGTGAATATGCTACCTGGTTTGCCACAAACATATGAAACAACTACGTGGAGGAGAGCATAAACAGGCAGTCAGAGCCAAAGGTTTTTTGTGTTTCTGCATCCACCTAAAGCACTTTTGCTGCTAAAAGGCAAAGAAAGGTGAAGGCGATGTCTTGGGAGATGACTTAATGCGTTGCACACGTGGTCTGTGTTGAGAAACTGTATGAGCTAGGATCCTTCGAATTATTTCACAGAGAAATAATTGAAAAGAAAAACATATCTTACACATATCACAACATTTTATCTGACTTTAAGTTCCTTTCAGGAACGACCTGATGAACATATCCACAACGTTGTCACAACTGTAGGTTATTTTATTGCTATGGGGGAAGGCTCAGTAAACTAGAACACATGAAATATTAGTTCGCTTTATTACAGAAATGAATAAGAGATTCACTTACCTTTGCCAGTGTTTTGCCACAGGCGAACTGGATGATTTACAACTGTCTCCTACATCTACATCTACATTTATACTCCGCAAGCCATTCAACGGTGTGTGGCGGAGGGCACTTTACGTGCCACTGTCATTACCTCCATTTCCTGTATCAGTCGCGTATGGTTCGCGGGAATAACGATTGCCGGAAAGCCTCCTTGCGCACTCGAATCTCTCTAATTTTACATTCGTTATCTCCACGGGAGGTATAAGTAGGAGGAAGCAATATATTCGATACCTCATCCAGAAACGCACCCTCTCGAAACCTGGACAGCAGGCTAAACCGCGATGCAGAGCGCCTCTCTTGCAGAGTCTGCCACTTGAGTTTGCTAAACATCTCCAACTAACCCTGTGACGAAACGCGCCACTCTTCTTTGGATCTTCTCTATCTCCTCCGTCAACCCGACCTGGTACGAATCCCAAACTCATGAGCAATACTCAAGTATATGTAGAACGAGTGTTTTGTAAGCCACCTCCTTTGTTGATGGACTACATTTTTTACGGACTCTCCCAATGAATCTCAACCTGGTACCCGCCTCACCAACAGTTAATTTTATATGATCATTCCACTTCAAATCGTTCCGTACGCATACACCCAGATATGTTACAGAAGTAACTGCAACCAGTGTTTGTTCCGCTATCATATAATCATACAATAAAGGATCCTTCTTTCTATGTATTCGCAATACATTACATTTATCTATGTTAAGGGTCAGTTGCCACTCCCTGCACAAAATGCTTATCCGCTGCAGATCTTCCTGCATTTCGCTGCAATTTTCTAACGCTGCAACATCTCTGTATACTACAGCATCATCGGCGAAAAGCCGCATGGAACTTCCGACACTATCTACTAAGTCATTTATATATATTGTGAAAAGCAATGGTCCCATAACACTCCCCTGTGGCACGCCAGAGGTTACTTTAACGTCTGTAGACGTCTCTCTATTGAGAACAACATGCTGTGTTCTGTTTGCTAAAAATTCTTCAATCCAGCCACACAGCTGGTCTGATATTCCGTAGGCTCTTACTTTGTTTATCAGGCGACAGTGCGGAACTGTATCGGACGCCTTCTGGAAGTCAAGGAAAATGGCATCTACCTGGGAGCCTGTAATTCACATTTTCTGGGTCTCATGAACAAATAAAGCGAGTTGGGTCTCACACGATCGCTGTTTCCGGAATCCATGTTGATTCCTACAGAGCAGTTTCTGGGTATTCAGAAACGACATGATACGCAAGCAAAAAACATGTTCTAAAATTCTGTAACAGATCGACGTCAGAGATATAGGTCTATAGTTTTGCGCATCTGCTCGACGACCCGTCTTCAAGACTTGGACTACATGTGCTCTATTCCAATGATTTGGAACCTATCGTTCCTCTAGAAACTTGCGGTACACAAAGACGGGAAAAATCATAATTTGATGCACTAACTAACAAACCGTTCTGTTGAGATACAACGTTCAACATTAACAACATTACAAGTTATTCAGAAACTTTACCGACGCGTTGGTCCTGGAGTATAAAGTGGACTGTTGAAGCTGAGTTCATCCACGCTCGACACTATATGAACCGCAACGTGAGGTCGCTGCAGAGCTGATATGAAAGGCGTGGTCTTCAGCAGCGCTTCCCCTACTTCGTTGCGGACTGCGGCGAGCCCTCGGTGGTATCGATTCGTGTTGCCAACTTTGGTGTGGCAACGCGATCTCTGTACGATACCACAGAATGGTTCAAATGGGTCTGAGCACAATGGGACTTAACATCTGAAGTCATCAGTTCCCTGTAACTTAGAACTACTTAAATCTAACTAACCTAAGGACATCACACACATCCATGCCCGAGGCAGGATTCGAGCGTGCGACCGTAGCAGTAGCGCGGTTCCAGACTAGCGCCTAGAACCTCTCGGTCACCCCGGCCGTCTACGATACCACATTTTCCATTTCCGTCAGCGTAGTTTTTGACGCGATTGCAATGTTTTGTTGTTGTTGCAGATGAGCGAACGGGGTGGGGATGCGGACAGCAGCTCGTGCTCGGAGCCCAGCTCCGGCACAGAGGCGGAGGATATGGCAGCACTCACCGCAGATGTGCGCAGCCTCAAGGAGGCGCTCGCCAGCCTGCGACACGCCATCGCGCCCGCCTCCGGCTCCACCAACGCCGGTAAGCCTGCAGCATTCCCCACTGGTCGTAAGGCGCTTCTGGCTACTTTAATAGAAATTCTGGCAGCGGAATCCTCTAAAAGGCTTTTGGTAGCCACATTTGCTATAGTAGATCCTCTATTACAGGATCATACAGTACCGGATTCGCGATGATTTAATCGCATCTGAGGTGTATACGTATAACTAATTCAACATTATTTCGTTAAAAATACACGGCCTCCCGACGTTCGGACTGTGTTTGAATTGCCAGGACCGCCTAAATTGTATGGTTATGAGATGAAACATCAAAAATTCCAATGGGTAACAAGCGCAGGCACTGTGCATGAGCATTGTTAGCCGCAGTTATGGAGAAGAAACAAAAAATGAATAAATGCTAGCGCATTTTTGCACTAGTTATATGTACCGTGTGATCAAAAAGTCAGTATAAATTTGATAACTTAATAAACCATGGAATAATGTATATAGAGAGGTAAAAATTGACACAGGTCCTTGGAATGACATGGGGTTTTATTAGAACCAAAAAAACACCCCATATTGCTAGACGTGTGAAAGACCTCTGGCGCCCGACGTTTGGTCATGATCGTGTGCTCAGCCGCCACTTTCGTCATGCTTAGCCTCCCAGGTCCCCAGACATCAGTCCGTGGGATTATTTGCTTTGGGGTTACCTGAAGTCGCAAGTGTGTCGTGATCGACCGACATCCCTAAGGATGCTGAAAGACAAATCCGACGCCAATGCCTCACCATAACTCAGGACATGCTTTACAGTGCTGTTCACAACATTATACTTAAACTACAGCTGTTGTTGAGGAATGATGGTGGACATATTGAGCATTTCCTGTAAAGAACATAATTTTTGCTTTTTCTTACTTTGTTACGCTAATTATAGCTATTCTGATCAGATGAAGCGGCATCTGTCGAACATTTTTTGAACTTTTGTCTTTTTTGGTTCTAATAAAACCCCATGTCATTCCAAGCATGTGTGTCAATTTGTACCTCTCTATGCACATTATTCCGTGATTTATTCAGCTTTCAAATATATACTGACTTTTTGATCACCCGGTATACGGAAAAGGATGCTAAAAAGTCATCGCGAAACTGGTTCTGTACGATCCTGTAATAAAGGAAGTACTAAAGCTATGCGGCTACCAAAAGTTCTCTGGAAGATTTTAATATTTCTTTACATTTCTAACAGAACATTTCTATCATGTGTCTAAGTTGTCGATGCCCTAATCGTAAGATTATATACTGCACAGTAGTTTGAAGCACTACTGTCAGACGGCTGTCGTTGTCCGGTCGTAAGCCATATAACAACCACACTGCACCAACGGCTGGTCTCGCGCACTGTGTGGTTTCACTTCGTCCGTACTGTAAAAATCTACGTATTCTCGTTAATGGCCCTGTTTAGAGACGTTCGTAATAACTACGTGTGGCATATAACCTAATTTCAGAATGTACTGCGGCTTCATTTATGCGCTACAAACCAACCAAAATCTCATTACCAAAGAAAAAAATATATGTATATATATAAAGTAATGATACTTCGGCCAACACGTTTAATTGACTAACATTGCGAGGACATAGGTTAACGTAAACTCGAGATAAGCCATTGCAAATGTCAATTGCTAGTACATGAATAACCAGAGTCACCGTCAGAACGTTAAATGCAAGCATGCAGACATGCAAACATTTAGGAAACAACAATGCGTACTGTACGACAGGTTCTAAGAAGGCAGTTTAATGTAGAAGGCCGGTAGTTGTTATCCAGGTGGTGTACCATTAACAAAGAGAAATAATAATAATGAAAAAAAACTCGTAAGTAAAATTCACTACTGAATAAATATCTTCTATGGACTTAAGCCTTTAGCTATACTAGAACTGCGCTCTAAAGGCTCGGTATGTTGGTACAGTAATAAGTGATGTAGTAAGTTATAGAATTGACTTTAGTATTAGTAGCATTGTTAGGGAAAAATACAAACGAATGTGTAAAGGAGGAACTAGGAACCGACTATTTCTGTTTGTTTTTTTGTTAAGTTGGTTGCTTGTTTTGCACGTAATTAGAACCACACATCATTGAGTGTTAGTTCATTATGTATTTTATATCCTTACAGAACATAAATTGCTTTTTGTAAGTAAGAAAACTTACTTGATCGCATAACTTCTGCCCTTTTATGTCACCAGAACAATTATTTTTGTTGCAAGTGCAGTTCATGTGCAGAAACATAATAAGATATATTAGTAATAGATGTTATTTTTTACTCAATCATATACACTCCTGGAAATGGAAAAAAGAACACATTGACACCGGTGTGTCAGACCCACCATACTTGCTCCGCACACTGCGAGAGGGCTGTACAAGCAATGATCACACGCACGGCACAGCGGACACACCAGGAACCGCGGTGTTGGCCGTCGAATGGCGCTAGCTGCGCAGCATTTGTGCACCGCCGCCGTCAGTGTCAGCCAGTTTGCCGTGGCATACGGAGCTCCATCGCAGTCTTTAACACTGGTAGCATGCCGCGACAGCGTGGACGTGAACCGTATGTGCAGTTGACGGACTTTGAGCGAGGGCGTATAGTGGGCATGCGGGAGGCCGGGTGGACGTACCGCCGAATTGCTCAACACGTGGGGCGTGAGGTCTCCACAGTACATCGATGTTGTCGCCAGTGGTCGGCGGAAGGTGCACGTGCCCGTCGACCTGGGACCGGACCGCAGCGACGCACGGATGCACGCCAAGACCGTAGGATCCTACGCAGTGCCGTAGGGGACCGCACCGCCACTTCCCAGCAAATTAGGGACACTGTTGCTACTGGGGTATCGGCGAGGACCATTCGCAACCGTCTCCATGAAGCTGGGCTACGGTCCCGCACACCGTTAGGCCGTCTTCCGCTCACGCCCCAACATCGTGCAGCCCGCCTCCAGTGGTGTCGCGACAGGCGTGAATGGAGGGACGAATGGAGACGTGTCGTCTTCAGCGATGAGAGTCGCTTCTGCCTTGGTGCCAATGATGGTCGTATGCGTGTTTGGCGCCGTGCAGGTGAGCGCCACAATCAGGACAGCATAGACCGAGGCACACAGGGCCAACACCCGGCATCATGGTGTGGGGAGCGATCTCCTACACTGGCCGTACACCTCTGGTGATCGTCGAGGGGACACTGAATAGTGCACGGTACACCCAAACCGTCATCGAACCCATCATTCTACCATTCCTAGACCGGCAAGGGCAATGCACGTCCGCATGTATCCCGTCCCACCCAACGTGCTCTAGAAGGTGTAAGTCAACTACCCTGGCCAGCAAGATCTCCGGATCTGCCCCCCATTGAGCATGTCTGGGACTGGATGAAGCGTCGTCTCACGCGGTCTGCACGTCCAGCACGATCGCTGGTCCAACTGAGGCGCCAGGTGGAAATGGAATGGGAAGCCGTTCCACAGGACTACATCCAGCATCTCTACGATCGTCTCCATGGGAGAATAGCAGCCTGCATTGCTGCGAAAGGTGGATATACACTGTACTAGTGCCGACATTGTGCATGCTCTGTTGCCTGTGTCTATGTGCCTGTGGTTCTGTCAGTGTGATCATGTGATGTATCTGACCCCAGGAATGTGTCAATAAAGTTTCCCCTTCCTGGGACAATGAATTCACGGTGTTCTTATTTCAATTTCCAGGAGTGTACTATTCACCATGATCAAAGGTAACCTTTTCGTGTTGGCATTGATAAATGCAAAAGTTGCTTTTGCATAGAAACATGTTTTATGTAAGCTCGACGATGTATGGAAGCTATGTTATGTTAACCGCGGACCTAGAAACGACGAAGAGTCTCCGTCCCCGCCGCAGCCGCAGTGGTCCGCAACACCACAACGACTACCACAGCCCACTTCACCCCTCCGCCTCCCCACACCGAACCCAGGGTTATTAGGCGGTTCGGCCCCCGGTGGACCTCCCCAGGGAACGTCTCACACCAGACGAGTGTAACCCCTATGTTGCGTGGTAGAGTAATTGTGGTGTAGGCGTACGTGGAGGACTTGTTTGAGTAGCAATCGCCGACATAGTGTAGCTGAGGCGGAGTATGAGGAACTAGCCCGCATTTGCCGAGGCATATGGTAAACCGCCTGAAAACCATCCACGCACTGGCCGTCTCACCGGAGCTCGACACAGGTCCGCCGGGCGGATTCGTGTCGGGGACCAGGCGCTCCTTCCCGCCCGGAAAGCCGTGCGTTAGACCGCACGGCCAACCGGGCGGGCTGTATTGAAGATATGTTTCATACATTTTTGTTGTGCGTGTTTTTTTATTTTATCCCTTTTTTGAGAAAATTGTGTTTTCTAACGATGTGTGATAAATCTGTATTTTTTCAATTTTTTACCACAACATCCTCCTTTTCATATCATAAATCAACAATTTTCGAATGAAACATTGACAGTTTGAATTTTGTTATAAATACTGTTTATTTTCATGTAACCGAGAAGTGGATAACTATATAGAACAAAAATGTTTCGTAGGTTACGCCGCCCTTTGTGTATCATCACTCAGTTTCTAGTCCGCAGCTCGTGGTGGTGTGGTAGCGTTCTCGCTTCCCGCGCCCGAGTTCCCGGGTTCGGTTCCCGGCGAGGTTAGGGATTTTTTCTGCCTCGTGATGACTGGGTGTTGTGTCTTGTCCTTTGGTTAGTTAGGTATAAGAAGTTCTAAGTTCTAGGGGACTGATGGCCATAGATGTTAAGTCCCATAGTGCTCAGAGCCATTTGAACCAGTTTCTAGATGGTTCACCGCCTCCGGTATCTACGGAATCAAGTCATACACAGATCACAAACGTAGACAAAGCGTTCTATATGAGGTAATATTCGATGGGTATGCACGACACCTATCGTACAGGTAACACAGATTCGGTCTTAATTGACCAAGGCAACTAAAAAAACTACCACAGTCTACGCTTACTTACGATAGTCTACGGTAGTTTTACAACTCTTAAGCTATACGCATCCATGTAGCTACTCAATATTTGTTAATACTCTTTCTTACACTTTCTGTAATGTTTTTGGTAGGTGCATCTCTTCACTAGCCACAAGATGCATTTAATGAGGGCAAAAAACATACTCTACCTCTGCTTTACGTACACACATCACGTTAAAAATGAATCAATGCTAAATAAACATGATATAACTAATATTTCATTTCCCTATAACGTAGTAAAAATATTGTAATAGCTTTTAGTTTAAGTAACAATTTTACTGAACAGTAATAACGACTTCCGTAATATCGTTCGTTAGCCAGAGGTAAAAATTAAACGGTACGACCGAGTATAGACGATCTAAGCGACTGGTTATACCTGTGTTGGAATAGATACGAATTCGTTAACTTATTTCACCGTCTAAATCTGAACAAGCTAGACACCTTTGCTTAAAAGACTGCTCCCAGATGATACCAGGGGGCAGTTACTACAATGAATTGGATTTCACATGCTGCCCATTTGTTGTTATATGAATGTTAATTCAGGCGCGTTTATCGCTCGTGATTGGATACAATAAATTACTGATCACTGAAATAAAATCCGGTCGCAAATGTTTAGGTATCTTAAACGAGAATTCTTGGAACAAGGATAAGATTGTACTGCAAAGCATTTCTGGGTAAGCCGGCCGAGGTGGACGAGCGGTTCTAGGCGCTCCAGTCTGGAACCGCGCACCGCTACGGTCGCAGGTTCGAATGCTGCCTCGGGCATGGATGTGTGTGATGTCCTTAGGTTAGTTAGGTTTAAGTAGTTCTAAGATCTAGGGGACTGATGACCTCAGAAGTTAAGTCTCATAGTGCTCTGGGCCATTTGAGCCATTTATGGGCAAATTCGAAGAAGATTGTGTGAAAATTCTGCTTCTACCATCAAATGTCACGTGTAAGGAGCATACGTATAAGATACGAGAGATTAGGGAGCTTACAGCAGAACATAAGGAATCATTTTTTCCTCTTTCAGCATTAAGTTGAACAGAAATTCGATCATTTTGGTACGAAGTATCCTGCCATACACTGCACGGTGATTTTCGGAGAATATATGTCAAAACAAGTGAAGATGGTTCAAATAGCTCTGAGCACTATCGGACTTAACTTCTAAGGTCATCAGTCCCCTAGAACGTAGAACTATTTAAACCTAACTAACCTAAGGACATCACACACATAAATGCCCGAGGCAGGATTCAAACCTGGGACCGTAGCGGTCGTACGGTTCCATATTGTAGCGCCTAGAACCGATCGGCCACCCCGGCCCGCTCAAGTGAAGATGTAGAGACAGATGTGTTATTGAAATATGTTGTCTCTTCCTAGGTGCAGACTATGTGACGGTATACATAAACAATGTACTCTTATCATTCGCTTTTGTAACGACAAAGATGAAAACTATACTTTCTGTGGTGACGCTGTATAGAACAAATGTTTCACTAGCACATGAGTGCCACTGAAGTGTGGTGGGCTGACAGTGTGTGGTTTTGTGCAGCGGACAGCAGACGTAGCTACCGTGCCTTCAGCATTATTTAAACGCTGCACCGGCAGCTCTGAGCAGCGTAATAAACCTCCGGGACGCCTTCTCCCTTGTGGGTGGCGTGCTAGCATTCATCTCCTTCGTGCACACCACGCAAGGAAGACCGATACTGCTTAGACAGGATAAGCTCTTAAAACAGAGTACTGAAGTAATACTGCCACATTAGTGTTTACAGAGAAGTACTTTACACGGAAATTTCTAGAGACAGGAACGATCCTAACCCGTACATCGCCGGGGTGCGAACACCACCTTGGCGGGCCCAGCTGATGTTGAAATTATATTGGCTGACCTTTGTATTAAACTTTTTAATTCTATATTAATCTTAAAGACGAGCTCAATAAAATGTATGTGTCATAAGTGATTAGAAGACTGTCATCCGTATAAAACGAATCTAGTGTCCATATTCATGTGTGAAATAAAATTAGTAATAAAGAAGCTTTGGATACAAATGAATGATTGGCTTAGTGATGGATAATGGGTTGTAGGGCCGCCACTTGGTGAAACGTCGCATGAAGTGGTGCTAACTGCATGTGTTTACATGAACGGATAGAGTAGACATTGTTATCTGACATAGAACTATGCTGCGATTTTCTCCAGTATTGCTGTATTTGGTGTTTCTATCTCAGTGATATACGTATTTCGTGTGCCAGACAACAGACCACGGAGTAAGAATCTGTTTATAGCTGAGATATTTTTGTTACACTTGGGGCAAGTTATTGAATGGCATGTCCTCCTGAAATTTATGGTATTCTGAAAGGAAACTGGTGTATGCAAGATACGGTACTTTAGTAGTTCGTACTAGCTTTAGGAAGATCTGAATGAAGTTCAGTGAAACAACTGTGTAGAAGCGTAGAGGAATGTACATGCAAAACATTAACTAGCTCGTTAATAAGACAGTTGACTCTCCTGAACTCAAGGTTAGAGTACGTAACAAAAAATTCAAATAACTGGTTCTTCGCGGCTTTCTGGTAGATTAAAACGGTGTCTCGTACCGGGACTGGAACCTGCGATATCTGGCCCGCTTCGAATCCCAATCCAACAGACAGTTTTAATCTGCCAGGATGTTTCATATAAGCACACACCCTGCTTCAGAGTGAAAATTCATTCTGGACATTTATGGTTAGGTATAAGCAAATATGAACGATCATGGCCCGCTTGGTGCTATCAGAGAATAATAGGTTATTTGCCCGGACTGGCTTTCACTGTCTCGCTTCTGTCATCAACATCATTATACAACACAAAATTAACACTACATTGTACGCACATCCATTACATTCATTCACACTCCGCAAGCACGTATGAGATAACTCTCAAATATCCGCGATTAAAGGGGCCAATGTGCGCGGTGGAAGAACAAAAATGGTCCAAATGGCTCTGAGCTCTATGGGACTTAACCTCTATGGTCATCAGTCCCCTAGAACTTAGAACTACTTAAACCTATCTAACCTAAGGACATCACACAACACCCACTCGTCACACGGCAGAGAAAATCCGTGACCCCGCCGGGAATCCAACCCGGGGACCCGGGCGCGGGAGACTGCATCTCGTGGTCGTGCGGTAGCGTTCTCGCTTCCCACGTCCGGGTTCCCGGGTTCGATTCCCGGTGGGGTCAGGGATTTTCTCTGCCTCGTGATGGCTGGGTGTTGTGTGAGGTCCTTAGGTTAGTTAGGTTTAAGTAGTTCTAAGTTCTAGGGGACTGATGACCATAGATGTTAAGTCCCATAGTGTTCAGAGCCATTTGAACCAACCGGGCGCGGGAAGCGAGAACGCTACCGCACAACCACGAGCTGCGGACGGTGGAAGAACAGCCCTTCGGCTAGAAGGCTGAAACCATCCCATGAGATATCGCAGTTAATATTGCCATACGACATTGACATTTTTCAACCCGACACAGCAGAATTTCTTCTCCTTCCTCTCAATATCTTACCTTGTGTTCTGTATCTAATACCGTCGACATCGACTGGATTTAAACACTTCGATCTTCCTTTAAATAACAACTTCTCTCTCAGGAGCGACTCATTTTTAGCATTAATTCTCCGCCATTCTCCTTACACTTCGTCAATTTCCGGTGTGTAATACAATTACAATACTTAGATCATCTTTAATTATGTGAATGTGGAAAGAAATAGCAATTTGTGAATTTTTCCTTTAGCTGTAACCTCATTTAGACGCACTCCTGATTACACATCGTGGCCGAAAGCAAACTGCGTACGCTACTATAACCGTTCATAACTTTTAAGTTGGAAATGTGCTTAGATATCTCTTAAGGAGGGTAGGACGTGAAACGGGCCGACTTGGAGCAGGAGAGGCACTACAGGACATTTTAATTTGCACGGTCTATACTTTTACAAATAAATTCATAAAACATTGTCAACATGACCAGGAAGTGTTCAGGATTCAAACTCATAGCAGAGGAAGTTCAAAAACATAACAAAACAAATTTTTTTTACATGTGAAATATCATCATTTTTTCACTTCGTATTGCGTGTATATGTTGCTGTAGGTACACTTTCCTTCATAAGTAAGAGAGATTCTTCTATGAATTTTGCACAGCATACAAACCATACTTACAGGTGTACGAAACTCTAGAATTTCCCAAATCTGTTAAAAACTGTGGTAAAAATTGAGATAATTAACTATAAATTTCGAGTTTTCTCCAAACACGAAGATTAAAACGTAACAGCCCATTCATTTTTCCATAGATTAAATAAATTCTAGAGTTTCATACAACTGTAAGTTTGGTTTGTAGGCTGTGCAAAATTCATCGAAGAATCTCTCTTATTTATGAAGGAAGTGTACCTATAGCAACAAATGCAGCCAATAGTAAGTGAAAAAAATCATGAAATTTCACATTTAAAAAATATAATTTTTTTCGTGTTTTTGACTTTCACTGCTATAAGTGTGAATCCTGAATCCTTTCTGGTCATGCTGACAAAGCTTTATGAATTTATTTGTAAAAGTATAGACAGTGCAAATTAAAATGTCCTGTGGTGCCTCTCCTTCTCGAAGCCGGCCCGTTTCACGTCCTACCCCCGTTAAGAAATCTGCTGAAGTAATTACCCCCATCAGTTTTGTTGATCTCTGATTAAACAAGTATGTACAGCTGATAAAGAAATTTACAATGTAAATTGATCTCGTATTTATTTGAGTGATGAGAAGTAGCAGTGTCATAAGCGTGCCGACAGCACAGGAAAAGATTCCCTATCCTCCAGGACTTACCAAGTAATTCCATTTGCGAACAATTTCCGAACAGATATGAAATGGTACGAACACATAAAATCAGTATCAGGGAGGCGAATGGAAGGCTTGGCTGTGTTGCAAGTGTTCTAGGAAAATGCAGTGCATCTGTAATGGAAATCTTATATAAGACACTACTGCGACCAATATTATTGTTCGTGTTTGAAGTCTTTATCAAGTAGACATGACAGCCAACATTGCAGGAATTCAGAGACACGATCACCATAGGTCGGTATAGCCCTCACGAAAGTGCAACACAAATGTTCGAGAAAGTTAATGGAAATACCCTGGAAGAAAGATGAAGTTTTTCTCGTGGAGCGCTGTTGGCTACATTTAGAAAATTCGAAGTAGGAAGTGCGACCGTTATCCCGCCAGCATAGTATATCTCACGTAGGGATGACAAGAATAAAGTTAGAGAAATTAGGGCAGGTATATACAGACGCATAGGGAGAGTTATATTTGCCTCACTAAAAGCGTGAATGGAATAGAAAAGAAAATCGGCACAGTGTAAATTCAGAAGCACCGAGGAACATATGTCTATGGAAAAAAAAATTGCAGCAGCCTCCAGGGAACACATTTGTGTTTACGTAATCGGAGGAATACTCCACACATAGAAAATAGCATATGAATCAACTTTGAAATCATATTGGATGTGGGATTCAGAAAAGATACACAAAACTGATGGTCTTTAGAGGTTCATGCGACCTTTGTTTGGATATATGCTGTTGTTACCAGTTCTACAATTCACTGAATACTACTTCCCCAGGGACTCACACGTAGTGAGTATGAAGCTGGCTTTTCATCCCTCCTATCTCGACATCCTCGGTCTCCTCTTTTTCTTTTACGACTTCGATGCTATTAGGTGTCGAGGCCTAGGGCGTCTTTCATATTCCAATCTGTACTTCTCAGGGAGGTTGGTCAAGACGGAAGAGTCCGGTTTGTAACACGTCAACGACGGAAAGGGCGGCTGAACCATCTTCAAAAAAAAAAGAAGTCCTAAATGACAACTACAGCGGAGATGGAGATCATCGCGATGGTCCAACTGGCAATAAGACAGAAAGGAACGCAGCATCTGTTCTCCAGAAGAGAGGCTACAAAAGGTGTCTCCCCTCCATTCAGGAGCACCCTAACTTCATGCTGACAGAAGCTTCTAACATGCTTGGCGACGGACATTGTGACAAGCCGGCAGTAAAGACCACTATCATGTAATTATGGAATTATGCTGCCCCAAGGATTCGGTGCCACTGTTAGGTTGTCCCCCGTAAGCGATGCGTGTTGTCAGGGTCCAGTCACCATAGCAATTATGAAGGGGTTACCGTCGCAAGGTCGGCGACGGCTGAACAAGCGAGCCCTCGCATTCTGCCTCTCGTTATTGAAGGCCGGAACTGTGACTAGTCGATGTAGTGAAGCAGCTAAGGCACTCTAAAAGAGGTGCATCGACGTTTGTGCAGTAGAAGAAACAAGGTAGAATTGGCAAGTGTCATATGACACTCGTATAAGTTGCGGTTACAAACTGGTATGCAACGGAACCAGCGGAGCAACTAACGGTGTCAGCATTGTCATATCAGATAAATTTTAAGGTTCTGTCTCCGAGGTGCAACGTTACAACGATAGCCTCATAAAAATTTTCTACATTGCAGACAGACTAAAAGTACACTTCTTCAGTGGGTATGCTCCACAAGCCGGCCTGAGCGCGGAAACCAGAAATGCCTTCTGGACATCGCTAGGCGAGAAGACTGCTGAAGTCCGAGCTCAAAATAAAACCATTGTGATCAGTGTACTCTGCCATAAATGGTCCAACAAGAATCAAATGATGGCACTTCAAGAAGAAGAAGGCTGACCTTATTACAGAATTTACAGTGCCACCAGTTACCACAGTTGAGGACAAAAAATGTGTGTGAAATCTTATTGGACTTAACTGCTACGGTCATCAGTCCCTAAGCTTACACAACTTAACCTAAATTAACCTAAGGACAAACACACACACACCCATGCCCAAGGGAGGACTCGAACCTTCGCCGGGACTAGCCGCACTGTCCATGACTGCACCGCCTTCGACCGCCCGGCTAATCCCGCGCGGCAGTTGAGGACAGCTGGACTAAACTGAAGATTTCTGCTGATGACGCCGTACGCTCTATTCTCGAAACAACGAAACTACCCAGATGAAGGATTTACAAACACACGTGCCTTTTGAATCTACATTTGTAACTACATATGTAGGGTGTTACAAGAAGGTACGGCTAAACGTTCAGGGAGAATTCCTCACACACAAATAAAGAAATGATGTTATGTGGACATGTGTCCGGAAACGCTTAATGTCAATGTTAGAGCTCATTTTAGTTTCGTTACCTACGCTTCCACCTACGCTCAATGCAGCACGTTATCATGATTTCATACGGGATACTCTACCTGTGCTGCTAGAACATGTGCCTTTACAAGTACGGCACAACATGTGGTTCATGCACAATGGAGCTCCTGCACATTTCAGTCGAAGTGTTCGTACACTTCTCAACAACAGATTCGGTGACCGATGGATTCGTAGAGGCGGACCAATTCCATGGCTTCCACGCTCTCCTGACCTCAACCCTCTTGACTTTCATTTATGGGGGCATTTGAAAGCTCTTGTCTACGCAACCCCGGTACTAAATGTAGAGACTCTTCGTGCTCATATTGTGGACGACTGTGATGCAGTACGCCATTCTCCAGGGCTGCATCAGTGCATCAGGGATTCCATGCGACGGAGGGTGGATGCAGGTATCCTCGCTAACGGAGGACATTTAGAACATTTCCTGTAACAAAGTGTTTGAAGTCACGCTACTACGTTCTGTTGCTGTGTGTTTCCTTTCCATGATTAATGTGATTTGAAGAGAAGTAATAAAATGAGCTCTAACATGGGAAGTAAGCGTTTCCGGACACATGTCCACATAACATATTTTCTTTCTTTGTGTGTGAGGAAGGTTTCCTGAAAGTTTGTCCGTACCTTTTTGTAACACCCTGTATACTTCGCGAGCCACTTTATGGTACAAGGTGGGGGAACCCTCTACCATTACTAGTCGCCTCCTTTCCTGTCCCATTCGCATGTAGAATGATGATGTTAAGGATGCCATACGCAAGAAAAAATTGTACCACGAGTTTGTTGAAGACAAAACGCTATGCTGTTGGAATAACTACAAAGAAGTCCGCAGAGAAGGGAAGAAGGTCATTGCAGTCACAACAGCAGAGAAATATTCTGATCTCTAAGCGAAACTTATCACACGTGAAGGAGAGAGACACATAAATCGACCAGTCACATCAAAATATCAAAAAACGGATGTATCCAACGTGTTTACGACATCAATGACGAAATGGGCAAGCTGCTGGTCCACCGGGAGTGAGCAAGGGAGCCCTGGCGGAGCTACTTGAAGAGAATTTCGGCCGAGAAATCTCTCTATCCACCAATACCAAACATGTCAGTTCTTGAAGGACCACTGAACGAAATTAACAGTGGCGAAGTCTAGGCTGCGCTGAAAGATATGAAGGGAGGGAAAGCCACTGACCCCGACGATCTTCCAGCAGAGTTGTGATGTTCTCAACAGCAGATTGCGGCAAGTTGGGTAACAGATATTGTCAACCATCATCAGAGAAGGTCGAGTACCAACAGAGCATCATTGTACCAATTTTCAGAAAGAGAAGAAACGCTGCTGAGTGTTCTAATCAGATTACTGAGCCACGTGGTGTAGGTCTTCGAACGCATTCTCGACAAAGGGATTCGCGAAATAGCACAATCATAGGTAGCCAAACCGGATGTGTGAAAAACTGTGACATAACTGAAGCAATCCAAGATGTGCGTCTGCTCGCTGAAAAATAACGCAAAAAGAGCAAGCTTCTGCACCTCGGTTTTCTAGAAGTCGAAAAGGCTTTCAATCGGATACTTCATGACCTAATCTGGTTAGCGCTACGAGAACAGCTCATTCCATAGTACCTTATCAACAGGGCAACAGGGTACAGCTTGTGTGTGTTGAACCGACGAGCTACATCCAAGTGGCTGCATGAGGATCCTGTGGTTTTCGCATCACAGTTAAGAGTCCACTAAGTCTTGGCCTTATCACCCCTGTTGCTCATTCTTGTAACGGACACCGTCATATCAGACCTGCGCATGCCACTACCATGGACACTTCCCCATGTTGATATGGCCTGTGGTTCAACAAAAAGACAATTTTGTGTATGACATCAGATACACGAGGAATTGGGACCATCAACGTCGACGGAGAAGCTCCACCACGATTTACAAATTTTAAGTGTCTCGGTCCTACAATCTCTAGCGATGCCCAACTTACTAACGCAAGGACGCAGCGGCCTGCATGAAGTGACGAACGACCGCCCCGTCGCTCCCTACGGCTCTGTGTTTGTCATGAGAACGAAAATGTTTAGATGGATAGGTGGCATTACTCGACTGGATCACATTTCGAACGATACTACCAGGAAACTTTTTGAGGTCGCACCGATCCAGAAGAAAATGCTAGAAAGCTGTCTGTGATTATCTGGACATATGCTCCGCGCAGAGCACGATACTATAGCAAAGGCAGCCTGACGACAGAATTCATGAGAAAGAGACCCAAGGGACGACCAAGATAGCGATGGACCGATACTCAGCACAAGACCGTAAATCTTCATCAAGACACGCCCCACGATCGAACAAAATGCAGACAGCGAATGCACTCAGTGGACTCTGCCATCAGGCGAGAGGAACGCTAAGGAAAAGGAGGACTGAATACTACTTTACTACTTTACTTCGTAGTGTGGGTCTAAATTAACTTAAAAAGATGTGTTTGATCACTACTGGTAGAATGGGTGAAAATGCTGCCGATAAATGGACATACCATAACACGATCTATCAGAAACGGCGAATAAAATAAGGATTAGGTATACTCAGTATCAGTTTGGACAACTGGAGGCAGGTATCCATACGCGAAGAAGGCAGAGACTGTTTCAGGTTCATCACAAATTACGTATCGAGTGCATACTGTGTTATTTGTTATAACTAAACTTTCCTTAGAGATACTGAAATATCCCACCCATTCATTACTGAAGAGTCTACTTCTGTGAGCTAGCCGGCAGAATATCTGACAGCATACGATTTAAAGCAGACCTCAGAGGCTGGGAATGCAGTAGTTACGTTTCGATCGCACTGGAAAACTTTTCCCCAAACAAAGGCAGAGCGTTGTTCTCAGAAGTCAAGCTATATTCTCTGCCCAAGCCCTATTACAGGAACCAACAAATGAGAGCATGCGTATTTGAAACTTTAGTGACGGCTCGTAAAATAGGTCATAATACAGATTATTGGCTACAATGACAGATATTTAGTAAGGTTTCGATGTACTATTTGCAATTTAGTGCCTACAGGGACAGGAATGACCCATTTCTGTGTAATGCTGTCACATGTTGGATTTACGAGCCACTGGAAGATAAAAGGCCAATTTTGTGGCACCAAAGGCGCAGGGTTTCGCTTTGTTACTTCAGTGGTGCATCGAATATACAGGGTGTTCATTTTAACTGAAAAAATTAAACTCCGTCCTAACAGGCGTGGGAAGGCCCAACGTCACTGACAGACCGCGGTGTCATCCTCTGCCGATAGGCGTCACTGGATGCGGATATGGAGGGGCATTTGGCCAGCTTACCGGTCTCCCGGCCGTTGCCAGTTTTCGTGAACGGAGCCGCCACTTCTCGTTCAACCAGCTCCTCAATTTGCCACCCAAGGGCTCAGTGCACCCCGCTTGCCAACAGCGCTTGGCAGATCTGACGAGCACCCATCCAAATGCTAGCCAAGCCCGACAGCGCTTAACGTTTGTGGTCTGACGGGAACCGGTGTAACGACTGCGGCAAGGCCGTTGCCCATTTTAACTGAAGACATTCAAATATCTCGAAAACTATACATCGAATCAAAAAAAGTTAGATTTAAAATTGTTCGTCTAGGAGGGGGACATCCGACGACACCACACTAGACCTTCCACCCCACCCTAGGCGTGGGGTGGTGGGGGACAACTCTGAAACCTCACATGGGAACCCCCCGTTTTTTATTGCAGATTACGATTCTACGGCAAAATCTGCATACGTTTTATCTGAAACATTTTCTTCGTTTTGCCACAGATGGCTCTATAATCGGAGGAGTAGAAATGTTTACCCAATCGTAATTTACGACATGTTACTCAATGGTCCTTGAATATCCAATGGCACGTGGCATCTCACCTCCATGCTGCGAAGGTAGGACAGACCAGTATTTCATGATTTCTGATTGGAGACCCCACTCGCAACGATGTATTCCTCCGACATTTCGAACAGTGAACTACTCGACGCCCTACCGTGGCCGTGCAGCGAACTACGATGTGTCATTACAGGCAGTGCACAGCGACCGGAGCTTACGTATCGTACAGACGCGTAACACATATCGGCTCTAAACACTACAATACCTGCGCAGTGTTTATTGCCTTCACATCTGTCTATCATTTGGACAACAGACGTGTAAGTGACGATGAATGTTACAACCACAGAGGAAAATATTAAAATGATCCTGATTTACGTAGAACGTGGAAGTCATATTGAGGTTGTTGTTGCCTTGTATGCCGAACGTTCTCCAGAGAAAGCTCGCGCTGCTTCGTTCTTTTACAAGTTGGTAAACGCCTTTGTGTCTGATAGCAGCTTCCTGACATGCAAAACGAAACTAAGCAAACGTGTTACAGGAGAATCTACTAAAATAGCTGTACTAGAGGCAGTGCACCACAGCCCACGGATAAGCACCCTGCTATTACACCGCGATTCCGGTAGTATTGTCACAATACTGCATCGTCATAAGTATCAATCATACTAAGTGTCAATGCATCATGAACTTCATGGTGACGATTTCCATAACCGGGTAGTGTTTAGTGAATGGGCACGTCAACAAATGCAAATGACTTTCACATTCTTTGCCGAGGTACTTTTTCTCCCATGAGTCTACATTCACAAACCACGCCGCGCGGGATTAGCCGTGCGGTCTCAGGCGCTGCAGTCATGGACTGTGCGGCTGGTCCCGGCGGAAGTTCGAGTGCTCCCTCGGGCATGGGTGGGTGTGTTTGTCCTTGCGATAATTTAGGTTAAGTAGTGTGTAAGCTTAGGGACTGATGACCTTAGCAGTTAAGTTCCGTAAGATTTCACACACATTTAAACATTTCTTTTTCACAAACCATGGTAGCGTTAACCGGCATAACATACATTACTTGAGCGTAGACAATCCCCCACAGGCTGCGGCAAGTTGACCATCAAAGTCCTTGATCTGTTAACGCATAGTGTGGCATAGTGGGGAACAAACTCATTAGTCCGTATTTTATTGACGGTACGCTGAATGGACGCAAATATCGAACTTTTTGGAACACGTACCACCGATACTACTTCAGGACGTTTCCCTGGACGTTCCACTACTTATGTAGTTTCATCATGGCAGTTGCCCAGCTCATTACGCATTTGATGCGCCGGAGGTATTAGACAGTGTTTACACTGGTCGGTGGGCCGGCAGATGGGGCCCTATTAATTGGCCGGCAAGGTCGCCGGATATGACGTCGGAATATTTAAAAAATAAGGTGTACCAGCAAGTGCCAACAGGTCGTGAAGACATGGTCGACCACATCAGAAACACCTGGGCTGACATTCCCACAGATATGCTTCTGTCCTGTGTACGATCATTTGGAAAGTGGATCACTAAGTGTATTGAAGTTGGTGGTACTACGTTTGAATACTAATTGGAAAAGTAGAGGAGCGTTCGCCTCGAGCCACTACCACACCTGCGCGTCGAATATGTAGATGTTCGATATGTAGATGTTACCGTAGAATCGTAATTTGCAATAAAAAACAGGGTTTCCAACTAAAGATTTAAAAGTTTTCTCCCGCCTCCCACGCACGGGACAGGATGGTATCGTTGGACGTTCCCTCCGAGACAAACAAACTGGAATTATAACTTTCTTTGATCCGTTGTGCACTTCTCAAAATATTTCATTGCCTTCAGTTCAAATCAACACCCTGTATTGCATAGACGCAGTTTCGATACTTATTTCGTTCTTTCGTGAGAAGTAAGACCAGTGAAGATACTATTAGCTTTTATTTCGTTGTTTACCACACATGTGTCGCACGACGGGGGCAAAAAGATTCTGACTGTTGTCTTCAATAACTCGTTGTGCTACTGACACTTTTCACATGAAGTCTTATCGGCCTTTTGGCTTCGATCATTTCTTTACTTCTTTTTGTCTATTGATATTTTTACATGAATGTGTTCTTTATGCAGTGGGCACATTCAGGCCAGCCGGCCGCGGTGGTCTCGCGGTTCTAGGCGCTCAGTCCGGAACCGCGCGACTGCTACGGACGCAGGTTCGAATCCTGCCTCGGGCATGGATGTGTGTGATGTCCTTAGGTTAGTTAGGTTTAATTAGTTCTAAGTTCTAGGCGACTGATGACCACAGATGTTAAGTCGCATAGTGCTCAGAGCCATTTGAACCATTTTTGAACAGTGAGGCCAAATAGGAAGGGATCGACCGAAAATTTAAAGAGGCAATACCAGTTACAATACAGGGAGCTTGTCTTGCGTCCTACTGTTTGTGTATCTAATATGAAATTGCAAACAAGAAGCCAGCAACGTCTCTTAAAGTGATGTTGCATCATCTCACAAGAAATAAACCACGAATTAGTGCAGGTATTTACGAAATGCGGGTACAATGACAGGAAATTATTTTTATCCAAGAACATAAGGAGGTGGCATAGACCACGAAGCACATGAAAACAACAGAACTAATATTAAATGTAGTCTTATCAAAGTGATATTGTATATCCGTCGTTGCTTCGAGGTACCGTACGGGCATTAACTTCTGAATAATTAAATATTTTTGACACTATTTGTCTGTATATTCTCTTACTTTACAGAGTCCACTTTTTACCTCGTAAAATAGTTTTCTAAATTTATGTAGACTGTAGTCCAAGAGGAACGTCCATTCGTTGATGTGTTGGACAGGTGGAAAGATAATGGTACACTGGGACATACTGTTTACACGAAGCCAACTCATATTGATTTGCATCTTCAGACAGATATCTGTAGTCATCCAGCTCAGTGTGAACCGGTATTTTGTACATTTGTTCATTGAGTTCACGTCACCTCTAACAAAGCCTGTCGGTTGAGTTAGTCCATCTTGGTGTTATCCTTGCCAGAACATGTATTGCGTTATCGACCAACTGTGAATCATGAGAATAGTGGGATGGTGCCGAAGGCATTTGATGTTTTAACCTCAAGCGCAAAATATTTCCAATATTATTCGTGGTACTCTGGAGACACACACTGCTAAGTGTGTTTTTTGGACTCCAGGCTAAGATTATAGTTCTTTTGGTTGCTGAAAAACATGATTTTTTCGTAAGATTTGTTTCTTCCGTATTGGTCAGAACATAAGGACCGTGGGGGATCGCTGTATACAGCATAATTATTAGACACACTTACCACAGAAAGGCAAATCACCAACTGTAAAACATGACTTTGCTATCGGTCATCCGATAGAATAAAATTAAAATGACACATCGATTCTGCTCTGTACTTCCAGTTACTGGAACAGTGTTATTAAGGAAACTGTTAAGACTGAAGTGGTAAGTTACCTTATGAATACAGACGGAAAGAATTATTTAAATTGTGCTCGACATACTACCCACGCTGGTTAAACAATAAAGGTACAGGGTCAGTGCTGCTTTCTCACCTGTTGTAGGTTAATATCCCACTATCGATAACATCTGACGTTCGTCACCTATGGTCGTTTCATGGCGCTAGTTGCTTACTGTGTGTTTTATCTTTGCATGTATGCCATATTTTTTTTCCGTTTGGAGGAGATCCACCAATGGAAACTTAAAATTTTCATGCATAATAATCTGTCTTTGCATTTGTGCATTGAAAGCAACGGGATGTTTACCTTTCGAAATATCGGTGGACGTCGAGGAAGTTATCCGACTGTAAGTTATTTGGATCTTATTTTTATGTTAGATTGATTTTTAACAACATTTTGTAGTAAAATAATCACGGTAAACACACAGGAACAGGAGATATCACATGTCCTCTTGCTTACGTCTGCTTACTGTAAATGCCACTCGGCTTCAAAGCATCAGATTCCGTTACAGATATGAAATGTATTTGCAGTTGCAGATATCATTCACCACCAGCTATACAGGGTGTTACAAAAAGGTACGGCCAAACTTTCAGGAAACATTCCTCACACACAAATAAAGAAAAGATGTTATGTGGAGATGTGTCCGGAAACGCTTAATTTCCATGTTAGAGCTCATTTTAGTTTCGTCAGTATGTACTGTACTTCCTCGATTCACCGCCAATTGGCCCAACTGTAGGAAGGTAATGTTGGATTAGCACGGGGCAATAGCCGTGGCGCGGTTCGTTTGTATCGAGGCAGATTTCCAGAACGAAGGTGTCCCGGCAGGAAGACGTTCGAAGCAATTGATCGGCGTCTTAGGGAGCACGGAACATTCCAGCCTATGACTCGCGACTGGGGAAGACCTAGAACGACAAGGACACCTGCAATGGACGAGGCAATTCTTCGTGCAGTTGATGATAACCCTAATGTCAGCGTCAGAGAAGTTGCTGCTGTACAAGATAACGTCGACCATGTCACTGTATGGAGAGTGCTACGGGAGAACCAGTTGTTTCCGTACCATGTGCAGCGTGTGCAGGCAGTATCAGCAGCTGATTGGCCTCCACGGGTACACTTCTGCGAATGGTTCGCCCAACAATGTGTCAATCCTCATTTTAGTGCAAATGTTCTCTTTACGGATGAGGCTTCATTCCAATATGATCAAATTGTAAATTTTCACAGTCAACATCTGTGGGATGACGAGAATCCGCACGCAGTTGTGCAATCACGTCATCAACACAGATTTTCTGTGAACGTTTGTTCAGGCATTGTTGGTGATGTCTTGACTGGGCCCCATGTTCTTCCACCTACGCTCAATGAAGTACGTTATCATGATTTCATACGGGATACTCTACCTGTGCTGCTAGGACCTGTGCCTTATGTGCCTTTGCAAGTACGACACAACATGTGGTTCGTGCACGATGGAGCTCCTGCACATTTCAGTTGAAGTGTTCGTACACTTCTCAACAACAGGTTCGGTGACCGATAGATTGGTAGAGGCGGACCAATTCCATGGCCTCCATGCTCTCCTGACCTCAACCCTCTTTACTTTCATTTATGGGGGCATTTGAAAGCTCTTGTCTACGCAACCCCGGTACCAAATGTAGAGACTCTTCGTGCTCGTATTGTGGACGGCTGTGATACACTACGCCATTCTCCAGGGCTGCATCAGCGCATCAGGGAATCCATGCGACGGAGGGTGGATGCATGTATCCTCGCTAACGGAGGACATTTTGAACATTTTCTGGAACAATGTGTTTGAAGTCACGCTGGTACGTTCTGTTGCTGTGTTTCCATTCCATGATTAATGTGACTTGAAGAGAAGTAATAAAATGAGCTCGAACATGGAAAGTAAGCGTTTCCGGACACATGTCCACGTAACATATTTTCTTTCTTTGTGTGTGAGGAATGTTTCCTGAAAGTTTGGCCGTACCTTTTTGTAACACCCTGTATAATGGAATGGCAACAATGAAAATTGGTGTCGGACTGGGATTCCATACCGGATTTCCCGCTTTACACGAGCAGTCGCCTAAACTTCTTTTTTTATTGTTTTTCAAATTATACAGTGTAAAAAGAATATCAGAAAGCTCCTTTACGTAACGTAGCAAACAGGAAAAATAACTCCAGGATGCTCCTAATGCGCAAAAACGAATCAGAGATCACCCGTTTTGAAGACTGCAGACGCCGGCTGGGGACATGCATTCCGGAAGCAACGCCGAACCTTTGATGATCATGAGAATAGAGGTACACCGTTTAGCCTCTCTCACTGGGGAGTTCCAACTGCAGGATGCGTTAGAAAAAATACTCCATAAGTAGTTAACAAAAGTGGACTGGTATATGACGTGTCGTCTCATTATGTGGTGTCGTGTTAGCACCAAAAATTGATCAAATTCTTGGATCCATTTCTGAAAAGGTAAGGGACAGCCATACCATTTATCCAAGTGACCTCATGCATCTTTGATGGCGGAAAATACTGGCGTCAATTCGGGGACGATCATGAGAATTGGCACCCGGAGATAAAGGGCCACACCGCAGAAGAGACGGTGTTCGTTCGTGTCATCCACTTTACACCTCAGGCGGAGGGGGTGTCTGCCATGGCAATGGCATGAGGTTTGGGTCCCGTAGTGCATTTTCAGGTGAAGACGATGTACCAGGTGCAGCTCGTTTCTGTGGTGAGGTCTGGTTGATGAACTGTGCATCACTCCGCCGGCAACTTAACTCTGAGTGACGTCCTTCGATAGCATTATGGGGTTGAGTCCGCATGAGGAGGTGATAAATATCTCACTTGAGGGAAGCCCTTATGCGAGGAAAGTCTCCATGGACATAACTATACTCTAAAAGGTAAAAGTTGATATGTGATAGCGCTGATGCAATGTGGGCCACGGCGAACGGTGGTGAAGGTAATTATGTGGGAGTCCATCGACTAAAAGTCCAATGATACTGCTTATGCTGTGATTCCGTAACTTCAAGATTGTATGTACTTAAAGATCACACGCATGGACGTTGACCAGGGCGAGACCCTCTTCTTGCTTAGGGAATGTGAGGCTGTCATACTTGATCTTGAATACGTGATCGGGCGCTGACAAAAGAACAGAAGGCTGTTTGGATCTGATGCGCCATCACTGTGGGGGGAGGCAAAATTTGTGTGGTGTGTGTCATGCGGTATGCCATATAAATGTTAATAAATTGCACATTTTCGAACATGTCCATTGCTCACATCAACTGACTACTAACGCCCATCCTGAAATTCTGAAGAAGGTGCCAAAATCGGACCGCAATGATGCGACGGAAGTCTCGAGTGAAAACTATTCCGAGACAGCATAGCGTCTCCATCGTCCTGAATGGAGCCACACTTTCATTTGTGAGTCCACGTCCAATGGTCATCGCGTAGAATTTGTCGAGGTTCATATGGCTGCCAGCTCCGATCCATTATTGCCTGCGTGACCTACAGTGTTGCCTCTTAAACCTCCTTATTGGTGCGTATGACGAAGACGAGGACGTCTGCATAGGGACGGAATTTGAATGTGTGTACCAGCAGGGTGACTCCTGTTAAACGACATTGAAGGCTGCAGAGAAATGGTCCATAATCGCTGAAAGGGGACAATCTTGTTGGAATGAATGTGCGATCGGTATGGGCGTCGTCATCCGTGCATTTTAACCTTGATGAAGAGTCACAAAGTAGGTGCACGATTAGGACGGCGAGGGCAGGTGAAAAAGCCATCCTTTTCATCACCTTGGCGAGGGAGGTGTGGTTCACACGATCAAAAAACTTGATCGAGGTCAATGGCTATCATGGCTGTCTGCAGACGACAGACTGTTTCAATGACGATGACGTCCCTGTGATCACAGAGCGTTGATTTTATATTATCTCCGCCAAACAACGTCTGCAGGAGCGACAGAACCTGGTACAGGACTCGTCTGAGACACATCATGAGGAGCTGCATAAAAATCTTAAAATCTCAGTTGAGTCAAGTGATCGGCTGATAGCTGTCTGGTCGTATGCCTCCACAGGGTTTGGTATCGGACCTCTCAGGAATACCCGTGGTGGTGGTAGTGGTGTCGTAAGGGGCAGTAGCTCCTAGTAAATTTCCCTCCATCGTGGCAGCATCTAGTTCTTAAAGGTCCTATAAAATCGGAGAGGAAAGGAATATGTGGAAAACACTGATAAGGAGAAGGGACAGGATGATAGGACATCTGCTAAGACATGAGGGAATGACTTCCATGGTACTAGAGGGTGCTGTTGAGGGCAAAAACTGTAGAGGAACACAGAGATTGGAATACGTCAAGCAAATAATTGCGGACGTAGGTTGCAAGTGCTTCTCTGAGATGAAGAGGTTAGCACAGGAAAGGAATTCGTGGCGGGCCGCATCAAACCAGTCAGTAGACTGATGACAAAAAAAAATATATATATATATATATATATTAACGGCAGTCCGTCTGGTCCTGGCGATTGGCTGAGAGTCTCCTTGGCGAGCATACCAGTGATGCCTTCGGTGGAAATGTTTGCTAACAGGGAGTGCGCCAAACCATCAATGGTACGATGGACTGTCTTTGGTATGTCTGTAAGTGCCACAACATTAGGGTCTCCCTCAGGATAGAAGTGACGAAAGTGAACTTTGAAGGCTGTTGCGATGCCCGACAGTAACAGCAGCCGTCGTTTGTCAGGTAAATCTAAAGAATGGGTCAGTGCTTGTCGACGTGGTCTGAGCTCTGCGACGACATGATAGACTGAGCGAGTTTCTCCGTTGATGCTGTCTTGGGAACGCGGTCCGACAACTACGCCTTCCAAACGGTGCCAAGTAAGGTCCAAAATCTTATACTTGCTCATTGAGCCTTCACCTGACGTTCCAAGGACGTCAGGTACTCCATAAGGTTCCATAGTGTCATCTAATAAAATTCTGTCGCATGTCGTAGCCATTGCATTCGTTCCTTGCTACACTGGACTAGTGCATATCATAGGCTTTACACATTGTGTCCACCATAGAAGTATGGACACCTATTGTGTGATGCGTCTTTCACAGGTTTCCCATGTATTCATGACTATTCGTCAACAGTCCAGTTCCTGTATATAGGCAACGTTAAGTTTCCACTGACCGTGACTGCGCCATATTGCTTGACATCGGAGGTTGATTGTGCGCGAATAAACGCTATGGTCTGAGAAGACCGTGGGCCACCTTTCCACATTCTGGACATCAGAAGCGAGGCGAAAAATCACATAGATGGGATGCAATCAATTAGCTGAGTGGTTCGTGATGTATGTATAGTGCAGGCAATCGCTGTGCAGCGCTTTCTGGGTGTATAGCGACCGAGTCGACGTAATAAATAACGCAGATCGGGACAGATTGTAAAATTTGGATACTGGTCCTTCTTCGCAAGCACCCACCCACCCACCCACACACACACACACACACACACACACACACACACACACACACACACACACACACACACTACTACAACTACTACTACTACTACTACTACTACCCGGCATTTTGCCAAGTTTCTATTAGAAACGAAAATATAAAAATGAACTGTGTTGGTGATGTAATATTGAAAGCATTTCTTATCCATGTATTATACACTATTGGCCATTAAAATTGATACACCACGAAGATGACGTGCTACAGACGCGAAATTTAACCGACAGGAATAAGATGCTGAGATATGAAAATGATTAGCTTTTCAGAGCATTCACACAAGTTTGGCGCCGGTGGCGACACCTACAACGTGCTGACATGAGGAAAGTTTCCAACCGATTTCTCATACACAAACACCAGTTCACCGGCGTTGCCTAGTGAAACGTTGTTGTGATGCCTCGTGTAAGGGGGAGAAATGCGTACCATCACGTTCCCGACTTTGATAAAGGTCGGATTGTAGCCTATCGCGATTGCGGTTTCTCGTATCGCGACATTGCTGCTAGCGTTGGTCGAGACCCAATAACTGTTAGCAGAATATGGAATTGGTGGGTTGAGGAGGGTAATACGGAACGCCGTGCTGGATCCCAACGGCCTCGTATCACTATCAGTCGAGACGACAGGCATCTTATCCGCATGGCTGTAACGTCTCGATCCCTGAGTCAACAGATTGGGACATTTGCAAGACAACAACCATCTGCACGAACAGTTCGACGACATTTGCAGCAGCATGGACTATCAGCTCGGAGGCCATGGCTGCGGTTACCCTTGACGCGGCATCACAGGCAGGAGCGCCTGCGATGGTGTACTCAACGCCGAACCTGGGTGCACGAATGGCAAAACGTAATTTTTTCGGATGAATCCAGGTTCTGTTTACAGCATCATGATGGTCGCATGCGTATTTGGTGACATCGTGGTGAACGCACATTGGAAGCGTGTATTCGTTATCGCCATACTGGGGTATCGCCCGACGTGATGGTATGGGGTGCCGTTGGTTAAACGTCTCGGTTACCTCTTGTTCGCATTGACGGCACTTCGAACAGTGGACGTTACATTTCAGATGTGTTACGACCCGTGGTTCTACCCTTCATTCGATGACTGCGAAACCCTACACTTCAGCAGGATAATGCTCGACCGTTCGTTGCAGGTCCTGTACGGGCCTTTCTGGATACAGAAAATGTTTGACTGCTGCCCTGGCCAGCACATTCTCCAGATCACTCACCAATTGAAAACGTCTGGTCAATGGTGGCCGAGCAACTGGCTCGTCACAATACGCCAGTCACTACTCTTGATGAACTGCGGTATCGTGTTGAAGCTGCTTGGGCAGCTGTACCTGTACACGCCATCCAAGTTCTGTTTGAATCAATGTCCAGACGTATCAAGGCCTATATTACGTCCAGAGGTGGTTGTTCTGGGTACTAATTTCTCAGGATCTATGCACCCAAATTGCGTGAAAAAGTAATCTCATGTCAGTTCTAGTACACTATATTTGTCCAATGAATCCCCGTTTATCATCTGCATTTCTTCTTGGTGTAGCAATTTTAATGGCCAGATGTGTAGGTGTTCTGTCCCAGACTCCTACAGTCGTCAGGGGAGAGCTGTGTGGAATGTGGTGGCGAGGATCTACTTATGCTCGAGAGCGCCAAGGAAACATCATTGGCAACTACACACTTATTGGGAACAAATACAGTATTAAAAAAAATGGTTCAAATGGGTCTGAGCACTATGGGACGTAACATCTGAGATCATCAGTCCCCTAGAACTTAGAACTGCCTAAAACTAACTAACCTAAGGACATCATACATATCCATGCCCGAGGCAGGATTCGAACCTGCGACCGTAGAGGTAACGCGGTTCCAGACGGTAGCGCCTAGAACCGCTTGACCACTCCGGCCAGCTAATACAGGATTCTCTTCCCAAGTGCCGTGCCTCAGCCGGACCGACGGAGCAGCGCCTCGTCAGCAGTGTACAGCAGCGTTCGCTCGACTAGTAGTGCCACCAGCGCAGCAAAGCGTCCGGTGGTGGTTGCTGTCACGGGCATCCGTCGACCTGTGGACGTTGGCAGACTCTAGCCCTACGTACCCGTCTCCAAAGTGCTCTCATTGAGGTCAAAGATTTGCGCTCACAAGCCTCGACTGATGTCTGCCTGAAGCATTCGCTGGCACGCAGAGGTCTGCTCTCAGCCCCTGTTTAGGAAAACAGGATCAAGCAGCATCGGTGTCGGCTCTGGGAAGAGGATGAGCAGCAGTACAACTCCCCCTCTAGAAGGCGGATGACGGGCAGCGTCCAGGTCACGCAGGTCGAGTCTCTAGCAAGTTTGCAGAGTGATGGCGGTCTCCGCTCCTCATCAGCATTGCCTCAGAAGTTTACATTTCAGCCGACAGCAGCAGCTTCCTTCCAAAGGAAGTCGTAGTTCTAGAGACGATCCAAGACAGCTAGGTGTGCTGAGGGTCGACCTCCACAGCTTCCCCTATCACTGCATAGCTGCAACTGACAATAGGGCTCAGACTACACACTGGGCAGTCTGTAATAAGCACTCAGCAATTAGCAAGTGAGACACTTGTTAAGGGGATTTGGACGTCAAACGGACCGACTTGGAGCGGGATAGGCACCACAGGACATTTTAATTTCCATTGCCTATACTTTTACAAGTAAATTTATGAAACTTTGTAAGCATGACCAGGAAGAATTCGGGATTCACACTACAGCAGTGGAAGTTCAAAAACATAACAAAATAAACTTTTTTAGACATGAAATTTTATAATTTTTTCACTTATTGTTGGCTGCATTTGTTGCTATAGGTACATTTTTCTACACAAGTAAGAGACATTCTTAGATGAATTTTGCTCAGCATACAAACCATACTTACAGGTGCCTGAAAATGTAGAATCTATGTAATTTATGAAAAAATGAATAAGCTGTTACGTTTTAAACTTTTTGTTTAGAAGAAAATCTAATTTTGTAGTTAATTATCTCAATTTTTACCCCAGTTTTTAATAGATTTGGAAAAGTCTGGAGTTTCGTACAGCTGTAAGTATGATTTGTATGCTGTGCGAAATTCATCAAAGAATCTCTCTTATTTGTGAAGAAAAATGTACCTATAGCAACAAATGCAGCCAACAGTAAGTGAAAAAATTATGAAATTTCATATCTAAACAAAATTTATTTTGTTAAGTTTTTGAACTTCCACTGCTTGGAGTGTGAATCCAGAATCCTTCCTGGTCATGCTCACAAAGTTTCATAAATTTACTTGTAAAAGTATAGACAGCGGAAATTAAAATGTCCTGTGGTGCCTCCCCTGCTCCAAATCGGCCCGTTTGGCGTCCTACCCCCCTTAAGGAGTGTGGGATATCTATGTTGGGGTTACCCCTGCGCTATGCGTCGGTTGGGATGGCTGTGACATCGTGGGTCCTGGTTTTCCCTCACTGTGAGCTCTGCTAGTGGCTCGAGACTTTCGCAGCTTCACGTTTCAGAGGCTCTTTCCTGCTGGGTCGACACCTGAATACTTATTGTTGCTTTGTGCCTAACCTTCCGAACGAAACTCTGCTTTGTCACTAGTGTGACGCCATCCCTCAGCTTCCATGATGACATTATGCTTAGCTTCCAGTCTTGGGCGCTCAATCGTTGCACGGTTCTGCCATAGTTTCCATGTTAGCTCCGACTTGCTCAACATTTTCCGTAGCGGCAGCCTACTGATCACTGGCACAGACGGTTTGCCTTCAGGGAGTTTGCCAAGGTGGAACTTGTACGAATTTTTAGAGTCAGCCGGGGACGCTATCCTGAGATATAACAGTATTCACGAAAACACCTTTGAAATTGTGAAACAGTTTTACAAAGAAAGATGTATACCATACAAATGTATAAGAGTAAAGTATCCAAACTAAGAAATATAGTAAGCAAATGACAAATTCTCTGTAATGTTTAGTTAATGCAGAACTGCATTGTAAGGAATATTTCTAGTTACCTACATGTCCAGAAGCTACAATGACTAAATTCTCGGGTGAGCCCAACCTTGAGCAAGCGACATAAAGTTGACCATGAGATAAACATAGAGATATCAAAGCCATTTCACAGCACTTATTACTATAACTTATAACTATAGTGGTAAACGCAAGTCTACAATGTGGTTTTTAGACGTTTCTGTGACAACGCCTCTTCGTAGCTCTATAGGCGACTATTGTTTTCGCCTATAGCCGTTTGCGCTTCGTAGGTGAGAGCTGTCAAAAGCGCTACGAGGTGTCATAGAGCTGTTTAGTAATGAATGTATTAAATTTTCATGCATGATGCTGCATTTTTTCCACGCATCACAGTGTCACACACACTCTGTTGTACTCTGTATCGTAAATGACGTACGTTCAGCAGCATATGAGGATACTGTTTGCAAAATGTGTTGCGAATGTAGATAGCATAAAAGGAGTAATACATTTAAACGACATGCACAATGTGGCAGTTTTTAACACATCTCATTTTTTATGACGTCATACATCCTGAATTGTGGTAGGTAAGTGGTTCTTACGCCACAGCGATTGTTGCCTGACAATAAGAATTATGCCTTCGAAGACTGGTTGAAAGCAGTCCAGTGGTTTAGGAGATGTGAAAAGTGCGTACACACATTCGCCTATTTTTACAAAATGTTTATGTATCTGAGATGACATATTCAGTTATATGTGACAATGCAACACATTTGAAATTTTTTGCCTTAAATTTGTTCAACATATACCCACAATGCAAATCTACAAGAAGCGTCTGAGAAATATCTCAAATACCCATACATGCAGCTATGTTGTTTGTCAAAAACAATGTTAAGTCTATTTACCTCAGTAGCAACAAAATTTTCCTTAAACACAACGCTGAGCTTGACATGCAGTCTTGAAATTTATAGCAGTAGCTCCGTATCTACGTTCCCTTCACATCACCCATTTTTTTCACACACCATGCATAGTTTTGCCTAAAACACTGTTTTTCATGAATTTGAAAAATTCTTTTAGAAATAGTGTTTTGCATTCATACTTTTCTCAGTCTTATTATCAATATACGGTTTCCTCCAAAGATCTTCACGAAATGATATCTGTTGAATTTTGCTTCGAATAAGATAATTTTTCACACTGCTTTAAACTTCTGCAGTGAACCACATAATTTTCTTACCGTTTAATGTGGATATCAGCCCCTTTGGTACTCCTGGTGGTGGTTCCATTTCATCTGGGAATAATGGTAGATCAATCTGAAGTTCGTGGATGATTATAGGCTTACAGTTCTTAATGACAGAAAGTCTGCAGGACATTGGTTGTTTCGAATTAAGTGGCCCTGTGTACATGCACGATGAACCGAATGGCAGGACAAGTAACCAGACCAACGAAATCGAGAAGTAAATGCGCCAAAAGCTGTAATTTGATCGACAGTAGAATAGTGGAAATTTCAAACGTTATTTACTGTAAGTATCAACTTTCCACGTAACACGATGTGAGTGATATTGCGTTCGCGGTACTGTTTTTCATGTTCCTAGTCTCATTCGAATAGTAAAATCACAGGGGAAATGTTTCAGAAATTCATTATTAGATGGCGCATGATCTTTGTGCGAGACAGGCCTTCTTCTGGGTCTCAAAGTGTCAAGCGGCAAGGTTTCCTCCATTTAGTTCACGCACAGTTTGTGTGGTAAGCAGAATGTATATAAGCTTTCGTTCATATCAATAAAACATCTTTGTAGTGGATGATGATAATGTGGGTTTCAAAGACAGTAAAAAAGAGTTAGAGATTTAAACACACAGAACAACAAATATGTGAAGAATAGTATGCAAAGGTAAAGATAAAGGGTAGAATTTCCGATAAACAATGATGTTAGTAAGTCATATTATTTCGGAAAGATTTTTTTCCAATTTCATGTTGTTTTTATCTTGTAAAATATCTAAAAGTAACGAGAAATGGTTTTTGTTTACTACATTCCAAATAGATAAAACATCACTGCTGTATTTCTTTTCTTATATTATCTCATATAAAAATTTGTACCTCAGTATTAATGGCACTTGAAACAAAAATCTCCTCGTTGACACTTAGAATCAGTCAGTTACCTGGTTCGGCACCTGGAACGTTCTCAATAAATTATTTATTTTCTAATTTGTCCTATTATATTTTGCAGTGATGTGGTGAGCAACATAATTCTGTGGTATCTGAATATCGTTTCAACTTTTGGGATACAAACAAGTATGCACAAAAAGATATAAATTGATTTATGATTCTCCTGACAAATGTCATGTTTGGCATTTAGAGCGTTTGACATTTCACCTCTTCTACTGATAATTGGTGCTCTAGACAATTATTTTTCTCATGTTGAACGCACCGCTATTTAACATTTGCCATGGAACGCTCAGATCTCGCAAATTGTGTGCAATATGGCAGCGCAAGTGCCTATCGATCAATACAAAGAGCGAAGAATGTCAAGCGGACGAGCGGGTTTCTTCCGATTTGTTTTCCAACACTGTTGTGGACAAAGAGACCTGAATATCGTGCAGACCTACACCGAAGCTAGAATCAAAATACCACTCAATACATGGCCTCTTTCCGCTTCGTCAAAACTGAAAAAGTTCAACCGATCTTCTTACTCGGGGCTAAATATAATGGCTACAGTTTGCTGGTTCGAAAATGGCGTTCTTTTGGTTGATTTCAAGAAACTCTGATTTTGTTGTGTTCTTTAGATACTTTTTATTTCACGGGTAGTGGACTGCTACGCATTGGAATTTTCCTAACAAATGGCAAAGAAATGAGTACATTGCAGTCGGCGTGGAACAGACTATATCCGTATTCTGGAGCTTCGGATAAAGTAAAAATCACGCGCTGAAGCAGGAAACGGAAACTAAATTTGGGAATGCTGTAGGCAGGGCGTGGCTATGGCAGGATCGCTGGGCGCAGAAGCGAGTGATGGATCCTGGGCACGGCAGTCTGTAAGCCCACCAGCAAAGCACGCGATCGCTATGGCAGTGCGTGTCGTTCCTCTAAGCTTCGTACCAGGCCCATTTAGGAAAAGATTATAGTCGGCGAGAATTACAGTGAAAACGCACGGGGTCTGCACTGCAGTGGAGCCGTCTCAACTTCCGAGAACCCTTATTTCCCTCAGTTTGTCTGACGTTTCGAAGGGGCACTCTTTCTTATCTTCCGAGCTGATCTGTTGTTCAACACAAATTAGTATAACGATGCCAAGAACTTTCCAGTGGAAAACATTAGCAGATATTCCAGTCTTTCAATTGGCAACATTAGAGGAAATTATCCACAGAAATACGCGACCGATTAAAGAGGCCCTGATGGAACAAGTTCTTAGTTTACATTTTTTCTCTCATTAGGTTAGAATGTGAAGATTTAAATTGCCATTCATCAGCCATGGATATAGCGTCAAGCAAATTTTTCCGGTGTTTCTGAATATTTTTACTGTTCCGTTTTTGCAATATCTAATTCCGGAGGTAGGAGGAATAGAAAACAGGGAAAGAAAGATTATGTACAATTTGTGCAGATACCAGGCTGCAGTTGTAAGTCTCGAAGGACATGAAAGGAGAGCAGTAGCTGAGATGCGACGGAGATTGAGTTATTTCCTGTCATCGATGTTATTCAATCTTTACAGTGAGGAAGAAGTAAAGGAAACATAGGAGAAAATAGGAGCGGCAATTAAAGTCCACAGAGAAGAAATGAAACCTTCGATTTTTCCTGTGACCATGTATTTCCGTTAGAGACAGTAATGACCTGTGAACCACAGTTAAATGGAATGGATTGTGTCTTGAAAATACGAGGGGCGTTAGAAAAGTCCGATCAAAGTCCGAGAGGTAGCACCACCGGTGCGTATCGAGGTCATACTTAGTTAGAAGCATCTTTGGAAAGAACGCACACCAAGTTTCAGCCATATTGGTCTATTTCTTGGTGTTTGGCATTCGTGTGAATCAAGGAGGTCGAGTGATTGTCAAAAAATGGACGGAAAAGAATTTCGTGTGGTGATTAAACATTACTTTATGAAAGGCAAAACGCCTCAGGAGACTAAAGAGAAGCTTGATAAACATTACGGTGACTCTGCACCTTCGATTAAAACAGTTTACAAGTGATTTCAAAATTTTCGGAGTGGCCATATGGGCACAAGTGATGCTGAACTTTCTGGACGCCCTGTAGAAGTTACGACTCCAGAAATCATTGATAAAATCCATGATATGGTGATGGATAACAATAGAGTTAAGGTGCGTGAGATTGCTAGTGCTGTGGGCATCTCGAATGAACGGGTACATAATAGTTTGCATAAACCTTTGGACATGAGAGAGCTATCCGCGATCGCTCACGCTTGACCAAAAACGGAATCGTGTGAAGTGATGCAAGGATGGTTTGTAGGTGTTCAGGAAGAATCTGTAGGACTTAAATCGTCGTTTCCTTACTGTGGATGAAACATGGATACATTACTATACTCCTGAGACCAAACAACAATCTAAACAATGGGTTACTAAGGGAGAATCTGCACCAAAAATGGCGACGACCATTCATTCGGCCGGAAAGGTTATGACGAGTGTCTTTTGGGATTCGCAAGGGATGACCCTCATCGACTATCTGGAAGAGCGTGAAACTATTACAGGTGAATATTATTCATCGTTATTGGATCGTTTGGAAACCGAGCTGAAAGAAAGACGCCTACGGTTGGATCGCAAGAAAGTCCTTTTCCATCACGACCATGGAAATAGGATTCCAAGTCTTTTCACATCCCCCCTATTCTCCAGACTTGGCTCCCTCGGACTACTATTTGTTCCCCAATTTGAAGAAATTGCTGGCGGGACAAAGATTTTATTCAAATTAAGGAGTGATTGAAGCAACTAATAGCTGTTTTGCAGACTTGGACAATATCTGTTACTCGGAAGGAATCAACAAATTAGAACACCATTGGACGAAGTGTATAAGTCTAAAAGGAGACTATGTCGGAAAATAAAAAAGGTTTATCCAAAACACGTAAGTAGTTTTTATTTTTGCACGGACTTTTCAAACGCCCCTCGTAGATTATGAAATGAACATCTACAAAAATGTAAAAAAAGCTGATGGAATGTAGTCAGATCAGAAGGGTTGAGAGAAAAAAATTGTAAATGAGACAATAGAGGTAGTACCTGAATTTTTCCATTTGGCAAAAAAGTAACTGACTGTGTCAGAAGTAGAAAGAATTTAAATGCAAACTATCTGTCTGATTTGTAACCTTGAACATAAGTGAAACGTGGATGGTAAACAGTTCAGACAAGAAGAGAATAGATGATTTCTAGATGTGGTGCCCAAGAAGAATGCTGAAGATTAAAAGGGTAAATTCGATAAATAATGAAGAGGTATTGAATCTAAGTGGGAAGAGAATGAATTCGTAGTGAAGTTGATTGAAAGAAAATAGCAGTTAACAGCAAACACCCTGAGGCACGAAGGAATCGCCAGTATGATAACTGAGGAAAGTATGGGGTATAAAAGTCGGAGAGGGAGACCAATGCTTGGCTATAGTACTCAGGTACAAATGGTTGTACGTTACAGTAGTAATACAAAGATGAAGATGTTTCCACAGGACAGACGAGCGTTGAGAGCTGTATTAAACCAGTTCCCACCAGAAACAAAACTTTCTTAAAATTGAAATTTTATGTTCCAATTCGATAAAGCAGCTCGAAGAAAATCTAGTGAGATACACGCAGTTCCTACTACTATCATGTCGGACCTCCTTTTGTCCGGAATAGTGCAGCAGCTCGACGTGGCACGGACTCAACAAGTCGTTGCAAGTCCGAAGCATAAATATTAACCATGCTGCCTCTAAAACCGTCTATGACTGGGAAAGTGCTGCTGGTGCAGGACTATGAGCACGAATTGCACCTTCTATTACGTCCCATTATTGTTCGATGGGATTCATGTTGGATGACTGGGGTCGCCAAATTATTCGCACGAATCATCCAGAATGTTCTCCAAACCATTCGCTTCGACTCGGTGACATGGACCTTTGTGATCCATAAAAATTCCGTCGTTGTTGGAGAACATGAAGCCGATGGATGGCTGCGAATGGTCTCCAAGTAGCCGAAGAGGATCATTTACAGTCATTGAGCGGTTCAGTTGGAGCAGAGGACCAAGTCCATTCCGTGTAAACACAGCCCACACCATTATGGAACTTTAAGCTTGCACAGTGACTTGTTGACAACTTGTGTCCACGGTTTCGTGTGGTCTGGCCATACTCGAACCCTACCATCAACTCTTGGCAACAGAAATCGTGACTTATCTAACTTGATCACCGTTTTCCAGTCGTACATTGACTCTGCGGTTATTTCCTGCAGTGTTGTTTATGTGTCAGCTCTACGCAAGTGCCGCTGCTCTCTGTCGTTAAGTGAAGGCCGGCGGCCACTGCGTTGTTCTTGGTGAGAGGTAATTCCTGAAATATGGCATTCTCGGCACACTCGTGACACTGTGGAGCTTGGAAGACTTAGTTCCCTAACGACTTCCGATACGGAATGTCCCATGCGTCTAGCTGCAACTACCATTCCGCCTTGAAAGCCCGTTAATTCCCATCATGCGGCCATGTTCACGTCGATAAACTTTTCACATGAATCACTTGAGTTCAACTGTCAACTCCGCCAGTGCTCTGCCCTTTTATAGCCAGGAAGGCTTTACTACAGCCCTCTGTGTATGTGCATATCTCTATCCCATAGCTACTGTCAGCTGAGTGCATAGCCAGTACTCTATTAGCGACTGGTAGTTGTGCTGCACAGCAATAAACAGAAAAAACAGTCCGGCATATGAAGGCTGAAACAATGCCGTTATACGAAAACATATTGAAAGTGATGCTTTACGGAGCTGTATTAAGAGTGCCCCTACGTGCCTTTCAATCTTTGTCTAATTCAGTCTATATAAACGAAAGTCAACAATGTGTGAAAGGTCATATAACGTCTTGAAGCCAGTCAGTGCCACTGAGAAGACTTCTGCCTGCGGTCCGTCAGCCTTACAGTGGGCAGACGTTCCCTCTTGCAGTTTTTGTGGTCTATCGCGAGGATGAATGACGCTTCCGAATACGGACACATCTTTAAACCGATTATACAGGGTGAAAAGTATTTAAACCGACAAACTCTGGGAGGCTGTAGGGTTCATCAAAACAAATATTTTTCCCTTTCGTCATTTTTTTCCTATGAGGATTATTTAAACCAGTGGAGGCCGTATTACGATCTTCAGTCGTTAGAAGGCGTATTCCATACACTCTTCAGTTGTAGACAACTGCTGTCCTCCACTGCAGTAGTGCATTGTCTCTGTTTATTAATGGATCGATACACCTGGAGTGAGTACACTGATAAGGTTGGTGCGTACTACGTAGCACACCACAACGAACGAGCAGCACAGCGGGTTTATCAACAACAATATCCTAATCGCCGTATCCCGCATCATACGACCTTTGCTGCTGTGTACCAACATCTGCGTGAGACCGGGTCATATAGCAGATTACCTGGACAGGGACGCCGTCGCACGGCAAGAACGCTGCGATTTGAGGAAGCTGTCTTGCAGCATGTAGAGCGGGATTCTTCAATCAGCACTCGTGCAATTGCACGTAACATGGGGACGAATCAGACGAATGTAAGAACAGTCCTTAGAGAGCAATTGTTACGTCCATTTCACTTACAGCGTGTCCACATTCTGGAACCAGTTGTTTATCCACCCAGTGCACAGATTTCGCAATGGTTCCTGAAACAGTGTGAAATGCATCTTACATTTCCATCCTCTGTTTTCTTTACCGATGAAGCAACGTTCGGGCCTGATGGAGTTTTCAACATGCACAATTCGTATGTTTGGAGTGAGGATAACCCACATGCCACAGTCACTAGCGCTCATCGAGTGCGATTCTTCGTTAACGTGTGGCTCAGTGTTATTGGGGACTGTTTAAGTGGGCCGTATCTGCTACCGAGGACATTAAATGGCAGGCACTATTACAATTTTCTCGCCAGAGCATTGCCATAATTGCTGGAAGACGTCCCGCTCCCTACAAGACAACGCATGTGGTTCCAACATGACGGGGCGCCGGCACATTTCAGTCGTCGTGTGTGTCGATTCCTGGACCGACGGTTCCCAGAAACGTGGATTGGCAGAGGTGGTCCTGTACCATGGCCTGCTCGATCCCCAGATATGTCCCCTCTGGACTTTTTGGTCTGGGGAGAGATGCGAAACCTTGTTTTCGCAACTCCTGTTGCATCAGAAGAGGATCTGGTTGCCCGGATAGTAACAGCAGCAGGAACAATTCAGGATACTCCTGGGGTGTTTCCCCGTGTCAGGCAGAACATGATGCGAAGGTGTAACCTTTGTTTACATGTCAATGGAGGCATTTTTGAAAATCTACTGTAATTGAAATTGGGTTGTGTTGATGTGTTGTCTCTTGGTCATAAAAATGTTAAAGTATTTGTTGGTTTAATTAATTTGCCGCCAGATAAATCTTCCTCTACCGGTTTAAATACTCCTCATAGGAAAAAATTACGTTAAGAAAAAATATTTGTTTTGATGTCCCCTACAACCTAACAGAGTTTGTCGGTTTATGTACTTTTCACCTTGTAGATCTACATCTACACACCAAAAGTCACTTCATGGTGTGTGGCGGAGGGAATTTTATGTCTCTAATATTACCTTCACAGACTTTTAAAGAGATACACGTAAGAGAAAGCAGTATATTGGTTACCGAGGGAGGTGGCGCAGTGGTTAGACACTGGACTCGCATTCGGGAGGACGACGGTTCAATCCCGCGTCCGGCCATCCTGATTTAGGTTTTCCGTGATTTCCGTAAATCACTCCAGGCAAATGCCGTGATGGTTCCTCAGAAAGGACACGGCTGACTTCCTTCCCCATCCTTCCGTAATACGATGAGACCGATGACCTCGCTGTCTGGTCTCCTTCCCCGAAACCAACCAACCAACCAGTATATTGGTTAACTCTTTTAGGAACCTAGGCCAAAGGAACTTCAAAAGTAAATCACACCGTGATGCACTACGTTGTGAGGTAACGGGCGAATTGTGACGCCCTGAAAATATTCCAAGTTGGCGTGGCCGCACAGAATGTTCGTCAAAGCCGCGGCCCGGCAGCAACCACGTGGTCCCGAACGTTAACTTAGCAACAGCGTGATGCCGCACAACGGCCGGTCAGGCCGCTTGGCTGGGAATTCCGCTGTGACGAGGACGGTGCTTTGTGTCGATGAAGCAGATGTCTATGCCTGGAGTGCTAAAGATGGCGGACTTTGTGAAACACAGTGCGTATAGAAATAAATAAATAAATAAATAAATATAGAAATTAATAGTAGCCAGATGAATCATGATAACTCAAAACGAAACATGTACATTACTGTTATTTGCACGACGATTCTGATGGTGTAATCAGATTTCAATATCTTTATTAGTTTAAAGTTAAGTATCTGACGGTAAATTATACAAGTAACACCCAGAAACGAGTTTTCAAAATCTAAACGATTCATCCGATTACATCGACCTACATGTCTTTAGAAAGCTATTAGTGTAACCCTAAATTGGTATGAATTACAGGCATGTATCGTAAATAGGACATGAGTTATTGGAGGTCGTAAGTACTCCAGAGTTACACGAAAGAACGGTAGCAGCATGCTTATGAATATATTTGTACGTCTATGTCTTTGTTTATATCCGATATATACTATTCATGAAGAAATTGGTTAAATATTTACTGTGTTTTAGAAAGCACAGAGACATTAGGCTACTGGCCTACCTTTTGTTGCTATTCCTATGATATATGTTTATTTAATTTGTTTATGTATGTATGTTAGAGCGTGTTTATGGAACAGCCATAGGAATATTTATTTAATTTCTAGTTATTTAAATTTAAATCCAGTATTTGGTATATGTATGTTTCTGAGTGCACGTTGGCTTTGAGACAGGGAGGGAGCGCTCTAGCCAGTCACAGCCAGTCAGTGCACTAAGAGAGACGTATGGAGGTTGGAGAGGAGCATCGCTTCCGGAGAGGACACGAGGGTGTTCTGCGCAGTGCGCAGTTTGGAACAGTGCAGCACAGGACACGGGAAGGACTTCGACAGTGGAACAGTTTGCGAGTGGTCGCGGCAGATAGAAACACTTTGGGGTGCCGACTTGTGCACTTCTGACATTTCCGTGGCTTCTACAGTGTAGACGTAGTGTGCGTTTAGAAGTAAATATCTCGCGAGCTGTGTTGTTATTCACAACGAATTATGTGCTGTAGGAATCTATTGTTTCATCTACATCTACATCTACATGATTACTCTGCAATTCACATTTAAATGCTTGGCAGAGTGTTCATCGAACCACAATCATACTATCTCTCTACCATTCCACTCCTGAACAGCGCGCGGGAAAACCGAACACCTAAACCTTCCTGTTCGAGCTCTGATTTCTCTTATTTTATTTTGATGATCATTCCTACCTATGTAGGTTGGGCTCAACAAAATATTTTCGCATTCGGAAGAGAAAGTTGGTGAATGAAATTTCGTAAATAGATCTCGCCGCGACGAAAAAGTCTTTGCTTTAATGACTTCCATCCCAACTCGCGTATCATATCTGCCACACTCTCTCCCCTATTACGTGATAATACAAAACGAGCTGCTCTTTTTTGCACCCTTTCGATGTCCTCCGTCAATCCCACCTGGTAAGGATCCCACACCGCGCAGCAATATTCTAACAGAGGACGAACGAGTGTAGTGTAAGCTGTCTCTTCAGTGGGCTTGTTGCATCTTCTAAGTGTCCTGCCAATGAAACGCAACCTTTGGCTCGCCTTCCCCACAATATTATCTATGTGGTCTTTCCAACTGAAGCTTTTCGTAATTTTAACACCCAGGTACTTAGTTGAATTGACAGCCTTGAGAATTGTACTATTTATTGAGTAATCGAATTCCAACGTACTTCTTTTGGAACTCATGTGGATCACCTCACACTTTTCGTTATTTAGCGTCAACTGCCACCTGACACACCATACAGCAATCTTTTCTAAATCGCTTTGCAACTGATACTGGTCTTCGGATGACCTTACCAGACGGTAAAATACATCATCTGCGAACAACCTAAGAGAACTGCTCAGATTGTCACCCAGGTCATTTATACAGATCAGGAACAGCAGAGGTCCCAGGACGATTCCCTGGGGAACACCTGATATCACTTCAGTTACACTCGCTGATATGCTGTCTATTACTACGAACTGCGACCTTCCTGACAGGAAATCACGAATCCAGTGGCACAACTGAGACGATACCCCGTAGGCCCGCAGCTTGATTGGAAGTCGCTTATGAGGAACGGTGTGAAAAGCTTTCCGGAAATCTAGAAATACGGAATCAACTTGAGATCCCCTGTCGATAGCGGCCATTACTTCGTGCGAATAAAGCGGTAGCTGCGTTGCACAAGAACGATGTTTTCTGAAGCCATGCTGATTACGTGTCAATAGATCGTTCCCTTCGAGGTGATTCATAATGTTTGAATACAGTATATGTTCCAAAACCCTACTGCAAACCGACGTCAATGATATAGGTCTGTAGTTCGATGGATGACTCCTACTACCCTTCTTAAACACTGGTGCGACCTGCGCAATTTTCCAATCTGTAGGTACAGATCTGTCGGTGAGCGAGCGGTTGTATATGATGGCTAAGTAGGGAGCTATTGTATCAGTGTAATCTGGAAGGAACCTAATCGGTATACAATCTGGACCTGAAGACTTGCCCGTATCAACCGATTTGAGTTGCTCCATTCGTCTTCCCTGGTGAAGGAATTTCGGAAAACTGCGTTCTATAACTGTTATTCAACTTATATTTTATTTAATTTCTAGACCATCGACACCAATAAGTGTTTTACAGAAATATACCGCAATCTCAAAAATACTCCTACTATTGTAGTCATCATTTAAACTCGTTAAGATAGTATTTGCAGATTTTATTTAATTGTGATTTTTCATTTATGAATTTATACATTACATTCATAATTCGCAAATGTCGAGTGATAGAAACTTTCTACCATTCGATTCTTTTGTGTATTCTTATCGTATACTGTTGGCTCAGCAGTATTTGGCCTGTAATGCGGCGACTACGTATCGCAGCCTCTAGACAACGAAACCAGTCAAAACTTTAATGTTTCAGCTCTGAGTCAGAGGGTCATAGTTGAGGGCCACCAGCACGTCATTTCATTTCATTATCAGAAAGCCCGCAACGCGTATCTCGCAGCACCTGCCAGTGGAGCTGGCGGAGCATCCCAGTGGCGCTTTCGCGCTTACTAAACGAATCTGAACGAAACGCGGTACTCTTCGCTGGATATTCTCTATTTCACCTAGCAACACTATTTAGTTCGGATTCCATACTCACGAGCAATACTCAAGTATAGGGCGAACGAGGGTTTTGTAAGCTACCTCCTTTGTGAGTGGACTATCCTTCATGATGATTCTTCGATTGAATCTCAATCTGGCACCTGCATTACCTGCGGTTACATTTATGTCGCCGTTCTACTTTGAATCACTCCGTACGTGTACTACCGGATAGTTTATGGATGTTATTGCTTCCAGCGATTGTTCTGCAATTGTGTAATAATACATAAACGGCTGACAGGTTTCTCATGGTCGGGGTTCACAGTCATGTAGAATTTTTTGAAGGATATCATATTCGACGTCAGCTGTAAAAATTATTTATTTCGCTATCGAAATTTCAGCCTTTGTGCCATTTTCAAGTGGTGCTACAAAAGACATTGTTTCATCACATGTCAGACTTCCTCTGACTTGTATACATGTCATCGTCAATAATACGCCTTTTCGATGTAGAAATACAGTGAAATCAGACGAGTGTCAAGCTCTGCAAATCGTGAAATGATGTAAATTACGTGAAATATTACCAATATAAACATCATTCACGTAAATCGTTAGAAATCGATATTCTTGCACACTGTAGAGACGTAAACGCCAACGACCTTAGTTAACATGTAATTGCACTGCAGCCCATTAAAATTGCTACACCAAGAAAAAATGCATATGATAAACGGGTATTCATTGGACAAATATATTATACTAGAACTGACATGTGATTACATTTTCACGCAATTTCGGAGCATAGATCCTGAGAAAACAATACCCAGAACAACCACCTCTCGCCTAATAACGGCCTTGATATGCCTGGACATAGAGTAAAACAGCTTGGATGGCGTGTACAGGCACAGCTGTCCACGCAGCCTCAACACGATAACACAGTTTATCAATAGTTGTGACTGGTGTATTGAGACGAGCCAGTTGCTCGGCCACCATAGAGCAGACGTTTTCAATTGGTGAGAGATCTGGAGAATGTGCTGACCAGGGCAGCAGTCAAACTTTTTCCGTACCCAGAAAGGCCCGTACAGGATCTGCAACATGTTGTCCTGCATTATCCTGCTGAAGTGTAGGGTTTCGCAGGGATCGAATGAAGGGTAGAGCCGCGGGTCGTAACACATCTGAAATGTAACGTCCACTGTCCAAAGTGCCTTCAATGCGAACAAGAGGTAACCGAGACGTGTAACCAATGGCACCCCTTACCATCACGTCGGGCGATACGCCAGCATGGCGATAACGAGTACAAGCTGCCAATGTGCGTTCACCATGATGTCACCAAATACGCATGCGACCATCATGATGTAAAAACAACCTGGATTCATCCGAAAAAATGACGTTTTGCCATTCGTACTACAATGTTCGTCGTTAAGTACACCATCGTAGGCGCTCTTGTCTGTGATGCAGCGGCAAGGGTAACCGCAGCCATGGTCTCCGAGCTGATAGTCCATGCTGCTGCAAACGTCGTCGAACTATTCGTGCAGATGTTTGTTGTCTTTCAAACGTCCGCATCTGTTGGCTCTGGGATCGAGACATGGCTGCAAGATCCGTTACAGCCACGCGGATAAGATGCCTGTCATCTCGACCGCTAGTGATACGAGGCCGTTGGGATCCAGCACGGCGTTCCGTATTACCCTCCTGAAACCACCGATTCCATATTCTGCCAACAGCCATTGGATCTCGAGCAACGCGAGCAGCAATGTCGCGATACGATAAACGGTAATCGCGATAGGCTACAATCCGAGCTGTATCAAAGTCGGAAACGTGATGGTACGCATTTCTCTTCCTTACACGAGGCATAACAACAACGTTTCACCAGGCAACGCCGGTGAACTGCTGTTTATGTATGAGAAATCGGTTGGAAACTTTCCTCATGTCAGCACGTTGTAGGAGTCGCCACCGGCGCCAACATTGTGTGAATGCTTTGAAAAGCTAATCATTTGCATATCACAGCATCTTCTTCCTGTCAGTTAAATTTCGCGTCTGTAGCAAGTCATCTTCGTGGTGTAGCAATCTTAATGGCCAGTAGTGTAGTATGCTGGAACAGAAGTCGAGGAAGACGGCATCGACCTGGGCGCCGGTATTTATTTCTTTTTGGGTCTTACGGACGAACAAAGCGAGCTTGGTTTCACACGATCGTTGTTTTCTGGAACCTTGTTGATTCCCACGCAGATTTTCAGGCTCAAGAAACGTCATAACTCTTTAGCCTAAAATATGTCCCAAATTCTATAACAGTCTGATGTCACTTTTGAGTGTCTGTTCGACGACCCTCCTTGAAATCGGGATTGGCGTGGGTTTTTTTCTGGTCATTAGGGACGCATCGAAGATATACTGCTGCTGGAGGAAGGGCACGGTCTTTTGCATACTCTATGTCCAACACATTGGTAGTTTTCAGGCCCAGTGCGCTTTCATCTGTTGAGCGATTTTACTTGATTTTCAGTCCCATGGTCACTTATTTCGGCACATGTCATTCTGACGTTCGTACGACGATTTAGAGAAAGATCTACAGTGTTATTTCCCTGCGTGAAACAGTTATGAAAATAGAGTTAGTATGCCTTTCTTGTGTCATACTCAGTTTGGATGCCACTATGGTCACAAGGTGTCTAGAAAGACGACTTTGATCCGTTTACTGATATAACATTAGACCAACACTTCAGGTTTTCTGTCAAGTCAGTCGGATGAAGTTTACTTCCGATTTCGTTCAACGCTTCAGGCATGGCTCTCCTTGCGCTAGTTTTGTCTTCGTTTAGCTTTTGTTTGACTGTGATATTTTTGGTAGGGTTAAATTTGCAATGAAGTTCTCTTTGCTGCCCTATCAGCTTTCCAACGCGGCAGTCGAACCACGACGGGTCTTCACCAGTCCTCATTACTTTGCTTCGCGTATACTTATCTAAAGCGTAGCGTAAATACTATTGAGCTTTGTCCATTGGCGCTCATTATTGTCAGTACTGGAGATGAAATATTCATGTTCGCCACTTACGCAGCGTGAAATCTATTTATTGTTGCTAAGCAGAAATGACTTCATACCTTTCTTTAGATCCTTATTTAAAGCTCTTTCCTTTGATGCTGTAACGGTCTTGTGAGCACTGATTTCCTGCTCTGCTGGCCGCTGTGGCCGAGCGATTCTAGGTGCTCCAGTCTGGAACCCCGCGACCGTTACGGTCGCAGGCTCGAATCCTGACTCGGGCATGGATGTGTGTGATGTCCTTCGGCTTAAGTAGTTCTAAGTTCTAGGGGACTGATGACCTCAGATGTTAAGTCCCATAGTGCTCAGAGCCATTTGAACCATTTCTACACGGAGTTGGAAAGTTCTAGCCGGCCAGTGTGACCGAGCGGTTCTAGGCGCTTCAGTCTGGAACCGCGCGACCTCTACGGTTGCAGGTTAGAATCCTGCCTCGGGCAGGGATGTGTGTGACGTCGTTAGGTTAGTTAGGTGTAATTATTTCTAAGTTATAGGGGACTGATGACCTCAGATGTTAAGTCCCATAGTGCTCAGAGCCATTTGGAAAGTTCTGGCCTGTAGGTGACAAGGAGATCTAGCCTGTTGCCTTCGTGAGACGGTTCTCTGATTAACTCGTCAAGATAATTTTCGGACAAGACGCTTAGAATAATTACGTATAATTCCTAGTCTCTACTACACGCCTTAATTAGTTGAAATTCACAGTCTATAGTTGTTAAGTTGAAATATCCACCCAACGCTGTCAGGATTTATACGTGAAATATTCTCTAAGTTTCCCCTTAAATAACCAGCTAATGTTGCTCCTGAGAGAGGGGGTGTATAAAGAAATCCTATGATCATGTTTGACCCACTTTCAATGTTTACTTTCACCCGAATTATCTCACTTTGGAAATGTGTACTACCTTACTAGATATTATCGTATCTTTCTCGAATATAAATATTCTCTTACCATTGGCGTCCAGCCTATCTTTGCAATATGCATTCCAATTAGTTTAGATTTTCATATCTATTAAGATCTGGTTTCAGCCACCTTTCTGTCGTTAGCACTAAGTGGACAGTGTTACAACCGTTTGTAAGCGATACTTGTTCTGGGAGCTTTCCACATACGCCCTTGCAGTTACCTGATACCACACTATCTGATCAAAAGTATCAGAGGGGTGTGTTCATCTTTTGCCTTTGTGAGGGTTTCAACTATGCTAGGGATCGAGCGAGTTGTGACAGTGGTTAGTAGATTGCATTCGCATTGGAGAGGGCAACGTGTCAAACTCCCGTCCAGTCATTCAGAATTATACTTTCCCTGATTTCCCTAAACTGGACCGGTAAACTGCCAGGATGATTCCTTCAACAAAGGATACGGCCAACTTCCCTGCACATACTCCGGTAATCTGACCTTATGCTTCGACTCTAATGAACGCGCTATCGACGGTGCGTAAAACTCTGATCTTCATTTTTTTCTGGGGACACTTTCAATGATGTGTCTGAAGAATGTCTTTGGAGGACTGACAGCTCATTCATCCTCAAGACCAAAACCAGTGAAGGCAGTGATGTTGGACGCTGGGGCCTCCAGCGAAATCGACTCATAACAGAGATTTTCCCTTAGGTTCAGGTCGTGCTCCTGAGCTTCCCTAGTCTATTTCAGAAATCTTACTCTTCACACGCCATTGCCTCACAGATGCTGCTTTATGACTGGGTGCACTGTCACGCAGATACACTCATCTTCTCCGAATTGTTCCACTTATGAACGCAGTAGCCAGTGTTGTAGATTGTGATCAAATCCTTCCGCTTGTAGTGTTTCCTTAATAATAAGGGGACCATACGCTAACCACGACAAAATACCCCTCACCGTAGCACCACCTTCTCTGTGCTTCACTGTTGACACAACACTTAATCTCTAGTAACGTTTTCAATAATTTGCCAAACCAAAATTGTTTCATCGGATTGCCACAGGGTATAGCGTAATTCACCTCCCCAAAACTCTCGTTTCCAGTAATTCGCTTTCCAGTGGGGTCACTCTTTACACCGCCTCAAGCGTCGCTTACCAATGACTAAAGAAAAGCGTGGCTTACGAGGAGCTGTTCGACCATTGCACACCATTCTCTTTAACTCACTACGTGCAGTGATTGTGCTATATGGACTACTGATAGCACTTTGGGACTTACGAGTCATTCTTCGGCTGGTTTCGTGTGATCTCTTACAAAAACTCCTGCAATGCTCGGGAGTCCCTGTCCGTCAGTACATTAGTTCTGCTTGGTCTTGGTTTAATTGTGATTATTCCTTCGCGTATCCAGCTCACAACCACATCACCAACAGTCGACTTAGGCAGCTTCAAAAGGGTAGAAATGTACCTGATAGTCTGTTACTCAGCTGACACCCAATGTCTAGTCCACATTTGACTCACCAATCTCTCCAGATCAAACCATTCTGCTGTTATTCATTCTCGACTGACGGTGCAATAGTTCCTGCCTCCCTTTCTACTGGCGAGACCGTTTCTCGTTACTTCTGGTGGTCAGCTCCACATTACGTAGGGGTGTCTGGGTACTTTTGACAGATAGTGTATATTAACAGTTTCCTTCACCGAACTGCCATGGCTAATGCTACTTCCTTTAATTAACGGAGATAGTATCCTTCCCAGTCAGAAATGAGAACCTATCTCAACATACCTTTCAAGGGATTTCTCTGTCGGGAGAGGTCCTTCAATTCTCCACCCTAAAGTGCACACCGAGAAATCCGCATCCCAGTTCGTCAGAGAATCGTCAGTGTCTCTGGTTCAATCCCCATACTCCATTCCAAACCGGAGGACCGCGATCGGTTCTGGGAAACGCTAGCTCTGTTTCCACCCTATGAACGAGGAGAGCTGCCTTCATCAAAGCAGCCAGCCATCTGTAGGAACTGAGGGGATGATCTCTGAACCAAGGCGTCATTCGGGCCGACATGAGCTACGATTTGCATCCAGGTGCACTTGGTGCATTCAGTTGCTTCCGGTAGAGCGCGGGCGTGACTGCCCGGGAATTCGAACTTATCAGGAAGATCGTCATAGTCCCCACAGAACAGGTGTCCCGTGCTGGCTCAGATGTTCTTTCAACGATGGGGAATACCTCAAGCCCGTTTTTAAGGCCAGATTTTCGCGATTTCAGCACTCTTCGCCAAAACCGTCAGGTAAGTGTCGATGGGCCGGGACGTCCGCATCACAAGGCACTGCGATATCAGGGATAACAGTGACAATTCAACACCAGAGTTGCCAAAGCAATCGTCTCAGTTGCCCCATCGCCACCGCAGCCCAGGGCAGTAGTCTACAGGCTGTCGAATGAGGCAACCACAGTTTCCAGATGTTAACGAACCGTGGCCAACTCACCTGCATCTGTACACAACAGCCGCAGTCGTTATCAACCTTTAATCAATTTTAGTCTATACCAAAAGCTGTATAACATTAATACGACCTGTCGATGGGTGCTTTCTAAGTTCTGTTCCTATATTACTTATTTTTTACTGCATTCCAAAGTCAGCTGATGCTATGCAAATGCACTGACATTCACCAAATATTTGCAGGAAGTTAGTATAAACTGGGGAGGCCAAACTCATGGGATAGCGATATGGACACTTACATATGGCGGCAGTATTTCGTACACAAGATGTAAAAGGCCAGTGCATTATCGGAGCTGTCATTTATACTCACGTGGTTCACGTGAAAAGATTTCCTACGCGATGATGTTCGTGTGACGGGAATTGACAGATTTTGAACGCAGAACGGTAATGGGAACTAGACGCATGGAACATTCCATTTCGGAAATCGTTAGGGAATTAAATATTCCGAGGTCCACAGTGTCAAGAATGTGTCGAGAATACGAAATTTCATGCCTTATCTCTCACCACAGACATCGCTGTCGCCGGCCACCTTCCCTTAACAACGAAGAGCGGCGCCTTTTGCATAAGAGTTATCAGTGCTAACAGACAGACAACACTGTGTGAAATACCCCCAGAAATCAATGTCGGACGTACGACGAAGGTATTCGTTACTGCAGTCTGGCAAAATTCGTCGTCAATGGGCTATGACAGCACGACATCGTCTGCAGCGCCTCTCCTGGACTCGTGGCTATATCAGATGGACCGGAGACGACTGGAAAATCTTGACTACGTCAGGTAAGTCCCAATTTCAGTTGGTAAGACCTGATGGTAGGGTTCGAGTGTGACGCAGACCCCACGAAGCCATGGACCCAAATTGTCAACAAGGTACTGTGCAAGCTGGTGGGGGCCTCACAGTGGTTTGGGCTGCCATGGAATGTGCTGGCTCCTCTGGTCCAACTGAATCGATCATCGACTGGAAATGGTTATGTTCGGCTGCTTGGAGACCATTTATAGACATTCATGGATTTCATAGTCCCGAACAACGACGGAATTTTAATGAATGATAATGCAGCATGGCACCGGGCCACAGTTGTTAGCGACTGGTTTGAAGAACATTCTGGACAATTCGAGCGAATGGTTTGACCACCCAGATCGCCCAACATTAATCCTACCGAACATTGATGGGACATACTCGAGAGACCCCTTCGTGCAAATAGTCCTGCACCGGCAACACTTTCGCAGCTATAGACGGCAACAGAGGCAGCATGGCTCAAAATTTCTGAGGGGGACTTCCAACGACTTCTTGAGTCCATGCCACTTCGAGTTTCTGCACAACGCCGGGCAATATGAGGTCAGACGCGATATTAGGAGGTACCCCATTACTTCTGTCACCTCAGTGCTGACTATATAACACAGTAGAATGCACAGATTCAATTCACTTCTTCGCAGAAGCACCAGACAAAACTTAAATTAAATCCTGCGTCTAAACAGAAACTACTGCTTCTGCTGCTGGCGAATACTCTCTTCTGCGTCTAATTTCCTTGAGATTAGTCTATTTTATGGGAACATAAAATGGAAATTCTGTTGAGAGAAACAAATCTAAGATATCCATTTACACTTGGAGCCACAGGAGGTAGCCTTAGAAGAGTCGTGAAATGTAATGGATACATGTTGAAGCTGTCCAGCAACTATTCACACAATCGACCTGTTATGGAATCACAGATGAGCGAAAACGCTGATGCAGCAAAACCCATCTCTAGAACAAAAAGAGAACAACCAACATGACAAAATAAAAGCGGAAGGTCAGCCCGCTGTCGGAAAGGAAGATATTCTGCGCAAAGACTTCAATATGACCGACGAAGGGGAATGTCCAGATATTAAAATGGAGCGAAATACCCAGGACTTTGGTACCTGTTTACGTGCAATTCTTCAGCAGTTCAGAGCAGATGACAGTGTATTTTTATGTGAAGACTGGGGTAAACTGATCAAAAATTTTAAAAAAATTGTGCAGTCCTCCAAAGAACAGACATAAAACCTCCACATCTTCGTTCTCTAATGAAAAATGACATTCAATACAATGGCAGTCAATACAATGACAATGTACTCTTTGTAAATTAGTCAACATAGCCTTTCTGTGCTGGTACTGCGAATGACAGAAAGCAAGGGGAAACTGCACCCGTGCTCTTTTCTTCCCGAGGGCATGCTACTCTACTGTATGGCTTAATGATGATGATATTGTCTTAAGTAAATACTGCGAAGGTAAAATAGTCCTTGATTCTGATCTCCTGGCGGGGACTGTTCACCAGCATATTTTCATCAAGGAAACAAGGCTGGTATTCTACAGAGCGGAAAGTGTGTTGTTAGATCACTTACTCGGTTACATACCTTAGAGAACTGAAAAAAGGAAAGAGATAAGTTGAAGTTAGGTATTGTAGGAATTAATAAAGTGTAGTGGCATGAAGAACAGGACTTCTGGTTGGCCGGTCGGAGTGGCCGTGCGGTTCTAGGCGCTCCAGTCTGGATCCGAGCGACCGCTCCGGTCGCAGGTTCGAATCCTGCGCCGGGCATGGATGTGTGTGATGTCCTTAGGTTAATTAGGTTTAATAAGTTCTAAGTTCTAGGCGACTGATGACCTCAGAAGTTAAGTTGCATAGTGCTCAGAGTCATTTGAACCATTTTTGAACTTCTGGTAGGGTGAGTACAGTGTTATAAATACAAAGTCAAATGGGATTATATATGTGTTGAGAAGAAAATTTTATTGTAATGGGTGACTAGAATTCGGTAGTGGGAAAGAGAAAAGAAGGAAAAATAGTAGGAGAACTGGGAATGGTGGAGGGGAATGAAAGAGGAAGCTATTTTGAAAACAGTATAATTTTATCATCGTTATCTCTTGGTTTGAGAATCATGAAACAAGGTTGTATAAATGGAAGAACCTGTGGATACTGAAGATTGGATTTAGAGACCAAATTCTAAGCTGTAAGATATTTCCAGGCGCAGATATGAAATCTGACCATATTTTATTGGCTATGAACTGCATACTAAAACTGAAGAAATTGCAAAATGGCAGGGACCAATATAAATTGAAGGATTCAAAAGTTACTAAGATTTTCAGAAGGACTGTTTCAGTTTAACTGAAATAGGGGAAGTAAATACAACAGAAGACGAATGTAAACAGGGAAGACAATAGAGGGAAGGGAATAAGTTGTGAACATCAGTTGGGTTGGTTGGGTTGTTTGGGGGAAGAGAGCAAACAGCGAGGTCATCGGTCTCATCGGATCAGGAAAGGACGGGGAAGGAAGTCGGCCGTGCCCTTTCAAAGGAACCATCCCGGCATTTGCCTGGAGAGATTTAGGGAAATCACGGAAAACCTAAATCAGGATGGCCGGAAGCGGGATAAGACAATAGAGGATCACATAATTAAAGAAACCACGCCTAGCAGATATCCCTAGATAACCCAGGAGATTTCGAATTTAATTGGCGATAGGGCAAAACACAAAAAAATGCAGCAAATGAAATAGGCGGTGGGAATACAGAGGTCGAAACCACAGTACAAAACGGCTAGGCGGGTCTGACTAGAGGGCAAATGCGAGGCAGTAAAAAAATACGTAAGTAGGAAAAATGTAAAAGAGCTTCAAAAATAGAAGTTTTACTGCCCAGATCGCAGTTGACAGATATCCCGATTACTAGTTTCATCGAAGTTATGTTGCTATCTTCAGATAATTAGATACGTAAATTATGAAGCCAATACATGTGGCACATTGCCATCTGGCCACTGAAAACGTGGAGTAGAACTCACAGAAAAGACCCTCTCATGGAACACTAAGTACACATAAATGAAACGGATAAATGTATCAGCAAGGCACTGAAGTGTCAAATACATCAGCTAGAGCTCAAATGGTTCAAATGGCTCTGAGCACTATGGGACTTAACACCTGAGGTCATCAGTCCCCTAGACTTAGAACTACTTAAACCTAACTAACCTAAGGACATCACACACATCCATGCCCGAGACAGGATTCGAACCTGTGACCGTAGCAGCATTGCGTTTATCAACTAGAGCATTTTCACTGTTGTCATATGTGTGAGATGGTTATCAAGATACACACATCCGACAGCAGTCTTAATGCTCTATTTCATGCATTTGACACCTCAGTGTCTTGCTAAAACGGTCACGGCTTTTATTTTAATGTACTTAGTGTTGCATGGTAGTGTCTTTTCTGTGAGTTCACCTCCACGTTTTCAGTGGCCAGACGGCAATGTATATGTAGTGACTTTCTAATTTTCTTATTCGATCAACTGAAGATGGCAAATCAGTAATCGGGATATGCATCAACTGTAATGTGGGCAATAAAACTTCTATTTTTGAAGCTCTTTTACGTTAATACACAGATCGCTCTGCTTCTGACGATGTCAGCCATTTAAAGTAGGGGAAATATAATTACTGTCTGTAGGAAAATGAAAGAGACGTTTGAAGAAAAGACTAGCAACTGTGTGTACTTCAAGAGCAGGTGCAAACCTGTACTCAGCATATAAGGAAAAGCTAAAAGTTGGAAGAATATACAGAGGGTCTACATAACGTCCGTTTATAACGAAAACCTCGTATCTCAGAAAAGTGTTGGTTGATTTTGTCGCTTAATATGGTGGCCTAACAATATATGTGGTTTATTTTATTTTATTCATTTATTTATTTTTTGCTCACTAGAGCCCAGCACGTAGATCATCAATGGCTTACTACTAGTTGAGATTCGAACTTTTCTAACTCATAATGCAATAAACATATTTTCGCTTTATTTCTAAGATAGAAGGTTTTCTTTCTGATACCACGATAAGTTGAACTAAGCTAGGGATATCCAGCTGATCGTCGAGGCAGACAATGAGGGAAGGCTACCATTTTTAGATGTTTTGGTACAACGAAGGTGGATGGACGTCTGGACCACTCAGGGTATCGCAAGCCGTCGCACAGTGTTTTATTTCTTAACGCCCAACGTTTTCACCATCCAGTCCACAAGAGATCAGCTTTAAATATTCTGATACCCAGGCCAAAAACTGTTTTTGACGAGGAACCCTTCGATTCCGAAATTAATCATTTGGAGTATGTGTTCCAAAAGAACGGCTAATGGCCACGTGATATGAACTCACATCCTGATTTAGGTTTTCCGTGATTTCCCTAAATCGCTCCAGGCAAATGCCGGGATGGTTCCTTTCAAAGGGCACGGCCGACTTCCTTCCCAGTCCTTCCCTAATCTGATGAGACCGATGACCTCGCTGTCTGGTCTTCTTCCCCCAAAACCAACCAACCAACTATATGAACTCACCCGTGTTCTCCAAGGAAAGGAAACATGAAAATGTTGAACATTCACTTCATAAGCCACCGATTGCATTCGTTCACTTTTGCGGAACTACATGCAGCAAAATAGGTAGAGTCCTGGGAAGACAAGGTATCAGATCTATTTTACAACCTCCTAAGAAGATAAAGGAGATGCTACGCTCCGTTAAGGCCATCTTGTCCTATGGATCCCTGGGATTTACAACATCTCTTCTGAGTGCGGCAGTAATTACATTGGTCAACCCATCCGCACCGTTGTTGACCGTTGTACAGAACATCAGCGACAAATAAAATTCGAGAACTGAAGAAATATTCAGTTGCTGAGCACAGCCTCACAATGAAACATCAAAGGCTGTTTGACGAAACAAAGGTTTTGTCCCAGGCACCTACGTACTGGAATTATGTAATTAAACTAGCTGTTGAAATAAGAGTGTGTGAGAAAATCTTCAACCAAGACAGAGGATATAATCTTAGCGGTGCATGAAGTTGAACTCTCGATGCCGAAGAGAGCCAGAGATATTCGTCGCAATGTTTACACTACGGCGGGAGCGATGGCACCGCCAGCAAAGACATTGAAGCCGTATACGGCAGAATGAAGTAATTAATGACCAATCAGAAGTCGTCTTTGGGTTATGTAAGGTGACCACAGCAGCAGTTTTGACAGTCAGTTGCTCCTGACGAAGACGATGGAGGGAATCGTCGAAATCTCGAGGTTTTCCCCTCAACTGACACGCAAGAAGTCCGAGCATGTTTTATACAACAGTGCCATAGCGAAAACTTCGTTCCCAGCCTAAGGACATTATTATAGAAAGCTATGACGAAATAAGTTAAGATGAGATGGGAGATCTGATACTGCGAGAACGATTAGAAAGAAGTAATTGAAAACAAGGCCCCACTGAGTAGATAACGTTCGCCTCAGAATTATTGAGATCCTAAGGGCAGCCTTCCATGGCAAAACTATACCAACAGGTGTGTAGATATACGAGACAGACTAAGTACCCTCAGACTTCAGGAAGAATGTAATAATTCCGGTTCCAATGAAGGCAGATGCTGACAGGTGTGAATAGTATCGAACCATCAGTATAGTAAGTGGTGGCTGGAAAAGTTGCAAAACATAGGCATGAATTATTTACAGGAGACTGGAAAAACTGACAGAAGCCGACCTTGGTGAAGATCATTTGGGTTCCGCAAAAAAGAAATGTAGGTTATATTGACCTTACGATATACCTTAGAGGATAGGCTCACTAAAGGCAACCTTAAATCCATAGCATTTGTTAATTTAGAGAAAGCTTTTGAAAATGTGGACTGAACTACACTCAAGGGAATTTAGAAATTAGAGACGATAAAATGCAAGAACCGAAAGGTTATTTATAACTTGAACAGAAACTAGACATCAGTTTAACAGTCGACGGACATTAAAGGGAAGACATAGTTGAGAAGGGAGTGAGACAGGGTTGTAGAATATCGCTCAGGTTATTCAATCTTTACATTGAAAAAGCTGTGAAGGAAATCAAGGAGAAATTTGGAAAGCGGATTAGACTTCAGGACGAAGAAATAATAACTTTGCAATTTTCCAATGACATCATAATTCTGTCAGAGACGGCTAAAGACTTGGAAGAGCAACTGAACGAAATGGATGATGTCCCGAAAAGAGATTATTAGAAGAAGTTAAATAAAATGAAAATTAGGGTAATGAAATGTAGCAGAATTAAGCCAAATGATGTTGAGGGAATAAGATTAAGGGATGAGACATTGAAATTAGGAGATGAGTTTTGCTATTTGGGCAGCAAAACAACTAATGTTTGCAGAAGAAGATATATAATGCGTATTGGCAATAGCAAAAAAATTGTTCGTGAGAAATAGGAACTATTTAAAGTCTAATATAAATTTAAATGTTAGGAAGTATTTCTAAAGGTATTAATTTTGAGTGTAGCCTTTTATGGAAACGAAACCAGGACAGTAAGCAGTTCATGCAAAAAGTGAATAGGAGATTTTGAAATGTGGTGGTCTATAAGAATACGGAAGATTAATTGGTAGATCCAATAACGGATTAGGAGGCATTGAATCGAATCGTAAAAAAAAAAAGAAATTTATGGCACAAGTTGAGTGTTAATAGAGATCGATTGGTAGGACACATTCTGAAGCATCAAGCATTTAAATAGGTGTGTATGTGGGGGAGGGGGGTGGGAGGAGGAGGTTACAAATTGTAGAGGGAGACCAAGGAATGATGACACAGTAATCGGGTTCAAATAGATATTGGTAGCGATAATTATGTAGAGAAGAGGAGGCTTGTAGATGATGGACTAGCATAAATAGATGCATCAAAACAGCCTTCGGACTGAAGACAACAACAACTACAATACGACTACAATCTTTTTTATTCAAAGAGTTGAAATTATATCTCTATTATGATTAAATCTACGGTATGTAGATTATTGTGTTCACAAAACAAAAACGTTAGGTATATAATGAAAATCATCTACATCTACATCTACATCCATACTCCGCAAGCCACCTGACGGTGTGTTGTGGAGGGTACCCTGAGTACCTCTATCGGTTCTCCCTTCTATTCCAGTCTCGTATTGTTTGTGGAAAGAAGGATTGTCGGTATGCTTCTGTGTGGGCTCTAATAACTCTGATTTTACCCTCATGGTCTCTTCGCGAGATATACGTAGGAGGGAGCAATATACTGCTTGACTCCTCGGTGAAGGTATGTTCTCGAAACTTCAACAAAAGCCCGTACCGAGCTACTGATCGTCTCTCCTGCAGAGTCTTCCACTGGAGTTTATCCGTAACGCTGTCGCGATTACTAAATGATCCGGTAACGAAGCGCGCTGCTCTCCGTTGGATCTTCTCTATCTCTTCTATCAAACCTATCTGACACGGATCCCACACTGCCGAGCAGTATTCAAGCAGTGGGCGAACAAGCGTACTGTGACCTACTTCCTTTGTTTTCTGATTGCATTTCCTTAGGATTCTTCCAATGAATCTCAGTCTGGCATCTGCTTTACCGACGATCAATTTTATATGATCACTCCATTTTAAATCACTCCTAATGCGTACTCCCAGATAATTTATGGAATTAACTGCTTCCAGTTGCTGACCTGCTATTTTGTAGCCAAATGATAAGGGATCTATCTTTCTATGTATTCGCAGCACATTACACTTGTCTACATTGAGATTCAATTGCCATTTCCTGCACTATGCGTCAATTCGTTGCAGATCCTCCTGCATTCAGTACAATTTTCCATTGATACAACCTCTCGATATACCACAGCATCATCCTCAAAAAGCCTCAGTGAACTTCCGATGTCATCCACAAGGTCATTTATGTCTTGTGAATAGAAACGGTCCTATGACACACCCCTGCGGCACAGCTGAAATCACTCTTACTTCGGAAGACTTCTCTCCATTGAGAATGACATGCTGTGTTCTGTTATCTAGGAATTCCTCAATCCAATCACACAATTGGTTCAAATGGTTCAAATGGCTCTGAGCACTATGGGACTTAACATTTGTGGTCATCAATCCCCTAGAACTTAGAACTACTTAAACCTAACTAACCGAAGGATATCACACACATCCATGCCCGAGGCAGGATTCGAAACTGCGACAGTAGTAATCGCGCGGTTCCGAACTGAGCGCCTAGAACAGCGAGACCACCACGCCCGGATCACACAATTGGCCTGATAGTCCATATGCTCTTACTTTGTTCATTAAACGACTGTGGGGAACTGTATCGAACGCCTTGCGGAAGTCAAGAAACACGGCATCTACATGGGAACACGTGTCTATGGCCCTCTGAGTCTCGTGGACGAATAGCGCGAGCTGGGTTTCACACGATCGTCTTTTTCGAAACCCATGCTGATTCCTACACAGCAGATTTCTAGTTTCCAGAAAAGTCATTATACTCGAACATAATACGTGTTCCAAAATTCTACAACTGATCGACGTTAGGGATATAGGTCTATAGTTCTGCACATCTGTTCGACGTCCCTTCTTGAAAACGGGGATGACCTGTCCCCTTTTCCAATCCTTTGGAACGCTACGCTCTTCTAGAGACCTACGGTACACCGCTGCAAGAAGGGGGGCGGACAAGTTCCTTCGCGTACTCTGTGTAAAATCGAACTGGTATCCCATCAGGTCCAGCGGCCTTTCCTCTTTTGAGCGATTTTAATTGTTTCTCTATCCCTCTGTCGTCTATTTCGATATATACCATTTTGTCATCTGTGCGACAATCTAGAGAAGGAACTACACTGCAGTCTTCCTCTGTGAAACAGCTTTGGAAAGATATTTTTAGTATCTCGGCCTTTAGTCTGTCATCCTGTGTTACAGTACCATTTTGGTAACAGAGTGTCTGGACATTTTGTTTTGATCCACCTACCGCTTTGACGTAAGACCAAAATTTCTTAGGATTTTCTGCCAAGTAAGTACGTAGAACTTTACTTTCGAATTCAATGAACGCCTCTCGAATAGCCCTCATAACACCACATTTCGCTTCGCGTAATTTTTGTTTGTCTGCAAGGTTTTGGCTATGTTTATGTTTGCTATGAAATTCCTTTGAAGTTTTGTAACTCGGTTGTTGTACCACGGTGGCTCTTTTCCATCTCTTACGATCTTACTTGGCACATACTCATCTAACGCATATTGTACGATGGTTTTGAACTTTGTCCACTAATCCTCAACACTATCTTTACTTGAAACAAAACTTTTCTGTTGAGCCGTCAGGTACTCTGTAATCTGCTTTTTTAATATTTCTATTTACGGCTGAAATCATCGATACAGTAACCGCTTTATAATCGCTTAATCCCTGTTCTGCATTAACTGTTTCAAATAGTTCGGGTCTGTTTGTCACCAGAAGGTCTATCATGTTTTCGCCACGAGTCGGTTCTCTGTTTAACTGCTCATGGTAGTTTTCAGATAAAGCACTTAAAAAAATTTCACTTGATTCTTTGTCCCTGCCACCCGTTATGAACGTTTGAGTCCCCCGGTCTGTATCCTGCAAATTAAAATCGCCACCCAGAACTATAACATGGTGGGGAAATCTACTCGAAATATTTTCCAAATTATCCTTCAGGTGCTCAGCCACAACAGCTGCTGAGCCCGGGGGCCTATAGAGACATCCAATTACCATTTCTGAGCCTGCTTTAACCGTGACCTTCACCCAAATCATTTCACATTTCGGATCTCCGTCAATTTCCTTCGATACTATTGCACTTCTTATCGCTATAAACACGTCTCCCCCTTCACTGTCCAGCCTGTCTCTTCGATATACATTCCAATCTGAGTTTAGGATTTCATTACTGTTTACGCCTGGTTTCAGCCAACTTTCTGTCCCTAGTAGTATATGGGCGTTGTGACCGTTTATTAATGAGAGCAGTTTTGGGACCTTTCTATAGACGCTCCTGCAGTTTACTATTAGCACATTAATATTGTTATTCCCCGTTGCATTTAGCCTATTCCTACCTTGCCGCGTCTCAGGAGGCGTCTTGTCGGGCCTAGGGAGGGAATTCTCTAACCTAAAAAACCCCCACGTGCACTCCACACGTACTCCGCTATCCTTGTAGCTGCTTCCGGCGTGTAGTGTACGCCTCACGTATTCAGGGGGACCCTACATTTCTCCACCCGATACCGGAGGTCGAGAAATTTGCACCCCAGGACTCCACAGAATCGTCTGAGCCTCTGGTTTAAGCCTTCCACTCGGCTCCAAACCAGAGGACCGCGATCGGTTCTGGGAACGATACTACAAATAGTTAGCTCTGATTCCACCCCGCGAGCGAGCCTTTCCGCCTTCACCAATTCCGCCAACCGCCTGTACGAACTGAGGATGACCTCTGAACCCAGACGGAAGAAGTCATTGGTGCCGACATGAGCAACAATTTGCAAAATGGTTCAAATGGCTCTGAGCACTATGGGACTCAACTGCTGTGGTCATTAGTCCCCTAGAACTTAGAACTACTTAAAACTAACTAACCTAAGGACATCACACACATCCATGCCCGAGGCAGGATTCGAACCTGCGACCGTAGCAGTCGCACGGTTCCGGACTGCGCGCCTAGAACCGCGAGACCACCGCGGCCGGCAACAATCTGCAGTCGGGTGCACCCAGTGCTCTCTGTCGCCGCCGGTAGGGCCTCCTCCTCATCTCGGATGAGACCCCCCGGCAAGCAGACAGAGTGAACACTGCCCTTCTTCCCCGACACTTTCCGCTATTTCCCTAAGGGGCTCCATCACCCGCCTAACATTGGAGCTCCCAATAACTAATAAACCCCTCCACCCGTGTGCCTGCTCGGACCTTGCTGAAGGAGCAGCCACATGTCCACTCACAGGCAGAGCGGGCGATGCCACACGGCCAGCCTCCACATTGACCCTCCGCCTCGTGCGCCGCGAACGCCGCTGAACCCGCCACTCCCCTTGGGGAGAGGGTGGCCCAACCGCGCCCGGTACCCGCGAAGATGTCTCGACAGCAGGGACAGTGGGTGAAGCATGTAACACCTGGGGAGTACCTTGCGACGCCCCAGACTCCCCACTGCCGCTACACTCAGAGGCAGCAGCCTGAAGACGGCTGACCGCGGCCATCAACACGCTCAGCTGTTTGCGAAGAGTGGCCAGCTCCTCCTACGTCCGTACACAGCAGTCACGCATCCTATCCATCCTAAGGAATCAATTTACTGAAGAGACTTAATCAACTTTTAACTAGACTGCTAATTCACTAAAGGCGGCTGATTATTGACTAAACTATGATTACTAGCCACTTCTTGTAGAAAACAATGAAAATAGCACAACCTGTCTCTGGACTGTATTGAAAACAAACACTAGCACTACTGGCACTATGGTTGACTAAAGGGACTCTCTCTGACTGGATTCAAAACAAACACAAAATCTATGGAACACTATTAATAGCGCTCGACAATTAAAGCTTCCTAAAAGCAAAATCACACGGAAGAAGAAGTGACAAGTAAGAAAAATACAGTTAATACTTAAATTAACTATTAGAGCTACTTGACCGGAAAAAGACTTATTGAGAAAATCAGTTTGGATAGCAACAATACCAGCAAACAAGAAATGCCATGTCAATTCGTCTCAAAATGAAGAAACAGAAAATAAACTTATGAAACCTCTCGTTCAACTGTGATTCTATCGATAACAATTTGTTTGCCTGCAAATTTCACATCTGGTATGTAAAACGACTTGTTCCACTACTTTCTTGACATCTATTATTTAACTAAATATTATTTAATTAAATATCTGGGTGAAACATTGCAAAGCGGCATGAATTGAAGGAGCACGTAAGGATAGTTATAGGGAAGGAGAATAGTCGACTTCAATTTACTGGGCGTTTTCCAGGAACGTGTAGCCATCTGCAAAGCAGTTCGCATACAAAACATTTTTGCGATACGTTCTTGAGCACTGCTCGATTTCAGGGATGATGGAAAGGAGTATAAGTATCAATTTGAGGTGAGAGACCCAGGTCTGGAAACGACCGGCTGGAAAGTTATAAGTGAAAATCGGTCTCATACCTAGAATGTACGAAGGTTGCCCAGAAAGTAATGCACCGCATTTTGTTTCTCAGTCGAAAACAGTGCTACGAATGAGAAACGTTACTTATCTATTATTCGAAGTCTCCTGATTGAACGCGCCAAGTTTCCATCACTTCTGGCAGATAGCGTAACTGCAGGACACTTTCAAAATGGCACCTGTAGGTGATGTACGTTGCAAGCAATGTGCAACGTCTATTGAGCATCTGCTGTCGACAGAAGTACTGTTAGTCGCTGTGCACGGAGAGTGATGTCATCACAAGGCGGTTCGGCGGAGCTCGACGATTTGCAGCATGGGAGACCATCCTTGGCTGTCATACCTGACTTGTTGCAGCGAGCTGGTGTTGTCATTCGCGAGGACAGACACACTACGACTCGGCTGTTCGCGCTGCGCCTGCAGGTGATTCACACGGTGAAGCTCCCCGCCTCAAGGACAAGGGTTGGCACCGACAGGGCATACTCGCCCTTGTTTCACGCTGGAGGAAGGCCATAGAATGGGATGGAGATTACTTGGGAAAATAGCATGTGTAGATTAAATATGTAAGATATATAAGAAACTATCAGCCTCGATTGCGGTGATGAAACCAACCTTTACCTAGGTTTCAGCCAAAATGACTGAGCCTTCTTCAGAAGATATACCTGGATCTATAATTTTTGTAAGAGGAAATGGTCTAGAAATAAAACTAAAACAGCCTGAATAGGTGTAGTCACATTTAAAAAATGTGGTACATAAGTACTACACTACTGGCCATTAAAATTGCTACAACACGAAGATGACGTGCTACAGATGCGAAATTTAACCTGCAGGAAGAAGATGCTGTGATATGCAAATGATTAGCGTTTCAGAGCATTCATACAAGGTTGGCGCCGGTGGTGACACCTACAACTTCTTGACATGAGTGAAGTTTCCAACCGATTTCTCATACACAAACAGAAGTTCACCCGCGCTGCCTGGTGAAACGTTGTTGTGATGCCTTGTGTAAGGAGGACAAATGCGTACCATCACGTTCCCGACTTTGATAAAGGTCGGATTGTACCCAATCGCGATTGCGGTTTATCGTATCGCGGCATTGCTGTTCGCGTTGGTCAAGATCCAATGACTGTTAGCGGAATGTGGAATTCGTGGGTTCAGGAGGGTAATACGGAACGCCGTGCTGGGTCCCAACGGCTTCGTATCACTATCAGTCGAGATGACAGGCATCTTATCCGCATGGCTGTAACGGATCGTGCAGCCACGTCTCGATCCTTGAGTCAACAGATGGGGACGTTTGCAAGACAACAACCATCTGCAAGAACAGTTCGACGACGTTTGCAGCAGCATGGACTATCAGCTCGGAGACCATGGCTGTGGTTACCCTTGCCGCTGCATCACAGACAAGAGCGCCTGTGATGGTGTACTCATTACATCCACTAAAAGAGCTGTTGAAGAAAAAAAATGCCGTGCGTTACTTTCTGGGCAACTCACGTAATAAATGTACCGGTACTTGTTCATGTACTGGTGTGATTGTAGGAAGAGGTATAGCGGGCGAAAGCAAGGAAAAAATGTTTGGTAAACATGTGCTCTCAAAATCCGTGCCTGAGGTGCTATGAGCACTTGTTCATCTTCGTTGCTGTGAAACACCTGTCTTGTACTGCAAGTTCTGTGTTTTCCATATTTTTGAAGGAGTTAGCATGGATCAAAACAAGAACAAAATGCGATGAGAAAATGGTCTCTAAAATGTATGAGTTAAGAGCAGTGAGCACTTATTCATTTACGCCACTGCAAAACACATGTCTTCTATTGAACTAATGCCCATAACTCGTAATCTATTTATTTTACAGGCATGATTACTATTGCTCTCGTCCATATTAGTACCTCTGAATCTTACCCCCTCCATACTTAGCAACAACAGCACCGGTACATCTATTGCGCTGTCAAAGGTATCAAAACGATTTTAGATTATATCTTCCTACTCGGTCGTTTCCAGACCGGGCTCCGTACCTCAAATTGATACATATAGTCTTCGGCATAGTTCCTGAAAGTTTGTAACAGTACCACGGAATCATCATGTATGGAAAGAAAACTAAGCAGTTCAGAGGCGTGCTGCTAGATTACTTATTTGTAGGTTTCAACTGTAGGGTATTACGGGTATCCTCCATGAACTGAAGTGAGAATCTCTGGAAGGAAGAAGACGTTATTTTGGCAAAAAACTGTTACTGACGAATTTATAGACGCTGTGAACGCTTGCTGCTTGACGTTTATAGCATTACGATAATTTATAGAACTGGCATTTATAAGAGGCTGCAGAAAGCTGCTACAGCCATCAAGATACATCTCGCGTAAGGACCGGAAAGACAAGACGAGAGAAATAAAGAGCCGTATAGGAGTAGATAGGCAGTCGTTTTCCTCTCGCTCCACTCACGAGTGAAGCAGGTAGGAGAGTGGCAAGCAGCGTTATAAGGTAGCCTCAGCCTTTCACCTCCCGATGGCTTTCAGAGTTCATTTAAATTGAGGTGCAGACTACGAGCAACAGCAGTCATGAAATCTATTTCGTTCGCTTCGTTTACAGACTGACTTCTTAAGTTCTGTGTAGCTTTGTAGTGCCCTTCAAACAACACTTTTTTGATGTAAGTTGAGTTGTAATTCTTGCTGTAACTTGTAATGGTACTTGAATTACGTAACCATTACGGCACCTCACCTCATCCTCTCGATACCAGCAACATTCTACTGTTTTTCTGTAAAATAGTTAACGTATTTCTGTGACAATATTCAGATTTGATTTCGTTAATGTAGAGGTATTGCCATACATCTATATGTATATATTGCAATGTTGTTCCTCTTATGTGTATTTTTTATTTTGTCACTATGATCATTGACGTACTTGTAACTCTGATTTTTGGGCGTGTAAGCGGTTATTAGAGAGTGAAGTTTTGGTCGTCATGTTAAAAAGACGCAAATTGTAGTCAGTTTATGAAATGTGAACTTTAACAGTGAGGAAGATATTTTCAAGTATGGTTTTTATTGTGAAGTGATGTTTTGGAACGAGTTACGTGATATTGCAACAAAAGTAATAAAAAAGAAGTATAAATTAAATTCGGAGTGCTGATTACTTTTTTTACATCTCTGTTGTCCTAACTTGCAAAAGTTTAATCTTCAAGAATGGTTTATGAATCACGTCTATAAAACCTTTGAATATCGCAGAATAACACCTAGGCCTCTTTGCATCCGAGTTTGGAATCATCCCTACCTAGATTTTCGACGATTGAGCCATGGGTTCACAACGAGACCAGCGTGGGAAACACGAAAACATGAGTGCCCAGTTTATCCATTATTTCAAAAAATGACTTTATTAACCGTGCTCTAATGACACCTGCAACATAATATAACTTTGTTGTTGCCCGAAAATGCAATATTTAGCAGTGTGAGCAACACTACAGTCATAATCAATTTTTGACCTTTGTTGTGGTAGGGTTGTTAGAAACTGAATTACAATAATTTAAACGATTCTGGTAATAATTGCGATTACTGTCTTAGTTGAATCATCCTGTGCGTTGCAATGGCTGGACAGCTTCTTTTCTCATAAAAAGTCTGTGATTTGACGGGTTACCTTCTTTTACAGAAATTAGTTTTCCTTTCCAGTCAGCCTCGACTGTTAGTTTCGCAGTGGTAGCTCGGGAACGTACTTCGTTTACGTTGCGTGCCTCCATGTGTTGAGAGCTCATCAGCACGCGTGGTCCTAGCGCGCTATCTGCAGTGTCGTGACGTTTAACATTTCGTGCTTCCACTGCAACTGATGTCCTTGTGTAGATGTGCGTGCACAAGTTGACAGCGAAGAGTAGCCAGCGACGAACTCGACGGAGAAGAGATATGTGTTGGCTGTTGAAATCTGTCTGCAAAAAACACTGTGCGACGTAGAGCAATGGTTAAGCCACTGCACTCCTAATCAGGAGGAGCAGTTGAAATCCCCTACTTTTCATGTTGACAGAAGCTCACTAGACATAATATAAGTCACCCCGTGATAAGGGCACAAAGGTCGATTTGCAGCGCTGTAGATGGTGTGAAACTCACACTAGCCAGCCACGTAACCTTCCATCGCTGACATACACTATGTGATCAAAAGTAACCGACACCCCCAAAAACACATGTTTCTCATATTAGATGCATTGTGCAGCCACCTACGGCCAGGTACTCTATATCAGAGACCTGAACAGTCATTAGACATCGTGAGAGAGCAGAATGGGGAGTTCCGAGGAACTCACGGACTTCGAACGTGGTCCGGTGATTGGGTGTCACTTGTGTCATACGTTTGTACGCGATATTTCCACAGTCCTAAACATCTCTAGGTCCATTGTTTCCGATGTGATAGAGAAGTGGAAACGTGAAGGGATATGTACAGTACAAAAGCGTAAAGGCCGACCTCGTCTGTTGATTGACGGAGACCGCCGATAGTTGAACAGGTTCATAATGTATAATAGGCCGACATCTATCCAGACCATCACACAGGAATTCCAAGCTGCATCAGGATCCACTGCAAGTATTATGATAGGTAGGCTGAAGGTGAGAAAACTTGGATTTCATGGTCGATCGGCTACGCATAAGCCACACATCACGCTCGTAAATGCCAAACGACGTCTCGCTTGGTGTAAGAAGCGTAAACACTGGGCGACTGAACAGTGGAAAAACGTTGTGTGGAGTGGCGAATCACGGTACACAATGTGGAAATCAGATGGCAGGGTGTGGGTATGGCGAATAACCGGTGAAGGTCATCTGCCAGCATGTGTAGTGCCAACAGTGTGGTCGTGTTTCTCATGGAGGGGGCTTGCACCCCTTGTTGTTTTGCGTGGTACTATCACAGCACAAGCCTACATTGATGTTTTAAGCACCTTCTCGCTTCCCATTGTTGAAGAACAATTGCGGGATGGCGACTGCATCTTTCAACACGTTCCATAGAACAGCCTTGCGTATACACCTCGCACGGCCTGTTCATAATGCACGGCCTGTTGCGGAGTGGTTACACGACAATAACATTCCTCTAATGGACAGTCCTCCCCAGAGTCCTGACCTGAATCCCATATATATCCTTTGGGATGTTTTGGAACGCCGACTTTGTGCCAGGCCTCACCGACCGACACCGATACCTCTCCTTAGTGCAGCACTTCGTGAAGAATGGGCTGCCATTCCCCAAGAAACATTCCAGCACCTGATTGAACGTATGTCTCAGAGAGTGGAAACTTTCATCTTGGCTAAGGGTGTACCAACACCATATTAAATTCCAACATTGCCGATGGAGGGCGCCACGAACTAGTAAGTCATTTTCAGCCAGATGTCCGGATACCTTTGATCACATAGTGTAAGTCATGGCAGTGGAGCGGTGTGTATACGCAAGGCTGTTCTATGGAATTAGCGCAGTAAGACAGATCGACATGGGGACGTAAAAGAATGTTATAAAGGAGCTACCGTGGGTGCTTGACAGCTCTAGAATTAAGCAGGCCAATTTGTTAATGTATTAATGTGAAATGTCCAACGTCTCTTTGGTGTGACGTCACGTGTGCTGGACTGCTGTTGAAATTGCTCGTGAAAATTGTACAAAGTTTTAGTCATCAGTTACTTATTTTAAAGTTTGTGTTAATATATGCTGTAAAAGTCACTTATTAGTGGATTTTCATTAATCTCAGTCTTTCTTTCTATGTTATTGAGTCGAGTGGTCTGTTATTCGCGAGTGTGCTTACGTCGTTCGTCTAAGCCTCGCGCCTCAGTAGTGTATTTACATGCGATTGTAAAGCTAAGTGCTGACAAAGTTATTTGTGCACTGTTATACAGTTATTAAATTTAATGGTTTTCAGCAATGTTTCGTGCTGTTTGTGGCGAAATAACGATTTAATAAACTTTTGGAATCGTTCGCTCGCTGTGCTTTTTAGAGTTTTCTGTGTGTTGAAGACATTGTAATAAATTTTATGCTCTTGTTTTCCGCTGACGTTTATAATTGTTTGTAATGAAATATTTTAGAAAAGTTTTCATTTAGTGTTTTAACTTCGTTGAGTGTTCCAGGGGCCGTGTGAATTGTTGGTTTTAGCTGACAATTTTGTGAAGTTTTGTTGGTATTGGTATTAGCTGTGATGTGGTAGTATTAATATAAGTAGTTGCTTTCTTAGTAGTTAGAGAATTTCGAGACAATTATTGTTAGCTCTATAAATAGTTCCACTGGTGTAACTGAACTTAGTTAACGTAGACTTGCAGTATTTTTCAGTAACTGTAAAATTTTACTATGAGTGAAAAGCGTGGGCTCTGTCGTAGTTTTGTGAGTATACGTTACGGTGTGGGATTTGTTCAAAGTATTTTCATTGGGGGGAATGCAGTGGGGAAGCCAGTGGGCATTCTAGCAAGACCCTCTCCTGGGATTACGGAATCTGTAGTGAAATAAGTTGATGAAGGGGTAGGAGGGTAAGATCTGTGCCCTCCAGGTGCAGTTACAACGCGCAAAGGAGGAACTAGATTTGTTGAGGAGGGTGAAGGGTGTTGGGAATAGGAACTGGCAGTTGGCATGGGTCACTTTTCAGTGGTGCCAGTTGGGTCTATCAGTAGATCTGGTCTCACTAGGCATGGTCTGTACCTCAATAGGTATGGGAAAGGGAGGCCAGCAAAGCTTACAGGTGACAGTGTAGTGGGTGATGGTGGGATTACTCATGGAAACATTCCTGTAGTAGATGGTGTTAGAGTTGCACCCATTTTAGATAGAAGTCAGTTGATAGATATACCTGCTAAAAAGGAAGTTCCTCTAAGTAAGGGCTCACTTTCACAAGACCTCATGTTTCCAAGTAGAGAAGGAATTAGCATATTTCATCAAAATATAAGCGGTATTAGAGATAAAGTTAGTGAACGGTTTATAGATGTTGACTAAAATTATTGGTATATCGGAACACCACTTAAATAATTTGACAATTTAGAGGCTTCCTTTATCAGAATACAGATTAGCTGACTGTTTTTCAGGGAGTTCCTTGCGGTGTGGGGGAGTGACAATGTACATAAAAAACCGTATTCCATTTGAGTCCATAGACGTACCACTGCACTACACTGAACAGATACTTGAATGTTGTATACGGGCAGTTGAATTTAGTAAAACTAAACTCCTAATTATTGTTGTTTATAGGTCCCCTAACTCTGACTTCGGGGCATTTCTTCTCAAGCTAGAGAGGATTCTTGATTCACTTTGTAGGAAGTACCAGAAATTAGTTATATGTAGCGACTTCAATATATATTTTGTATATGGTGGTGCAAGAAAACTGATGTTGGTAGATCTCCTAAATTCATATGATCTGGTGCAGATTGTTTTTTCCCACTAGGGTGCAGGAGAACAGTAGCACAGTCGTAAACAATATTTTTGTTCATTCTTCTTTACTAGATAGAAATTTTTTTTTTTATAAAAGGGTGAATGGCTTTTCAAACCATGTTGCGCAAATTTTAAGACTAAAAGGCTTTTGTACTCAAACCAATGTCATATTTAATTACAAATTATGTAGGAAAGTTAATCCAACAGTATTAGAGAGTTTTTTAAACCTTGTCAAGGAACAAGATGGCAGTATGTTTATAGTGCCGATAACATAGATGATAAACATAATGCTTTCCTAAACACATTTCTCATGTCCTTTGAGAGTTTCGTTCCATTAGAACATTCTATACTGGGTACTAGCAGTAACAGGCAGCCTGGGTGGCTGACTAGTGGGATAAGGAAATCATGTAGAACAAAGCGGGAATTACATCAAAATGTTAGAAGTAGTCACAATCAAGCTACAGTAGTCCATTAAAAAACAGTATTGTAAGGCGCTTAAAAATGTTATTAGGAAAACAAAGAGTATGTGGTACCCAAATAGAATAGGTAATTCACAGGATAAAATTAAAACCATATGGTCAGTTGTGATGTAGGTGTCTGGTCAGCAGCACAAGGTATATAAAGTCAGTTCGCAGTAAAAATATTTCTGTTACTGATAAATCAGATATAAGTACAGTATTTAACATACATTTTCTGAGCATTTCTGGGGAATTAAATAAAAATTTAGTTTCTACTGGGAATCATCTATCTTTCTTGGCAAATGCCTTTCCGACATTTAAGTCTGAAATACTCTTCTGTGATACAGACAAGGGCGAGACTGATTCACTAATTAAATCACTGCAGAATAAGCACTCTCATGGATATGATGGAGTGTCTAGCAGAATATTAAAGTATTGTGCTGCACATGTTAGTCCTGTAATTAGCCAGATTGGTAATTTTTCCTTTAGGAATGGTCAGTTTCCTGAATGATTAAAGTACTCAGTAGTAAAGCCGCTTTATAAAAAGGGAGAAATGGATAATGAAGACAATTTTAGACCTATTTCTATACCATCAGTGTTTGCTAAAGTTATTGAAAAGGCTGTGTATGTAAGGATAATTCATCATTTTATACCACAAGATTTGCTATCAAATGTACAGCTCGGCTTTAGAAGTTGTTTAACAACTGAAAACGCTATATTCTCTTTTCTCTGTGAGGTATTGGATGTGTTAAACAAAAGGTTTCGAGCGCTAGGCGTATTTTTTATTTAACTTAGGCATTCGATTGTGTTGATCACATAATATTCCTCCAGAAGTTGGACCATTACAGAATATGGGGAGTAGCTCACAATTGGCTCACCTCTTACTTTAGCGACAGACAGCCAAAAGGTCATTAATCAAAATGTTCAGAATGGCTGTGATGTGGGGCCTGAGTGGGGTACAATCAAGTGGGGGTAGCTCAGGGATCAGTGTTGGGACCACTACTGTTACTTATTTGCATAAATGATATGCCCTCCAGTATTACGGGTAACTCTAAAACATTTCTGTTTGCTGATGACACTAGCTTGGTAGTAAAGGATGTTGTGCGCAACATTGGTCTGGTTACAAATAGACCAGTGCATGACCTGAGTTCATGGCTTGTAGAAAATAAACTAACGTTAAATCACAGTAAGGGTCAGTTTTTACAGTTTCTAACATCCAATTCAACAAAACCTGACGTTTTAATTTCACAGAATGGGCATATGATTAGTGATGCTGAACAGTTCCAATTTCTAGGTGTTAAGATAGATAGTAAACTGTCGTGGAAAGCCCATATTCAGGATCTTGTTCAAAGACTTAATGCTGTCATTTTTGCTATTCGAACGGTATCTGAAGTGAGTGATCGTTCGAAACGAAAATTAGTCTACTTTGCTTATTTTCATTCGCTTCGGTCGTATGGTATTATATTTTGGTGTAACTCTTCCCATTCTAAAAGGATATTTTTGGATCTGAAACGGGTGGTTCGGACAATAAGTGGTGTCGACCCCTTTTCAAGGGTCTGGGTATTTTGACATTGGCTTCTCAATATATATACGTCGTAATGTCATTTATTGTTAACGATATTAGCTTATTTACAAGAATAAGCAGCGTTCACTCAGTTAATACGCAGCAGTAACCAAACCTGCATTTGGATCGGACTCGTGTACAGAAAGGTGTACAGTATACTGCTGCATCCATTTTCAATAAGCTACTACTCGAATTCAAAAATCTTAGCAGTAACCCACGCGCTTTCAAACCGAAATTGAAGGTTTCCTCATGGGTCACTCCTTCTATTCGCCGAGGAGTTCCTTGAAAAATTAAGCTGATTCTCGTTGCATTGTTGATTGCGGTTACTAAAACTTATGGATTTACTTTTTTCTAATTCATAAGCATTTTACTTTTATCTGTTCTTTTGCGTTGTAATTCCATGTACTCACATGTTCCATGACCTTGATTAGCTCCTCAGTTTGGTGTTAGGGAGCCTCACGTCTAAATAAATAAATAAATCTCTGCAAGGAATGGCACTGTATTGTGTATTGTGCACTTGAACTGGGGACCTAGAAACGGCGGAGAGGCTACGTCCCGCCGTAGCCCTTAGAGGTTCACAACCCCGCAATAGGCCACAGCCTTCCATCCACGCCACCGTCGCTCCACACCCAAAACGGGGTTATTTTGCGGTTCGATCCCCAGTTATGTTAGTGTTTTCAGAGCACACATTAGCTGATAATTAAATGTTTAGATTACAGTCTATGTCCTGAAGCGTATGAAGTGGTGATATTGTTGTAAAACTGATGTTTCAGTTTGCTTACCCACTTGTGTAGAGTTATTTGCTGATCCTTATACCACTTACGCGAAGACAATGTAGTGTTTAAATCATTGTTACTGAGTCTCACGAACAATTTGGGGTGTTCCTTACGCCTATCCTGTTGAGGTGTCTAGTGAAGTTTCTGTTGCAGGAACGCATTCTTATTATTTACGGTAAAAAGAAGGAAGGAAGATAAGGGTTTAATGTCCCCTCAGCAGCGCAATAATTAGAAAAGAAGGACAAGCTCTTTTTAGGGAAGGATACTGAAGGAAATCGAAAGTGCCCACCCCGGTTCTGGATGGTCGGATGCGTATATTAACCGTCATCCTTCCGAATGCGAGCCCAGTGTGCTAACTGTTGCGCCACCCCGCTCAATGTTATTGACTGTAAAAATCGTTTACCGCTTGTCCAATACGTTCATCACAGTCTTCTGGAAAGTGGCCTTTTACATTAGAGTACTGATGGGTTCTCTGCCATTGTCTTTTCCCTGTTGCTAGAGTTCCTTAACATTTAGGCTGCCGACTACATTTGTACGCACCTGTGTCTTCAAGTGATCCTTCAAGCTGAAGACATTTGAGTTTAAATCGAGTAATCACGGTTCTCAACCTACTGATCCGCTTCATGCTAATAAATCATTCTGAGTACTCTTCAGTCGTGTAATGCACCTCCGTATTACTAAAGGACCACTGTACATGTTTAACATCCGGCTGCGTAGATCTAGCAGCGAATCGTCAAGTAGCGGAAACTCTGGCAGGATGTAATTCAAAAAGCTTTGATAAAAATATCCAGATATCCAAGAAGTAAAGACGTTTTGCCGAATTAAAATCTCACGGATAACCCATGCCAAATGTTCGGGAAAGTGTTTAATGAAATTGTGATTCTTGTGCTACAATGTGGTTGATGTGTGCCAATACATGGTCATTATGGACTTTGAATGAAAATTATTCATGAAGTCATCGCCTTATCTGATTGTAGAACCAAGTACAATATTCTAAACAGGGAGTATGTCAGGGTGAAGAAATACACGCTGGTAGTGACATGCATGGAAACTATTTCATCATTAAGTGAGCCACGCCATAAGAAGTTCTGCGAGCAGTTCAACAGAATTTAATCGTGCACTTAAATGAAAACGCCGACCGTGGTGGCCAAGCGGTTCTAGGCGCTACAGTCTGGAACAACGTGACCGCTACGGTCGCAGGTTCGAATCCTGACTCGGGCATGGGTGTGTGTGATGTCTTAGGTTAGTTAGGTTTAAGTAGTTCTAAGTTCTAGGGGACTAATGACCTCAGAAGTTAAGTACCATAGTGCTCAGAGCCATTTGAACCATTTGAAATGAGAACGTGAATATTTTCCAATAAATTGTCTTTATATTAACCTAAGGCGTGCAACATAATAGCACCTGTTTCACCTCGACATCTGTGAAGCGCAGAGGAATCACATGCATCTCGTTATAGACGATGGGCATGTGATGGAATATACAGCATTATAAACACACCAAAAATGTTTTGCATCACCTCAATTCCGAGAGTTTTGGAACCTGTAAAGAAAATTGGAATAGATATGTACGAAAACTTCACTTCCATCTTTTTTACTGCTCATGAAAACCACACATTGCATGTTACAGCACCATACAGCGAGATTTTCAGATATGTTGGTCCAGACTGCTGTACACACCGGTATCTCTGATACCCAGTAATACGTTCTCTTGCACTGATGCATGACTGTATTCATCGTGGCATACTATCCACAAGTCCATCAAGGCACCATTGGTTCAGATTGCCCCACTCCTCAACGGCGATTCGCTGTAGATGCCTCAGAGTGGTTCGTGGGTCACAGTCGTCGATAAACAGCCATTTTCAATCTATCCCAGGCATGTACGACAGCGTTCATGTCTGGAGGACATGCTGGCCACTCTAGTCAGACGGTATTGTTATCCCGAAGGAAGTCAATCACAAGATGTGAACGATTGAGGCCCGAATTGTCGTCCATAGAGACGAATGCCTCACCAATATGTGTCCAATATGGTTGCACTATCGGTGGGAGGAAGGAATTTAGGTATCGTACAGCCGTTACGGTGCATTCCTTGACCACCAGCTGCGTACGTCGGTCCCACATAATGCCACCCCAAAACATCAGGGAACCTCCATCTTGCTGCACTCGCTGGACAGTGTGTCTGAGGCATTCAGCCTGACTGGGTTGCCTCCAAACACGTCTCCGACGATTGTCTGGTCGAAAGTACATGCGACACTCATCAGTGAAGATAACGTGATGACAATCCTGAGCAGTCCATTCGGCATGTTGCTGGGCCCATCTGTACCGCACTGCATGGTGTCGTGGTTGCAAAGATGGACCTCACCATGGACGTCGAGAGTGAAGTTGCGCATCATGCAGTCTAATGAGCACAGTTTGAGTCGTAACACGACATCCTGTTGCTGTACGAAAAGCATTATTCAACATGGTGCCGTTTTTGTCACCATTCCTTCGAGCCATAATCCTTAGGCAGGGGTCGTCCACTGCAGTAGTATCCTTTGGGCGGCCTGAGTGAGGCATGTCATCGACAGTTACTGTCTCTCTGTATCTCCTCCATGTCCGAACAAAATCGCTTTGGTTCACTCCGAGACGCCTGGACACTTCCCTTGTTGAGAGCATTTCTTGACACAAAGTAACAATGCGGACGCCATGAAACCGTGGTATTGATCGTATAGGCATGGTTGAACTAAAGACAACATGAGCTGTGTACCTCCTTCCTGGTGGAATGACTGGAACTGGTCGGCTGTCGGATCCCTCCGTCTAATAGGCGCTGTTCATGCATGGTTGTTTACATCTTTTGGCAGGTTTAGTGACATCCCTCAACAGTCAAAGGGACTGTGTATGTGATACAATATCCACAGTCAACGTCTATCTTCAGCAGTTCTGGGAACCGGGATGATGCAAAATTATCTTTGAAGTGTGTAAATCACTTCGTCATATGTGAGGTACACGCCGAGACTTCTATGTTGCCCCACTCTATGATGCACATAGTGAAAGCCAGCCAAACTACCATCTCAGTATCAAAGCTTACAATAAGCAACCTCTCCAATAGCTGATGAAGCAGCAAGCATCAGTGAAATAGGGCTCTTGACCGTAATAGCTTTTCATCCTCTCATATATTCTGTTCACACAACATCTATAAGCTTTCCATCTCAAAAACCGATATCTGTCTTAACGAAGAGGATCAGTGTTTACTACGAATACAGCCTATTATATCATCTTTCATTCATACGTCGGAAATTGTGTAACCTTGTTTTAAGTCTGTGATTACAAGGTTATAAGCAATTTCTTAATGAAAACCTCTGGTTAATACATGACAGGCCGTAGACTTCTAATCACTGTGTGGCGTGGTAATGTGTCGCTTGAACGTTTTCTTGCATTTCAGTTACGACTGCTTAATCGCTAGCGGTATCACATTTTTCATTGCGATTACATTTCAAGCCACTACCCTTCGGTGCTGCTATATCCTAAAAAATCATTTTCAACCATCCATCACGTAAACGTCTCGATATTTATTTACCCCAAGGAATGTGTCCATGGCTAGTTAACGATGAATAATATAACAGGCTTTATACATTCGAGCTAAATACCCCACTATATCTTAAATTTCGTTCCATATCTTACACACTTGCATGTGATAATACAACAACAATTTGGATGCATATTTCATGTCCTTACTAGAACGTTAATTGATTTTCTGGCTCTCAATAAATGTACCCTATCCTTCCTCCCTTCTCCCCTAACCCCGGCCTCATGGCACAATTACCGATCATTTGCTGTTTTTATGCTCCTATGGGAGGTAGCTGTCCAGTCGTTCATTATATGACTAACAGTTTGTGATACGCACACACACGCACACACACACACACACACACACACACACACACACACACACACACACACTTGCACATACACATACAAAGCAACATACAGGGTGATAATTATTGAACTATATGAAATAAAATAGTCATAACGTCTGAACGATTTGTGTTAGGACATTCAAACTGCACGGCTGGCCGCGGGGCATGATAGGAATAAGTATGTGCATGCACACGTGTTTTGTTGTTGTCGGCCATGTGTACGTGAAAATGCCTGAGTGTATGGAGCTTGTGACGGCCCAGTATGGGAGCCATAGCAGCCCAGCTGCGGCTCAAAGGAAGTTCGCGACCGAGTTCAAGCTGAAGACAACCGGTACAAGTGTGCTAACAATCTAGAATTTGATTCGCAAGTTTGATAGAACGGGTAGTTTTCTAATGACAGTGCTAGCTATGTCGGTCGACCACAAAGGGTGAAAACATCGGGAACATACGATCTGTGTTTCAAACCAGCCCCAAGAAATCGATCAGACGAGTTTACAAAACAGGTTGGAATCAACAGGGAGACACTGCGACAAAATGTTGTTGAAGATCTGCATCTCTTCTCATACAAAATTCAAAGCCATTAGCCATTAAGCCAAAGGGCTATGGAATAACGGTTGTGTTTTGCCAACACTATTGTCCACAGAATTAACGAATAGGACTCTGATGTGAATATGGTTTAGATTAGAGACGAAGCCCACTTTCAATGGATGGGTTCGTCAATAACCAAAACTGGACCATTAGGGGGACTGAGAGTCCTCAGTTCGCGATCGGGAAGTCTCTTCATCCTCAGCGGGTAACTGTGTGGTGTGCAATGTCCAGTCACGGAATAATCGGTGCGATATTCCTTGATGGCACGGTGACTACCTAACGGTATGCGAAGGTTTTGGAAGATTATCTCATCCCCATTGTCCAAAGTGACCCCGATTTCTACAAGATATGGTTCATGCAAGACGGAGCTCGACGGCAGCGAAGCGGAAGAGTGTTTGATGTCCTGGAGGAGCACTTTGGAGACCGCATTCTGGTTCTGGGGTACCCAGAGGTCACTGGCATGGGCATTGATTGGCCGCCATATTCTCCGAATCTGAAAACACGCGACTCCCTTTTGTGAGGTTATATTAAAGACACGGTGTACAGCAATAGCCCCATAACCATCGCTGAGCTGAAAACAGCTATTCAGGAGGTCAACGACAATATCGATGCTCCGACACTTCAGGGGGTTATGCTGAATTTCGCCATTAGTCTACGCCACACCATCGCCAATGATGGTAGGCATATCGAACATGTCATAAGCTAAATGCTATAAACTGAGAACTCTCAGATGAGATTAAGGGTGACACAACATGTTTCCAGTATGTTCTGCAGAAATGGAAAAGAAGACTAATAGCGCTTAATTTAAGTGATCTACGGCTAACATGGATAAAAGTGTTTCGAAGCAGATGAATCTCTGATACTGTACCAACTCAAGGACATTCTTAATCTGCTGAAACTTAATAAATTTTGGCACAATGAGTTGAACTTCAATGGGAGTAGAAATAATCAAACAACGGTTTTGTGTCACAATTTCACTTAGTCACCAATCCATGTGGCTACTATAGTTTCCGTACATTGAAAACAGCCTATGAGGTGCCGCTGATATGCGTGAGTGAACAGGGGCTCCACTCCTAGCAAACAGTATCACGTACGCAGACACAAAAATATGACAACTGCTGATACATCTCCAAAACAGAGAATTATTCAGTAGCAAAGATACTAAACCTTCATGTGATAGTTGTACAAATAGTCCTAGCTTGTGTCAGTGTACACTTCAGAGTTTATGTCCAAATGGGTAAAGGCGATTATCTCTTTCCCGGCGTATACAGTACTTCGTGGTGATGTCTTGCATTGTCTCTGGGCTGCTGAGTTAAAGTCAGACTCGTCATCGACGAGTTTAGCGATTCTTTCAGCAAACAGATCGAGACTCCTCGGCAAGTAAGCTGTGATGAACTACTGAACTCAGCAGTATTGCAACTAGTGTTAAGTGGCGGAACGCGGTTTATATCCTGGTTTGCGGAGTGGTATGAAACTGCACCCTAGTTATTCGAAGTAGTGATTCACAGCGTCCAACATAGTTCCTGTTATGTTGGAGACCTACGCTAGTGCACAAAATTAAAGCAACCAACTGCTATTTCTCCGTCTTGTGTCTAATTCAAGATATAATTATACAAACTGTCAATAGCTGTCCGTATGTTCTGCACGGAAGAAGGCACTTCGGTCAATGGAAAACTGCACCAACGATTGACTTCAGGGCATCTATCAAACGGAGTAGTGTTTGCTGGGAAGTCCCACATCCACAATTGCTGTGTTCACAGTCACAGACAGTGCAGTATTGCACAGAGAAGATGCATACCAGACTCTCTGCGGCAGAAGGTTTTAGGAATTATGGAAGCAGGACAGTCACAAACTCATATGCCCCGATAGCTGAACGTGAATCTTTCTGTTATTTCTCAGATGTGGCCACAGTTTATAGAAACCGAAATGCATGACGAAGATCAGAGCATGGCCGTCAACGTGTGACATCAGAAAGACAGCACCGTTATGTAAGGGCACGGTGATACCGCAAAATCAACTGGACGTGTTGTATCGAGACAAACAGGGTAGAGAAGGCTTGGACAGAGTGGCCTTTATTGTCGGAGACCTGCTGTATGTGTGCCTCTGATGCCTTTTCACAAAAGGGAACGTCTAGGATGGAGTCTTCAACAATCCATCTGGGCAGTGGAACAGTGAGCTAATGTTCTTTCCACAGATGAGTCCCGATTTGGTCTGGAGAGTGGTTCTCAACGGATTCGCATGTGGAACCCTGTTTTGAACTCCGAACATTGTGGGAAGATACCGATATCGAGGAGGATTGCTAGTGGCGTGGGCAGGAATTATGTTGATCACTCGATATCTCTTCATGAAATTGTACTGGTGAATCGGAAGGGATTAACTGCTGTCAGGTATCGTGAAAAGGTCTTGGGACCTCATGTACCGTTGTTGTGAGGTGCTGGACGCCCGGGTTTCGTAGTGATGGACTCCACAGGGCACGAGTGGTTGATGTTTTCTTCGAAACGGAAAATACTGCAAGCATGGCTTGGACTGCTAGCTCACCCGATTTGAATCCCACAGAGCATGTCTGGGATGCCCTAGGGAGACGGGTTGCATCACGTCAGCTTTTACCAGTCACTCTTCAAGACTTGCAAGCAGCTACGCAGGAAGAATGTGCGTTATTGCCTCAACATGACAGTGATGACGTTATTCACAGCATGCTCCATCGTTGTCAGGCCTGCATTGCTGCCGGAGGTGGTCACATCCCACAGTGAGCGGATTAACCAGTTGTCGGAATGTGTGTGCAGATCAATTAAGTTGGGAAAAACGAAGAACATTTTCGTCTACTATTATGCATGTTGCAGCTGTTTACGTTCTGTATTCTTTACATTGTTTCTACTTTGCTGTCACCTGTTCATACTGTTTTGTGGCAAAATAAACGCCATCCTAAAATATTTCAGTTTGTTGCTTTAATTTTGGACACATGTATGTTGCAGTCTCCCTTCGCCTGGCGGGTAGGCTTCCCGATACATCCTTTGTTGCTAAATAGAAGGCTATCTTGCAATGGAGTTGCGACTCGCTGTCACAACTTCTCCCATCCCCCACCCCCTCCTTCACCATTCAAGAAGGGAGAGATGACAGCATCTTGTTCTTTTACTGCTACTTCGATAGGTGGATGAGGTCCACCTCCATACTGACTTCGACACTACAATTGCTGAGCTCAACCTCAGTGGGTTCTGGTTGCTGCGGGGTGTTGGTGGTGGTTGACAGCTGCGATTGAGCGACTTCTCCTTCCCTATCCAGAGTTGACATGTTCCCCATCTGTAACTGAGAAAGGTTTGTAACTTCTGGAAGGGGGAAGGGTATCAGGTTACCATTTTGTGGGTGTAGCGGTTATACAGAGTGTTACAAAAAGATACGACCAAACTTTCAGGAAACATTCCTCACACAAAAATAAAGAAAAGATGTTATGTGGACATGTGTCCGGAAACGCTTAATTTCCATGTTAGAGCTTATTTTAGCTTCGTCAGTATGTACTGTACTTCCTCGATTCACCGCCAGTTGGCCCAATTGAAGGAACGTAATGTTGACTTCGGTGCTTGTGTTGACATGCGACTCATTGCTGTACAGTACTAGCATCAAACACATCAGCACGTAGCATCAACAGGTTAGTGCTCATTACGAACGTGGTTTCGCAGTTAGTACAATGTTTACAAATGTGGAGTTGGTAGATGCCCATTTGATGTATGGATTAGCACGGGGCAATAGCCGTGGCGCGGTATCGAGACAGATTTCCAGAGCGAATGTGTCTCGACAGGAAGACGTTTGAAGCTATTTATCGGCGTCTTAGGGAGCACGGAACATTCCAGCCTATGACTCGCGACTGGGGAAGACCTAAAACGAGGAGGACGCCTGCAATGGACGAGGCAATTCTTCGTGCAGTTGACGATAACCCTAATGTCAGCTTCAGAGAAGTTGCTGCTGTACAAGGTAACGTTGACCACGTCATTGTATGGAGAGTGCTACGGGAGAACCAGTTGTTTCCGTACCATGTACAGCGTGTGTAGGCACTATCAGCAGCTGATTGGCCTCCACTGGTACACTTCTGCGAATGGTTCATCCAACAATGTGTCAATCCTCATTTCAGTGCAAATGTTGTCTTTACGGATGAGACTTCATTCCAACGTGTTCAATTTGTAAATTTTTCACAATCAACATGTGTGGGCTGACGAGAATCCGCACGAAATTGTGCAATCACGTAATCAACACAGAATTTCTGTGAACGTTTGTTCAGGCATTGTTGGTGATGTCTTGATTGGGCCCCATGTTCTTCCACCTACGCTCAATGGGGCACGTTATCATGATTTCGTAAGGGATACTCTACCTGTGCTGCTAGAACCTGTGCCCTTACAAGTACGACACAACATGTGGTTCATGCACGATGGAGCTCCTGCTCATTTCAGTCGAAGTGTTCGTACGCTTCTCAACAATAGATTCGGTGACCGATGGATTAATAGAGGCGGACCAATTCCATGGCCTCCACGCTCTCCTGACCTCAACCCTCTTGACTTTCATTTATGGGGGCATTTGAAAACTCTTATCTACGCAACCCCGGTACAAAATGTAGAGACTCTTCGTGCTCGTATTGTGGATGGCTGTGACACAATACGCCATTCTCCAGGGCTGCATCAGCGCATCAGGGATTCCATGCGACGGAGGGTGGATGCATATATCCTCGCTAACGGAGGACATTTTGAACATTTCCTGTAACAAAATGTTTGAAGTCACGCAGGTACGTTTTGTTGCTGTGCGTTTCCATTCCATGATTAATGTGATTTGAAGAGAAGTAATAAAATGAGCTCTAACATGGAAAGTAAGCGTTTCCGGACATATTTCCACATAACATATTTTCTTTCTTTGTGTGTGAGGAATGTTTCCTGAAAGTTTAGCAGTACCTTTTTGTAACACCCTACATATGCATTGCCAGATTTTAGAAGTGCAGCAATTCATAGTACGTTAGCTGCTACTTACAGCACGACCACTTAGATGCCATTAAGTATTTCACTTTCAATAGTACCTCTACTACTGTCACTGCTTCCATCGTCACTTTTACGTCTAGTGGCAGGCCTGTTACAACTTCATCAATTTGAAAGCATATTTACGGCAATGCGTCAAAATTCTCTGCCAACTGGTAAACGTGATAGGGTATCTGCACTGATGCGTTTTGGGAAAGAATGATATTGTTTTTTATAATTCTACGCTTATAGTAACAATGACCGTCTTTGGAAACTTTGTTGACTTTTTAGCGGAATCTGTATTGCAGGACAGAATCTATTTACTAAAATTTGTATCTGGTAAAAATAATTACGAAATTTCTCTACAGCAAATATGAGGCCTATAACATGTTTTTCTACGTGAAAGTAAGCCTATTGCACTGAATTCGAAGTCTTGGATATGAATACAATAGGTCAATCCTTCTTTCCCACTCTGTGTGCTAACATTGCATCAGTTGCTATAACTATTAACTGCTTCTTGGATTCATACATCACTTAACATTTAGAATTTGTCTATCAAAAACCATTTGACAATTCTTCGACCAATTCCATTTTCCTCCTTTTTTTAGAGGCTTGCTTTTGGCTATTGTGGCTGCCACAGAAATGAATATTCTATAATATCCAGTTTGACCTCACGCCGATTGCAACTGTTTCACTTCTTTCTGTACTGGATGCTTTGCAAATGCTTGGTCGTGGTTGGTGGTTGGACGTATAATTTCTCATGATGTTGCGTGATTTAGATACTCTCCCTCCCCTTGAAAGAAGCAGAATAATTACATATTAACACAGACTTGCGCTTTCATTAGTGCTTTAAACAATTTTTGTAAGTCTCCTAAATATTCTTGTATTGCACCTCCTGATATTACTGAACTATCTCCTAGAATCTTTCTGATTAACTGCTCTAAGTATCTTGGGTGTAACGTCGGAGCAGATATTATTCTGAAAGGTAATGTATTCTACACATAGAGGGCAAAATATGTGATTATGATCATGACATTCTGGTTTTCCGTGTTGACTAGTAGTTGAAGATAAGCGACTTTCAAAATAATGTGTGAACAGTAATTTCCTCTACCTAATTTTGCCATTACGTCTTCTGCTCTCTGGATTGAATAGTATCCGTTATCCACTGTGCAATCACGGTTGATTTGAAGTCACCACAGAGCCGTATCTTCCTACATGGTTTATCTGCTATTACGAAGGATTCAGTTACGCTATTCTTTTCTAACCTATTTAAATGCTGTTTGCCCTTGTCGCGCTTTGTGTAGCGTACTAGTTTAGCCTCGCAAAACTTTGATATTGGGTTAAGCTTTGGTTAGGTGGAGTATGTAAACTACGACGCTTCCTCGTGTTTCGCTAACATTTCTTTATACTTTGTATACAGCTTTGCAAGTTATTCTTTCTGTTTAGTTACTCTTATCTGATTTTTCTGAGTAATTTGCTATAACCCCGAGTTTCCCAAAGAGGTTAGGTACCGTGATATTTGTAGCCCTTTGAGATCGCATCTACACTCTTGGAAATTGAAATAAGAACACCGTGAATTCATTGTCTCAGGAAGGGGAAACTTTATTGACACATTCCTGGGGTCAGATACATCACATGATCACACTGACAGAACCACAGGCACATAGACACAGACAACAGAGCATGCACAATGTCGGCACTAGTACAGTGTATATCCACCTTTCGCAGCAATGCAGGCTGATATTCTCCCATGGAGACGATCGTAGAGATGCTGGAAGTAGTCCTGTGGAACGGCTTGCCATGCCATTTCCACCTGGCGCCTCAGCTGGACCAGCGTTCGTGCTGGACGTGCAGACCGCGTGAGACGACGCTTCATCCAGTCCCAAACATGCTCAATGGGGGACAGATCCGGAGATCTTGCTGGCCAGGGTAGTTGACTTACACCTTCTAGAGCACGTTGGGTGGCACGGGATACATGCGGACCTGCATTGTCCTGTTGGAACAGCAAGTTCCCTTGCCGGTCTTGGAATGGTAGAACGATGGGTTCGATGACGGTTTGGATGTACCGTGCACTATTCAGTGTCCCCTCGACGATCACCAGAGGTGTACGGCCAGTGTAGGAGATCGCTCCCCACACCATGATGCCGGGTGTTGGCCCTGTGTGCCTCGGTCGTATGCAGTCCTGATTGTGGCGCTCACCTGCACGGCGCCAAACACGCATACGACCATCATTGGCACCAAGGCAGAAGCGACACTCATCGCTGAAGACGACACGTCTCCATTCGTCCCTCCATTCACGCCTGTCGCGACACCACTGGAGGCGGGCTGCACGATGTTGGGGCGTGAGCGGAAGACGGCCTAACGGTGTGCGGGACCGTAGCCCAGCTTCATGGAGACGGTTGCGAATGGTCCTCGCCGATACCCCAGGAGCAACAGTGTCCCTAATTTGCTGGGAAGTGGCGGTGCGGTCCCCTACGGCACTGCGTAGGATCCTACGGTCTTGGCGTGCATCCGTGCGTCGCTGCGGTCCGGTCCCAGGTCGACGGGCACGTGCACCTTCCGCCGACCACTGGCGACAACATTGATGTACTGTGGAGACCTCACGCCCCACGTGTTGAGCAATTCGGCGGTACGTCCACCCGGCCTCCCGCATGCCCACTATACGCCCTCGCTCAAAGTCCGTCAACTGCACATACGGTCACGTCCACGCTGTCGCCGCATGCTACCAGTGTTAAAGACTGCGATGGAGCTCCGTATGCCACGGCAAACTGGCTGACACTGACGGCGGCGGTGCACAAATGCTGCGCAGCTAGCGCCATTCGACGGCCAACACCGCGGTTCCTGGTGTGTCCGCTGTGCCGTGCGTGTGATCATTGCTTGTACAGCCCTCTCGCAGTGTCCGGAGCAAGTATGGTGGGTCTGACACACCGGTGTCAATGTGTTCTTTTTTCCATTTCCAGGAGTGTACAAGTATTTATATCTCAATATGTCTACTCTGCAATTCACATTTAAGTGCCTTGTAGATGGTTCATCGAACCACGTTAAGACTATTTCTGTGCCTTTCCGCTTCTGAATAGCGCGCGGGAAAAACGAAAACTTAAATGTCTCCTTGTGAGATGATTTCTCCCTGTGTAGCTTGGCGTCAACAAAATATTTCCGCATTCAGTAGAGAAAGCTGATGATGGACGTTTCGTGAAAAGATCTCGCTGCATAGAAGAACGCACTTGTTTTAATGATTGCCGCCCCAACTAGTGCATCATATCTATGACACTCTCTTCCCTTTTCCGCGATAATGCAAAACGAGCTAACTGCCTTTGAAATTTTTCAATGTCCAATGCTATGTGGTAGAGATCCCATAACGCGCAGCAATATTTAAGAAGAGGAGGGACAAGCGTGCTGTAGGCAGTCTCTTTAGTAGCCCTCTTTCATTTAAGCTTTCGGTCAGTAAAACGCAGTGTTGTTCGCCTTCCCCACAACATTTTGTGCGTGATTGTTCTAGTTTAAGTCCACTGTAATTGCATTATCTGTGTATTTAGTTGAACTGACAGCCTTTTGACCTGGGAGATTTATGGTGTAACCTAAATTTAACGGGTTCTTAGTATTCAAGTGGTTGACCTCACACTTTTTATTATTTACTATCGATTGCCACTTTTCGCACCCTTCAGATATCTTATGAAAATCATTTTGTAATTGTCCTTCGGTGACTTTGCTTGACGGTAAATGAGAGCATCATCTGCAAACAACTGAAGTGCGTTGCTCAGATTGTCTCCTAAATCGTTCATATAGATTAGGATCAGCAGAGAGCCTATAACATTTCTTTGGGGGAACACCAGATATCACCTCTGTTTTACTCGATGACTTTCCGTCTATTACTAAGACTTAACCTTTCTGACAAGAAATCACGAACCCAGTCGCAGAGCTGAGACGATACTCCATTGACAAGTAGTTTCAAGTCGCTTATGCGGAACAGTGTCAAAAGTCTTCTGGAAATCTAGAAATATGGAACCAATTAGAGATCCCCTGTCGATGGTACTCATTACTTCGTGTGAATAAAAAGCTAGTTGCGTTCCACAAGAACGATCTTTTCTGAATCCGTGACAATGATGTGTAAATAAATCGTTTTGTCGTGTCAGTTTTCAATGTTCAGACACAATATATATTCCGAAATCCTACTGGAAATTGACGTCACTGATGTGGATTTGTAACTCAGCTGGTAACTTCTGTTTCTTTTCTTAAGTATTGGTGTGATCTGTGCAACTTTCCTGTCTTTCGGTACGGGTCTTCCGTCAAACGAGCTAATGTATATGAATGCTAAGTATGGGACTACCGTATCAGCGTACTCTGGAAGGTACCAAATTTATATAAAATCTGGACCTGAAGACTTGCCTTTATTGGGTGACTTAAGCTGCTTCGCTATACGTGAGACATCTGCCTCTATGTTATTCATGTTGGTAGATGCTATTGATTCGAATCCTGTAATATTTACTTGGTCATCCTTGGTGAAGGAATATTGGAAAACAAAATTTAGTAAGATTATATTCCGTTGGGGAGTCGGTGCACCACAACCACACAATAGGTACTACAAACCTACAAACAAGGGAAACTGCAGCATTGGTCGTATAAATTTGAAATCGTTTTTTTATTGTTATTGCTTATCGATTTCAATCACAGAGTTATCACTGCAGCCAAGACTAAGTCCTGTGAACCCATATAATGATGCACAAAAAATAACTATATGAATAGGTGTTTATCATGAAAAACATGACAATTAACAAGTAAGATTTTGAATCTTACCTGATAGTTGGCACATTCTTCACCCTTTGTTTGAAGTTATACTTTGTGCATGATTATGTGAACCGACGGGACCCAGTCTTGCACTGAAGATGATCACTCTGTGATTGAAATCAATATGCAATATTAATAAAAACGGTTTCAAATTCACACGACCAATGTTGGAGATACCATTGTTTGCAATACGTATTCAGTAACTCCGCAGTAATGACACAGTCATCGGTAGCATTACCATTGATATCTCTCAGTGACTGGTTATGAGAGCCAGAAGGCAGTAGACAGCTACACCCAGGTTGTTGGCGTTTTCCACCTGGAAAAAGTAAGAGTTGATGGAATAATTGTATTTACATCTACATTCATACTTACAGAGACACCCTTCGCCTCTTTTCTGTTTCATTATTCGCTAAAGGTGCGCCTGAAGAACGATATCAACACTGCTTTTTGTAAGCTCCAAGTTACCGTCAATGTCGTTTCCAGACGTACATGTGGAAAGAAATAATTTGTTGCTTGACTTTCCTTGGAACGTGGTTAGCTGGAATTTTACCAATAAATCCGTGATGCACAACGTATGTCCCTTAGCCACTGACAGTGGAGTTGGTTCAGCATGTCCGTGAACTCTCGTGCTCAAAAGGCAAATTAGTGACGCAACGCACAGCTCTCCTTTGAAAATGTCTTAGAAACCACATGCTAAGCATCCAGATTGACAATAAAAATTCGGCAGTCAGTTGAACTAGGGTTTAGTAAGCTACCTCGTTCATCAGTGAACTACATTTCTTTAGTACTCTTACAATGAACCTAAACACTGTGTCTACCTTTCCTAAAACTAGTTTCACATTAAGCTGATACGGTCCCATACCATTAGAAATTTTATACATGTACCTGTTTCCAATGATTTATCATCAATATGGTAATCAAATAATAATAATAAATCCCAGCGTCTATGTATGCGCAGCAAGCTACATTTGTTTATGTTCAGTTGCTAGTCTCTACGCCAAGCGTCACGGTTGTTCTTCGTTTCACTACGATTATCTGTCGTAGTGACTTTTCTATTAACAGCAGCAGTATTCACTGGCAGCTTCAAGGAAATTACAGCGTTGTCCACCAAATCATTTATGTGGTCGGTGAACAGTAACTTAGTCATAACGCTTCATTACGGAACACCCAAACCAACTTTCATATCTGAAGAATGTTCCTCATTGAGCCTTATGTTTAAGGTTGTGTTAGCTAGAAAATCTTCAATATCTTGACTCGTATTTTGTTCTTAAAAAGCAAGGTCCATATGACATTGCTGGAAAGGAGACATCGACATGTTGTTCAGCCTCCTACGTGGTAGAGAATTCCTTCCTCCGCTCACGATGGCCCCTTTCCTTGTGGTGTTTAAAAGAGTTGAATCTAGGCGACTGTAATGGATGTGTGTATAGTCTGAAATCATATTTATATTGTACACTGTCGAGTAAGATTAATGTGACCACTTGCAAAGACCTAAACAACCACATTTTGCAACGCGCACCACTGCGAGACGTGTTAGAAGAGGGTCAATGAGGTTCCGAAAGGTACCGATAGGGATATGGATCCATGACGATTTCTGTGCCGTGGCAAGGTGCTACAGGTTTCTTGGTTGAGGATCCACGGCGCAACAGCCTCACAGAGATGGTCCAATAGATTCTCGAGTGGGTTTAAATCCGGACAGTTAGGTGGCCAGGCAAGTACGACTAACTTATCCTGGTTCTCTTCGAGCCACGCTATTACGCTGCGAGCTGTGTGCAACTTTTCACTGTCCTACTGGTACATGCTATCGTGCCAAAGAAAAACAAACTTCATGTGGGGGTGGACATGGCCCCCAAGAATAGGTACACTACCGTCCATTCAAACTGCTACACCACGAAGATGACGTGCTACAGACGCGAAATTTAACCGACAGGAAGAAGATGCTGTGATATGCAAATGATCAGACTTTCAGAGCATTCACACAAGGTTGGCGCCGGTGACGACACCTACAACGTGCTGTCATGAGGAAAGTTTCCAACCGACTTCTCATACACAAACAGCAGTTCACCGGAGTTGCCTGGTGAAACGTTGTTGTGATGCCTCGTCTAAGGAGGAGAAATACGTACCATCACGTTTCCGACTTTGATAAAGGTCGGATTGTAGCCTATCGCGATTGCGGTTTATAGTATCGCGACATTCCTGCTCGCGTTGATCGAGATCCAATGACGGTTAGCAGAATATGGAATCGGTGGGTTCAGGAGGGTAATACGGAACGCCGTGCTGGATCCCAACGGCCTCGTATGACTAGCAGTCGAGATGACACGCATCTTATCCGCATGGCTATAACGGATCGTGCAGCCACGTCTCGATCCCTGAGTCAACATATGGAGAAGTTTGCAAGACAACAATCATCTGCACTAACAGTTCGACGACGTTTGCAGCAGCATAGACTATCAGCTTTGAGACCATGGTTGCGGTTAACCTTGACGCTGCATCGCAGACAGGTGTGCCTTCGATGGTGTACTCAAAGACGAACCTGGGTGCACGAATGGCAAAACGTCATTTTTTCGGATGAATCCAGGTTCTGTTTACAGCATTATGATGGTCGCATCCGTGTTTGGCGACATCGCGGTGAACGCACACTGGAAGCGTCTATTCGTCGCCATACTGGCGTATCACCCGGAGTGATGGTATGGGATGCCATTGGTTACACGTCTCGGTCACCTCTTGTTCGCATTGACGGCACTTTGAACAGTGGACGTTACATTTCAGATGTGTTAAGGCCCGTGGCTTTACCCTTCATTCTTATCCCTGCGAAACCGTACATTTCAGCAGGATAATGCACGATCGCATGTTGCAAGTCCTGTAATTGCCTTTCTCGATACAGAAAATGTTGGACTGCTGCCGTGGCCAGCACATTCTCCAGATCTCCCACCAACTGAAAACGTCTGGTCAATGGTGGCCGAGCAACTGGCCCGTCACAATGCGCCAGATAGTACTCTTGATTAACTGAGGTATCGCGTTAAAGCTGCATGGGCAGCTGTACCTGTACACGCCATCCAAGCTCTGTTTGACTCAATGGCCAGTCGTATCAAGGACGTTATTACGGTCAGAGGTGGTTGTTCTGGGTACTGATTTATCAGGATCTATGCACCTAAATTGCGTGAAAATGTAATCACATGTCAGTCCTAATATAATATATTTGTCCTATGAATACACGTTTATCATTTGCATTTCTTCTTTGTGTAGCAATTTTAATGGCCATGCTTGTCTTGATCCATTGTGCCACCCACAGTGGCAAGATCACGTATGAAATGCCATGAAACGATCTCACAGACCATAACGCTCGCTCCTCCGGCCTGCATGTTTGCTTTCAGACGTTTTATGCGGCAAATGCCAACGGCTATCTGTCCAATGGAGCATAAAACGTGATCCATTTAAATTACTACTAGTCGTCACTCAGGGGACGTCCAGTTGCGGTACTGAACTGCAAATTCCAGCCTTCGTCGCCGACAGCGTAGTTCGAAGTACGAGAGTGTAAAAGTACATTGAATACCTTCCTGAAGACAAGTAACACTGCATCAGTACGAGCTCCGCCGTTTACTACCTCCTGAACCACAGAGACAAACCAGAGCGAAGTCAGTTTAGCACGATCGATGTTTCCGCAACCCACAATGATGCGTATAATGGAGATTAGCTCTCTCAAAAGGCTCATAACACGTTATCAAGTAAACCACCTTCTATAACTGTATAGCAAACTGACCCAAGAGAGACAAACCTGTACCTATCAGACCAACTTTGCGACTGGATAAGCACATTATCGAAGATTTTTTAAATTTTAATTTTTACTTTTTTCGTGAATATACGAAATGCTAGTGGGGAGATGTCCTCCGTGGATGGTCAAGGTGTAACTTTGTCCTTATTACAATCTTGATAAGAGCAGTGCGCTTCGTGCACATTGGTCCTTATACCATGTAGGTCGAAGCTGAGGTGTATAGTTCCTGTGGGACTATGATAATCGCCTGAGGAACCCCCACCTGGTACCAACACTCACAAGAAGTAGTCAGATGTCGCGAATATGAAGGTTAATCCAGGCCTGCGCCAGTAAATTTGCAATAATCCTACGCAGTGACTCTATTCCTGAAGTATTCATCAAGAATGCGAAACACCTGTTATTATACCGGAGCCAAGGTGGCCCCTGACGGCCGGCAACCCAAATAACACCGCAGAGGACGAGGTAGTCTATGCCCAAAGGCGTACCCAAAGCACCATAGTAAACACCGGCTATTTACACACAAGATAATGGAAACGGACATTCCGAGCACTACTTCCTGCAGGAAGTATCACTACAGTGAAATCTGATTGGCTGGAGACAGCTATTTAGGGGCTAGAACCAGGCCCAACGTTCAGTTCACGCCAGATCCCGACCTCGTGTACTGCAACCGTCAGAGATTGCGTCTTCGTTTCGGAATTGGACTGTTACTAGTGTGTGAGTGTGTTATAACGAACCTTTATGGAAAATAAGAAGTGAACTTTTGTTTTACTCAATTAAGGAGACTTTTTTCGTTATTGTTACCTTTCGTTTGTATGTGCAGTCATCAACCTTGTGAACTTACATCGATAAAAGTTGTGTTGTGAAAAATGGCGAATTGTCAGTCACAATACCTGCTCGTTGCGATTTGGTCTAGTCCCACTTTGCATGAACAAATCGGTGCCTCGACGATCCTACAACGCTTGCCGATTGGCAATAGATTGTTCAAAATGTGCATCATTAAATTCCCTAGTGATCGTTTCTCGCATGTGAAAAGGGCCAATAATGCCTCAGCTGCATACCGCAGCCCAAACAATTACTTTGGGAGAATACAATGGTTTCACTTCACACAAATGTGGACTTTAGGTGCCCCAAAATCGCCAGTTTTATGCACCACTCGATTCAGGTGAAAATGTGCTTCATCTGTAAACCAGATGCTGCCAAATCCTTCGTTATAATAATTATGAAAATCTGTTTTGTAAAAGCCATTCCTCTGGCTCATTATTCGTACAGGTATGGCCTTGGTGAATTTGGATTCTGAATGGAAAGATGTGTAGGATCTGTCTCAGTATTTTTTATGTGCCGGAGCGCTTCAGACAAGTCTCTGCTGCAATTCTTTGGACGGATATCCTTGGATTTTGCTAATCAATTTCATGAGTAACTACTGTTTGCCTGAGCCCTAATTCCCCGCTAGATTATCACCTGCACTGCTTGTCCATCGGATTTTGGCGAGAGCTTGCGAATGGTTTTCACATTCGATGTTTGTGGAATGTTAACTAGTATTTGAAAACTGCGTCTTGTTCCAATAGGACTTTGCTCTTACATGTGGTATTTCAATACAGGAAAAACATGTTTTTCAGAGCAATACATGATTTCAACGTCTTTGTTCGATTTTTTCGGAAAGCTAACATTCATTCACTTTATATTGATGGAAATGATTACTCTGATCTGCGCCACACTATTTATAGACTCTCCGTATTGCGATTACAGCGTCATCTGTTAACAGTTTTTCGATATGCGCTACGGAAAAAATCGCAACACTAAAAAATAATTAATGTAGAGCAATGAAATTTTGGGAATACATTTGCCTAGGTAATATTTTTAAGTTCTTAACATTGCAAGATCACAGGCTAATGTGCGAACTGTAAACCACCATAATTACTCACCTTGTCGGTCAGATACTAATAACGAAATTTAATTTTACTGTCGGGATTCTAACCGCTTATCCCCGCGTTTTACGCTCCAAAAAGCTATCCGCAGATTCGGAGGGAGTTGGAAACACGTTGAATGAAGAATTCATGACAACTGAAATCAGAACCATGTTCCCCTGCATGAATGCTGTATCCTTGTAGTAATGTTATGCCTTAGTCATGGATTCTTTAAAAGACGAAATCATAGTTCACGTTTACCCTTTTGTTTCATAGTACGATGTTAGCAGTGAAATAATAGTAAACAATTATTCCTAGTGTTTTCCTCACTTTAATTTGTAAAACATTACTAAACATGAGGAAGTGAACCTTCTTGGTCCCAATTTAGACGTTGGGACATATTGAATAATATAGTTGATGTCTATTTATTCGTATATTACACTTTTAAATTTCAAATGGCTCTGAGCAGACTCAACGTCTGAGGCCATTAGTCCCCTAGAACTTAGAACTAATTAAACCTAACTAACCTAAGGACATCACACACATCCATGCCCGAGCCAGGATTCGAACCTGCGATAGTAGCGGTCTCGCAGTTCCTGACTGCAGCGCCTAGAACCGCACGGCCACTTCGGCCGGCACTTTTACATTTAGTATTATTTATTTATTCGTTGTTGCTGACTCTATGCACGTTAAGACTTGTTGCATGTGGCAAGATGGTTCGATTTCTTCTGGATCCAAGATAGCTTCACTCTTTTTGGATGGGCCTGTTTGCCCTCATCTGGCCAGAGGGCATCAGTTCTACTTTTAGTGTTCGCTTCTGTTATTTCTTTTTATAATCTTTTTTTCAGCGGAGTTCTTCACTGAAAGCACCACAAGTCTTGACTTATAATTTTATACATTTTATTTTCTCAAAAGGCACAATACTTCACTTAGCACTGTATGAACAGGAACACTCAACAACCAACATAAAACTCTGACTGGAATTGTTCCTTTATTATTACTGTCAGCAACAAGCTCGGATATACATACTTCTTTCTGAATTTCTCACCTAATATTGTGTTGAAGAAATCGTGTGGAAATAGAGAACTGTGCTCTTCACGGCTAAACAGACACACAAACAAAAAGATCATTGCACCACCATCAGTCCTCAGCGCTCGTATCCTTGACTGATCAGAAGTGCTCCTTATTCTGTCATTCTAAATACACTCCTGGAAATGGAAAAAAGAACACATTGACACCGGTGTGTCAGACCCACCATACTTGCTCCGGACACTGCGAGAGGGCTATACAAGCAATGATCACACGCACGGCACAGCGGACACACCAGGAACCGCGGAGTTGGCCGTCGAATGGCGCTAGCTGCGCAGCATTTGTGCACCGCCGCCGTCAGTGTCAGCCAGTTTGCCGTGGCATACGGAGCTCCATCGCAGTCTTAAACACTGGTAGCATGCCGCGACAGCGTGGACGTGAACCGTATGTGCAGTTGACGGACTTTGAGCGAGGGCGTATAATGGGCATGCGGGAGGCCGGGTGGACGTACCGCCGAATTGCTCAACACGTGGGGCGTGAGGTCACCACAGTACATCGATGTTGTCGCCAGTGGTCGGCGGAAGGTGCACGTGCCCATCGACCTGGGACCGGACCGCAGAGACGCACGGATGCACGCCAAGACCGTAGGATCCTACGCAGTGCCGTAGGGGACCGCACCGCCACTTCCCAGCAAATTAGGGACACTGTTGCTCCTGGGGTATCGGCGAGGACCATTCGCAACCGTCTCCATGAAGCTGGGCTACGGTCCCGCACACCGTTAGGCCGTCTTCCGCTCACGCCCCAACATCGTGCAGCCCGCTTCCAGTGGTGTCGCGACAGGCGTGAATGGAGGGACGAATGGAGACGTGTCGTCTTCAGCGATGAGAGTCGCTTCTGCCTTGGTGCCAATGATGGTCGTATGCGTGTTTGGCGCCGTGCAGGTGAGCGCCACAATCAGGACTGCATACGACCGAGGCACACAGGGCAAACACCCGGCATCATGGTGTGGGGAGCGATCTCCTACACTGGCCGTACACCTCTGGTGATCGTCGAGGGGACACTGAATAGTGCACGGTACACCCAAACCGTCATCGAACCCATCGTTCTACCATTCCTAGACCGGAAAGGGAACTTGCTGTTCCAACAGGACAATGCACGTTCGCATGTATCCCGTGCCACCCAACGTGCTCTAGAAGGTGTAAGTCAACTACCCTGGCCAGCAAGATCTCCGGATCTGTCCCCCAATGAGCACGTTTGGGACTGGATGAAGCGTCGTCTCACGCGGTCTGCACGTCCAGCACGAACGCTGGTCCAACTGAGGCGCCAGGTGGAAATGGCATGGCAAGCCGTTCCACAGGACTACATCCAGCATCTCTACGATCGTCTCCATGGGAGAATAGCAGCCTGCATTGCTGCGAAAGGTGGATATACACTGTACTAGTGCCGACATTGTGCATGCTCTGTTGCCTGTGTCTATGTGCCTGTGGTTCTGTCAGTGTGATCATGTAATGTATCTGACCCCAGGAATGTGTCAATAAAGTTTCCCCTTCCTGGGACAATGAATTCACGGTGTTCTTATTTCAATTTCCAGGAGTGTATTTGTTTTTCCTAATAACATTATGTCAGGCAATCTCCGTTACCGAACTTAGACAAATGGCATTCCAGTTCCCTTAGACACGAGTCTTTAAAGACATTTTATTTAATTACGCGCTATTTGCCTTCTGTAGTCCCACATTTCCTCCCTCTTCTTGCTACTATGACAACACATTGGCCCATTGTAAACTAAATTTCGCAATCGCTACGTGTTCATTCAAAGTACATCATAAAAATCATTAGTCATCCCTAGGGGACATAACGGTAATACCGTGTAACACGGCCTTTAGACTTGATCATGGTCTCAGTTCAGCAGAAAAGAGAGTCCACAAGTTTCTTGAGGTCTCATTGATGATTAGAACCAGCAAAGATACTAAACAGTGAGGATATTCCTAGAATGAGATTTTCACTCTGCAGCGGAGTGTGCGCTGATATGAAACATCCTGGAAGGTTAAAACTGTGTGCCCGACCGAGACTCGAACTCGGGACCTTTGCCTTTCGCGAAGCTATCGAAGCACGACTCACGCCCGGTCCTCACAGCTTTACTTCTGCCAGTATCTCGTCTCCTACAGTCCAAACTTTACAGAAGCTCTCCTGCGAACCTCTCAGAACCGGCCGTGAGTCGTGATTCGGTAGCTCAGATGGTAGAGCACTTGCCCGGGAAAGGCAAAGGTACCGAGTTCGAGTCTCGGCCGGGCACACAGTTTTAATCTGCCAGGAAGTTTCAGTGAGAATATTGATTCCCATGTTTATCCAGATATTTCATGTGGGATTACGATCGGGTAATTTAGAGAGCCAGTCGAGGCACTTAGGATGTGTGACACGGGTGCGTGCATACCGTCTGTTAAAACGGCAGGTGTCATCTTCGAAGACAAAAGTTTCCAAAGCACATTTATAATGAAGATCTAGACGAAAGGGTAATACTTGACTACCGAGAATGGCGATACAACATCCTAGTTCATGTCTGCAGTAACGTGAGTGATTGAGCTCAATGTGTGCTACCAAAACTCCATCCAAACAACACAGAACAGTTGCCGGCCTAAGCTAGACCCTTCACACTGTGGATTAAATGCTTCATTGCACTCGAAGCCTTGAATAATTTGAAATCAGACCGACATGCGTCTCGTTGGGCCACACTAAACACATCCAGACAAGTTCTGCCCGGTTTCTCTGTTGTTTGGTCAATTGCAAACGTTGTCTACTGCTGTGAGCATTATCATTTTGCAGGTTTCGTGACTACCAAAGTGTACGTCCGCCCCTAACTCGTTGAGATGGAGCTACACCGAACGACAGCAGTAATTCCTGTCGTATTTGAAACCGCTTGTCACTGAAAAGGCGTTATGTTCGTCTCTAATCCCTGTCGGTTAGGATCGTTCTACGACCACCCTTCTTTTGCCTTTTGACGTCGCTGCGAGTAATATAGCTTCTCTTGGAGAGACATGGAACAGTCCGCGGTCCATACTCGATAGCTCCTTTATGCCATTCTGTGACGTCTCCACGTCGCTGATTCACATAACCGCCTGGTATCAGTTCTGCACCATCTACGCTTCAGCGTTCCGAAGAGAGGTGTGTGCCTCTATAACGAGGTGACGAGTATTTTGTCCAGCGAGCATTTCTTGGTGGACGTTCTTGTACAGAAAAAATAAAACCAAAGATAATAATCAATCTCTTTGTAAAGGTCTGTTCAATAACCGGGGATTTTAACTACACTATGTGAGGGCATTTAACAATCAGTTTTGCACATCAAAAAAAATATTGCTAATAACTGCATAAACAGATGAACGCTGTTTTGTCATAAATTGTAAATCCTATAAACAGCTCTGTCCGTAACCATGGAACGAGATGTCGTCTGAACTTATATTTATCAAAAAGTAACAAATATAAAACTCAAAACAGCGTTTAATGTCGAGGGATCAAATTGTACGATAAATTGCGCACAGAGATTAAAGGGACTTCTAAAATAACAGTTAAGACGTACTCGTTACATAATACATTCTACACAGAGAATGATTATTTAACTAACATTAATTAGGGATTTGATAAAAATGTAACACCAGTAAATAATAATAATAAATCGTCTATCATTTTACATAACACTTTCAAAGTTTGCTTTTTTTCTTTCGCTCGAAATTAAATGCTGTTTTGTGTTTTATGTTTATTCCTTCTTGGTAAATACAAGTTCAGTCTACATCTCGTTCCATGGTCACGGCCACAGCTGTTTATAAGATTTAAAAATTTTTACAAAACAGCATAAACCCGTTTATGAAGTAATCCCGGATAACCTTACTCCAAAAGTTTGCCGATTTATAATATTAGCACCTTATCGTCTTTCTGAGCTCAACATCGCATTCATTACACAGTGACACTGACTCGATTTTTCGAGCTAGCAAATTGGAAAATGCGGCCCACAAAATGAAAACCAAACATCTACACTATGGTCCTGATGTCAGTTGATAGAGTGAGTAGAGTTACATCATGAATTAATGTGCATATAATGTGTGCAGTATGTGTAGTAACTGGTAATGAGAAATGATCAGTGTGCTGATGACTTCTTTGCCACATGGTGTTACCGAGGATAAACCGAAGGAAGTAATGCTGACCCTATGTTCAGGACGGGAGCTCTAATCTGTATGTGGCCATCCTGTTTAAGACTTTCCATGATTTCCCTAAATTGCTTTATACAAATTCCATGACTGATCCTACTGCAGGGTGTAAATTTTAAGTTGACAAACCAGAATAACTCGAAAAATAAGCTTCACACGAAAAAATGTATAGACTCCAAAGTTCATTATTTTAGAGAGGGACATCTGCTGGTGCTAAAATTAGCCCGCCACCTCAGGCCCCTGGTGGTCGGGTGGGAGGCAGCTTCAAAATTTCAAATGGGAATTCCCATTTTTTATTGCAGAATCACATTCTACATAAAAAAACTACGTACATTTTTGCCTTAAACATTTGTTTTGATTGTTGGTAGTTGCAGCTGTAATGCAAGAAAATCCATGTTCTCATTTTTGCATGGAAAATGGTTACGGATAAATAAAAAGTACTTATTTACTTCGTAGAATATTTGGTTAGTTAGTTAGCCAGTCATATGATTTGTTTGATAATTAAAAGTTTTGTGGCCACGAAACAAACAAAACTTATCCGAATCTGCGGAAAAAATTAATATTTGGGTCAACATTTGTAAAACTCTAATTCCTCTCTTTCAAACCCCACCCTGTGGGCAGAGAGGAAGAGTTTTAGTTTTGGCGAATCGAAATTTACGAAATAAATATTTTTTATTAATCCATAACCACTTTCCACGCAAAAATGAGAACATGGATTTTCTTGAATTACAGCGCCAACTACCAAGAATCGAACAAAATGTACGTAGTTTTTAATTTAGAATCTGATTCTGCAGAACGAAATGGGGGTTCCCATTTGAAATTCTAAGATTGTCTCCCGCCCCACCCCCAGGGGACTGGGATGGCGGGCTAATTTTAGCACCAACAGATGCCCCCCTCGAAAATAGTGAACTTTGGATTCTACAAATGTTTTTTGTGTGAAGCTTATTTTTCGAGTTATTCTGGTTTGTCAACTTAAAATTTACATCCTGTATTATGCGACGGCTATCTGTCCCATCCTTGTCCAACAACACCTGTAAGTACGTAAACGCCTGCATATTTGAAGTATTTTTTGTTTTGTTTTGTTATTAAATTTTAATGCAGATACATGCACTACGTCATTGTGAAAGTTAGCTACGGATGAATAAAACTACTACTACTAGTGCTATTACTACTATTACTAGTTCGCCGTGGTTCACTCACTTCTGAACTTCTGCGTCTTTGAAGCACATATTTTATATTTGATTTACTTCTGGGAAACAACGCATAATTACAACAAATGCATGTTGTTGTGGTCTTCAGTCCTGAGACTGGTTAGATGCAGCTCTCCATGCTACTCTATCCTGTGCAAGCTTATTCATCTCCCAGTACTTACTGCATCGTACATTCTTGTTAATCTGCTTAGTGTATTCATCTCTTGGTCTCCCTCTACGATTTTTGCCCTCCACGTTGCCCTCCAGTGCTAAATTTGTGATCCCTTGATGCCTCAGAACATGTCCTAGCAACGGTCCCTTCTTCTTGTCAAACTGTGCCACAAACTCCTCTTCTCCTCAATTCTATTCAATACCTCCTCACTAGTTTATGTGATCTACTCATCTAACCTTCAGCATTCTTCTGTAGCACCACATTTAGAAAGCTTCTATTCTCTTCTTGTCCAAATTATCTATCGTCCATGTTTCACTTCCATACATGGCTACACTACATACAAATGCTTTCAGAAACGACTTCCTGACACTTAAATCTATACTCGATGTTAACAGATTTATCAAGTGAATATTGAAAGGTAAATCAGCTCTATATTAGTAATTTTCTGATTTAAATATTGGCGTGTACGGGATGATATATAAGAGCTACTACCATGCCAGTTAGAGACAGAATATTGGATACGATAGATCTAGTTTTGAAGGTACTGTATTTGTGTTATAAAATGTGTTACTTAATTTGGGACTGCATGGTACCACAGCGATATGAATTAATAAGCCCTTCGCAGGCTTCCAACCACATGAAATGCTTCAATTCTGAATCAGCCTTCTTTAGATCCATTGTCTTTTGATTCTGACATACTTCAAAGTTCCAACTCTGTGCCCCGTGGTCTGCTCCGTTTATACTCTGCAGTTATTCACGTTGCACGCTGCTCTTTGACCTGTGAATTCTCTGGAATTTTCACCAAATGAACACATTTTGGATACGGAGCTTTACCTGGTATTCCTCTAACCGAACAAGAAATTATTTACGATGACTCTTTCTACTGTTTCTCTTTTTTCCGGCATACTCTTCACTGTGATCAGGACATTAGACTGTAACAAAAAGAAACTACTCTTCCTGATTTGCCGTTATTTGTCAGAAGCCGAATCGCACCATTTGGAGAAAGAGCTGACCTATTTTCTCCTTTCTTTTAGATGTGGGTCATTTGACAGACTTTCTGCAGTATTTTATTTTAGCCTTATAACACGAAACTTATAGTACTTGACTTCAAGGACGAGATTGTTCCAAACGGCTCATTGTATTCTTTCATTTAGAGGTAGTTGGCATGAGACGTTGAGTGGTTGGAGTTTATAGTCGACTGTAAATTTTTCTCCTTCTTATTGTCCCCTTGGTATGAAGCTACGGGAGAATATGCGTTTTGTGGAACTATTAGTCAATCGTTAAGAAGTTACTTAAACAATGAACTCAGTATATTTGGTAGAAAGCCGACAAAGGCTGGACAACTGTGATTTAAGCTGAAAGATACCATAATGCCGGATTAGCTAAACATTTCCCAATTAAATTAATAAAATACGGAGAAGACTTACTTAAGTTTAGGGGTAGCATTCAGAGAATGTTGCGTCAACAGAAATTGCTATGTTTTCGCTCCAAATTAGGATGTTGGGAAAGTAATAGGGAAAATGTCTTAGCAGTTTCTGCATTCACAAGTATTGCTCAGTTAGATTCTCGCCAAAGTCGCATTACAAAACACAAGGAAGTTCACCTCACATACAAAGTTAATGAACAGATCCCAAAATACGGTCGGATATATTGTTGATCAGTATGGTATTGAAACTGAAGGCAATAGACAGGGAACCGCAATGTCGAATTATATTCAGCTTATGGATACTACCACACACATTTGGGTACCGCGCAGACTCACAAATGAGAGATGTCAAAAGAAGCATTTCTGGTATTCCGAAATAATTGAGACTACTCAATGTGAACAAGGCATCATGACATTATGGAAATCCTATTGCAAATTACATTTATACGTTGCGAGATTAGCCCATTTTCTAGCTCACGTACATGGAGAATATTTCTAGTTACGCGTCACTGAAAAAGAGTGTAGGTCACTCGTGTGAGCAAAAAGGAGAAAATAACGGATGAACAGAAATACAGACCAATACGACTAACATCTGTCTGTTTCACGGTATTAGTGCATCTTTTATGCTCAAACTTGCGTTGTTACAGGGGTAAGAAAAAACTTCTCTGAAGTATTCTGCACGGCTTTCGGAAAAACTACTCGTGTGAAACATGGTTCGTTTTATTTACCCACAATGTCTTGCATAAAGTGGACGAGAGTCAACAGAATTTCCGTCTCGCTAGATTTACGAAAGGCGTTCTACTCTGTAACGAGTTGTCGACTAACAGTCGGGACACGATCTTACAGAATGTCTTCGCAGCTACAAGACTGGCTCGACGAATTTTTAGCAAACAGTAACGAAATTAGCCTCACTAGTGCCCCAGGAAGGTCTGAGAAGGACAACAGTTGGCCTCAATGTACCTTAACGATTCATCCGATTCTTCGCTGACGCCAGAGTTCCCACTTGATCTAAGGAAATGCAGCTACACTCCAGTGTTAAGAAACGCACAATAGTGCCCGTAAAAAACCGAAATAACAAGTCAGCATCCCATTATTAGATTGATGACTCGCTTCCGGATCCCGTCACATCTTTTAAATATTCGACATCTACATCTACATCCATACTCCGCAAGCCACCTGACAGTGTGTGGCGGAGGGTAGCCTGAGTACCTCCCTTCTATTCTAGTCTCGTATTGTCCGTGGAAAGAAGGATTGTCGGTATGCATCTGTGTGGGCTCTAATCTCTCTGATTTTATCCTCATCGTCTCTTCGCGAGATATACGTAGGAAGGAGAAATATACTGCTTGACTCTTCGGTAAAGGTATGTTCTCGAAACTTTAACAAAAGCCCGTACCGAGCTACTGATCGTCTCTCCTGCAGAGTCTTCCACTGGAGTTTATCTATCATCTCCATAACGATTTCGCGATTACTAAATGATCCTGTAACGAAGCGCGCTGCTCTCCTTCGGATCTTCTCCCTCTCTTCTATCAACCTTATCTGGTACGGATCCCACACCGGTGAGCAGTATTCAAGCAGTGGGCGAACAAGTGTACTGTAACCTACTTCCTTTGTTTTCGGACTGAGTTTCCTTACGATTCTTCCAATGAATCTCAGCCTGACATCTGCTTTACCGACGATCAACTTTATATGATCATTCCATTTTAAATCACTCTTAATGCGTACTCCCAGATAATTTATGGAATTAACTACTTCCAGTTGCTGACCTGCTATATTGTAGCTAAATGATAAAGGAACTTTCGTTCTACGTATTCGCAGCACATTACACTTGTCTACATTGAGATTCATTTGCCATTCCCTGCACCATGCGTCAATTCGCTGCAGATCCTCCTGCAATTCAGTACAATTTTTTATTGTTGCAACCTCTCGATACACCACAGCATCATCTGCAAAAAGCCTCAGTGAACTTCCGATGTCATCCACCAGGTCATTTATGTATATTGTGAATAGCAACGGTCCTATGACACTCTCCTGCGGCACACCTGAAATCACTCTTACTTCGGAAGACTTCTCTCCTTTGAGAATGACATGCTGCGTTCTGTTATCTAGGAACTCCTCAATCCAATCACAAAGTTGGTCTGATAGTCCGTATGCTCTAACTTTATCATTAAACGACTGTGGGGAACTGTGTCAAACGCTTTGCGGAAGTCAAGAAACACGGCATCTACCTGTGAATCCGTGCCTATGGCCCTCTGAGTCTCGTGGACGAATAGCGCGAGCTGGGTTTCACACGATCGTCTTTTTCGAAACCCATGCTGATTCCTACAGAGTAGATTTCTAGTCTCCAGAAAGTCATTATACTCGAACATAATACGTGTTCCAAAATTCTACAACTGATCGACGTTAGGGATATAGGTCTATAGTTCTGCACATATGTTCGACGTCCCTTCTTGAAAACGGGGATGACCTGTGCCCTTTTCCAATCCTTTGGAACGCTTCGCTCTTCTAGAGACCTACTGTACACCGCTACAAGAAGGGGGGCAAGTTCCTTCGCGTACTCTGTGTAAAATCGATCTGGTATCCCATCAGGTCCAGCGGCCTTTCCTCTTTCGAGCGATTTTAATTGTTTCTCTATCCCTCTGTCGTCTATTTCGATATCTACCATTTTGTCATCCGTGCGACAATCTAGAGACGGAACTACAGCGCAGTCTTCCTCTGTGAAACAGCTTTGGAAGATGACATTTAGTATTTCGGCCTTTAGTCTGCCATCCTCTGTTACAGTACCATTTTGGTCACAGAGTGTCTGGATATTTTCTATAGACGCTTCTGCAGTTTACTATTAGCACATTAATATTGTTATTCCCTGTTGCATTTTGCCTACTCCTACCTTGCCGCGTCTCAGGAGGCGTCATGTCCGGCCTAGGGAGGGAATTCTCTAACCTAAAATACCCCCATGTGCACTCCACACGTACTCCGCTACCCTTGTAGCTGCTTCCGCCGTGTAGTGCACGCCTGAACTATTCAGGGAGACCCTACATTTCTCCACCCGATAGTGGAGGTCGAGAAATTTGCACCCCAGATCTCCGCAGAATCGTCTGAGCCTCTGGTTTAAACCTTCCACTCGGCTCCAAACCAGGGACCGCGATAGGTTCTGGGAACGATATTTAGGAGTAGTACGAGGAAGCGAAATGAAGTGATGGAAACGCGTTAAATCAGCAGTATGGAAGATAAACGGAAGACTTGGATTTGTTGGAAGGCTTCTAAGAAAGGGCGGAGCAACTCTCAGGGAAACCATATATAAGACGCTACTGCGACTAATTACAGAGTATTACTCCAGCATTGGGAGTCGTTGTGAAGTACCTTTAACAGTAGATATTCACACAGTTTACTAACGTGGTGTTAGGATCGTAACAGGTCAGTGATAGTGTAACAGGGATGTTCAGGAAACTTAACAGAGAAGAAGATAAGATTAGGGTTGAACGTCCTGCCGATAAAGAGATCATTAGAGACAAGGCACAAGTTTGTATTATAGAAGGAAAGCGGCAGTGTGCTTTTTAAAGGAACCATTCCAGTGTTCGATTTAAATGATTGTCACAAAGCTCAGCATCAACCAATCTGTACTGTGGCACGGGGAATTGAACTGGTGCTGTCCTGAAAGCAAGATGAGCGACTTACCAATGCGTCATCTTGCTGGGTAACTTAAATGAGTATCATGGATAGGAAGGCGACGTTGTTCTCGTGAAACAACATCGCTTAAAATTTAGAGAACTGTTTCTTTGTAGGCGACTACCGTCACTCCTTATGAGAATAAATATGAAGTATGTGAGGTTAGCGTGCGTGCAGAGGTAGACAGCTTGTTTCTTCTTCGCTATGTAAGCTAAAGAAATGGTTAATACTGACATGAAGTACCCCCTACCAAGCACTGTACAGATAGCTGCGCATTACCCTGGGTGATTCAGCAAAGCTGTTCAGCTCAGATATTTCCTGAAACGTTTCAGACGTCGTAATTCTGATTTCACCCAAATCAGTTGTCAAGATGTCTTCACTACATGATATATGATTTCATTTCATACCTATAATAATTAAAGAGACATCGGTATCAATATTCCTTTCTAAAATGTAACTACAGTAATTTCATTACTGGTAACATAGTTCTAAAAAGACAAATTCAACGGCGTTCTGCTATTCGAAATAAGTTTAGTAGTTAAGAAGAAATTATCGTATTTTGAACTCAGGATTTATATGGTTGAAACATGAAACCATTTGCTGGCTTAGTTGGAAGGTGGTGCTGTTGTACGGAACTGTCGCATCAGGATGCTGATGTACTCCAGCTTGACACAGTTAAGAAAGTATATTTAGAAAAGCTAAACAGTGAGAAAAATCACACTTGGCTAAATGTGGTTGGACCAACACACCAATTGGAGGGCATAGGACGTAGCACCTAGAGATGATTCACAGTTAAGTACGGTAATAGTTCTTCTCTTGTTTCTCTTACTTATTTGTAAAATATTGATTTGAGGTATAAAGGCGTTTAGATAACAGACTAACGTCGTTGGTTTGATACCAAAATACTCACTTGCACGCAGCTACAAAAAGGAAATCACAGAAGAATGTGGTCATAAACACTTCCTTAAAACTCCATTTTTTTTTTCTTGAAGAGCTCGAAATTCCCACCGTCTACAGTAATATACACTGAGGTGACAATAGTCATGGGAAACGTTCTAATATCGTGTCGGTCCTCATTTTGCCCAGCATAGTGCAGCAACTCGGCATGACATGGATTCAACATGTCATTGGAAGTCCCCTGTAGAAATATTGAGCCGTGCTGCCCCTATAGCCGTCCATAATTGTAAAATTGTTGGTGGTGCAGGATTATGTGCACGAAGGGATCTCTCAATTATGTCCCATCAATGTTCGATGAGATTCATGTTGGGCGATCGGGATGGCAAACCATTCGCTCGAATGGTCCAAAATGTTTTTCAAACGCTAACAACTGTGGCCCGGTGACATGGTGCACTGTCATCCATAAAAGTTCTATCGTTTGTTAGGAACATGACGTTTGTGAGTAGCTGAATTCCAGAGGACCCTGTCCATTCCATGTAAACACAGTCCACACCATTATGGAGCCACCTCCAGTTGGCATAGTGCCTTGCTGAAATCCCATGTTCTGGTAAATACTATTTACAAAAGTAATAAAAACCGGTACTTGCTTCTCATAGTTTGTAAATTTTTAATTCAGATCTCTCTCTCTTTTCGATAGATTAAATTCTATATATACTAAACGCCCTTTCTCTTTCATTAAGAATTCATCCACATTGACTTTTTCAGCCGGTGTGTAAATTTCTTTAAATTTGTCATGCGTAAGTCTCAGTCGTAAATCATATGCGGAGGTCTCATCTTCCGAAGACGGTCAGTACAGTCAGGAGTCCCATCCTTGAAAAAAATGTAAGAATCTCGAAATCCTTTTCAATTAAAAGGCATTACATTTTTAAATACTGGAGTTTCTATTGCTGGTCTTTTAGAACAATACATACGAATATTAGGTTCTCTGACTTGCGCCATCTTCTACATCTACATCTACATCCATATTCCGCAAGCCACCTGACGGTGTGTGGCGGAGGGTACCTTTAGTACCTCTGTCGGTTCTCCCTTCTATTCCAGTCTCGTATTGTTCGTGGAAAGAAGGATTGTCGGTATGCCTCTGTATGGGCTCTAATATCTCTGATTTTATCCTCATCGTCTCTTCGCGAGATATACGTAGGAGGGAGCAATATACTGCTTGACTCTTCGGTGAAGGTATGTTCTCGGAACTTTAACAAAAGCCCGTACCGAGCTACTGAGCATCTCTCCTGCAGAGTCTTCCACTGGAGTTTATCTATCATCTCCATAACGATTTCGCGATTACTAAATGATCCTGTAACGAAGCGCGCTGCTCTCCTTCGGATCTTCTCCCTCTCTTCTATCAACCTTATCTGGTACGGATCCCACACCGGTGAGAAGTATTCAAGCAGTGGGCGAACAAGTGTACTGTAACCTACTTCCTTTGTTTTCGGACTGAGTTTCCTTACGATTCTTCCAATGATTCTCAGCCTGACATCTGCTTTACCGACGATCAACTTTATATGATCATTCCATTTTAAATCACTCTTAATGCGTACTCCCAGATAATTTATGGAATTAACTACTTCCAGTTGCTGACCTGCTATATTATAGCTAAATGATAAAGGAACTTTCGTTCTACGTATTCGCAGCACATTACACTTGTCTACATTGAGATTCAATTGCCATTCCCTGCACCATGCGTCAATTCGCTGCAGATCCTCCCGCATTTCAGTACAATTTTCCATTGTTACAACCTCTCGATATACTACAGCATCATCCGCAAAAAGCCTCAGTGAACTTCCGATGTCATCCACAAGGTCATTTAAGTATATTGTGAATAGCAACGGTCCTATGACACTCCCCTGTGGCACACCTGAAATCACTCTTACTTCGGAAGACTTCTCTCCATTTAGAATGACATGCTGCGTTCTGTTATCTAGGAACTCCTCAATCCAATCACACAATTGGTCTGATAGTCCATATGCTCTTACTTTGTGCATTAAACGACTGTGGGGAACTGTATCGAACGCCTTGCGGAAGTCAAGAAATACGGCATCTACATGTGAACCCGTGTCTATGGCCCACTGAGTCTCGTGGACGAATAGCGCCAGCTCGGTTTCACATGACCGTCTTATTCGAAGCCCATCCTGAATCCTACAGAGTAGATTTCTAGTCTCCAGAAAGTCATTGTACTCGAACATAATATGTGTTCCAAAATTCTGCAACTGATCGACGTTAGAGATATAGGTCTATAGTTCTGCACATCTGTTCGACTCCCCTTCTTGAAAACAGGGATGACCTGTGCTCTTTTCCAATCTTTTAGAACGCTACGCTCTTCTAGAGACCTACGGTACACCTCTGCAAGAAGGAGGGCAAGTCACTTCCCGTACTTTGTGTAAAATCGAACTGGTATCCCATCAGGTCCAGCGGCCTTTCCTCCTTTCCGCGATTTTAATTGTTTTTGTATCCCTCTGTCATCTATTTCGATATATACTATTTTGTCATCTTTGAGACATTCTAGAGAGGGAACTACAGTGCAGTCTTCCTCTATGAAACAGCTTTGGAAGAAGACATTTAGTATTTCGGCCTTTAGTCTGTCATCCTATGTTACAGTACCATTTTGGTCACAGAGTGTCTGGCATTTTGTTTTGGTCCTCCTACCGCTTTGAAATAAGACCAAAATTTCTTGGGATTTTCTGCGAAGTCAGTGCATAGCACTTTACTTTCGAATTCATTGAACGTCTCTCGCATAGCCCTCCTCACACTAAATTTCGCCTCCTGTAGTTTTCGTTTGTCTGCAAGGCTTTGGCTATGTTTATGTTTGCCGTGCAGTTCCCTTTGCTACCCTAGCAGTTTTCTAATTCGGTTGATGTACCACGGTGGCTCTTTTCCATCTCTTTACGATCTTGCTTGGCACATACTCATATAATTCATATTGTACGATGGTTTTCAACTTTGTCTACTGATCCTCAGCACTATCTGTACTTGAGATAAAACTTTTGTGTTGAGCCGTCAAGTATTCTGAAATCTGTTTCGCCGATATCCTTCGTACCTGTCGCACAAGTTCTTTGTTTGCCACAAATAGCACAGTTAACAACATTATTTTATCGAGTATAGTTAATGAAAAATATCCTGGCCGGAGATTCGAATCACGCGCTGTGTCTTACGGTGAACCATGTCCCACCATTGTACACGTTAAGTCATGGCTAGACTTGACATGGCTTCTCTTTAGCCACTATCTAATATTAGAGAAGAATGACTCATTAGCTGGACTTCATCAGTTCTGCCTCACTCTATCTATAAAGCATTGACTGTCTGGCTCTCAAGCTACGGGTCTGCAGTTCGTGGTCTAGTAGCTAGCGTTGCTGCCTCCGCGGTCCCGGGTTCGATTCCCAGCCGGGTTGGAGATTTTCTCTTCTCAGTGACTGGGTATTTGTGTGGTCATCATCATTTCATCCTCATTATAATCATTCGTGATAGTGGCTCCATTGGACTGTGTAAAACATTGGACTTTGAAAAAACTTGGAACTTTGTATGGGCGCTGATGACGGTGCAGTTGAGCGCTCCACAAACCAATCGTCATCATGATCAAGCTAAGGCTCACTTTCTGTGTTTACTCTTGCTGTACATTTAAATATTTCAAATTTACCCCTCTTTGACGAGTACGTTGCAGGCATCCATGTAATGTTCAAGTGTGTCAGGTATATTCAGAATGCCTCAAGTGGTCTTCAAGAGTACGACTGCACCAATGCTCTTATAAACTAATCTGGGTGTGGACAATATATGACTAAGACTATTAGGCTGACTCGCTTCCATGTCGTTTCAGTCGGTCGTACTGCAGCATATTAAAGCACGTGCATCTACTACAGAACCGATCCTTAGATCATTATAATGTAGCAGGATGGGTACAAAATAAATTATAAGTAAATGAACTTTATGGAAAAATCCTGTGGGATTAAGGACAATTAACATTTATACGAAATAAATTTGTCTCTTTTGCAACTACGACACCACAGCATAAATTATTCTTGTTCCATTTGAAAAATGCAAAGTTCATACCGGAATAACTGTAATTAATATAGCTGTAAAAAGAGATTATTAGTCGTTGAGTGAAGACTTCCTAACAACTCAGCCAGATGAAAGCGAATTAACAAATCATAAGGTAATGGGGGCAAATTTGAGGTGAACAGCTTAACTGTATAAGTGTGTGTAATAATCCCATGTCAGAGTTGCAAAACCCAGTGATGAACCAAATCTTTACGACCATACACTTAATAGCGTGAGGTTCAATTCTCAGAATAAAATACAATAGCGATTCTGTGGGCAGGTGGATTTGTAAGGAATGTTAACACTAGATATGAACCAACAGTTAAAGATTAGACAAATTAGGTGGCTGAGCCAAAAATGTGAGTTCCGTATCATGCTCCTGAAATCATTACAACACGATTCTGACATTGTGACATGGACAGTTACCTCACTAGACGATGCCATCACCATCGGGGAAGACATCAAGCATGAAGGCATAAAAGTGGTCCAGACTAATGTTGATGTAGACTATAGGAGTAGATGGATATTGCTAGTTCTACTCCAGGCTGCACCAAGGCCTGGAACTACTGGCAATATTCGTCTACTTGTGCTGATTCCCAATTACCTTCTCGTATCAAAAACTAATTAATTCAGCAAATTTAACCTAATCTAATAAATTAAAATAAAAATAAACACCCTTGTGCAGAAAAAACTTAGCTCTGAGAATAAAAGGATACAAAATATATTCGCCCAGACCACGTTTTGTCCATTCAGAAAAAATCTAAAGTTATGTAAATTGACAGTTAAAAATCACAAAGAATTTGTGAACAAATGCACATTTCAAAACAAAAAATCCGATCGTGAAATTAATTACAACTTTTTGGTTTTCTTCACGCCTTTGTATCCCAGTTTGATACTTCCTTCCTCAAAATATTGTATATCCCATCCACCCATTATTTTCAAGTACCTGCCTGGCAAAATAATCTTAAATTTGTTACTGATCTCCTAACAAATTTTGTCCCCATGCGTAGCTTTCAAATATTCACACCCTGTAATGTTATATAGAGCATTTATTTGTAGGTCACTAATCTTTTTTTTTTAAATTACAATTGTTAACATAACTGGGTCCATCAGTAAGGGTTCCACTTACACAGAAAAAAATTTAGTAACACTTTAAAAAATTCCTTATAACTTAGTTCTCCCATTTGCCATCTTTCCATACAAAAAAATATAAAAAATAGAAAATCTAATGTTTATTTCCTTATAAATGAGAACACAAATAAAACATTTTATTGAGGTTAAGAATATTTCAAAAGGAACTTCTGCATTGTAGGTGTTTAAATATATTGTTAACTAAATAATTTAAAAGGGTGTCGTTAATTAAATAAAATTAATTTGAATAGGTTAATGATTAAATATTTAATAAGAAAGAAAGGCAAGGAAAAATTGGAGATGATTGTTTTATTATAAAATAGAAAATAGTTATGATGTATTTAAAAATAACAGGGATATACTGTTATAAGAAATATTCCCCTTTTTACCAATGTGTTTTGGAAACAAAAAGATAACAGAGAGATTACATTTTAAAAAATATTACTATTTTCCACCGATGTGATTGAGGAAGAAAGAAATAGAAAAAGTGTTAATTGTTATTTAGTTGACATAGCATTTAAAAAAAGATTAGACTCTAAATCCGAAAATGTTAATAACTCACTTAAGCCAAAATATTTGTAGAATCTGGCAAAAACGAAAATTATGAAAACACATAGAGAAAATCTTAAATTATGTGACAGTTTGAAAACAAATTTTAATTTATTGTGTGAGTACACAATGCAGATAAATAATAAGCTTGTGGAATTTGGGTATGAAACTCAGAATTATAAGATTCTCATAGAAAACGATATAATTTATAATTTAGGAATGGGAAAAAAGATATTTTAAGAAAAATCTCTGCTTTTCAAATATGAGGACAGGGACGGATGTTAAATAGAATTAAGTGATTACAATTACCAAGTAATGAATATATTTCATTAAGAGGTTTGTCTTACATCAAATTACCAGGAAAAATAAAGGAAAATGGCTTGTGTTACTGTAAAAAATAATAAGAAATTCCTCCTATAGGCAGTAGCGTCTGAATTAAGACCAGTGGATAGACAAATATAAAAATATTGAGAAAATTTGTAATTATAAAGATTCTGTTATAGAACTTACAGGAAGAATACCAGATATTTCGTTCCCTGTTGAAATTAATGGTATCTTTAAAACCAGACTACAATAATTTATCTATTAATGCTTACTCCTACAAAGAAAAAAAATTCAACCAAAGGATAATATTAGAATGTATATCTATTATAAATAAAAAAATCTAAAAAAACTAAATCTATTAATTTATTATATTTTGAAAATGGAAAAATTCAAACTATGCTGGGATAAAAGATTTATCTTAATTTGTTTCTAGCCAAATTATTAAAAATGAGCACCAAAAATTAATTTGTGATTTGTGTTTACTGAATTTTTTATAGTAAAGAAAAATTGTTTAATTAATAAACCAATAAAAGTAGAGCTACCAAAAAATGTATATACATACAATATAGAAGTTGTGAGTTATGACCAATTGTTCCTTCATTATTTATGCAGATTTTGACTCTTTACTATTAAAAATGGCTAATTGTCAGGACAATAAAGAGAATTCTTTTACTGTAAAATATCAAGAACATGATGCAAGGGATTCTTGTTCTCATATAAAATATATAAATGGACATCATAAGAATCCAGTTGTTTATAGAGGACAAAACTCTAATGAATAATTTATAGTGGATTTCAGTGATTGAAAAAGGAACAAGAGATGGCAAATCCCAATCTTGTAAAAGATATGTTAGAGCAAACAATAAATATACCAAAAATTTTGATAAAAATATGATGGCAAATTATTTAAAATACTTAGATTAAAATAATTAACCCTGAAGCACCAAAGAAGCTGGTATACGCATGTGTATTCAAGTACAGAGATATATAAACAGGCAGAATATGGCTCTGCAGTCGGCAACGCCTATATAAGACAACATGTTTGTGGTGCAGGTGTTAGATTAGTCACTACTGCTACAACAGTAGTGTCAATATAAATACATTGTAATTTATTGAAAATTTTTCTATTTTGACATAAATATGTGCAAGTGAAAGAATGTGTTGCTACACAAAAAACTACTATGAAATTATGTGCAACATTCAATGATAAAATTCCTAATGATACTATTACTCATATATATATACAATGTATGGCAAGAAAAATTTTATATTTGATACTTAACACAGAATATTAAGAGCATATTTTCAAATCAATATAAAGTAATCGTTTTTTTTTTTTTGGTTATCAGATGAGAAACTTGTAAAAATCGTGCATAAAATTCAATATAATCTTTTATTATATTTGGCAAATCACAGTATTTATAGGATTTATTGGAAAAATCATAATTGTCTCCATATAGTTGTGATAATAAATTGTCAAGATCAATTGATAATTCACTATATTTTTAAAGTCATAAAAAGAGAGAATTTCACTTTTCTATTTTTTCCTAAATATCTACAATACCTTCTTTATAATTAATGACAAATTCTGTAACTCTACACCAGTCATCATCATTATAATTTAATATATAGTTAAAATGTTCTTTGTTTTATTGCTTCTCAAATGTTCTATGATTAAAGTTGGTTCAAAACAGGTTTTGTAAATATTACATTTCACTGTTTTCCTCTCTTGACTTATTAAAATATTTTCATCAAATTTAAATTCATCCCACACATTAGATATATTTTTTGGATTAGTTTCTAAGAAAAACTTTTATTAGAATTTTAAAAAATAAAATATTTTATTAGAATTTATTTAAAAATTTATCCTTTTATTTTAAAATCTAAATTTTTTCTTTATGTGCAAGATTTTTAATGTTTTTATAGTCAGTAAAATACATAGTTTTCCTAATCTTTGCTTACTGATCATTAGATTCAGTTAAATTTACTAAATAAATTAGATTGAGACGTGAGGGTATGTTAAGGAATTAGCAGTAGTAGATGGATATTGCTGGTAGCCCCAGGCCTTAGGGCAGCCTGCAGCAGAACCAGCAGTATCCTTCTACTCCCAGGTCCCATCATGTCTTCGAATGTTATCACAGATCCCATGCAAACCAAGGTAAATGTCCCAATAAAAAATTCTGCCCTCACTGGCATTTGTCTGTGTCACTGTGGATGTTTCAAGCTGCCATTCTCGTGGATGACAGCGATTCTGGGCACGACTATCAATCAGATGTAACAGGAAATGTGATTCATCCAACCATATGTCACCATTCCACTTATCCGTGGTCCCATTTCGATGATCCCTTGACCACTGCAGATGTAATTAATGATGTAATTGGGTCAACATGAGAACATGTAGGGGTAGTCTGCTGCGGAGTCCGATGTTCAATAATGTGTACTTAACGGTGTGCTTTAAAACAGCTGTCAAGCCTCTGACGTTCAGGTTCTGTGGTGAGGTGTGGACATCCAGCAACTTGTCACTTATTCGTGGCTTCACCATTTGTTTCTCTGTACATATGAATCAAATTTACCAATTTAGCGCACAATTCTGATAATTCCTCAGGTGTACAACCTTTCTTTTTTTTGGGTGGGTGAATATGCAGGCAACTCCATGGGATATGAAACACCCTCCAACCCATCACCTCTGTACAGTGCAAAGAGGATGACATTCAATTGCGTCCTTAGCAGAGAATAATGCAGCAGTCAGCTGTCTCTCTGGCAAGAACTGAATGTATTCGTGGATTTCATATCATGAACGTTTTTGTGATATAAACCTTTCTGACGGAATGCAATAAAGCTTATCTGTGGCCTTGGAGTCATTTTTTAATATTACACAATTTTACATATTATGTGTTGGGCTTTATGGCACATACATTATGCATGAAACTTTTAGTTGTTACTCACTAGCCATTAAGTTGTGCATGGGTGGAAACCTAAGGGGAATAGTGACAACCTGGGAGGAATGGTAGCCACGTACTTGGAATGGTGACAGCCCAATGGGGGATGGTAGACACTCTGAGCGAAAGAGTGACTGAATCTTTAGATGACAGAGATCACTATACAGAGAAATGATTACTTTGAATGAGAGAGATGTTTGAGGAGTATAGTACTTGACGTTTGAAACGCAGAGATATATGTGTGTATGTATATAATACATATCTTTCAAATAGGTATCACCTTAATGTTACGCCACAGGTATGTACTAGGGCGTGCTGAAAAGTAAAGCCTCCGAATTCATGTTGTCAAAACTCTTGAAGATTTTAAAATAAAGCAAACGTTAGGAACATTCTATATCTTTATTTTTCAAATCTACATTTTTTTTTAACATAGCCACCCTGGCGAAGAACGCATTTCACCTAACGGGTGACCAGTTTTTTGGCACTTTCACTGTAGAATGTTTGACTTTGCTGACGGAGTCACAACCTCACCTCTGCTTGAACCGCTTCATCACTATCAAAGTGAAGTCGTCGATGGTGTTCATTAAGTTTTGGAAACAGATTAAAATGGGATATTACACGTGTTGAGGTTAGCACCATCGTTTCCTTCATTGGGAGTACAAACTACCCAACGTCGCACACTATTGATGTCGATACAATCATCACCTGCACAGCTTTCATTCTTCTATTGATTTCAATTGGAGGCACGTTTTCTGCAGTTAGAAACTCGATTTGTTTCTCAGCACCGACATAGTTACATTACACATCGTCATGTTAGAGGCTGCAATTGGGAGCCCTGTAGAGACACAGGGCTGAAAATACGTAGTCGTGAAGAACAAAGGTGTAGAATGTTAATGACGTTTGTTACATTTAAAAAATCTTTAATACTTTTCACATAAAAAATCGGAGGCATTACTTGCCAGCACGCCCTTTTATGTGTAGGTACATACGCTTTAATTTGATATTGGCTTAAATATTCAGTCTGAGGTACCAGAGAGGAATCATTAATTTACGTGAAAAGTGTTTAAGGAGGAAAGTTTTGCTTACATATGGAATAGAGACAGAACACAAGGAGTAAAGAATTTTTGAAATTCAAATATGTGTGTGTGTGTGTGTGTGTGTGTGTGTGTGTGTGTGTGTGTGTGTGTGTGTATGTGTGTGTGTACCTCTTCGACCTTGGAATCATTTGAATATTACGCCAGAGAGATGTATGTTTTACTAAATAGTGCATATCTTTGACTTTGGTTTCACTTTAATATTAAGTGTGAGGTTTGTGATTTTCACGGAAATAATGGCTATATCTCTGACTTTCAAACTGTCATGTAATTCGTTTACTGCATATCTGGCATGCCATTTTAGTACCAAACTCTGATTGGCTGGAGGCAGCAGAAGGAAAGTGGGAACATCAAATCTAATGTAATTTGAAACTATTTTTACGCGTCATTGTAATACTAAAACACTGAGTCTACCCTTAGGACTTGTCACCCCCTAAAAGGTGATCAGTCGTAGACACGCTGCGATGTTCCTATGAAATTTGTGCTGCCTACCATCTAGTTTTCTGCTCCAGGCGTAATTCCGTAGGACAAGCAAAACTAGAGTTCCAGATTCGCTTGTAAAATATCCTTCGTCATTTATAAACAACCATTGTCATTGTTTTCATGTTAAAAACGTCATTCTGTCAGTTCACTAGGATAGATAGCATGCCCGAGAGCTGGTTAGCTGTCCCTGCTACTTCCATGAAATCTCCTCATCCCTCGGCCAGCGAAGACTAAAGGATGCCTAGCATCGCTGGAAAGTGTCAGCGGCCATCTAGAAAAAAAGTTGTCCTCATATAATTATTTAGGGTATAACAGTTTTAGGAGGAGATATTTTATATAGTCTTTCAACAAACACGTCACAAACTTTATGATTTTATGTCTTCTGCACGTTTGTAACAGCACTACTAAGTGGATTACTCCTCTCAGTGTAGGATTCATCGTTTGTGTCCCCATTATAACATCTGAGCTGCTGTCCAGGGGTAAATAAGCGTTAACGACTTATTTGTGTACTAGGAAGTAATAACTAAACTAAACATTTTCTACTCGTAATAGCTACAATTAGTAGTCTGTAAAGAAAGTAAATACTGATGTAATGTTGTTCACAATACTGTCATCAGTCATCAATAAAAATATCTGCACTTACGCCCCACACCAGATATATGTGAGCCAACAGGGATATTCATAATAACCATGAACCAGAGAGTCAACGGCCTTACCACAGTAGTAACAATGGTTCCCTTCAGATCTGACAGGCTTGGTGAGCATTCTTGGCAAGCAGTGTGCACTCAGATCTTGAGAGACCAATTGAGGAGACACTAATTCAGAAGTAGTCTCTGTGGTCACGAAAGCTGTCAACGGCTGGGAGAGCGGTATGCTGACAACATGCCCCTCCATATCTACATCCATTGTCGCCTCTTGTAGTTAGGCCTTCCGAGGTCTGTTCGGATGGAGTTATTGGAGTAGGGAACAGATGGCTGAAAGCAGGGTAACGTTTAGATCGTGCATATAGAAAATGTCAACAGGCAGGTTTGTGTGTGTGTGTGTGTGTGTGTGTGTGTGTGTGTGTGTGTAAATTTAGTATTGTCTGAAGACTAAGAAAATCATAAGGAATTGTATTTATATCTATATAATTTCACTATATCAAAAGAATGTATAACATATGGCTTAATGATCGTTTGAAAATCTTCATTTGAAAAAAAATAGTAATGACACAAAGTTTACATTCTACTTATTCGTTAATATTCATATTTACTTGCCTTGAATTAGTCCAGACACATGTTTGTGATTAAAAATCATTTTAATGCATTATGATACACTGGTCACCGATGCAATACAGTGCTTCGTCGCGTATCATCTGCTGCTCTGCTTTTAACACAGTGTCTACATATTGACGAGTACGCCCAACGCAATTAAAAAAAAATTCTTGAAGCAATGAGCTTTAAAAACTACGACGCTGCGAACTAAGAAAAGCATTGGAAAAGTGTCTTGACTATATTACTAGTTGCTCTGCTCTTAATACACTGCCCACATGTTCAGCCGTACTACACACGTAACTGCATCATTAGACTTCGCATGCGGTCAGCTCTCACCCAAATCCATCTGACGTTTAATCTCCGTGAACGAGTCAATACCGACGACTACACCAACCTTAAGCATATAACCCCAACATGATCTGCTCGTACTCATCTTACTCAAGTCCGAACCTTAGTACTAGCTGACCTTTGATGGGCCTGCTTCGATTACCTACAGCACTGAAAACATGTGCGCTAATAACAGGAAACGTTGGGAATGCAGCTAGATTATTCAGTTATGAGAATAAATTTTCCGAGATACCACTCGTCTCATTCGCTGAGTCCACAATTGTGTCCATACTTATTCTTCTAATCTTCACTTCTACAATAAAAGTGTCTTTGTCAGAATCATCTTCCTCTCTGTACAGGTCGCCTTTCAGGTCTGTGATACTTTCACATTTAATGATATTTATGGTGATATCTGACTCGTTTCCTGTAATATTAGTTTCGGAGGATGAGGTTTCCGAAACTTCATTTAGTTTGCAGCTGCACGGTCTCATGGATTATTATCGATGCTACTTGCACGTTCTGGGTATTGATTCTATGCTCTCTCTCCTGCATCGGGTGATCTGATTGATGATTCGAACTAACTCCGTTCGTCCTATCTCTGCATGTCGTCGTCTCATCGATCGAATGTACTTGGTTCTCCGCAATTTTGAATTTATCTTCATGGCGGGTTAGTATTACAATTTCGACTTCCATAATTATTTCTTTCTCGTTGTTCCCATTCTGCTGTGACGACTTCGATTCGATCTATCATTAATCACAATTGCTCGAAATTCAAATGTAGCGTGAGTGCCAACATTTTACACGTACCGTCAGTCATAACTTTTGTGTTTGAATTATCATTAATTTCTTCCTCTTTAACCGGTTCATCGACGTAGGCATTGTCATTCTAGTATTTCAGCATATATTCTCGCGTTGTACCATGATGTCTTCCGTAGATCGTCTGTGGAAGAATTTATAATTTTATGTATTATTGTTTTTCTTGTGAAAAATTTCTTTTAAAGAATTCTATTTGAGGTTCTTTGTATGTGGAGTAAGTTTAGGATGCATTGATACCCCAGATATGTGCTTCACCTTTCATGTAGGTGGTACACGTATCTATGTTACTCTGATCTGTATAATGTTTTGGAAAGACATATTTTAACTGTTCGATAAAAGCAACGGAATGAATACGTTGTTTGGGTTAATATTATTGAATGTTTTGTGTAGTCATTGCGTAGTCTATGGTTACTTGAGGCATTTTAACAATGTTACCATCTGTTATACGTAGTGCCGCATCAATCTCTTCCTGTACAAACTTTTTATTTGCTTAGCTCGTTGCCCTCTCGCATTCTGAAACTTGCCAGCAGATTTTTTATACTTCGTTATTCAACTCATTCCAATGCGTCTGAACGCCACCACTTAGTAATAGTCACTTTGTTACTGTTACAAACAACATATATGTGTGCAGCTTGACTATCTTGGGCACGAATTTTGTTATGACCATTGTTAATTTTAAGTTTTCGTTTGTTTGTTTTGTTCGGCAAACTGTCTTAACATCTTGAATTTCTGGTTTGCTTCCATCATGTTTAGACTGAAATCCGTTTCGGAGCTCGTCATGCCTGCGATTAAATGTATTACTGGACTCCGTCCGTAGTCTACCAATAGCATCAAATAATTTATTGCAACAGTGTTAATTTTCCCTTTTTATTTCCGGATAACTGCCGTTAAATTCGTGACTCAACTACTGACGAGAGCTTTTAATGTCATACAGTATTTGAAACAGCAACTCGTTGCTAAGAAAATCGCTGCCATTTTCCTCTGCACCGGCCACTGAAATAACATTCACTATAGTCACCGACCGTTACAAGTCACGTCGGTATGTAATTTTAAAAAACTTCCTTCATGAATTAAAAATTGTTAATATAGTGCACAGCTTCCTATTCACTCCCAAAAAAGTTGCAATCAGCTCTACACGAAGCGATACTGTCGCAAATAGCTGTTACATTAACGATATTGTTACGTTTCTTGGACCCATTCGAAGGTTGTGTTGAATTCAGAGTCGTGTATCAATTTTCACTATGTGTAAACGTACTTCTTTCGCTTAGACTTTCACCTCCTGCGGTGATCGTATGTTTGCTATTCGTGATCTACTTTGGTATCGGACAATGGCTAGGTCAAGTTGCCGAAATACAAGATTAACTGTATACAATTTATTTATAAAGAATACAAAATAAGGAAGACGAGCGATTCGAAAGAAAAAAGAAAAGAAAAAAGAAAAAAAAGAAGCTTTGAGAACCAACATCTATCTATTCTTGATGATCACTTCCACCCATTCCGTTATTGTATTTCAGGATGCATTTGAGCTTCATTGTTTTCCTAAAATGTTTGTCTGTTTGTTTCAACCATCTCTACACTTCGTCGTTTCGTTATCATGTAGCCTACACGTCGCACTTGTCTTTCCATTTCAGAGCCAACAAATTATTAAAACATCTCCATAAACATTGTTCATTGTATAAAATTTGTTTCTCAATATTTTTAGCATGTTTTGCCTACTTCTGCGTACTGTATCGGTAACATTTCTGTTCTCCTACTGTAACTTTAAAAAGCGGTTGGGGGAGGAATAGGCTACCAGTTGCCAATGTTCCTTCAGAGATGCGTGCATGTCCGAAGGAATACAGATCCAGGTGGTTCAAATTCGCAACTGCAATTATATTTCCTGTCTTTCATAGCAGCTATAGTCACCGTTGTGCCTGTTTCTTCGGACATCCATGCATGGGTGAAGGAACATTTCATCCGTTTTTATCGGCCAATACCGGACCTGCAACTTAAAAATAAACATTAATAGGAAGTACGAGTACAGGTGTGACACATGGACGCCTTTTGGAAGTTTGGAGTCGTGTTCAGAGAGCTGCAACAGCGCCGGAGCAAGTACGAGGGCTATCCACAAAGTACATTACGTTTTGGAATGAAAAATAACTAAAGTATTGGAATTTTTTTATTATATTCAGATGAAAGCCACACTTCAATACTACTTTTCTACATAGTTGCCATTTAAATTAAGTCACTTATCGTAGCGATGGACGATCTTGGAAATTCCTTCGTCGTAAAATTCGGCCACCTGCGCCTTCAACCACGTGGTTACCTCTTCTTGAAGCTGTGCGTCGTCATCAAAACGTTGCATAGCCAACCACTTCTCCATTGCTGGGAATAAGTGGAAGTCGCTCGGTGCCAGGTCGGGACTGTACGGCGGATGAGGAAACAACTGCCACTTAAAAGATTCGAGAACTTCACGAGTGGCATTTGCCGTGTGGGCCCGGGCGTTGTCGTGAATCAGCAAGATCTTTGAGCCCAACTTTCTCCTGCTCTTCTTTTGTATTGCACTTCTCAGGTTGTGCAGAGTTTGGCAATACCTTTCATAGTTTATTGTAGTGCCTCTCTCCAGGAAATCCACAAAAATCGTATTTCTACCGGGTTACTGATTAACCACGTGGTTGAAGGCGCAGGCGGCCGAAATTTACGACGAAGGAATTTCCAAGCTCGTCCATCGCTACGATAAGTGCCTTAATTTAAATGGCAAATACGTAGAAAAGTAGTATTTAAGTGTGGCTTTCATCTGTATATAATAAAAAAGAATTCCAATACTTTATTTATTTTTAATTCCAGAACGTAATGTACTTTGTGGATAGCCCTCGTAGCTCAGCGCATTTGCTGAAAGGGTTAGCCCTCTGTAACAAACACACACACACACACACACACACACACACACACACACACACACACACACAAGGAAAAAAGTGAGTTAGGCCATCAACCACGAAACTGAAGATGTGTCGAGGCCTACGAGAAAGACAGGCTGCGACTCGTACGTCACGAAGGTAGGCCAAGCTCGCTCAACTAGGCAGGCAAACTGCGTTTCTGCACCTGTTAACTCGTAGCTAGGTGTGTATGTACGAACGAGAATTGCATCTTCTACTGGAATCCACTCTTATGGAATCTTACTGTTTTTAGTCCTACAATGATTACAAGTCCATAGGCATACTAATAATTTGTTACAGGTGCACTGGGGTACAATACAATTTAAATCTTGCTAAAATGATTATCAGTTGCATAAGGCAGCACATCTTCTATGAACTGAGGATTGTTACGCAGAAGAGACTAAATGCCATAAACAAGCCGTCATACCATTTATGTCGAGAATTGATTTAAAATTTTGTTGTACAACTAGTAATCAGTAATACTTCATAATAGCAGATCCCAGTAGAAGATCCAATTCTCGTTAGTACGTAAACATTTAATTGCGAGTTAACAGGTTTAGAAACACATTTTGCCCACCGGGTTGAGCGAGCGAGCGAGCTCAGGCCTACCGTCGTGACGTACGCGCCGCGACCTGTCTTTGTCGGGGGCCTCGAGGTGTATCATGTGAAGTCTGCGTAGGCCAAATGACGAGAACAATAACAAATAAAGTGAAAATAAAAGGGGAAAAAGCGATTAAGATGACTGCTCGTATAAAGCGGGAAGTCGTGGTTCAAGTCCAGGTCCGGTAGAAATTTACATTGACGCCATTCTGTTATACAGCTGGAAGTGGTTCATTTTCGCAAATACGAATACATTTCGTGCCCCTCTAACAGTCCGCGAAATCGTCCAGGTTGGAGGGCGTTCCCAGGGCGATCTCATCGCTGTGGAAGGCATAATGGATCAAAACAAATATGCAGCTATCCTAGGGGATCACGTCCACTCCTACATGTTTTTCCTCAGCACGATGGCATCTGGAAGCAGGACAATGCAACGTGTCACACAGCTCTCAATGTAAGAGTGTGGTTCGAAGAGCAGCAGGGTGAGTTTACCGTTCACCCCTGGGCACCAAACTCCCCAGATTTAGACTTAATCGAGAATCAGTGGGACCATCTCGTCCGGGATGTACGCACCACGGATCTTCAACAGAGTAAGCTAGCGCAGCTGGCTGCGGCATTGGAGTTCACTTGGCTCCACTTCCCTGTCGCTGCCTTCCACAACCTCATTGATTCTGTTTCTACACGTCTCGCAGCGTTTCGCGCTCCAAAAATTAGTTATTTGGGCTTTTGACAGGTGGTCACATTAATGTGAGTGGAAAATGTACAAGACATAATGAATGGGCAGAAAATATGGGGTCAGAGTAAACCAAAGAAAGACAAAAGTAATCAGAAGTAGCAGAAATGAAATTAGTTGTAAACGTAACACCAAAACTGAGGACCACGAAGTGTAGGAGCTCTGCTACCTTGGAAGCAAACTACCGTATAAACGACGAAGGTAAGAGGACATAAGACACAGACAAGAACAGGCGAAGAGGGCGAAAGAAGTCTAGTACCGTCAAACTTTGACCTCGAAATGAAGAAGAAATTTCTGAGAATTGTACGAAAGTGAATCGTAGAATGTGGGGAAACCGGAAAAGAGAGAATCGAAGATTCTGGGATGGAATGCTTCAGAAAAATGTTGGAAATTTGGTACACTGGCACTAAAAGAACTGAGGAGGTTCACCGCATAATCGGCGAGGAAAGAAATACGTGGCGAACACTGACGACAAGAGGAGGCAGGATGATGCGACATGAGTTCAAGGAATAGCTTCCCATGGTACATGCGGGAACTTGTAATGGTACTTGAATTACGTAACCATTACGGCACCTCACCTCAACCTCTCGATACCAGCAGTATTCCACTGTGTTTCTGTAAAATAGTTAACATATTTCTGTGACAACATTCAGATCTGATTTCATTAATGTAGAGGTACTTCGATACATCGATATGTATATTATTCTTATGTGTATTCTTTCTTTTGTCACTATCATCTTTGACGTACTTGTATCTCTGATTTTTGGGCGCGTAAGCGGTTATTAGAGAGTCAAGTCTTGGCAGTCAGGTTAAAAAGACGCAAATTGTTGTCATTTTATGAAATGTGAACTTTAACAGTGAGGAAGATATTTTCAAGTATGTTTTATATTGTGAAGTGATGTTTTGGAACGAGTTACGTGATATTGCAAAAAAAAAAAGTAGTAAAAAAGAAGTGTAACCTAAATTCGGAGTGCTGATTACTTTTATACATCACCATTGTCCTAAATTGCAAAAGTTTAATCTTCGAGAATGTTTTATTAAACACATCTATATACCTTTTGAATATCGCAGGCCTCTTTGCATTCGAGTTTGGAATCATCACCACCTAGATTTTCGACGATTGAACCATGAGTTGACAACGAGACCAGCGTGGGAAACACGAAAATATGAGTGCCCAGTTTATCCATTATTTCAAGAAATGACTTCATTAACTGTGCTCTAATTACACCTGCCACCACATATATATAACTTCCTTGTTGCCCGAAAATGCAATATTTAGCAGCGTGAGCAACACTACAATCATAATTAATTTTTGACCTTTGTTGTGGTAGGGCTGTTAGAAACTGTAGAGGGTAAGAACTGTAGACGTTAGGTGCAAATCCTGCCTTGAGATGAAGAGCTTAGCGGCCAACATCATACCAGTCAGAAGACAGGATTCTAAAAAAAAGCTATTTACACAAAAATGATATGTGAACTGCGGATGTGGTTTGTCTGATGGTTTACTGCTTCTTGTTGCAGTGGATCGGGAGAGCCAGCGCGTGGAGGCGCACGCGTGTGTGGGCGAGGTGACTCGCATCCTGCGAGCCGTGCTGGACAAGTATCCCGCCATGCAGTCCGCGCGGCTGCTCGCCGCTGCCGGTGCGCTCGTGCAACATATGAAAGGTAACATCTGCTCAATCATGTTCATTAAAATTTCAACTCTAGTCAGCCATTGACTGTAATCATACTTGTCACTCAATACGCTGCCTGTAAATAAAAGTGAAGCACCCAGAAGACATGGTCGTATGTCAGTATAACTTTGTAGACGTACACACCATCGAAGGTTATGTAAATAATTACAGTTGCACTTCTCCGGAAAAGGTAAGCCGCCCACCAGGGTTGCAAAATGGTTCCAATGGCTCATAGCACTATGGGACTCAACATCTATGGTCATCAGTCCCCTAGAACTTTGAACTACTTAAACCTGACTAACCTAAGGACATCACACAACACCCAGTCATCACGAGGCAGAGAAAATCCCTGACCACGCCGGGAATCGAACCCAGGAACCGGGCGCCGGAAGCGAGAACGCTACCGCACGACCGCGAGCTGCGGACACCAAGGTGCATTAGTGATGTTCGCGTTTATTGTTGTTAACAGGCCTGGTAAGGCATATACGAGGGGGACCCAAAAGAAACCGGTTTGTTATCATAAAAAAATTATTGATGAACCTTTTTACAAAATTACTTCAGTCACCTTCAAAATACCCTACATTATATGCGATGCACTTGTCAAGTCTCTTTTCCCACTGTTGGAAGTATGTTTGGATCTCTTCAAATTTGATATTGTCCAGTGCCCTTTGCGAAGCTGTTTTTACCGCCTCCACATCGTCATACCGCTCCACTTTTAGCATTCTTTTTCAGTCGTGGAAATAGGAAAAAAGTCGCACGGGGCTAGGTTCGGCGAATACGGAGCGTGGGGAACGACACACCACCTCTGAGGTGCCAAGTAGTGGGTCACTTGTAAGGCCGTGTGTGCTGGAGCGTTATCGTGATGCAGAAACCAGTCACCTGATCGCCAAAGTTCCGGACGTTTCCTCCTCACATCCTCTCGCAGACGCCTTAAAACATCCAAGTAAAAGTTCTGGTTAACAGTCTGGCCAAAGGGTACGAATTCCCGATGCACAATTCCACGAACATCAGAAAAGACAATGATCATCGTCTTCACATTTGACCTCACTTGCCTTGCTTTTTATGGTCTGGGATAGTTGGGAGTCCTCCACTGGCTTCACGCTTGTTTGGTTTCAGGGTGAAACCCGTAACACCAACTCTCACCCCCTGTAATAACTTTGTTCAAGAAGTTTGGATCACGTGCAATCTCTGTTTTCAAGTCCTGACACACATTCATGCGGATGGTTTTTTTGCTCCTGTATGAGAAGGCGCGGAACAAATTTAGCAGCAAGACGCGTCACGTGCAAACCCTCACTCAAAATCCGCTAGCAAGTGCTCCAACTGATTCTTGTCTGTGCCGAATTTTGGTCGATCGTTTGGCGACGATCCTCGTTGATCTTTTGGCGGACCTTTTCAATGTTCTCCTCATTTCGCGATGTTTCAGGGCGTCCAGAACGAGCTTGGTCATCATCACACATCTTACCACGTTTAAAGCGCCCAAACCAATCGGAAACCTGTGTCCGGCTCATGGCGTTCTCCTGGAAAGCTTCCTGAAGAATTTGGTGTGTCTCCGTTGCAGTTTTTTTTAAGCAGGAACCGAAATTTCACACACACTCTTTCTTCTTTTAAAGTTGCGATAACGACTTTGCATAGGTAACCCGCCAACAGTCAGAGAAACACAATACCACACTTGCACGTTCAGCTCTACACTGACGCCGTCTGCACAGCAGTTTCATGAAGGTCTCTACTACACCATGCAGCATGAGAAACCTGTACTACGTCTACGAGTGCCAGCGCCCTCGGAGTCCGGTTGCTTTTGCGTCCCCCCTCGTATAAAGGGCATGAACAGTTTCAGATGTTACGACTTTGTGAACGACTCGGAGACGCCACATATTAGTGTGAGGCAGCGTTATCAGCTTCTGAGAGTTTGATAGGTGCCTCGTTGTAGGTCTCCATTGAGCTGGTTGACCTAATCGTGCAATATCCAGATTTGTGAGACTTTCGGATTTGACAGTGACCTGATGTCGTGGGAGCGTGACGGCAGGCATACTCCTCGTCTACACTCCGACCGATCACTTTTGACCTCCAAAAGTGAGGACCGCCGTTTTGTGCAACAAGCACATCGTAGTCCCTTCACATCTGCACCTGCCATCACAGAACAATTAATGGACTTTCTGTAACATTCTGTGTCATCGGGCACCGTTGGTTGGAGAGAAGCAGCAGCTGGACTAGAGAATACCGTCCGATGCTCAGGCTAGCATTAACACCACAACACAAACGGCTACGTTTTGCGTGGTGCAGTGGACTGAAAGCATGGACTGCTGATGAACTGCGTCGTACTGCGTTCAGTGACGAACCGTATTTCAGCATTACGCCGAGTGACTATCGTCAACGTGTACAGCGGCGACCTGAGTGTCACTTTTCAATAGGATAATGCTCGTCTACACATGATACTGCGGTGTGATACTGAGTTACCCCCGTGGCCAGTAAGATCCTCAGAGCTGCCCCCGACAGAACATGCAGAGCTCAGCTCGGACAACGGCGTCCTACTGCCACTGTCTAGGATTGTTACAACACTTATTGGCCAGCTTGCCTGAGGAGAAATACAACAGGTTTATGACACCATTCCAAACCTAATCAATGGATGCATCCAGGCCAGAAAGGGTGCAGCTTAATAGTGGTAAGTGGGCTTATACCGCAAATTATTTTTAAATTTGACTCCATTGTGCAATGAATAAAATATTATCACAAACCCTGTCAGTCAGTAAAATTTCATTTCGTTTGCTTCTCTCCTTCATGGTGCTGCATTTTTTTGTCAGCCAGTGCATCAGGCAGTACATTTACATATATACTCCTAAGGAAACTGTCGGGTTTGTTGCAGAGAGTACGTCGTGCAAAAAAAGGTTCTTTTTCTGTCGTATTCCATTCGCGTATTGAGCTAGGGAAAATTACTATCTGTTTCTCATTTCACCATGAGCACTTTTCTTTAAGAAAATGGAGAATTAAGTTTAATTCTCTGTGTATTTTGACGTATTAGACAATGAAAAACAGTAAAAATAGTCTTTCACTAAAAACATAGATGGTTAGCGGATCAGCACGATGGTGCGAGTCCGGTTTTATTTTAGCGTAAATGTTCGCCGAGTTACTTCAACATATTCAACATTATGAAGAACAGTAATGAATAAAAACTTGTTCTTATTCTGTCTTTATTTAACAGAAATGCTAGTAAAATGTTGCACAGTTTACAACTGATATTTTATGGCATAAAAACGTAGTAATCTTAAAAAAATAATAAAACCTTTTACGTTCCTTTAAAAATAACCGTGAGTAGCCGATCGCCAAAACACCTCAGTTTAACGTATTTACAACCTACCGACCTGGTGACAGCATGGTGCTTTTGTCTTTCCAAAAAATTAGATGTGCCGCGATGTTTTGGCACCGAGCAGTATCATAAACAAGAAAAATATGTGGCGCAGAACGTGCACAGTCGCCGAAAGTCAGTTGGAAGTAAGACTATGGACCCAATGCGCCAGAAAGTAGCAAACCCACACTCTTTTGTGGGCTCAGGTGCAAATAGCGTGCACTGATCTTGTATCAATGATCCATATGCGAGATATAATACTAGAAAATCATTAGTCCGCCAGGAAACATCAAGCCAAAACAGTGTAAGCCTTGATAATGGCTTCAGTTCTGTGAAAAAGGGAGTCTGTGAGTTCCTTTTTGGTATGCCATATCCACCTAAAGCAACTCATTGATGATTAGATCCATTAGAGCTACCATAGTGCGTCGATATTGACTGCTACGTTTCACTGGCTGTTCCAGACAGTCTCAGACATTTTTTGTAGGATTATAATGTTACGGTATAGTTATAATTTTTCATTTACAACTGAATGAAACACAATTTTCGTGCCATGCGTGTTTCGCCTTTATTCTCTGCAAGGCATCTTCAGTGGCCTGGAAGATGTACATATTCTTACTATTTAGGTTACATTTTGGGGCAATGGTCCTATAGGTTATAAACATTTCAGGCGGTTTTTTTTACTATGATGAAGTCATATTTTAAATTCTACTTACAGGTTCCGTGGACGATTTTCTACGTATTACGTTTCTGTTCCATTTTTGGTGCCGTTCCTTTCTTACAATTGCCACTTCGGTTTTTTTCCACGTTTCACATAACTAGGAACTGAAAACTTATTTCGATGCAATGTTTTAGTTTCTGTTGCCAACTGTCGGATGTTATTGCCGACTACACACACACCCACCGAGCGAGGTGACGCAGTGGTTAGCACACTGGACTCGCATTCGGGAGGACGAAGGTTCAATCCCGTCTCCGGCCATCCTGATTTAGGTTTTCCGTGATTTCCCTAAATCGTTCCAGGCAAATACCGGGATGATTCGTTTGAAAGGGCACGGCCGATTTCCTTCCCTAACCCGAGCTTGCGCTCCGTCTCTAATGACCTCGTTGACGACGGGACGTTAAACACTAACCACCACCACCATCACACACACACCCGCACGTGCGCGCTTACATAAACAGATCACAGGTACTTCAAAAATTACACTCGATAGTTAGCAATAACATTATATCTTTAGCAACAACATCTGACAGTCGGAAACACAAACCAAAACACTGCATCGAAACAAGTGTTCAGTATCTTGTGCTGTGAAATGTGGTAAAAACCTCAAGTGGCAATTATAAGAAAAGGAACGGCACCAAAAATGGAACAAAAACATATTATGTAAAAAATCGTCCACACAACCCGTAAGTAGAATCTAAAAGTTTACTACATCATAGTAAGAACCAACAACTAGAACTGTTTATAACCTATAGGAACATTGCCCCAAAATGTAAACTAAATGGTAAAAATATGTACATATTCCAGGCTACTGAAAATGCATAGTAGAGAAGAAAAGCGAATCGCGTATGGCACAAAAATTGTTTCGTTCAGTTGTAATCAGACGGTTCAAAAAGTAAAATATTATCAATATAGCGTATTACACGCAACTAAGGAAGACATGATTATATAAGTTGAAGATGATTTGAATGTTATCAGCTTCCAATCACGAAATGTCCACAACACAGTCACTATTAAGATGAAGAAGAAAGAGCAATACTTTGTCACTAAGAATGTTGAAATAAATATCCTGGTTCACATTCACGGTAACCACAAAAAATGGGTCCATGTCATGATACGAAAAACACCCTAAATCATCTCAGAACCACCCTCAGGGTGAACTACACTCTCAGCTACATGGTTTAAAAGACTCATTGTGCCTTTGGTGCACTTCATTCTTTGCATCATTTAAAAAGAGGCAAAATAGTGACTATCATGCTCTAAATGTGCACTGCATGTCAATCTCTTCGCGTTGTTAACTCGGACACTGGTTGAGACTGTTGTATTCTGCCTATTCGTCAAATATGGGGTGCCTGGGAAATCTGCTTTTTCGGATAGCTAGACAACAATTCCAGCAAATCGTATTAAAGAATTTTATTTACAGACAATAAATAACAATACTTAACTTTGAGAATTTACGATAATGTGTCGTAAGCAAAGGGCGACATGCAAGATAAGCAATCTCTTCAGTATATACAATTCGCAAAACAAGATAAGTATTACTGTTCCTAAGTAGCTGCTATACAAGTGCCTATTTATCATGCTGCTATCGAAGTCGGTGAACTGCTATAGTGGCCGGCACGAAAATTTTTGGTAACATTTCAGACATCAATATTGTATCGTATCACGCACAGAGGCAAATTACTTCCGCAACATTCCGTGTTCAGCGACGCGCGAGTCGTTGTAGGCCGTCGCCAAGAGTTTTGTTCGGACGGCTTTCCGTAATATGACCGAGAATATTCCCTACTTCCCGAAAATATTTTACTGGCTGCTAATACATATCCTTCGTAGTTGCAGCTATCACACAAAACGCAAATATATGCTAAGCAAAAATAATTGTACTTATTTTGAAGCCAATATTTTCACTGAAGTCGAGCAAAATATTTATTCGAAAGGATTTGTGAAACCCAAGTTTTATCTAAATTGTCTGTAAGCCTATTACTCTAAGCACGCAATATGTGCTTGGCACACAAAACCCTTGTTTTTACTACAGCAATGTCCCTGTCTTGTGCTACAAATCTCGTCCATCATTGCAGTTACTGAATTAAAAACCAAGTGGGCGGATAAGAGAGTTCATTGAAGTGACGGGCCAGAATAATCAATTTTATCACGGACGTTACAGTGTATTTCCGTAGACATCGGATACTATCATCTGTCATATTATAATAATACAATTTTACGTTCTAGCTTTTTGTAAAAGTCGTCGAGTATCATAGATTTCTATGCTCTTCTCGAAGAATAAGAATAAGTGCTGGGACTGTTATGATGTTACTGCATTGTTTATATACAGGTATACAGTCTATACAGAACCACCACAACGTTTTGTCCTTTTATGAACTGCATTACCCTACTACGAAACAGCCAGTAAATAATTCTATGAAAAAAAGGAGTTAAATTTCGAGTGTACAAGTAAACCAAATTCAGTAAGATTATATCTGAATGTAAAGACATTCGATACAGGTTTTTAGCAAAAACTGTTGTTAATTAATGCAGAATTGACAATCTTATTTTAATTGACAGTTACTTTCGGGAAAACTAATCACCACCACTAGTGATAAATTTATCAATCTACTGCAAGGGAAAAACTTTCGAAGTATGTCCTTTATAACTGAAATGAATAGACAAACATTTAAATCAAGTCAGCTTTATTACATAGACGGCACTTACCTAAACTGACGGATCTTCTGGCTCCGTGTCTTCAGATTCACTGCCACTTGTTTCAGCCATGTGTATCATCACAGATTCTACTGTGGTGTCTCTTGAACCCTGGGTCAGGAAATCAGTTTCTTGCAATGCTTCTGCGTGTTTACACACCTCTCCCAGTCCTGTTGAGTAAAACCGTCAAGAGCTTCTCGACATCAGCAAGTTTGAAAGTAGTATTTCTTTTCTCTACTTCTGGCTTTACTTGGGTCCATATCAATTCAACGGGATTATACTGGCAGTGATACGGTGTTAGATGTACCACTTGCTGTCACATTTCGTTTGCCAAGTGATCAAATCCATGAGTCTTTTTGGCACGTACGATTTCTTCCTTAGACAGGAGTTTACCCTTCGTTTCATGGACGGAAAATAAAACATTCTTTCTCTTTAACCACTCCATAATATCTGCCTTGCGTCAATTTGAACATGGCAGCTTTTCTATCTCAGTGGAATGGTAGCTGGCGTTATCCATCGCGATAATTGACCCTTCTTCCAGGCCGACCGCGATGGCCGAGGTGTTCTAGGCGCTTCAGTCCAGAACCGCGCGACTGCTACGGTCGCAGGTTCGGATCCTGCCTTGGGCATGGATGTGTGTGATGTCCTTAGGTTAGTTAGGTTTAAGTAGTTCTAAGTTCTAGGGGAGTGATGACCTCAGATGATAAGTCCCATAGTGCTCAGAGCCATTTGAACCATTTTAACCTGCAGAATGAGATTTTCACTCTGCAGCGGAGTGTGCGCTGGTATGAAACTTCCTGGCAGATTAAAACTGTACTGGCGAAAGTAAAGCTAGTAAAGCTGTGAGGACGGGGCGTGAGTCGTGCTTGGGTAACTGAGTTGGTAGAGCACTTGCCCGCGAAGGCAAAGTTCCCGAGTTCGAGTCTCGGTCCGGCACATAGTTTTAATCTGCCAGGAAGTTTTATTTGTTTGTGGTATGGAAGAAGTTTATAGGTCCAGTGGCTGGTTACGCAAAAGACGCAGTCGAAACTTGTATCGTCACAATCCTTTAAAACGAATGGGAATTACTGAAGAGAGGGATGAGAATTCGCATAAGCGACAGATACTGTCACAGTGCGATAGTAGCAGCAAGTGGCTTATTTAGCGTTCATATAAGTGTTGTAGTCAAGTTGAAAATTTGTTTCAGTGTTCATAGCACACTTGTTTAGTTAAATCCGCCAAATCATTGTGTAGTTATTTAGCAGGGGCAGATTTGCATTTTAATATATGTGACGTGTAAAGTCGCGTAGTCGTCTTTCACTTGTTTATTTCTTTGAAATAGCCTTTGTACGTTACTGACAGCAGAGTTAGCATTCTGCCGCCGAGCAGTGTGTCAGCAGTGCGCAAGTAGCAGCAGGTGGCTTATTTAGCGTTCATATAAGTGCAGTAGTCAAGCTGAAAATTTGTTTGATTGTTCTTAGCGCACTTGTTTAGTTAAATCCGTCAAATCATTGTGTATTCTCGCAATTGGCATGGCCTGATTTGCATTTTAACATCTGCGACGTGTAAAGTTGGGTAGTCGTCTGTCATTTGTTTATTTCTTTCGCTCCCAACTTCAGGCAGTGTTTGCTTCTGTCACACAACTTGAGGCTGTTGCCAATGGGCATCACTGTGGGGGTCCGGACGGGGGTTTGTCGGGGACAGCCAGCTCGTCCCACGCATCCCTTGATTGGACTACAGCTGTGGTTGCCCGGGATACTGCCCACATTTAGGCTGACCCCTCACCCTCGGTAGAGTCGGAGGTCATCTCGCGGTGTGGAAGGGGGCGAATGACATTCTGGAGGGCTGAACGGAAGGCTTCTCCAGTTTCTCTGACAAACCGGTTTCAGGCTGTGTCTCTAGCTGATACTGATCTTCGGCCGGACATGGCTGCTTGTCCTGTTCCAGTGGCTGCCCCTCGGTCTGCAAGAACCGGGCAGTCACAGAGGGTGGGCTTACTGGTAGTTGGGAGCTCCAACGCCAGGCGCGTAATGGGGCCCCTTAGGGATATGGCTGCAAGGGAGGGGAAGAAAACCAACGTGCACTCCGTGTGCATACCGGGGGAGTCATTCCAGATGTGGAAAAGGTTCTTCCGGTCGCCAAGAAGAGTCGCTGTGGATCAGAGGAAATCCTCTCTGGCTTCTGACGGCTATATAATTTGGTGAAGACTGCTAGCGGGATGAAAGCAGAGCTCACCATCTGCAGTATCGTCGACAGGACTGACTGCGGACCTTTGGTACATAGCCGAGTGGAGGGTCTGAATCAGAGGCTGAGACGGTTCTGCTACTGTGTGGGCTGCAGATTCCTCGACTTGCGCCATAGGGTGGGGGCGTTTCGGGTTCCACTGGATAGGTCAGGAGTTCACTACACACAGTAGGCAGCTACACAGGTAGCAGGGGTTGTGAGGCATGGACTAGGCGGTTTTTTAGGTTAGATGGCCTCGGGCAAGTACAGAAAGGGCAACAGCCTCAAAGGGTGCGGGGCAAAGTCAGTACATGCGGGGACCAAGATGCAATCGGTATTGTAATTGTAAACTATCGAAGCTGCGTTGGTAAAGTACCGGAATTTCAAGCCCTGATAGAAAGCACCGAAGCTGAAATCGTTGTAGGTACGGAAAGCTGGCTGAAGCCAGAGATAAATTAAGCCGAAATTTTTACGGAGGCACAGATGGTGTTTAGATAGGATAGCTTGCATGCAACCGGTGGTGGCGTGTTTGTCGATGTTAGTAGTAGTTTATCCTGTAGTGAAATAGAAGTGGATAGTTCCTCTGAATTATTATGGGTGGAGGTTATACTCAACAACCGAGCTAGGTTAATAATTGGCTCCTTTTACCGACCTCCCGACTCAGCAGTATTAGAAGCAGAACAACTGAGAGAAAATCTGGAATACATTTCACATAAATTTCCTCAGCGTGTAATAGTCTTAGGTGGAGATTTCAATTTACCAGATATAGACTCGGACACTCAGATGTTAAGGACAGGAGGTTGGGACAGAGCATCCAGTGACATTATACTGAGTGTACTATCCGAAAATTACCTCGAGCAATTAAACAGAGAACCGACTCGTGGAGATAACGTCTTGGACCTAATGATAACAAACAGACCCGAACTTTTCGACTCTGTAAGCGAAGAACAGGGAATCAGTGACCATAAGGCCGTTGCAGCATCCCTGAATATGGAGGTAAATAGGAATATAAAAAAAAGGGAGGAAGGTTTATCTGTTTAGCAAGAGTAGTAGGAGGCAGATTTCAGGCTACCTAACAGATAAAAGCGAAAATTTCTCTCCCGACACTGACAATGTTGAGTGTTTACGGAAAAGTTCAAGGTAATCGTAGAATTCGTTTTAGACAGGTACGTGCCGAGTAAACCTGTGGGGGACGGGAAAAACCTACCGTGGTGCAACAACAAAATTAGGAAACTACTACGAAAGCAAAGAGAGCTTCACTGAAACTTTAAATGCAGCCAAAACCTCTCAGACACACAGAATCTAAACGATGTCAAAGTTAGCGTAAGGAGGGCTATGCGAGAAGAGTTCAGTGAATTCGAAAGTAATATTCCATGTACCAACTTGATAGAAAATCCTAGGAAGTTCTGGTCTTATGTGATATCAGTAAGTGGATCGAAACAGCATATCCAAACACTCTGGGATGATAATGGCATTAAAACAGAAGATGACACTGGTAAAGCTGAAATACTAAACACCTTTTTCCAAAGTTGTTGCACAGAAGAAGACCGCACTGCAGTTCCTTCTCTAAATCCTCGCACGAACGAAAAAATGGCTGACATCGAAATGAGTGTCCAAGGAATAGAAAGGCAACTGAAATCACTCAACAGGGGAAAGTCCACTGACGAGACACCAATTCTATTCTATACAGAGTACGCGAAAGAACTTGCCCCCCTTCTAACAGCCATGTACCGCAAGTCTCTAGAGGAACAGAAGGTTCCAAATGATTGGAAAAGGGCACAGGTAGTTTCAGTTTTCAAGAAGGGTCGTCGAACAGATTCGCAAAACTATAGGCCTATATCTCTGACATTGATCTGTTGTAGAATTTTAGAACATGTTTTTTGCTCGCGTATCATGTCATTTCTGGAAACCTAGAATCTACTCTGTGCGTATCAACATGGATTCTTGAAACAGCGATTGTGTGAGACCCAACTGGCTTTCTTTGTTCATGAGACCCACAAAATATTAGATACAGGCTCCCAGATAGATGCCATTTTCCTTGACTTCCGGAAGGCGTCGCCTGAATGGTTCCAGTGGCTCTGAGCACTATGGGACTTAACATCTGAGGTCACCAGTCCCCTAGAACTTAGAACTACTTAAACCTAACTAACCTAAGGACATCACACACATCCATGCCCCAGGCTGGATTTGAACCTGAGACCGTAGCGGTCACGAGGTTCCAAACTGAAGCACCTAGAACCGCACGGACACATCGGCCGGCGAGTGTAGCTTGCTGTCCAGCTTTCGAGAGGGTGCGTTTCACGATGAGGTATCGAATATGTTGCTTCCCCCTACTTATACTTCCCGAGGAGATCACGAATGTAAGATCAGAGAGATTCCAGCGCGACGGAGGCTTTCCGGCAGTCGTTCTGTAACGTTGTTGCATTAATTTGTTATGTAAGCGATGCTGATGTTCAAGACCATAAAAGTGGGTTAAAAGCTGTGAGCTGTCTGGGGAAGTTAACCTTGCATTACTGAGCAACTGTTTCACCAGGTATCCAGTCTAGCTTACCAAATTCCCAACCAGACTAACATTAATTATTATCTTTTAATAGTCATACGACAACCGGTGATATATATGAGAATTTAAATAAAAAGAAATAAATCAGTTTATATTTGGAAATTTATTTTAACATTGATCATTGATATTTCAGCATATTTAACTTGATTCATAACTAAACTGGTGCCATATTTAGGATCGTGAAAATGTGAGATTGTAATCTTACAGAACACATCAAATATGGAGCCAAGATTGGGAGACTGCATACAACACTGCATTCATAAAGTAACACACGAAAAACGTTGAAACATATGCAAGAGGAAATTAACCACAACCAACCGATTCAATTTCCACCCAAAGAAGTTACGTTCGTAGCACTATCCTGTCCGTCATGTAATTACCACACACTGGTATACTAAATTCATACTAACTCTCTGTGAAATCTTCCCGAAAAGAATAGCTGAGGGCTACGTTGATGATTACACCACATGCTTCACGTAGTCAACTTGGCTTACACAAAGAGTGTAACTCCACAATAATTCTGATAATGAAAATAAATTAGATCGAAAAGCAATTTACAAAAGAAAAACCTTGAACTGGTTACTAACGTCTTACTATTAACCTGATGGGTCAAACAGCTGTATAAGCACGTGGTACTGGTCTCACAAAGTACACCCAACGTGGGTTGAACATAAAGAAAAGTTGCTATATTGAAAAATATTGTCAAGACGAGAAGTTTTAATCTCACGCACATTCGCATTTAAGAGTGATGATCTTAGAGTTACTGATCAACACGTGGCTCCACTTTACTCACAAAGTAGTGATAAAGCAACTACCGGAATATATTCTGAACTTCACACTCGAATTACACTGCGTAGCAATTTAAGATAACATTAGATATTTTAGAGCTAAACCTGAAATAAAGGTGATTAAATTTTCAGTTAGGCTGAACTTAAGAAATCCATTGTCCTACGGACTTAGGAAACACGCGCTTAGGCGGAGATCTTACCACTTCAGAAGTTCGCAGGGGACAGACTGACCTGCTCGCTCCTACCGAGCGTGCTTCACAAATAAAAACGGAAGTGACCTGAGAGGGAGCTCCCTATACCAACATGACAAGGGACGGACAGGACCATACTAAGAATAGAAACCACTTTGCTTCTAGAAAGCGTAGGTACCTGTTCCGACATTTGCCCTACTGTTCTCTAGCAGACAGGCTTGTCTGCTACCCTCAAGCATGCAACTAGAAATACATTTGCTCATTCATCCTCTCACACAGAAAGGAAGGGGGATGACAGTATCTTATCATATACAGTATGTAAAAGAAAGCGGATGTAGGTTCCGTATGAGACTGTGTGACATGAATTACATATAAACTGTGTTTTAAAGTGTAGTAGTGTGACAGATCGTTCTTGTTTATGTGTAAAAGTAACACGTTCCACTGCTCAGTCTCCTCCCAGATAGTCAGAAACATCACAGTAAATTTAGAAGAGGAATTTATGCCGTAAATGGCAACATATTTAAGAAATTAACATGAAAGGAATCCAACAGAGACCTTTCAGTTCTTCCCGCGAACCATACGCGACAGGAACAGGAAATGGAGGTAATGGCAGTGACACGTAAAGTGCCCTCCGCCACACACCGTTGGGTGGCTTGCGGAGTATATATGTAGATATAGATACTGCTTAGTTGCTACGAAACGACATTACAATGCCATACAGAGAAAATTTCAACATTTAGATGAGAATGTAACAGAAAAGAACTACAACGATAGACAGACGAATTCACTGTTCTGGACATCAAGAAGTACTTTGCGCTAAATTTGCAGGAGTAGAGCACTTAAAGAAACTGGTGGTATCGATTGTAAAATTCCTGACGTCGCACCCATTATTCCATTGTCAGCTGCAGCAGTTTTCAGTTAAAATGAACGATGAGTATGGAGACTACATATATTACTGCAAAGTACGTTGAGTAAAACCCTCTATTGTTGAATTTACGAAGGAAAACCTACTGCAGGAACTAAAATTAGAACATCCGAAATGGATTGCAAACTTCGCATTTTAAGTGGACTTAACTGCACACTGCCCACAGGAAGACACTGCAAGGTAACTTCTGATTTGATGGGTATGCACTGCAAAAGAAAATCTCATTGTAGGAGGAACTCATTCTGACAAATACATTCCAGTTTTCTAAGATCACTGGCGTTATAGAGAAGATGAGGTTTGAAGAGTTCATTGCGGCCCTGCAAGAATGAAAAGGAGAGTTTTATAAACCTTTTGAGGTCACTATCAGTCTTATTTCTCTTTTCGAGTTGTTTTAGAGACCATCTGCCATTACAGTTGAAAGCGCCCCTATGCATGTGCATACGTAACTGACTAGTCTGCAAGGTAATTCCAGTTTTAATGACAAATCGTTTTACTTTAAAACTGCCCAGGACGTCTACATTGCTCTCCTCAGGTATATTTTTCAAGGCTTGACAATGAGGTTGCAAAAGTATTATAATATTTCGATTGACATATTTGTGTCAAAGACCATTTTTCCAATATGAAACTAAACAAACCACGACTACGAGGGACCTTGACTGCGAAACGTTGTGAAACAGTCTGCCTCTCTCCGTATGCCGACAGTTTGTACCATGTTAAGTATTCAGCACGTCAAAAATAATTAATACTGAAAATTTGTTTGGTTTATGATCTATGTTGTTCAGCAATGTGAAATGTAAAACCAAGTCGCATGGAGTGCGCCTGCACTGTCATTTAAATGCGGCTCGTTCATTGTCTTCCTCTCCTTCTCGAGCTCAGACAGCGTGGTGTGGCGTTGGGTGAAATGTGAAGTGAGGCTGAGCGCTTTGGCACTCGGTACCGGGCATGGCCCGCGTACCGAATTCTTGGCTACCCTGCCATACGTCTTCTTCAATACCTGTGGTTAATCTGCTTGTGAAGTGACCCATGATACGCATGGAAGGTTTGGATAATGAGTAACAACTGCCTTAACGTCTATTTCGTTAGCTCTACTGGCTGCAGGCTACCTCCTTACCCTATGCGCAGTATTCTAGTGCTCTTTCAGTCTATAGTTTTAGCACATTCGCTGAATTGTCGTCCTTGTTGGACACCGTCTGTCGGGACACTTTTGTGCATATAACACTATTGTTCTCTTTGTGTTCCATCTGTATACTCTGTATAGAAATGGCATATTTAGTTACTCTTGGTTTCTGGAAAACATTTATTTCTCCAAAGTAACATCCCCCTGCAGGTCCAGGGGTTGGAACAGGCCTGAGGTATTCCTGCCTGTCGTAAGAGGCGACTAAAAGGAGTCTCACACGTTAGGCCTTGATGTGATGGTCCCTTGTAGGGTTTGACCTCCATTTTTCAAAGTTTTCCCGAAGAGTGAGCCAACTGGGGAAGGACGCCTTACGTGGTGCATAGTGTGCATCATGCATGGAGGCCTCTTGCATCCTTCGTCGACGTGGGTCTGCACCTCCGCTCATTCTCGAGCTGTTGGGCGAGGTCACCCTCCTGGGTGCGTTTTCCTCCATCCTCTGTGCAGTATCGCTTTCTGCGCTGTCGACGAGAATGAGCTTCTTAGCTTGTTTGCACCTGATATCCAGCACAGTATCCAGTCCGTTGTGGTGGGGCTGTCATGTACCCTGCTGGTTGTACCACCCTGGCCACACAGGGATTGCTCTGCTGATGCCTGCGCCGTTAACTCCCCAAGTATGTCAAGGTGTAGATGCCTGTCACCCTGGGGCATCGGGACTCCCGGCAGTGGTCATCCTGCCAGGTGCCCTTTGCTGCGGCTGGGTGGCGCTTGTGGGGAGGACCTTCTTTTGAACTCAGCTGTGCACCAATTTAGAGCTGCAAGGTGTCCATTTTGCCTGGCGCGTCCACGTGGGTCTGAGGGAAAATCAGGTTGACATCGATGCCTTTGTCTTTGCCTTAGGGTGACACATTACCTGAGAAGGTCAAGGTGATGGTCTACTGCTGTGTCGCAAAGCCATTTATCCCTCCCCCAGTGCGGTGCTTTAAGTGCTGTAAGCTTCGCATATGTCTTCTCACTGTACTTCCAGCGTCACCTGTCAAGATTGTGGATGCCCTTCACATCCCAATACTCCCTGTGCACTGCCTCCCGTCTGTGTCAACTGTGGGGCGCACTATTCGCCTTGATCACCAGACTGCAGGTTTCTCCAGTAAGAAAGAAAAATAATGCTATACAAGCCCCTGAACCGACTCACCTATACTGATGCTAAGAGAAAATATGAGAGGCTACATTCTGTGCATATGACGTCAACCTATGCCACCGCTACAATAATGGTCTACCATCTTCCATTCCTCCATGTACAGTTGACTCTCAGAGCCGTCACACTCCACCTGCCCCCTTGGTGGTGGGAGGCACTTCCCTCCCTGTTGCTCCTGCACAAACTACTTCAGGAACAACACCCTCCCAACCACTTCTCAGCCAGAGAAGCGTAAGTCTTCTTCAGCTCCTCTCTCGCCAGAAGGTATCCCCTGGGTCACTCTCTTCCCAGGTTCCTACCAGTGGCAAAGGTGACACCCACCAGTTGCTGAAGCAACCACAGGTAGCTGGTTGTAGGGCTTCACAGTCCTCCTCAGTCTCTGAGACTGAATCAGTGAACCCCTCCCAGCCAGACAAACGTTAGGAGTAGCGAGAGAAACCAAAGAAGAAAAAGACCCCCAAGAACCAAGGCACTGTGATGGCACCCACACCATAACTATTTACAAGCTCTGTGTCTGAGGATGAGGTGGAGATTCTGGCATCCGCTGAGGTCCTAGATCTCGCTGGGCCCTCAGACACAATGGGTGTCGATCGCATACGTACTCACTTGGTGGCAGCAGGTGACCCTGAGGTGTAGACTGCCTCATTGAGAGTTTCATGCCTTCCCAGTCTCATGATCACATAATCCTCCAGTGGAATTGCGGCGGATTTTTCCACTACCTGGCTGAGCTACGGCAACTGTTAAGCTTTACACCTGCTTGCTGCATTGCCCTCCAGGAAATCTGGTTCCTGGCAGTGCGAACCCCTGACCTTCACAGCTATAAGGAGTATTACAGGAACTGTAGCGACTGTATAAGAGCATCAGGTGGAGTTAGCTTCTATGTCCTGAACTCAGTGTTTAGTGACCCTGTGCCCCTTGAAACCCTTCTTGAAGCTGTGGCTGTCAGGATAAGGACGACACAGGGAATAACTGTCTGCAATGTATATCTTCTTCCAGATGGTGCAGTACCCCTGACGTCCGCACCGGGAGCTGAGTGGTCAGCGTGACAGACTGTCAATCCTAAGGGCCCGGGTTCGATTCCCGGCTGGGTCGGAGATTTTCTCCGCTCAGGGACTGGGTGTTGTGTTGTCCTAATCATCATCATTTCATCCCCATCGACGCGCAGGTCGCCGAAGTGGCGTCAAATCGAAAGACCTTCACCAGGCGAACAATCTACCCGACGGGAGGCCCTAGCCACATGACATTTCATTTCAGTACCCCTGATCGTATTTGCTGCACTGATTGATCAACTCCCTAAACCTTTCCTACTTTTGGGTGATTTTAACGTGCATAACCTCTTTTGGGGTGGTGGCATGCTTACTGGCCGACGTATGAAGATCGAAAATTTAATGTAACAACTCGACCTCGGCCTCTTAAATATAGGTGCTCCCACACATTTCAATATGGCACGTATTCGGCCATTGATCTCTCGGTTTGTAGCCTGGACCTTCACCCATCTATCCACTGGAGAGCACATAACGACCTGTGTGGTAGTGACCACTTCCCTATCTTCCTGTCACTCCCCCAGCGTCATGCCCACGGACGCCTACCCAGATGGCTTTAAACATGGCAGACTGGGAAGCTTTCACCTCTGCTGTCCCTGCTGAATCCCACCCCATGGTGCCATTGATGCTCTCGTTGGGCAAGTCACTACAACGATCGTTTCTGCGGCTGAAACGCGATCCCTCGCTCTATAGGGTGCTAATGGCGAAAGACAGCCTCTTGGTGGGCGCCGGAAGTTGCTGAGGCAATTAAACAGACTCGGCGAGCTCTAGACCGACAGAAGCGCCACCCTTCCCTAGAACACCTAATAACGTTTAAGCGGCTCCGTGCCTGCGTTCGCCAGCTTATAAAACGACGGAAACAGGCGTGTTGGGAGAGGTATGTGTCGACCATTGGGTGCCGTACATCACCTTTCCAAGTCTGGACAAATATCAGACGTCTTTTTGGGTACCAGACCCCAGCAGGTGTCCCTACCATTAACATCAATGGCGTGTTATCTAATGCTGAATACGCGATGGCTGAGCACTTTGCTGAGCAAACTACCCCCCCCCCCCCCCCAGTCTTTCGCACCTTCAAACGGCAGATAGAAAGGAAAGTCCTCTGGTTCACGACAGTGAACCCTATAACGCCCCATTTACAGAGTAGGAGCTCCTCAGCACCCTTGCACGTTGCCCTGGGCCGGATCAGATCCACAGTCAGATGATTAATTACCTCTCGTTTGGCTACCAGCGACGTCTCCTCGTCATCTTCAACCGGATCAGGTGCAATGGCGTCTTTCCATCCATCGCAATGGCGGGACAGCACCACCATTCTGGTGCTCAAACTCAGTCAAAACCCGCTTGATGTGGGTAGCTACTGGCCTATCAGCCTCACCAACTTTCTTTGTAAGCTGCTGGAACGTATGGTTTGTTGGCGGTTGGGTTGGGTCCTGGAGTCACATGGCCTACTGGCTCCATGTCAGCGCGGCTTTCGCCTGGGTCGCTCTACCACTGATAATCTTGTGTCCCTCGAGTCTGCCATCCGAACAGCATTTTCCAGTAGCCAACATCTTGTTGCCGTGTTTTTTGACTTATGTAAAGCATACGTCACGAACTGGCGATATCATATCCTAGCCACATTGTATGAGTGGGGTCTCTGGGACCTGATCCCGATTTTTATCCAAAACTTCCTGTCGCTCCGTACTTTCCGTGTCCAAGTCGATGCCTACCATAGGTCCCCCCGTATTCATGATAATGCCATTCTGCAGGGCTCTGCATTGAATGTCTCTTTATTTTTAAATGCTAGTAACATTCTAGCAGCATCTGTAAGGCCGTCGGTCTCACCTCCTCTGTATGCGGATGACTTCTACATTTCGTACTGCTCCTCCAGTACTGGTACTGGTGTTGCTGAGCGGCGCCTACAGGGAGCCATTCACAAGGCGCAGTCATGGGCTCTAGCCCACGGCTTTCAAAATTTCGGCCAAGAAGTCGTGTGTCATGCATTTTTGTCAGCGTCTCACTGTTGTTCCAGAACCAGAACTTTGCCTTAATGACGATCCACTCACTGTAATGGGGACATATCGATTCTTAGGACTTGTTTTTGACGCCTGATTGACTTGGCTTCCCCACCTTTGTCAGCTTAAGTGGCTGGGAGCACCTCAATACCCTCCGCTGCCTGAGCAACACCAACTGGTGTCTAAGTTGCCGCAGCTCTACAGAGCCCCTGTTCAATCCCACCTTCACTATGGAATCTGGTTTACGGCTCGTCGGCACCCTCAGCGTTTCGTTTACTCGACCCAGTGCACCACTGCGGCGTTCGTCCAGCGGCGGGAGCTTTTAGAACGAGTCCAGTGACCAGTGTCCTGGCGGAGGCTGGAGTCCCTCCATTGAAGGTTAGGCGTACACAACTGCTCGCCAGTTTCGTTGCACACGTTCGTAGTTCTCCTGCACATCCGAACTACCATCTCTTTTTCCCAACCACGGTGGTTCATCTCGGCCGAGATCAGGGCTTACGATTGCAGTTCGCATCCGGTCCCTTCTGTCTGAACTGGAATCCATCCCGTTACCACCTCTCCTCGAGGTCGATTCACGTGCACCTCCATGGTGTACACCTAGACCGCAGATTCATCTGTACCTTTCGCATGGCCCTAAGGACTTCGTTAACCCTACGGTTCTCCGTTATCACTTCCTCTCGATTCTCGACATGTACCAGGGCCATGAAGTGCTTTACACCGCCAGTTCGAAGGCTGATGGTCATGTATTCTTTGCGTATGTTCATGGAGGACATACTGAAGAGCACTTCTTGCCAGATGGCTGCAGTGTTTTCATTGCAGGGCTGGCGTCCGTATCTCGTGCTCTTGAGCACGTCCGCTCATATCCCTAGTAAGTCATTTCTCCTGTGTACGGACTCCTTGAGCAGCCTGCAAGCTATCGACCAGTGATACCCTCGCCATCCTTTGTTAGCGTCGATTCAGATGCCCGTATATGCCCTGGAACTGTCCCGTCATAGAATGGTATTTGTGTCGACCCCAGGACACGTCGGAATCCCAGGCAATAAATTTGCCAACAGGCTGGCCAAACAGGCTACCCGGAAACCGCTTCTGGAGATGGGAATCTGCGAAACTGACCTGCGTTCTGTCTTAAGTCGCAGGGTTTTTCGGCTTTGGGAGATGGAATGGCATAATAGTACTCACAACAAACTGCGTGGCATTGAGGAGACTACGAATGTGTGCAAGTCTTCCATGCGGTCCTCCCACTGGGAATCAGTTGTCCTCTGCCGGCTCTGCATTGGCCATACGTGGCTAACGCATCGTTAGCGCCTCCTTCGCGAGGACCCACCTCGGTGTCGCTGTGGCTCACAAATGACAGTCGTCAATCTCTTGCTGGACTGCCCACTTTTAGCCGCTCTGCGGCGGACTTTTTAACTTTCCCAGCAGCCTACCTTCGGACATTTTAACTTTCCCAGCAGCCTACCTTCGATGTTGGCGACAAAGCCTCAACAGCAGCTTTATTTTACGTTTTATTCGTAAGGGTGGGTTTTATCATTTGATCTAAGTTTCAGCGCATGTCCTTTGTCCCTCTGGGTCCTCCACCCTAGTGCTTTCAGGGTGGAGGTTTTAATGTGTTGGAGAGTGGCTGGCTTCTCCTTTTTATTCTCATGGTCAGCCAGCCATGGTAATCTGCTCTCTTGTGTTGAACTCTTCTACATGTTTCTTGCGTCTCTCTGCGGTTTTCTTGTCCGATTTTGCCTATTTTAGTGTTTGTTGGCCCTCTGTCATTCTTGTTGTTTTCTCCTTTCTTCCAGCTGTGTTTTGTATGTCTCGATTATTTTACACCCTCCCTTGTGGAATTATTTTAATTGGAACGAGGGACGCGTGACCTAGCAGTTTGGTCCCTACCCAACGCCTCCACCTCTCTCTTTTAAACCAACCAACCAACGAACCAACAAAAGCAAACTAACAGGCACTCAACAAACGTGAGGTACTCGGAGACAATAAAGGCCTCATTTCCCTGTGTCCCTTTTCGGCGGTTGTCCCGGAGGTGTAGCACAGGGTTTTCTTCTTATCCGACGTGACGTATTTCCTTGTTTTGGCATGACACCACGAACACCTATACATCTGGGTTAATACAGAATTAGGAAGTCACAAGCGGTTCCATCAATATTTGATGAAAACAGTGTAACTGAATCACGCTGTGTGTATATGGGGTGAACCAAAATTCGTGCTCTCGGACGTCACGTGCAATTCCTTCCATGTTAACAGTACAAAAACTTCTGTGACAAAATTTCATGTCGTACAGATTATCGGTAGAAAATAGACGTCAAAGTTATGCAGTTTGGCAACACCAGCCACATGAATCTCAAATATTTTCCTTTAATATTGAGTAGTTGTTTTGCCTGGTTAGCATAAAAGGAACAGTTTTAGGTTAGAACACTCGAGTTCATCACTTAGATTCCGGTTGTAAATGTGTTTTTTAATTTTTTTATTTGTATGTGGCCAATAATGCAGCAATATACACTGTTTCTTAAAACACCTATGCTACAACAACAGCAATAACTTGTGGAAACGTAATGGACATGAAAATGGCAGGGAAGATAGTGCTAGTTGATAGAAACAATGGCAGAGGGTGTACCAGAAGCTGGGCTCGAATTTAGTTGATGAAGTAGGGCGAAAACATGTAGTTAGAGTATGTGGCTATGTGATTTGCGCGGTTTCAGGGAAACTATCTAGAATCAAAGAAGCAGGGCTGGTCCAAAAAGGAGAGGGTTGGAGTCGGTTATTTTCGGTTTGGGGAAGGGGTATAACTGAAGAAAGGGACCAGGAAGAACAGATAGACGTGGTGCGTGGAAGAGAACAGAAAAAAGTTTTAAAATCAAAATAAACCTTTAAATATGGAATAATGAAAGAGATTGTACACTCATTTCTTTGTTAGTACTAAATAATTACGCCTGTTTTGTACAAGATATTCTGTAACTACTGTATAACGATTAAGAAGCCAGATCTCATATCACGCAGTCCAAAACTAACAAAACAATTCATTTAGGCCCAGAATAAAATTTTCAATCTCGAGTATTCTGACGCAAACCATCATTAAATTTTTTTAGGCATCTCCTCCATCCACTGGGCAAGAATAAAACCTCAGGGGTTGGATGGGAAAGATAATGCATGCGCTCCGCTAGGCCAAAACGAAATGGGCGTTACATGTGTTCTATCTCCGAAACCATTAGGAATAGGGTACGGTACTTCGCCTTCATCGGCATGGTCTTAATCGGCTATGTAAAGGGCTACCCCTCTTTCTTGTTGACATATTGGAAATAATATTTATCATGGTATTTAAAGAGAAAATAAGAATTTATTTATGCGGAACGGCATATGAAATCTCTCCTCTGCAATTTGATTTTACACAGCTGAAACTCTCCTTCACCTAGTGAAGATAAATATCTATTCTTTACATTCTAAAATGTAATAAAATCAACATAATTAGGTCGACAACTGAAAGTTTCTTCTTCATATTTTAAAGAGTTTAAACCTTGGAAGAACATAATTTGTATCTTCATATTAAATAAAGGGAAAATAAGGAAATGAAAAGCGTTCTTTTCTTCAAAGCGGTTTCTATATATGTCTATAAATTTTATGAAATATCGCCTGCATTGGCGTTTTGCTCCATCTAAAAATAAATGTAATCTTTTTCTTGGCCTTCTGCAATAGTGACCAGAAATCTTAAATTAATTTAAAATCCGAAGTTGCGATGGCTCTCTGGAGACTTAAGAATATGTTATTACTAGACTTAAAAATCTGTGGCCTCTAGTCTTTACTGAAGTTGACATATCTTTCTTTGTAGTTTTCGTTTGCCATAGCTTTTGGTGTTGCGGTGTAAGGTATTTCCAGAAATCTTATTTACATTTGCTTTCTCCTATTAGAACGTAATAGGTCATGTGGCCCTTTATCCATTTCACGGCGTTCTTTCGAGGCTGTATACGGTTTAACGCCAGAAGTCTCCTGACATGCTGTTAGCCGTACTTCTGTTTATTGTTGCTAATATTTTCCGAACGTTGTCTCATATTCCTCTGATGCTGTTTCAAGCCAATCTGTGCTCTTAGCTCTATATTAGATCACATGTAGTGCATTCAGAGTGTGTGCAAGATGCAATCCAGCCATCTTAAAAATTATCTGAGATTTTTCTGTTCATAGCACGATACCACAAAGCCCTGACCTGAGCTGGAAGATCTCGAGTTCGTGTGTTCTCAAACACTGCCTACCAGTCACAGTTTTATATTTGAGTTGGACATGGCTTCCTTGTTTCCCTTCCATTAATTCCTCATATACGTCTCGCACCTTCAGTATGTTCTTATCTGTGAGTCGTACAGGTGTGTAGCTGTATTCGTTTTCTATTTTGACACATCATTTCCTAGACTTAATTCAGAAATTTCTCGTTTTGTGTTTATTTTTTACGACTAATGGGCTGCAGACCCATCGCCTCGCCTCCCAAACCGTGCGTCAAGGTGATCTTATGTAGGGATGTTCTTCCCCTAAATAGGTTCTCTTTCCAGATTTAAGAGACAAATTTTTCCTCTTAAAGGTTGCCATTTGCGCCAACTTCCATTTCCGTGAGATGGATTTTTGGCGAAGAATCTGTCGCATCTTCAGACCTTGTACACATCATAAATGATATAATACCGGAAATTATAGGAGAAAAATACACTATTCTCGATGTCATAGGTAGCCATATATTTACTTGGTATGGCGGTCTCTAACGAATGGGTGATAACCGATAGCCAAATGGAGACTACAAATGGACACAAGCTGAACTAAGAAAACGTGGATGACACCGATAAGACGAATGAAAGATATTGAAGATGCAATGAATACAAGTGGCCTTCAGGAAGAAGACTAGACAGGTATGAAACTATGGAAGTTATGAAGAGGATGACGACGACAGTCGTATATACAGGGTGTCCCAGTAGGAATGGTCAACATTCAGCGATACGACAGGAACTATAATCTAAAGCAGAAACACTTCATATGGACATGTGCCCTATTTTTAATGGTTTCGGGGATAGAACACATGTAACGCACATTTCTTTTTGGGCTAGTGGAGCGCATGCATTGTCTCTCCCATCGAACCTGTTTGAGATTTTATTCCTGCCCTACCTACCTCGTTGCTTTTAATTCTGTTTGGTCAGGATGTCTTTTTGCCATTAAAATAGCCCGTTGAGCTCTTTGTTGTACATTGTGTATTGTGAGTTTGCGAGTGAAGTAGTGAGAGGGACTGAGAGAATCAGAGAGAAGCATCGGTGACTGTGTTTCTACACTGAGTGGCTAAAATGCGACACATCTGCACTGATGAAGAATATGCATGTATGATAGATGTTTCAGGTTTCTCCGATGGTAGTGCTCCTGCTGATGTCTAAGGATGCCGTTGGAGGTATCTGAAACGCCAATTTGCCACTCGTATATTAAACGTGGTCTACCTGGGAAACCATTCGGGATAGGGCATATGACCATATGTAGTAGTTTGCTTCAAATCATCGTTGCTCTCATATCCCTGATTACTGACGATTTCTCCCGGACAGCTAGTGAAAGCGTAGATGATAAAAAAATTCAGACTAAATGAAACACACATGTCACAGTAAATGGTGCCCTGATAGTTGCAACAATACATGGTGTACCCCCTCTGGTGGCAACGCAGGCACGTAATTTTTGCGCGAAAACGACCACATAGGTGCCGGATGGGATCAAGTAACAGATTGTCCCAATCATCCTGCACCTTTTGTTGCAATTCAGCAATGGTTCTTGCAGCCTCTGGAGAAGAAGTAAGTTACCGCTTCGTCACAGCCCATGCGTATTCAGTTTGTGAGAGATCTAGTGACCTTGCTGGCCAGAGCAGTCGTTGTACACCACAAAAAACTCGTTGATCGCAGTAGCCGTATTGTCCTGATGAAAAAGCATATCAGCTCCCTGTGACAGCTAGCATGCGGATAACAAGACGTATAACGTAGTGGACTCTGATTACTTTACCCTGCAGAAACACCAAGTGTGACGGTGAGGTGAAACTGATGGTCTACACAGTATGAGACCTGGGGTGGGTTTGTGCATCGTGGTCAAATGCACTGCGGAGTACGCCGCTCATCAAATCTACGCCGTACACCTATTCGTCTATTAACTCCCATACAGGCAGAACCTACTCTCATGGTTGAAGACAACAGGGCGTCATCGACTCTTTCATGGCGCCACAGTAACCATGCTTGGTGGTGTCATAGCGTCAGTAATAGCCAGGACAGATTTACACGTGTACTTAGCCCTGCTGCAAAAAGTCGGTTCCCAGTGGTCCTCTGTAACACAGCAGGCGCATCAACTTTCTGGATTTCTTTCCTGGGCGACGTTAGGTCAGTCACAGCTGCTTGCAGAATGCTTCTACCTTGACGTGTGTCTGTACTGCACGGACATTCACAATCTGGTCTACGAGTGCGGTATAATGCCGCAGACCATCGCTGGAAGCGACCACACACCACATATACATTGTGCCTAACATGTACAGCAATCCGTCGATACGTCCATACAGCTTCCCGTAGGCTCACAATGTAATCCCATTAAAAGGACTGAGGTAGTTCAACGGGAGTACTCGTCGGCGGGGCATTTTTGTACCCTGGAATGTACATTGCAGACACTGTTCACCTCTAAAATCAGCGCAGTTGCAAAATCAAAACAGAAGACACGCAGACGGGTCTCCTGAGCACCATCTGATGGCCGATGACAGTGGCAAACGAATCACTAATACTAAATCCCGTCAGTATGTACCAGTGTCCTGGTGTCACTGAACGTTGAGGCTGTTGCATTTTTTCCCATTCGTTCAGTATAAAGCATTTGAGATACTTACACATATACACAGTGTTTCACAGTTCCTTTTACAGACTTTTAGAGGTTGTAGAAAGGACTTAGTAGAAAAAAAACCTTAATAAGAAATGCATGTGCCGTTCGGATATAAACTCAGTTTGAAGATCAGATCACCTTCAAATTTCCCTCTTCACAGTAGGAACGTAATGATAGAGTTGCACAATTCTTGTATCGTGACGTTTTTCCGGATAGATTTAGTTCACAATAGGCCGCGCGGAGTTGCCGCGCTGTTTGAGGCGCCATATCTTTGACTGCGCGGCCCCTCCCGCCGGAAGTTCGAGTCCTCCCTGGGGCATGGGTGTGTGTGTTGGCCTTATCATATGTTAGTTTAAGTAGTGAGTAAGTCTAGGGACCGATGGCCTCAGCAGTTTGGTCCCATAGGAATTAACACACATTTGAACATTTTTGAGTTCACAATATACTATATTCGCCCGACTACAGAAACATCTGCAAGAAACTCGTACCTTCAAAAACTAGGAGGGTTGACTGTGGTGCTCTACAGACAGACACAAGGGTTTGTGGACTGTGTGTATGCAGACATGAGTCACAAAGTATACGTTGTGAAGGAACAAGAGGATCGTTTCAAGGAGCAGCGCCTGTACAACATAGTCAGAGGTCCTTCTCTCGGCTGCGTGTGTACTGTGAAGTGACATATCTGAAATTCGATCATCAATCTTACTTTGCATCCAAAAGGTACAAGTTATGCATGCGATGTGTTGAATCAAATGTGGGTGAAAGGATGCCGGAAATTGACCAACTAGAACAACAAAAAAAAGTTCAAATGTGAGTGAATTCCTAAGGGACCAAGCTGCTGAGGTCATCGGTCCCTAGACTTACACACTACCTAAATCAACTTATGCTAAGAACAGCATACACACCCATGCCCGAGGGAGGACTCTAACCTCCGGCGGGACCAACTGGAACATGGAGACTAATGAACACATCTCCAGGATCACACGCATGAGCTAATAATGCTGGAAATTGCCATTGAAGATGCTTCACAAATTAAAAGAAGCGAAACGCGTATGGAAATAAACAAACTGCCTTCAGTTAGTTCAAAAATGGTTGAAATGGCTCAGAGCACTATGGGACTTAACATCTGAGGTCATCAGTCCCCTAGATCTTAGAACTACTTAAACCTAACTAACCTAAGGACATCACAAACATCCATGCCCGAGGCAGGATTCGAACCTGCGACCGTAGCGGCGCGCGGTTCCAGACTGAAGCACCTAGAACCGCTCGCCCACATAGGCCGGCTTCAATTAGTTCCATAGACGGAACATACCTCCACGAAAGCCATAACGGTTAATCAATATTTATTTTACAAATTTGTGACAAATGGAAGAATAAATCACCAAGTTTGTTTGCAGCTACAGAGCTTTACAACCGTCGCCGTTTATTCTGTGTTATCACGAGACAACACGGTAGGAGTATTGTTGGGTGGTACATGAAGTTTAAACAGACTGGTGGTACGTTTAATCTTCCATGAACAAAGAATCTGGAAGTCTTACAGATCTACTCGACGTGCACGTCGTGAGTTACAGATTCCTAGGACCAAGTCTAGAGCAGGGAACGTGTCGAGCAATTCTTTTGTGACTGTTATATTGACACTAGCGATGAATATCCTGCACCGCGGTCTCGATGGCCTTGGTTAGGGCATACATGTGACACCGACATCTGATTTACACAGGCGGCAAATACCCCATCTTCTGACAGCAGCTATTCAGAGAGCCAGAGGGGAAAAAATGATACGAGAAATTGAAATGTCGATGTAGCCGAATTGTTTGTTTTAAATTACGCACTACGGTGAGAATACTGTCGTCATTTTTTTGTTTGATAATAATAAATAAAAATAATACGCTGTCGTGATGGTTCATCAGACGCTCTGCACGATGCGGTGTGCACGCGTGTATGTGTCTCTGATAAGACGACACGCAAGGTGCGTGGGAGCACGACACGATGCCAGAATCGCGTGCTGGAGCAAGGGAGATGGCGCAGACGCTTATCTGCATAAATGAGCGATGTGCTGCGAACCCATCTCGGGGCCGTTGGAGTGTATCGTGGCAGTAAAACGCTTGGTTGCGTTGAAGTTTCTGACCGGAAATTTACATCACGTGACCATACCCACCCGGCATCTGAGAACAAACTGGCTGCGCGTGTTTTATCGCTCTGAAAGTAGCTGCTAAGACGTGTGCTAAGCTTGCCTACTCACATATCGCATGCTTACTCTCATTTCGCTTACTTTCTTTGTGACTTTTTGTTTGTTGTTTTATATTTCCTGCTGGAACTTACTTATTTTGTGTATTGTTTATGCTATTAAAGCGTCGAATATAGTAAGCAGATTCAAAATGATGTAGGTTGCACGAGTTATTGGGAGATGATGAGGCTTATACGGAACACAGTAGTGTGGAGATCTGCATCAAACCAGTATTCGGACTGAAGATAACAATAACAACAATAACAACAACAACAACGTTGTTATGATGAAGACTGTCACTTTTTAAATAGTCTGCTATTTGTTGCCCATTACGTTAACTTAAAAAAACTACAGTCTCCATACTATAAAAACACAGTAAATGTAGAATGTCTAAACTGCTAAACAGGGAAATTTTAAGATTGTTTACTTGATTTAGACAAACGCTTATACAACATTAAAGTAATTTATGGGCATAGAATAATAATTATATTTAAAATATTTGGGTAAATGTATTTAAAGTGCCCCCAATCGTGTCAGTAGCTTATGGTATTGTCTCTTTCTATTAATTTTGCGAGAAAAACTTCACTACCGTAGTACATTACTCAATATTTAATACACAGTGATAATTAATTTGACCACATAAGTTACAGCAATTGTTGACTACTGTTTAATCTTCAGTCTACTTCCTCAACGGGCTCACAAAAATATCTCTGTCGTGCCAAAATCCTTAAACACAACTGAAGTGTAATTAGCACCATATTATTCCCTTTAATAGCAGTCAGCCATTTTAGCATATTCGCTGATTTGTTTTGAGCTTCTGGATAGAAGATGGATCAAAATGAGGAAAAGTACACGAACTTTATAGCTACGAATATACAGTAATATTACATTCGAACATAGAATTCCGCGTCAGCTGTTTATCTGCCACTGCAGCCAGGCGTTACACTGGCACGAGACATTCCCTTTGGCAGCGCGACGCGATACCTGAACTGTGCGTCGGAGCGAGAGAGAGAGCTCAAACACTGATCTGCATAATTGCGTGATGTCGTGAGCCGATCTCCTAGGTGTGGCCTCAAACTTCTTCCGCCACTTTTAGTGCTGTGAAAGAAAAGTAAACTGTCAAAGCACCTGATTAAATAACGCACCGTTCTACTTCGCACTGAAAACATACTACTGGTGGACATTAACGAAAAAAATCGCATAATCGAGATGTATTGCACTAAATGCTTAATTAATACGGTGTATATTCAAACCACATTTCCGACGTAGTTACGTGCATTTTTGTATACATCGCAATGCTAGCTGGGACATAAATTGGCCCCAAAAAGTTATTCGTCCAATTTTAGCAGATAGAATACAACAAGCACCATCCTAAACATGTAACTAAGAAACAAAAAATAATTATTTCAGTTCATACGTTGTTTAATGTGGGAACAAATACATGTTATTTAAAATCATAACCCAGTTAATGTCAATCAAGATACCGTGTATGCCTATGCACTGACACGCACCGTTCTCTCCTTCCTTATGTAGCTGTGTTTCATGCACTATAGTGGACATTGAGCAATATTTAAGGAATATAGGTCGAAAACGTAGCGAAACTACAAAAGAAGTGAGAGAAAACCTACAGTAGTTTGTTACTAAAAAGAGAACCTTTTCACAGAATCTTAGAAACCATTGGCAGACCCAAAAGTACAGTGAAGAATATTATATATACGTTTAATCTAAGTAAAACGTACGAAAACTAGTCATGAAGCGATCCAGAATGAGATAGATTTGATTTCTGGAAGAAGGTTGCAACTGCTTAAGACAGTTGTTTTGAGCTGTTTAAGTCAAATGGGTGAGTAAAATATGGAGAAAAAAGAACTGTGAACTTTCAAGACCGAAATGTAACAGCCTCAGGTAAACATGAATAAGTAGCAGTACTTGTATGGGGCTGCGTAAGTGCAAATGCTGTGGGGGATACTTTTTGTTTGTTGATGGACGCATGGCTTGTTCAAATGGCTCTGAGCACTAAGGGACTTAACTTCTGAGGTCATCAGTCCCCTAGAACTTAGAACTGCTTAAACCTAACTAACCTAAGAACATCACACACATCCATGCCCGAGGCAGGATTCGAATCTGCGACCGTAGCGGTCGCGCGGTTCCAGACTATAGCGCCTAGAACCGCTCGGCCATTCCGGCCGGCTTGGATGTATGGACCACAAGGTTTACATAAACATCCTTAAAAACCACTTTTATCCAGAAGTGTGAATAATGTAGCTCTTTTAGAAGATTATTTTTTCATACGTGATAATGATACAAAACAAACAGCTCTAAAGGCTAGGCTGGGGCTGTTGTACGTATAACATCTCTAGCCATCAATCCAATAAAGAATTTCTGGAATGTACTCCATGAAAATATGATGAATCATCATGTATCCAATGAAAGTGATCTAAAGAACGCTCTGCTAGAGGAATGGCATAAAATAACAATGCAAACAGAATATCTGGTTGAATATATACCAATGCGAGTGCAAGAGATTATAAAGAGGGAAGTAGGGCCTACCAGTCACTAACATAACATATTTCATTCAATATCATAGTATACCTGACTTCTACTAAAAATTCGAGCAAAAATTATTCAGCTGATATTCATCTCTCAAGTATGAGGGACTTTCGATAAGTAATGTAACACATTTTTTTTCTCAAAGCTGGTTGGTTTAATTCCGTTTTCCAACGCAGCATATTATTTCCCACTCCATGCTACAATAGCATACTTTTCAACATAATCTCCGTTCAATGCGACGGCCTTACATCACTTTACAGGGAGGGCCTGTGCTCCCGCATGGTACCACTCTACTGGTCGATGTCGGAACCAACGCATCCCTGCACCAATAAACTCCCCATCATCCACGTACTGCTTCCCGCGATCTGCATCCTTCATTGGGCCGACGAAATGGAAGTCGGAGGGTGCGAGATCCGAGTGGATGAGGAATAACATGCAATTATGTCATATGATGACATGATGGAGACCGTGGCAGTTGTTTGAAGACAAATGTTGATGGTGTTAGGGCAGCAACCAGCCACAATACTACTTTCAGTTCCTTTATTCAAAGGGTACCGTTACCGGTTTCAAATCGTCGTGATTCATCCTCAGACGGTTTACACGCTTTCTTTATGACATGTGGTGTGTTTTTTACAGATTAACTGTCCTAAAATATAAATAATAGATAATTATAAACACCCCACACACAGATGGCTCTTTGTATGTGTCAAAACATATTGTGTGTGGTAGAAATCTTCTCAGTGACAAATCTAAAGTGTTCAGTAAGACCAATTTATGTGTGCAACAATAAGAATGCAGTGACAATGCATTTACACCTCTTGGACGAATGTTATGGAAACAAACACTCCAAACCGACGTTTTACGTAAGTCACATGCAACGAAAATCTGTAACGCAACCATCTGTGTGTGGGGTGTTTATAATTATGTATTATTTATATTTTAGGACAGTTAATCTGTAAAAAACACACCACATGTCATAAAGAAAGCGTGTAAACCTTCAGGAATAACAGTTCAGTAAGTTTTGTCAGCTCCTCTTGTGAGAGGCCTTGCGTTGTCATGGAGAAGGATAAACTCGTTAGCATTTTTGTGGCGACGAACACATTGAAGTCGTTTCTTCAGTTCCGTGAGTGTAGCAAAGTACACTTCAGAGTTGACCGTTGCACCGTGGGGGAGGACACCACACAGAATAACCTGTTCAGAGCCCCAGAAGACCGTCACAACGACTTTCGTGACTAAGGGTGCGGCGCCATCCATGGATTGCTGTCTTGTTTCTGGTTCGTAATGATGAACCTATGTTTCATCGCCTGTGACGATGTTCGACAAAAATTGTCACAATAACCCCCGTAACGAGCAAGCAATTCCGCACAGATAGTCCTTCGTTGCACTTTTTAACCTTCTATTAGGCGACGAGGAAACCAGCGGTCACACACCTTTGAGTATCCCAACTGGTGGACGAATGTGTCAGCACTACCACCAGAGAACTCCAGTTGAGCAGCGAGGTGTTTGATTGTCATCTGTTGACCACCTCGAGTGAGAGTGTCCGCAAGTTCCAACATTGCTGGAGTCACAGCCGTGTGACGACCGCCAAGCTGGAGGTCGAATAGTTATGTGCGACCTAGTCGCAATGATGACAGTCAAATAGCCCAACGACTCGCGGTGCTTCTGTTCACTTCTAGGTCTCCGTAAACATTCTGGAAACGCCTATGAGTATCTGCGATACTCTGGTTTTCCACCGAAATAAGTTCAACGACAGCTCTCTACCTTGAACGCATTTCTATTACAGACGTCATTTTGAGGGCTACGTGTAGCGCCAGCACCTATCGGCACTTCATGAAACTATAGGGGCTGAGCGGGATTATTCGACGACATCCCACAACAAATTATGCATTTCCTCAACCGAAACTGGACGGGAAAAAAGTGTTGCACTACTATTGAATGTCCCTCGTACAATAAGTTTACGTATTTAGTCGGTGATACACCTTACAACTATCGAAAATGATTTCTGTGTTAAGTAGACTGAAAATAGTTTTTGTCAGAGCAACAAAGTACCCGAAAATACATTACTGGCCATTAAAATTGCTACACCACGAAGATGACGTGCTATAGACGCGAAATTTAACCGACAGGAAGAAGATGTTGTGATATGCAAATGATTAGCTTTTCAGAACATTCACACAAGGTTGGCGCCGATGGCGACTCCTACAACGTGCTGACATGAGGAAAGTTTCCAACCGATTTTTCATACACAAACAGCAGTTGACCGGTGTTGCCAGGTGAAACGTTCTTGTGATGCCTCGTGTAAGGAGGAGAAATGCGTACCATCACGTTTCTGACTTTGATAAAGGTCCGATTGTAGCCTATCGCGATTGCGCTTTATCGTATCGCGATATTGCTGGTCGCGTTGGTCGAGATCCAATGACTGTTAACAGAATATGGAATCAGTGGGTTCAGGAGGGTAATGCGGAACGCCGTGCTGCATTCCAACGGTCTCGTATCTCTAGCAGTCGAGATTACAGGCATCTTATCCGCATGGCTGCAACGGATCGTGCTGGCACGTCTGGATCCCTGAGTCAACAGATGGGGACGTTTACAAGACAACAACCATCTGCACAAACAGTTCGACGACGTTTGCAGCAGCATGGACTATCAGCTACGCTGCATCTCAGACAGGAGCGCCTGCGATGGTGTACTCAACGACGAACCTGGGTGCACGAATGGCAAAACGTCATTTTTTCGGATGAATCCAGGTTCTGTTTACAGCATCATGAGAAGTGTGTATTCGTCATCGCCATACTGGCGGATCACCCGGCGTGATGGTACGGGGTGCCATTGGTTACACGTCTCGGTCACCTCTTGTTAGCGTTGACGGCACTTTGAACAGTGGACTTTACATTTCAGATGTGTTAAGACTCGAGGCTCTACCTCTAATTCGATCCCTGCGAAACCCTACATTTCAGCAGGATAATGCATGATCGCATGTTGCAGGTCCTGTACGGGCCTTTCTGGATACATAACATGTTCGACGCTGCCCTGGCCAGCACATTCTCCAGATCTCTCACCAATTGAAAACGTCTGGTCAATGGTGGCCGAGTAACTGGTTCGTCACAATACGCCAGTCACTGCTCTTGATGAACTGTGGTATCGTGTTGAAGCTGCATGGGCAGCTGTACCTGTACACGCCATCCAAGCTCTGTTTGACTCAATGCCCAGGCGTATCAAGGCCGTTATTACGGCCAGAGGTGGTTTTTCTAGGTACTGAATTCTCAGGATCCATGCACCAAACTTGCTTGAAAATGTAATCATATGTCAGTTCTAGTATAATATATTTGTCCAATGAATACCCGTTTATCATCTGCATTTCTTCTTGGTGTAGCAATTTTAATGGCCAGTAGTGTATTCGGCAAAACATCTGAGTTGTGTGAAAAGAAATGACCAAAGTGGTGGCCCCAAAATGTAGCCGTGAGTTCCTGAAACTTCCTGTTGCAAGACAACCGCATATTTGATATTGAGAGAAAAGTGATATGTACATTTAAATAACGCAGATTTTTCACTTCTGGCTCTGAAGCGTGCGAGGGTAACTGACATCGATTTAGCAAGTCTAGTTTTACAACCATTTGAGGATTTGAGCGTTCATTCAACCAGAATAAGTACAATAGTGTGTGTTTCTTTTTCCAATTAAAAATGTATGCATCGTAAACACACACGGATGGTTTAATTAACATTATCCGTTCTAGCGGCGTCACATAGTGCAGCACGATGTACTGATGTCGCTCGTCGCTCTGCATGTGACAGACTTACTGCGAGTTTGCCTCTACAGACGCGGCCTTGAATCGTGCTCGTGACATCCGATTCTTATGGACTACCAGTGACCAACTGTCTCTTCAAACAACTTCAGCGATATGCCTCGATGTAATGAGGGAAAGAACATACCACGCAAAACCACGTATTTTAGTTAGACACATTCTGCGCCGAGTACCTGAACGACTTGCATTATTTGTTTCAACGATGCATTTGGAGGAGATATCGACGTAATTCATTAAGTAATGCACACAGCCATGCCAGAAGTCGACCAAATACTGCGCTGTAACTCACCTACCCACCCACACATACGCACTCGCACACACAAATGCGCGCCCACGCGGGTGCGCTCTCGCGCCAGCCTAATACACACATGGCTGGAGCACGGGCTCGAGTGTAATGAAAGAACGAGTCACAGCATGTCTCTTGGTGACTGTAGCGATCAGGTTGAAAAAATTATTCACGTAAACTATATATGATAAAAAAATTTCGAGACAAATTTTCTTCTCGCCTCTAATGTGATAGAAAGCACTGCTTTTGGTCCGAAAAAGCGTCGATATACCTATACACTGCATTGACAAGAGTTATGGGATGCCTCCTAATATCGTGTCGGCACTCCTTTTGCCCGGCGTAGTGCAACAACTGGATATGGCATGGACTCAACAAGAATGAGATTTTCACTCTGCAGCGGAATGTGCGCTGATACGAAACTCCCTGGTAGATTAAAACTATGTACCGGACCGAGACTCGAACTCGGGACCTTTGCCTTTCGCGGGCAAGTGTTCTACCAACTGAGCTACCCAAGCATGAATCACGCCCCGCCCTCACAGCTTTACTTCTGCCAGTACCTCGTCTCCTACCTTCCAAACTTTACAGAAGCTCTCCTGCGAACCATGCCGAACTAGCACTCCTGAAACAATGGATATTGCGGAGACATGGCTTAGCCACAGCCTGGGGGATGTTTCCAGAATGAGATTTTCAATCTGCAGCAGAGTGTATGAAACATGTATGAAACTTCCTGGCACATTAAAACTGTGTGCCGGACCGAGACTCGAACTCGGGACCTTTGCCTTTCGCGTGCAAGTGCTCTACCAACTGAGCTGCCCAAGCAGGACTCACGTCCCCTCCTCACAGTTTTACTTCTGCCAGTACCTCGTCTCCTATCTTCCAAACTTTACAGAAGCTCTCCTGCGAACCATGCAGAACTAGCATATCAGCGCACACTCTGCTGCAGAGTGAAAATCTCATTCTGGAAACATCCCCCAGGCTGTGGCTGAGCCCCAAGCCCTGTATCCGCAATATCGTTTCTTTCAGGAGTGCTAGTTCTGCATGGTTCGCAGGAGAGCTTCTGTAAAGTTTGAAAGGTAGGAGACGACGTACTGGCAGAAGTAAAGCTGTGAGGACGGGGCGTGAGTCATGCTTGGGTAGCTCAGCTGGTAGAGCACTTGCCCGAGAAAGGCAAAGGTCCCGAGTTCGAGTCTCGGTCCGACACACAGTTTTAATCTGTCAGGTAGTTTCATGCATTCAACAAGTCGTTGGAAGTCTCCAGCAGAAATAATGAGACATGCTGCTCTATAGCCGTCCATAATTTTAAAAGTGTTGGCGGTGCAGTATTTTGTGCACAAACTGACATTTCGAATACGACCCATAAATGTTCGATGCGATTCATTTTGGGCAATCTGGGTGGCCAAATCATACGTTCGAACTGTCCATAATGTTATTACTTCAAACCAATAGCTAACAATTGTGGCGAGGCGACATGGTGCATTGCCATCTTTCAGCACATAAGACCGATGAATGGCTGAAAATGGCCTCCAAGTAACCGAACATAACTATTTCCGGACAATGATCATTCCATTTCATGCAGACACTGCCCAAACCATTACAGAGCCACCAACAGCTTGCACAGTGCCTTGTTGACAACCTGAGTCCTTGGCTTCGAGAACTCATCGCCACACTCGAACTCTATTATCAGCGTTTACCAACTGAACTCGGGACTCATCTGACCAGGCCACGATTTTTCAATTACGAGGGCTATGCCGAAAGTTTTTAGCCGAATGTGTGAAAAAAAGTTTATTTGCAAAAAAAGTTTGCAACTTTTCAAAATACTCTCCATTAGCATGTATACATTTTTCCACTTTCTGAAACCACTTAGAAAATGTGTCAGTCCAAGCTTCTTTTGGGATGTCACTTAGTGCACTCTCGTACGCTGCAATGGCCTCTTCATCTGATGAAAACCGCTGCCCTCGAATTTTATCCTTAGTCTTAGGGAACAGAAAGAAGTTACAGGGGACAAGGTCAGGTGAAGAGGGGAATGGGGTAACACTCGCTCTTTTTCCTTCTCCAGAAAGTCCATCGTTCTGGCAGCCCTGTGCGCGTCGTCGTGATGCAGCAGAAGGTGCCCACTCGTGGACTTTGGATGCTGTGACTTCCATGTGGCGATGACTTTTGGAAGACAATCTTTCACGTACCATGCAGTATTGACTGTACGACGTGTGTTCAGGGTCACAGAGGTGAGATGCCCAATCTTTGTGAAAAAAGTTGTCACCATCTTTTTTCCAGATCTCTCACTTCGTCCAACTTTTGTGGGTGGTTCCTCCCTTGGAAAGCACCACACAGAAGACTGTCTCCTCGTTTCAGGGTCATAATGGTAGACCCACGTTTCGTCGCCTGTGACGATATTGTAGGTATCTTGTGACTTCTCTCCATTGAATTTTCCGAGCATGTAACGACACCAATCCACTCTCGTCTCCTTTTGGCTTTCTGTCAGGGAATGTGGCACCCAATGGGCACATCACTTAGTAAGGCCTAAGTGACTATGAACGATGGTCTGTGCTGTTGTTGATCCAATATTTAGGGTCCCTTTAATGTCGCAGAATGTAAGATGTGGATCTTCTTTCATCATTTTCCTCACAGTATCAGTGTTTTCAGGAGTCACAGCTGTGGCTGGCCGACCAGGACGAGGTTTATCTTCAATTGAGTGCCGACCCCTCGAAAACTCGCGAAACCAATTTCCAACTGTTGCCCTATAAGCAAAGAAAAATTGCATTCTTCGGCACTCACACCCTTTTTATAATCGTAAAAAATCGTGGCGCGAAAGTCGCAGCGCGACAGCTCCATCCTGCACCGTCTCTGACTCAGCACTGCCTGTACTTTCTTACCGCGCTGTGGGGGATCACCGCTAGCCGGGGCTGCGCGCTCATGTCCCAAGGTCGGAAAAACATCGCTCTTTCGAATGAAAACAACCCCATTGTCCTCCGCGTTACGGTTTACGGGCTGCTAAAAACTTTCGGCTTAGCCCTCGTATCTTGGGTCCACCTGATAGGGTCATGGGCCCAGGAGAGGCGCTGCTGTGCTGTTAGCAAAGGCACTCGCACCAGTCGTCTGCTGCCATAGCCCATTAACGCCAAATTTCGCCGATCTGTTCTAACGGGTAAGTTCCTCGTAGTCCCACATTTACTTCTGCGGTTATTTCACGCAGTGAGGCTTGTCCATCAGCACTGACAGCTCTAAGCAAACGCCGCTGCTCTCCGTTGTAAAGCGAAGACCGTCGGCCACGGCGTTGTCCGTGCTGAGAGATAACGCCTGAAATTAGGTATTCTTGTGCACTATCTTGACACAGCGGATCTTGGAGTATTGAATTCTCTAAAGATTTCCAATATGTAATGCCCCCTGCGTCTAGCTCCAACTATCATTCCGCGTGCAAAGTCTGTTAATTCCCGTCGTGCGGCCATAATCACGTCGGAAACCTGTTCACACGAATCACTCCGCCAGTATATTGCCATTTTATACTTTGTGTACGCGATACTGCCGTCAAGGTCGGTTGGTTGATTTGGGGGGAGGGGACTAAACAGCAAGGTCGAAGGTCGTCCGCCATCGGTATATGTGTATATCGCTATCCCATGACTTGTCACCTCAGCGTACATCACCTAACATTATTCCACACGTAGAACAAAGAGATACGTAGAGATTTATGGTGGGATCTGCCTGTTCCATACATCATCCCATCACAAATTAGTCTAGTCCGCTATTGGTATAGTTAACAGAAAACATCTTAACACGAAGAACAGTAAGGAAAATGTTTGAGCTTCCGAATTCGCACTAACCTTAAGAGTGCTGTGTGGAGTTTTGAGGGTTTCAAAATGTCGTTGCAGACAGATAATTTACGCATGCTCTTAAAACGTTTTGCCGTCCGTATTTCTAACTATTTTTCTTCACAATAGCCTCCTTGTAACACCTTTCCACGATATAATTCGTTAGGCTGCATTCACAGTGGCACCGACTACGAAGTCGGACACCGTCGACATAGGCCATCCAATAACATCGGCCGACAGTTTGGTCATAGTACATACAGTCTCCTTCGTCAATTTGTAGTGGGTTCAGAGAGGTTAGGTTAGCACCTATTTTAATTTCCGTGGGTACAGTGGATGCCTCAACGCCTCTGTGCTCGGAGACATGTGCAGCTTTTGATATTAAAAAGACGTTGAATGCGTGTGAACGATTCTCGAAAACAAGGTGGCACGTATTATACACTCTTTCCTCTGTTGTTGGATAAATCACACAAATTTTACGAATATATGAGATGGGGCAAGAGAGAAAAATGTTCTCAGGATTACGAACACTCCGCACGACTTCAAATAAATACAGCGAAATAAACATACGTCAATTACGCTTCAATTATTTTCATTCCTGAAGAGAACCATAAATTTTAAAAGAACTTACTCTGAATACATAAAACACTGAAAGGTGGAATCCTGTTCGGTACTCCCAATTTGCAAATCATCTCACATAACGGAATCACTACCATACTGGCTTAAAAACGTCAGTAAACGGTAATAATAATATGAAGATAGCTAATACTCACCTATCACAACCCAAAAAGATCCACTACAGTGACTTTAAGCATAATATATGTCACCCTTCTCACAAGAACAAATTATAATTTACACGTAAAATTTCTGATAAAGATTTTACCTATTTTTGGTCTTCAATAAAGCTGCAGTTTCAGTCCATATATTCCAAACTACGTATCAACTATGAAATTTTCCATCCTCAGGATACCGCCAACTCTTTTCTTTTACGAAACTTATGAGATTCTCACAGTCCATGTTTTGTGTGTTAGAAAGTTAGCCGACTTGACCGAAGATAACAAACTGATATGAATTCGTCCGAAGTCTGTACGTTCAGGTGACGAGATCGGAAGCATTATTATCGTGCACGTAGAGACATATTGATTTGAAAAAGCCAGCTGTCTCAGCTCGATATTAGAATCTTCCGATATAGGTACCACTGCGGTCGCAGTCTTACAGAACATCGATTTCTTTTTTTAGTAGGTGTGAGAGGTACTATGTTTCTATTTACAACTATGTAATGTATGGGGAAATTCTCATGGCTTGTTGCCTGTGACGAAGCACACTTACGGATTGTAGTGTGAATATCGGAAAGAGGTCAATGCTTCACACATATTTTCTAGACAGCCGATCTCTTTACATGAGCAAGTGTTATAGGACCTTTGCTGTTCCTTATCTATATAAACGATTTGGGAGACAATCTGAGCAGCCGTCTTAGGTTGTTTGCAGATTACGCTGCCGTTTATCGACTAATAAAGTCGTCAATAGATCAGAACAAATTGAGAAACGATTTAGAAAAGATATCTGAATGGTGCGACGATTGGCATTTGACCCTAAATATCGAAAAGTGTGAGGTCAGCTACATGAGTGCTAAAAGAAATTCGTTAAACTTCTGTTACACGATAAATCAGTCTAATCTAAAAGCCGTAAATTCAACTAAATACCTTGGAATTACAGTTACCAACAACTTAAATTGGAAGGAACACATAGAAAATGTTGCGGGGAAGGCTAACCAAAGACTGCGTTTTATTGGCAGGGCACTTACAAAATGTAACAGATCTACTGAGGAGACTGCCTACACTACGCTTGTTCGTCCTCTTTTAGAATACTGCTGCGCGGTGTGGGATCCTTACCAGATAGGCTTGACGGAGTAATCGAAAAACTTCAAAGAAGGGCAGCACATTTTGTATTATCGCCAAACATGGGAGAGAATGTCACTGAAATGATACAGGATTTGGGCTGGGCATCATTAAAAGAAATGCGTGTTTCGTTGCGACGGAATCTTCTCACGAAATTCCTATCACCAACTTTCTCCTCCGATTGTAAAAATATTTTCTTGATACCGACCTACATAGGGAGGAACGATCACCATGATAAAACAAGGGAAATCAGAGCTTGTACGGATAGATATAGGTATTCGTTCTTTCCACGCGCTATACGAGATTGGAATAATAGAGAATTGTGAATGTGGTTCGATGAACGTTCTGCCAGGCACTTAAATGTGATTTGCAGAGCAGCCATGTAGATGTAGATGAAAAGTCCGCTGGCTACAACTTCTTGTGTTTCTTTTGAACTGGGAGTGGAAGTGCCAGGCGACTAAAAATCCCTAGCTGTATGCAGTATCAATCTATAACATCTACATGATCACTTGGCAGAGGGTTCATCGAACCACAATCATACTATCTCTCTACCATTCCACTTCCGAACAGCGCGCGGGATAAATGAACACCTAAACCTTTCTGTTGGACCTCTGATTTCTCTTATTTTATTTGGATGATCATTCCTACCTATGTAGGTTGGGCTCAACAAAATATTTTCGCATTCAGAAGAGAAAGTTGGTGACTGAAATTTCGTAAATAGATCTCGACGCGACGAAAAACGTCTTTGCTTTAATGACATCCATTCCAACTCGCGTATCATATCTGCCACACTCTCTCCCTTATTACGTGATAATACAAAACGAGCTGCCCTTTTTTGCACCCTTTCGATGTCCCACGTCAATTCCACCTGGTAACGATCCCACACCACGCAGCAATATTGTAACAGAGGACTAACGAGTGTAGTATAAGCTGTCTCTTTAGTGGACTTGTTGCATCTTCTAAGTGTCCTGCCAATGAAAGCAACCTTTGGCTCGCCTTCCCCACAATATTATCTATGTGGTCTTTCCAACTGAAGTTGTTCGTAATTTTAACATCCAGGTACTTAGTTGAATTGACAGCCTTGAGAATTGTACTATTTATCGAGTAATCGAATTCCAACGGATTTCTTTTGGAACTCATGTGGATCACCTCATACTTTTCGTTATTTAGCGTAAACTGCCACCTGCCACACCATACAGCAATCTTTTCTAAATCGCTTTTGCAACTGATACTGGTCTTCGGATGACCTTACTAGACGGTAAATTACAGCATCATCTGCGAACAACGTAAGTGAACTGCTCAGATTGTCACCCAGGTCATTTATATGGATCAGGAACAGCAGAGGTCCCAGGACGCTTTCCTGGGGAACACCTGATATCACTTCAATTATAATCAATGATTTGCCGTCTATTACTACGAACTCACGGTGCTTGGTGCACATCACCTGCTGTGCATGGTCTCGTGATTATCACATTTCTCCATCATCTAGACGCTGCTGTGAACCTAGTGTACACGTGCAAAATTATTTTTTAGGAAGCACAGCTCTGTGTAGCAGGGAAAAATTGAAAAATTGGGAATTTGTGGTAAGGTCTTACGGGAGCAAACTGCTGATGTCATCGGTCCCTAAGCCTACACAGTACTTAATCTAGCTTAAACTAGCTTACGATATGGACAACACCATGCGCGGGTGTGGCAGGGCCTATGAACTTGAGCCGCGGTGTACAAATGGCTCTGAGCACTATGGGACTTAACATCTGAGGTCATCAGTCCCCCGCGGTGTACAGCTGGAACGTGCCTTATGAGCTGCGGACGTCCGCGATCTGAAATATTTACCCGAATGAATAAATATATGATATCATTTGACTTATAACCCAGAGCGATCGGACAATGAGGGGAACAAAGTTCATTTTTTTATGAATGAGTAGTGCGCAGAGGCATGATAGATTGCTGCAGCGGTCTCAGCAGGTCAACCAGACTCATTCAGAGGTACATTTACACGAATGTGTTTCTCTGCCATGATTAATTACAGTGCTTGAAATAAGAATGATAAATTAAAAATTTTGGAGTACGACAATGTGTAAACAGAACATTAATTATAATACATTATCCAAATTGTGATGAAGACTTAGCTGAATGATTAAAATATTAGTCTCTGTCTCTGTAATAATTGTTTCCACATCCTCAACATCACGCTTTCCTTTATTACAACACTTTCTTATATATTTATTGTCTTCAGAAGAACAATCAAGAGATTTCGTTATAGAAGCAGGCGTGGCAGTTACTTACATATGTACTTGGTACTTTTGTTTGATTACTGGTAATAAGAGGCTTTGTTATATTCCATTCCTTATCATGCGAAAGTTCACCAGGAAGTTTTGAACCCTGCACAGCAATATTTGGAACAACTTTTTGCAAATGTTTAGCAGTTTGACTTGATGCTTTGAAAGTACTACTAGTATTTTTCAACTTTAGCAGCTTCTAAACTATTGTATATACCAGTAACGGGTACGTCTGAATCTCAACGAACACCTACACTATCACACTTCATTGCAAAATCAGTATTATTAATCCATAAAGATTTTGGATGACCAATAGCTCGACGTTGAGGAGAGTGTGTTTCAAAGCAAAATGAAATTTTACAATTGGATTACTTGAACAAGAATATATGACATCATGATCACGAGCCTATTTGTGCCATCGTCTTGCATCTTTAGAGTATACAATATCGTAATGAGGTTTAATGTGTGCTCTGCAGCAGGGATCTATTTCAGCCAGAGTAAGAGCTCATTTGCAGGAATTACTATAAGTTTGGTTGGTTGGTTGGTTGATTTGGTGGAGGAAACCAAACAGCGAGGTCGTCGGTCTCATCGGATTAGGGAAGGATGGGGAAGGAAGTCGACCCTGCCCTTTCAAAGGAACCATCCCGGCATTTGCCTGAACCGATTTAGGGAAATCACGGAAAACCTAAATCAGGATGGCCGGACGCGGGATTGAACCGTCGTCCTCCCGAATGCGAGTCTAGTGTTACTATAAGTTTATTACACGTATTGCAGAAAACGCAATACATATATTCCCTAGATAAACGTAATAATATGTATAGTGTCTACATCTACAGCTAAATATATACACTGCAAGCCAACATACAGTGCGTGTGTAGTGTGTACATCTACAGCTACATATATACACCACAAGCCACCATACAGTGCTTGGTTGTCGATGCCCTGTCCCACCACTAGCTATTTCCTTTCGTGTTCCACATGAAAACAGAGCGAAGGATAAACTGCTGTCCAGAAATGCATGTTGGTGGCAGTTGAATCGTTCGGCAGTCAGCTTCAAATGCCGATTCTCTAAATTTTAATCAATACTTTTCCTCGAAAAGTTCGCCGTGTTCCCTCGAAGGATTCTCATTTGAGTTCCGGAAGCATCTCCGTAACAGTTGGATGTTGTTAGAACTTACTGGTCGAAAATCAAGGAGACCCCTCTGAATTGCTTCGATGTCTTCCTTTACTCCACGGATTCCAAAAAATTGAATAGTACTCAAGAACAGGTCCCACTAGTGTCCTTTACAGATGAACCACACTTCCCCAAAATTTCCCCCAATGAACGAAGTCCACCATTCGCCTTCCCTACCTCAAACCTCATATGCTCGATCCATTTCATACCGTTTTGTAGCGCTGCGCCCAAATATTTAAATGACGTGACTGTGTCATGCAGGACACTACAAATGCTGTATCTGAGCATTACCTTTTGTTTTTCCTACTCATCCGTATTAACTTGCAGTTTCTACATTTGAGGCCAGCTCATTTATGTATGTAGAAAAAATAGCTCTCCTATCACGCCACCCTGGAGCACTCCTGACGATACCCGTGTCTCTGATAGATACTCGTCGTCGAGGACAACATACTGGGTTCTATTGCTTGAGGAGTCTTCGAACCACTCACATGGCATTAAATACATATTACAAACTGTAGAAAGAAATTGATTTATTACAGGTTCATCTCATATACGCATACATTCAGTATATACTAATTTTTCCTCCGCCAGAACCATTTCCCATATGACAGTATTTAAGAAATACCTTTTTTTTTGCACTCTTAATTCATCATGTATGTAAACTAGTCCATGGGCTGCTATGAAGTTACCCAATTCGGAGCCAACACACAGACGATGTTGCAGAACACCTCGCGCGGTATCATCGAACACGTTATTCACATCGACACTTAATGCATGTATCTGGTCAGCAGGAAGTCATATTGTATCACACAGCACTCGGATGTTTGCAACACTTTGCCGTTTTATTAATACAGTATACGCCGTCACAAGATCCAATAGTTTGTGTTGTACCGCTAAGAACGCTTTCTACTGAAGCACTAGGATGTTCACTGCTGGTGAATACACTGATGTTGATATCGACGTTGTCTGGTCTGAACTCGTCGGTTAATAGACAATCCACGTGCAGTAGTCTATCGCACATCTATTTCAACTGCCACTTGCCATAACTCAATGTCAGGTGCGTCGCTCAAATATAATTTTCTCGTGAACAGCAGCATTCTATTTAGGCCGATGACTTGCAGCCTTTGGATCACTTTACAGCGGGAACAGACTTTCAAGACTTATTAGGCAGGGAAAGCCTACGAATACACAGTAGCTTCGTACTTACCAGCTGTTGTTGTTTACCAATCAGCTCTCCCACTCCTAGCTAAAGGGTACTTAACCACGTGAAAACACAGCTAGAATCATTCTCCATAACGAATGATGTTTTGTGTATGAAACTAAATTAAAAAATTAATGTTGTAACATGAATCGTAACTAAATAGTTGTACCGTGTATGTGCGTGTGTGTGTTCAAAATGGTTCAAATGGCTCTGAGCACTATGGGACTTAACTTGTAAGGTCATCAGTCCCCTAGAACTTAGAACTACTTAAACCTAACTAACCTAAGGACATCACACACATCCACGCCCGAGGCAGGATTCGAACCTGCGACCGTAGCGGTCGCGCGGTCCCATTCTGTAGCGCCTAGAACCACTCGGCCACACAGGCCGGCTCTGTGTGTGTGTGTGTGTGTGTGTGTGTGTGTGTGTGTGTGTGCCAAAATGCTCATCGTCGTGTGCGTAAGCATCGTATCTACCATCGACATTGGATTTATAGGTTGGAACCATCTTCCATACAACGGTCGTCATAATATAATGCATCAAGTGTTATTGATCTTATTGTGTATAGTGTTTTGCACAACAAGTGTGGAGGTGGAGTATTGTGAGGTGCGATGTCGATGGGAGAGTTAATGTGAGACTTACTTTGATTTTTTTCTATAGAATACCAAAACTCACACATGGAATGGTTGGTGTAGTAAAAGTAGTGCAGTTTAACAAATGAAGTGGACGCATTGGGACAGACTACACTAAATATAGAACATGTGGTGCGAGGCTGACATCATTTGATGTTTGGCGGTTATCTTTTAATTAGCTTCCTGACAAACTAAGTGAGGCTTAAGTCTTCTAAACTGGTGATGGAGATAAAACTGCATTATTCCACTGTGGAGGAGAATTAAGATGCTGGGAAGAAACACATGATCCATGGGTCGAACATACTGCATGATTTTCCAAGTGCCTCCTCGCAATTGCTCCCAAGGGTAAAGATTTTTCTGGAACAGAGGTGTGAAAATTGCCGCGAGGCATGTGGTTAATATCAAACCTCCATCATATCCTCTGAAAGCAGCGTCAGAAAGCTATGTGACTAAGAGAGCTTCTGGCACTACACAACACTGCAAAATCTGCTTCCACGAAGAACTGGGAGTAATGTTGATACATGTAGGAATATCGTTTTTTGTATTAAATGTGGATTTCTGTTTTCCTCATGTGCTGTGTGCCAGAGACTTGGTTCAGCTGCAGTAAAAGCATTTTTGTAGGAAGTACCATTATTTTATTATACGTACTGTGAAGATACCTGCATCTATTCCCATGGTGACACATTGTTAGGTGACTCACTGAACCGCAGTCCGTCAGATACAAAATTTTCGAGAATTTATATCCATACAGATAGGATCGTTATCGGTGAATGTTTTTTGTATGTGAAACTAAATAAAAATGTCAGAAACTGACTGCGTACTCGTCTTCTAGCACTCAAACCCATTAGTAATATGAGTGGCCAGGTGAAGACAATCTGTAGTTAGAAGCTTCTCTTTTACTTCAAGACAGCTATGTATATCATGTCTTAATTTAATAAGCATGAGTAGATCGATTGCACCGATAACTAAAATACTAAGCAACGACTTTTTTCTATCCATTTTATCTTATAAGGATATTGGCGGTCCAAACAAACTCTCATATCTTACTTTGCGCGGAACACACATAACAATAATTAGAGAGATGTGTGAATATTTACCGACAGGTGCTGCAGCACGTTGTTCTGATCCTCTCTCTCGCTCGCTCTCTCTCTCTCTCTCCCCCTCCTTCCCTTCCCCTCCCCCTCTTTCTGTCGCTCTCTAGACTATAGTGATTGGTGCATACAAAATCCATGTTATGCCTCGCTCATAGTGCTACTGTTGAGAGGAATAATCCAATTTTGTATGAAATTATTATTTACTTTTGCTTTTTTATACATCAGTAAAACCATGCATCAAGCACAGTAATCATTGTCTTTAGAAAAATGCTATGATAGTGGGAACAGTTGTTGTACCACTGCACGGCCTGATTCCATTGCCAGAGCTCCTGATTATTCGGTAATACGAATAAACTGTCATACCCTCCCCCTTTATCATGTCTTTCCAGTCCACATGAAGGCAACTGTGAATGTATTCCTCTGTCAGATGCTTGTAAGAAATGTTGTTGTTGTTGTCTTCAGTCCTGAGACTGGTTTGATGCAGCTCTCCATGCTACTCTATCCTGTGCAAGCTGCTTCGTCTCCCAGTACCTACTACAACCTACATCCTTCTAAATCTGCTTAGTGTAGTCATCTCTCGGTCTCCCTCTACGATTTTTACCCTCCACACTGCCCTCCAATGCTAAATTTGTGATCCCTTGATGCCTCAAAACATGTCCTACCAACCGATCCCTTCTTCTAGTCAAGTTGTGCCACAAACTTCTCTTATCCCCAATCCTATTCAATACCTCCTCATTAGTTACGTGCTCTATCCACCTTATCTTCAGTATTCTTCTGTAGCACCACATTTCGAAAGCTTCTATTCTCTTCTTGTCCAAACTAGTTATCGTCCATGTTTCACTTCCATACATGGCTACACTCCAAACAAATATTTTCAGAAATGACTTCCTGACACTTAAATCTATATTCGATGTTAACAAATTTCTCTTCTTCAGAAACGCTTTCCTTGCCATTCCCAGTCTACATTTTATATCCTCTCTACTTCGACCATCATCAGTTATTTTACTTCCTAAATAGCAAAACTCCTTTACTACTTTAAGTGTCTCATTTCCTAATCTAATTCCCTCAGCATCACCCGATTTAATTTGACTACATTCCATTATCCTCGTTTTGCTTTTGTTGATGCTCATCTTATATCCTCCTTTCAAGACACTGTCCATTCCGTTCAACTGCTCTTCCAAGTCCTTTGCCGTCTCTGACAGAATTACAATGTCATCGGCGAACCTCAAAGTTTTTACTTCGTCTCCATGAATTTTAATACCTACTCCAAATTTTTCTTTTGTTTCCTTTACTGCTTGCTCAATATACAGATTGAATAACATCGGGGAGAGGCTACAACCCTGTCTCACTCCTTTCCCAACCACTGCTTCCCTTTCATGCCCCTCGACTCTTATGACTGCCATCTGGTTTCTGTACAAATAGTAAATAGCCTTTCGCTACCTGTATTTTACCCCTGCCACCTTTAGAATTTGAAAAAGAGTATTCCAGTCAACATTGTCAAAAGCTTTCTCTAAGTCTACAAATGCTAGAAACGTAGGTTTGCATTTTCTTAATCTTTCTTCTAAGATAAGTCGTAAGGTCAGTATTGCCTCACGTGTTCCAACATTTCGACGGAATCCGAACTGATCCTCCCCGAGGTCCGCATCTACCAGTTTTTCCATTCGTCTGTAAAGAATTCGCGTTAGTATTTTGCAGCTGTGACTTATTAAACTGATAGTTCGGTAATTTTCACATCTGTCAGCACCTGCTTTCTTTGTGATTGGAATTATTATATTCTTCTTGAAGTCTGAGGGTATTTCGCCTGTCTCATACATCTTGCTCACCAGCTGGTAGAGTTTTGTCATGACTGGCTCTCCCAAGGCCGTCAGTAGTTCTAATGGAATGTTGTCTACTCCGGGGGCCTTGTTTCGACTCAGGTCTTTCAGTGCTCTGTCAAACTCTTCACGCAGTATCGTATCTCCCATTTCGTCTTCATCTACATCCTCTTCCATTTCCATAATATTGTCCTCAAGTACATCACCCTTGTATAAACCTTCTATATACTCCTTCCACCTTTCTGCCTTCCCTTCTTTGCTTAGAACTGGGTTGCCATCTGAGCTCTTGATATTCATACACGTGGTTCTCTTCTCTCCAATTGTTAAAGTCCTACCTAATCGACACAAGCGCTTCATCGATTAACACCAACGAGTGATGGAATTATCTTCAATGTTATGTACACACCCCCTCTTTGTGTTTATAGCTAGGGACATGTATAAACGCTTCTTTAAACTGCGTAAAGAAAAGAAAAATTTCCCCTTCTGCTGTTACGCACCTTGAGGTTAGTCACATCTCTTTGTCACACACACATCCACTCGCATAATGCGGACCGTCTGATGAACAATTACGACAGCGTATTATTATTATTATTATATAATAAAAAGATTACAAAGTTATTCCCACTGCAGTGCGTTATTTAAAGCAAATAATTCGCGTGTTTTGACTGGTTTTCGAATGACTATATTTTTCTCCAGCTCGCTGTATTGTCGCTGTCGGAAAATGGAACTGTTTACGAGTAGTAAAGTGAAGCATCGATCTGAGGAACAGGTGATGGCAGAAACGCAAAGAACAGTGCGATGATACTAATCATTACTTTCAATCTGTTTCTGATGATAATGTTTCACTGCGGTCCTACAGGGTGATTGCAATTAAAGTTTCGATGCTTGAGCTCAGACTGTTTACCGTTATATGTGATGAAACACATGCGCACATTCAGCATGGACCTGCGCGAGGTGAGCACTGCTTAGTATCACTGACGGGGAGAGTATGTTTCCATAGTATAAAACTGCAATGTGCTATGAGACACCACGTAGACGATGTCACTCATCTAGGAATAATATTACTTCAACGTCACTATATGACGGAATTTCGAGTACAATCACGGGATGAAACTCAAGACGAAGACGCATCTACAGGTGCTCTTGTTTAAGTTGTAACTGACTGTAAACAGCATTGTTGGCGATGATATGGTTAGCCTTTTAAAGTTGGGTGGTGACTCACCGATAATATATTCTTGTCATAGCTGTCTCTCTAACGCGCTCCACATTCAATTCACTCACACTGGGACATCTGCTTCTCCCTGTCGGGCACAAGCAACCCGTCGTAACGAAATTGTTGTGCCACTGGTAAATGGCCTTTCTTGTTAGTGGCTTCTTACCGTACTTGGTTCTAAACATCAGTTGAGAAGCTGTAGCACACTTGTTTTTGTCGAACTCCAACACACAGAAAGCTCGCTCCGCACATCAACTCGCCATGTTTTCGACTAGCGCTGACTATCGGCAAATTACCAAACTAAGCTGTGGCGGTATACATGAAAAACAATTTCAGGGTTTCTCTTCAAAATGACATATGTATATCTGCACAATGTTTGGTTCCTGTGCAATAAATAATTGAAAGTGTTCTCGGACTTTCTGTACACCCTGTATTATAATTGTGTATACACTGATTTCACTACATTATGTCTAACTTTCACTAACAGTTTCTACGTGTGTATGTAAGCTGATTGTTGCAGATGAATTTTGTACACTTGACACATTTCACTGAACTTTTGTTATCGGTTTTTCCACATGCACATCTGCCTCTCTACTGACTCCTAGGATCATTTCCTTCAGATGTAGAGGGTGCAGGATCAAACGATGTTATTCTCTCAGCAGCTTCTCTTGCAGTATTTTCTCTTGGAAGATGTCTTGTTTCTTCATATCCCCATCGATTAGCCGCTCTCCAAGAGTTTCTAGGAATAATCTTCTTCCCTTTAGGAAGTTTGCTTCCCTTTGGGGTAAGTTCCCTTGTACAGCACATAAGGGTTATATGGAGATATGGCGACGATATTTGAGACACAACAATAGACCATCCGTTTGTCTTTCTCTTTATTGTATAAGTCACCACCATCTTGTCTAATGTGTCCACAGCTGCTTTCGTAGCGTTGTAGTCAAAAATACACTACTGGCCATTAAAATTGCTACACCAAGATGAAATGCAGATGATAAGCCGGTATTCATTGGAAAAATTCGTGCATAATCTTGCTGAAATGTAGGGTTTCGCAGGGATCGAATGAAGGGTAGAGCCACGGGTCGTAACACACGGGATTAGCCGAGCTGTCTGGGGCACTACAGTCATGCACTGTGCGGCTGGTCCCGGCTTAGGTTCGAGTCCTCCCTCGGGCATTGGTGTGTGTGTTTGTCCTTAGGATAATTTAGGTTAAGTAGTGTGTAAGCTTAGGTATTGATGACCTTAGCAGTTACGTCCCATAAGATTTCACACACATTTGAACATTTTGTAACGTTCACTGTTCAAAGTGCCGCCAATACGAACAACAGGTGACAGAGACGTGTAACCAATGGCACCCCATACCATCACGCTGGTTGATACGCCAGTATGGCGATGACGAATACACGCTTCCAATGTGCGTTCACCGCGATGTTGCCAAACACGGATGCGACCATCATCATGCTGTAAACAGAACCTGGATTCATCCGAAAAAATTACGTTTTGCCATTCGTGCACCCAGGTTCGTCGTTCAGTATACTATCGCAGGCGCTCCTGTCTGTGATGCAGCGTCAAGGGTAACCGCAGCCATGGTCTCCGAGCTGATAGTCCATGCTGCTGCAATCGTTGTCGAACTGTTAGTGCAGATGGTTGTTAACTTACAAACGTCCCCATGTGTTGACTCAGGGATCGAGACGTGGCTGAACGATCCGTTACAGCCATGCGGATAAGATGCCTGTCATCTCGACTGCTGGTGATACGAGGCCGCTGGGATGCAGCACGGCATTCCGTATTACCCTCCTGAACCCACAGATTCCATATTTTGCTTACAGTCATTGGATCTCGACCAACGCGAGCAGGAATGTCGCGACACGATAAACCGCAATCGCGATAGGCTACAATCCGACGTCTATCAAATTCGGAAACTTGATGGTACGTATTTCTCCTCCTTACACGAGGCATTACAACACCGTTTCACCAGGCAACGCCAGTCAACTGCTGTTTGTGTATGAGAAATCGGTTTGAAACGTTCCTCATGTCAGCACGTTGTAGGTGTCGCCACCGGCGCCAACGTTGTGTGGTTGCTCTGAAAAGCTAATCATTTGCATATCACAGCATCTTCTTCCTGTCGGTTAAATTTCGCGTCTGTAGTACGTCATCTTCGTGGTATAGCAATTTTAATGGCCAGTAGTGTAATTTGAGGTTTTCTCTTGGTACCATAACTGACTTTGCATCGTTGTCCAGAGCACTTTGATCAATATCACACTTGTTTTTGTTTGGGACGTATGATAGAAGCGATGAGTCCTTTGTGAAAGCAAATGTTGTATGAGTAATTAGGAATCCTCCTGGTCTGCAATAGTTTTGGTGGGATGAAAGCTTTCCTTTTTTGTATGGTTTCAATCATTGTGTTATTTCTTTTCATCAGCATTTGTCCTAGCTCGCAGAAGGTGAAAAACTTGTCGCAGTTAATTTTATTCCCTTTAAGCCATAAGACAAGTCAGTCAAAATTCTTAGACCTTGATCCTTTCCAGGGACATTACCGGGTCGTTTCCCGGCATACGGCTGAAAATTCCATGCATGACTTGTTTCACAGTCAAAAAGTAGGCCTACACAAAACTATATAGTTTGCCGGTTTACTAGGCATATACTGATGGAAAGGGCAGTTCCCTCTGAATGCAACCAGTTGCTCGTCTATTGTAACAAATATATTTGGGTTGTATAATTAAGGTAAAAAAAATAACGAGCGTATGGCATCGTTGGCCGGGAAGCCCCATCTGGGGAAGTTTGGTCGCCGAGCCTTATTTCAATCGAGGCCACATTGGGCGATTTTCGTGGCGGTTATGAGGATAAAATGATGATAGCAACACAACACCAGTCCCCGAGCGGAGAAAATCTCCAACCCCTCCGGGAATGGAACCCGACCCCGCTTGAATGCGAGGCAAAAACGATACCGGCCAACTAATCAAGCGGACATAAGCAGGTTTATCAAATAGAATAACTCTTGATATATTTTTCATGGTTTCTAGTGACATTGTAGCTCTGGAAACTTGGCGACGTTTGTACTCATCCCATTATCTTTCAGTAGACTCATTATGTGACTTAAAAACTTCTTCTAATAACAGCAGACCTATGTAAGTATCTAGGTCAAGAACATATAAGTTTTTTCAACTTATCTACATATAAGCACATTCCTTCACCATTAGAATGCGTGCGGATAATGTTTTCGCCGGCCGTTGTGGACGAGCGGTTCCAGGCGCTCCAGTCTGGAACCGCGCGACCGCTACGGTCGCAGGTTCGAATCCTGCATCGGGCATGGATATGTGTGATGTCCTTAGGTTAGTTAGATTTAAGTAGTTCTACGTTCTAGGGGACTGGTGACCTCAGCTGTTAAGTCCCATAGTGCTCAGAGCCATTTGAACCATTAATTTGATAACGCTTTCAATTGATGGAGGAAGGAATAGTTTGAAAGCTGAGTATTCATTTGTAATGCGCGAAGTGGCGGTCCTGGAGTCAGGTGAACTATATTACATACTGTTTGCCGTCCCATTTGAGGTACGGGTTCTGTCTTCCATTCAATTGATTTATCCTTTGACGTTATAATTGCACAGTTTACCGTTTCTTGTTCTGGTGTATCATCTGCGCCTTATAACGAAGATGAAGAGCTTCATCCCCGAAACTACTTCATCACCATCATGTGTTTGCTGTGTCATCATCTTGGAAAGAGGTCATTATCTTGAGAAAACGACTTCCAAACTTATAGAGGTAGAAACTTTATTAACTGAGTAGAAGTGGATCAGTTTAAAAACTGATTTGTTTACAGACGGAAACTAAGACTCGCACACCTCCTTCCCTCCTTTCCACAGAAATAGATATTCAGTTGTTCAAAGCATTAGTGACTTCACCTATTTATACCAATTTTCCTGGACGCAGATGATGCTGTAATTTACCGTCTAGTAAGGTCATCCGAAGACCAGTATCAGCTGCAAAGCGATTTAGAAATGATTGCTGTATGGTGTGTCAGGTGGCAGTTGACGCTAAATAACGAAAAGTGTGAGATGATCCACATGAGTTCCAAAAGAACTCCGTTGGAATTCGATTACTCGATAAATAGTACAATTCTCAAGGCTGTCAATTCAACTAAGTACCTGGGTGTTAAAATTACGAACAACTTCAGTTGGAAGGACCACATAGATAATATTGTCGGGAAGGCGAGCCAAAGGTTGCGTTTCATTGGCAGGACACTTAGAAGATGCAACAAGTCCACTAAAGAGACAGCTTACACTACACTCGTTCGTCCTCTGTTAGAATATTGCTGCGCGGTGTGGGATCCTTACCAGGTGGGATTGACGGAGGACATCGAGAGGGTGCAAAGAAGGGCAGCTCGTTTTGTATTATCGCGTTATAGAGGAGAGAGTGTGGCAGATATGATACACGAGTTGGGATGGAAGTCATTACAGCATAGACGTTTTTCGTCGCGGCGAGAGCTTTTTACGAAATTTCAGTCACCAACTTTCTCTTCCGAATGCGAAAATATTTTGTTGAGCCCAACCTACATAGGTAGGAATGATCATCAAAATAAAATAAGAGAAATCAGAGCTCGAACAGAAAGGTTTAGGTGTTCGTTTTTCCCGCTCGCTGTTCGGGAGTGGAATAGTAGAGAGATAGTATGATTGTGGTTCGATGAACCCTCTGCCAAGCACTTAAATGTGAATTGCAGAGTAGTCATGTAGATGTAGATGTAGACGCAAAAACGTTCCATTGTTGGCAGATCGAATACTGTCGGAATTTGCTGTAGTATGAAAATTAAAATACACAGAATCTAAGAACGCCCAAACAGCCTAAGAATACTACTTCTGTGGACGCCAAAGTAAGGCTCCAAAATACATCTTTTTCTGTGAGAAAACAGACAAACAAAATCAGTGAAGGAAATTTATTAAAACCAAATATTTTTAGAACTATAAATCATCAAGATTCCTTTTGCATAAAAATAGAGTATGTGCCAAGCAAGATACTAAGAGATGGAAAAGAGCTACCGTGGTACAACAACTGAGTTAGAGAACTGCTGCGTAAGCAAAGGGAATTTCACAGCAAACATAAACATAGCCAAAGCCTTGCAGACAAACAAAAATTACGTGAAGCGAAATGTAGTGTGAGGAGGGCTATGCGAGAGGCGTTCAATGAATTCGAAAGTAATGTTCTATGTACTGACTTGGCAGAAAATCCTAAGAAATTTTGGTGTTATGTCAAAGCGGTAGGTGGATCAAAACAAAATGTCCAGACACTCTGTGACCAAAATGGTACTGTAACATAGGATGACAGACTAAAGGCTGAAATACTAAATGTCTTTCTCCAAAGCTGTTTGACAGAGTATGCGAAAGAACTTGCCCCCCTTCTCGCTGCGGTGTACCGTAGGTCTCTAGAAGAGCGAAGCGTTCCAAAGGATTGGAAAAGGGCACAGCTCATCCCCATTTTCAAGAAGGGACGTCAAACAGATGTGCAGAACTATAGATCTATATCTCTAACATCGATCAGTTGTAGAATTTTGGAACACGTTTTATGTTCGAGTACAATGACTTTTCCGGAGACTAGAAATCTACTCTGCAGGAATTAGCATGGGTTTCGAAAAAGACGATCGTGTGAGACCCAGCTCGCGCTAATCGTCCACGAGACTCAGAGGGCCACATCCACGGGTTACCAGGTAGACGCCGTGTGTCTTGACTTCCGCAAGACGTTCGATACAGTTCCCCACAGTCGTTTAATGAACAAAGTAAGAGCATATGGACTATCAGACCAATTGTGTGACTGGATTGAAGAGTTCCTAGATAACAGAACGCAGCATTTCATTCTCAATGGAGAGAAGTCTTCCGAAATAAGAGTGATTTTAGGTGTCCCAAGATGCTGTGGTATATCGAGAGGTTCTAACAATGGAAAATTGTACTGAATTGCAGGAAGATCTGCAGCGAATTGACGCATGGTGCAGGGAATGGCAATTGAATCTCAATGCAGACAAGTGTAATGTGCTGCGAATAAATAGAAAGATCCCTTATCATTTAGCTACAAAATAGCAGGTCAGCAACTGGAAGCAGTTAATTCCATAAATTATCTGGGAGTACGCATTAGGAGTGATTTAAAATGGAATGATCAATTCAGGTTGATCGTCGGTAAAGTAGATGCCAGACTGAGATTCATTGGATGAATTCTAAGGAAATGCAATCCGAAAACAAAGGAAGTAGGTTACAGTACGCTTGTTCACCCACTGCTTGAATACTGCTCAGTAGTGTGGGATCCGTACCAGATTGAGTTCATAGAAGAGATAGAGAAGATCCAACGGAGAGCAGCGCGCTTCGTTGCAGGATCATTTAGTAATCGCGAAAGCGTTACGGAGATGATAGATAAACTCCAATGGAAGACTCTCCAGGAGAGACGCTCAGTAGCTCGGTACGGGCTTTTGTTGAAGTTTCGAGAACATACCTTCACCGAAGAGTCAAGCAGTATATTGCTCCCTACTACGTATATCTCGCGAAGAGACCATGAGGATAAAATCAGAGAGATTAGAGCCCACACTGACATACCGACAATCCTTCTTTCCACGAACCGTACGTGACTGGAATAGAAGGGAGAACCGATAGAAGTACTCAAGGTAACCTCCACCGCACACCGTCAGGTGGCTTGCGGAGTATGGATGTAGATGTAAATGTAGATCCCAACACTTTACACTTTACGACCTGTAAATTATACATATAGAATCATCTTGGTGTAAGGGGGTGATGAGAACTGATGGAATGCAATGACGTGCAAGAGAATAGAAAAGTGTCTGTTGTCGAACTTATAGTGAAACCGGCTATCCTTTAAGAGGTAGCTGCAGATAGTGTGATAATATATTTTATAGGCGCGGAAAAACCATGCAAAGGCTGAATTTGTCGTGTGGTTTCAGGTGATATGAACTGCAATGTCACACACTTTTCAGAATGGATAGTTTGCTCTAAAAGAGTAAGATTTTGATACGCAGACCAGGCATCAAGCATAAGTATGTTATTTTGACCAACTATCGGCCAAAAGTAATTACGCCCATTTTCCCACTCTTGTTTGCTGTGACATCAATATTTCCTACTGCCCTTGCAACATCATGCGCATGGGAAAGGTTCGTAGCGGGCAGAGCATCTAGAACTTTTCAGAGTACAATAAATAATATTTCAGCCGATTTGCTATTAAGATTAACAGTCGGCGTAATTGTATACCTAAAGAAATTGATGTTAGCTGATCTTGATACAACTGCCTTAGTACCTTTAATTTTCAGGGTTCCTCTTTAAATCCTGGCTGGTTGGAGTTCAGCGATGGGATAACTTTGTTTATTCTTCTACGAATTTTCGAGCCGACTCGCATTTTGCTGTTCACCGTCAATTTGACTCATTGTTTGAAATTTCGTTATCTTACGTCTTCCAATTCTGCACTGTTCGAAGTTATGCGATCATCCACTGCTTCCTTTGAAATCACTGTAAACGATGCGGCGTGCAGTTTGACGCGCATGAGGTAGTAGGTCAGTATTTACAGACGAAATGTCAACTTCGGATACTGTTGTTGTAGATATAGCGCATTGGTTTCTTTGTATAAACCACCAGCACTGGAGCACTGTTATGAGTTACTACGGTCCGTACCATCATGCTGTGTTCACCATCGGATACCTTTAGTCCCACCTCCTGTGGCCATTGGCAGCCATTATTGTGGTTGAATGGTAGACAATGTGTAGAGAATCGAATGCCGTAAACATCATTGGCCTTTCTCGACCTCGTACAGAAGGGGTTCCTTGTAAGACCTGGATATGGCAATTTAAGGACACTCTGACGAACCTCTTATCATTCCAAAGAAATTTAGAATTTATGAATAGTCATATGACTGGAGAGATTATCATGAAAGTATTGCCAGTCACCGGACAGTGTACTATCTTTGCGTAATTCGGACCTAAGATGAAAAAGTTGTAGTCGTCAGCTGAAGATCAACATAGCGTATAATTATCATAAAAGCCCCCTCCACTGGCAGCAACATCTTATGTACAATATCTTCGCGAGATTTGTAAACGGCATCAATTCCCTCACGACTCAACCAAGATTTTAACGAGCACAGAACCAGAAGACAGAATCT